>NC_044245.1:13296669-13919419 GCF_003957555.1 Calypte anna
CCATACCTTTTATCAATTTTCAAAATTTTTCAACGTCTTTTACTTAATTTTTCTTTTCCTTTGTGAATCATTCCATGTATGTTAAGGTTTTGAAAGAACATTTGGTTTTTACTGATGTCTTCTAGACTCTCTCTGGGTTATGTGTCTTGTAAAGCTACGTTTTAATGGAATTACAAGAACTGGACAATATTTCTCGACTGAGGTCTCACTTTTTTATTCATCTTTATCTTACAAACTACCATGCTCTGTGACTGACTGTGTCTGAAAGGTAGATTTAACCCTGCCTTGCAGCTGGATGGTGAACAAGGTGTTATCAGAGTAATTCATGGTGGACAGAATCTCTGGAGGTCATGGTGATTAAAGTGTGAGCATCTTAGGTCATGTTTTCCAGGAACTTCTTAGGCAGGTCTCAAATATCTTTGATGGACAATTTTCCAACGTTTTTGGCATCCTTTTCCAAAGTATGGCTACCTATAAGCAAGATATTTTTTTTCCCAACAATCTAACTGGAGTTTACCTGACTGTAACTTATAGATGTTTCTTTTTTCACTGTCCTGACTCGACCTTGGTTCTACCTGGTTAGTACAGATTTGCCTGGCAACCACTGGCTTCTGTTTACTAAGGAACTCTTGTTGGTGAAGACACTAGCTGGGATGTGTTGTTACCTTTGCCTCCAGAGTTACATTTCCTTGCATAGCTGCCTGGTCTTCTCTGACATTCCAGAACAGACATATAAAAGGATCTTGAATTTCTCTGCTACTTTAAGAGGAAATCCTAACAATGTACATTTTGAGCCATTGTTCCTCAGATGTATACTTATTACTTTAGCCTAATAATGAAAAAATCACATGGGACTTACTAAAAATTGGGTAACATAAGTAATAGCACATACCATGTAATACTACGTAGTATGTGCAATATATATACCATAGGTCTTTATTTTTCCTGAAATTTCTTCCTGCATGATTAAATAAATCAAAAATGTTGTTTCTGAAAGTATTTGTAACAGACTGCATCTCAGGAACAACCATTAAAATTTGTGAACATCCTGCAAAATGGTGCCTTTTTTTACAAATGAGATATTGCTTCAGACTTCCATCAGAAATACATTTTAAGCAGACGTGAAGTCAAGTCCATAGCCAAGGTCTTGAAGGAATATGGCTTGATAGGAAGCATCATACCTTCATTCTGTCTCTAACCTAATCTGCCCTTTATTTGCTCTATGTTCTGTTCTCTGTAGTCCCCCACATAAGAATGTCTGGCTATTGAATTCATTGTCAAGGCATGAATTTTTCTCAGTGTTGATACAGATGTTATGATAAGTAGAAAACTAATAGTTTCTCACAAGCTGTTTCTTGAAGATAAGAGAAGTTTTATATTTACGTTATCAGTTCTGAAGAGGTGCAAAGAAAAGTTGGAAAGGTACTGGACCATAAGAACAGGAAAGGGCTGGGGCTTAAGTATTACATCTTAACAGAGATCTTGGGCTGTCATTGGTAACTTCTTGGATTACAACAGGAAAGAAACATCTGTACAGGAATGCTAGCTTGATTCTCACTGCAAAATTTTTGTCTTTTGTGAAAAAGAATGTTTTCCATCAAAATTTGTCAGAGAACCATAGCAAGAGTAAAGTTTCCACCGTGTGGAGGATATAATTGCAGCCTTCTTCACATACACTGCAACAGATTCCATATAAGTAGAAATATTTTTTCTCTTTGTAACGAAGGCAAGCAAATATCTCCAGCTTCCAAAAACATGGCTTTTCAGAAATAATGTCTCCCTGCACTGGGCATAATGTTATGCCTCTGAAGTAAATGGGAGCTTTGTCAAAGGCCTTGAAGCAGAACCAGGCTCATCTTGCAATGTGAGGGCTGGGTGTCAGTGTCCTTGTTCTGTTCAGAAGCAAATTCAAAGACTGTAATTCCATTTTTGGAAAGGTAACTGTCACTTCAGCTTTAATCCACACAGCTGAATGCATCTGAGGCTTTTGGAATTTCATGTCCTGCCATTGCCACTACAGAGAGAGGTTATAATATTTTTAATTTCCATTTCTCACCACATCACAAAGAACATTAAAGGATCCAATTTAAAATCAAGCTTTAGAATTTGCTGCATCTCTTCTGTACCACTTCAAATAAGTAACAGAAATCACAGCCAGCTGACAGCAACCTGTGTCTACCCACGCAAGTCCAGTTGGCAGAATGTTTCAGCAATTCTGTTTACATCCTTTCCTTCACAATACAGTTATTGGAAAATGACTGTGATTTGCTTTTGTTGCAGATATATACTATACACCACAGAGCTTCCACTCCTTTATATTGCCTCATGCTGGGCCTCTGTGGACAAAGACAGCACACATTTTATTTCCTCCCACTTGAACACACTGTTGTAATTAGGTGCAAGTCACAGGAAACCATTGCTTTAGATCTTTATCCTGAAAAATCACAGACTAGAGCTTGAGTTGCAGAGTAAAGTTTTTGTTATTTCAGTCTTATTTCTTTTTTCACTGTTTTTATAACTAAAAATTAAGGAATAAATAAAGGAATTTAAAATGGCAAAGTCTTAGCAATAGGACTCCCTAAATGTTATTTCAAGCAAAATTTAGGGGCTTTTTTAACCCTATCTCTGATCTAGTTGGACAAGAAGACCCAAAAGACCAGGTAGGGAATCTAAAATCACACAGATGAATGAGAATTCTTCCATTGCTGAGACCAAGAAAGGTAGTCAGAGAAAGGCCTTTCCCAACTTGACTTCTCTGCCATTCTCAGAGACAGGGACAGAAGAAAGCATGGGAGGTGTGCATCCTGCAGCTCTGTACAGATTCCAGTCAGCAAAGTTACACTTCAGAAAATTTAAAATGCTGTCAAAATTTAGTTAATACTTGGAAAATAACATAGTGCAAAAGGATGCTACGACATCCAAAGCTCAGTTGACCTGAATTTAGAAGACTCGCTTCTGCATTTTAGATTTCACCCTATTAAGAAATCAAATCATAAATGCTCTATACCTACCATATCCAGACATTATGTTGGCTGATACCTCCAGCTCCTTTTATTCCTTCATGAAGACCAACTAGTCTTTCCCAAGCATTTGTAGACAGTCAGTTGACACAAGTTGCCTTGGAGAAAAGAAAGGAAATTGATGTAAATTATGTGCATCTGGAAAAATTGTCTCTGAGTAGACAGCTGGAGTTTGGTGTTTCAGAGCCTCAAATCTGACTAAATATCTAATGGGACAGAATACTAAGCTTGAGAAAATGTAATTCAGTTACTGTCATTGCCCTGGAATTGCAGAGATCTTTAATCTTTCCAATACAAAATTATTCTTGCAGAGCTCACAGTAGGGGATTGCAGAGAAAATCTGTACAGTATTTACTTTTTAAATGCATATTTTCCCATGTAGTATTAAGAAAAGAGATGGTGAATGTACAGCAACAAACCAGCAGAGGCTTGATTTTATTTCTTTAGCTACAATACATGGGGTGATACAATCTGATATCCTATTCAAATATAACTCTTCTGTCACATATCTACAGCTGCAACCTACTAGAGAAAAAGATTAAGTGGGAGGAAATTCAAGCCACAGTAGGCCTAGCAAGTCACCTGCTAAGGATTTTGGATGAGAGTCAAGGGGTTAGCTGAACTCCCTGTTAAGTAATTCTGTATTCTTTCACTGAAAACATCTGTGCTGAGGAATGGGATGGCAATGCATACATATGGACTTTTTAAGTTTCTTGTGCTTGGCTAAACATATCTGCAGTATGGTGAAGCTTTGCAGATTGTACAGATTTGTTTACCTCTTTCTGAGAAGCCTGGGTGTAATTTTTTTTTTTCTTGATATTCTATCTCATTTAAACTTACAGTTCTTTGAACATAACCACATCAGATAAATGATGAAAATGCAGAATTGAGCTGTGCTCCTATACAATCCTATCTCCACTCTGTTTTCTTGATCTGACACCAAGTTGCAGAGACTTTCCATCTGTAATAGAAGAAAAACTGTAAAAAAATATGTGAGAATGATGTTTTTTCCTGTATGTCACATATTTAATTTTTCTCAATTAATATGTTGGTTTCAATCAATAATTTTTTGTTAGCTAAGGAGCTATGAGAAGGCTTTAGAAGTTAAAAAAACTTTACTGATTTTAAGATAAGATTGCAGGATCTTTCTTTACTTTCCCTTCCTTCTGTCCCAGTTAGTGCTCTAAAATTTTAATTTTTTGGTCTGAGACTTTGCATGTTCCACAGGGAATCCCGAAGCTCTTTTACAGTAGCAATGTCAACTGAACAAGGCCATGAGGACTTTATAGTGATTTCCTTGAAATCACAACAAATATAGTGCTTGAGGAATAACTTTGGGGAATTTATCTACAGTTCATATCCCCACACACTTGCTCTTCTTTGAGAGGACAAGGATAGGAAAACCCTGCCTGGGACCCCACCAGCAACTTCCAGCTTGTTGAAATTGCATCTTTAATGAGGAGCATCTGAGCCTGTGGGAGGAGAAGATGAGTCAAGTGACCTAAATGAACCAATCACAGTATTCCTTCCCATGGTGCTCAGTATAAAATGGCTCCCAAGAGAGCCCCTTGGGCTTTTCTCTGACTGGGGAGCTGCCTGGGGCAAGACCCTGCTGCCTGCTTCCTCCTCCCTTGTTTCCTCACTAGACAGTATTATCAAGGTAAGTTGCTTTCTACCTACTCAAGGTTTTTCACTCTTAAAGTTTCTCTCCTCTATTCCCTTCTTCCCACTGGGAGGGAAGTAGGAATGGCAGAGAGCATCTGTCACTGCTCAGCCACTGTCCAAATCATGGCAATATTACAGGCTAAAAAGTTCTTTCCAGCCTTTGTTTAAAAATATATGTAAAGAAAGGTTAGAAAGAAGAAATATAATTTTCAGTGGAAATGGAGAAGGAAAGAACAATAAGCTAGCGCCCAGGGACAGCAAAGTTTGGTCAGTAAATAGGGTTACTGGTCCAAGGGAAACTGCCAGGATCATTCATATTTCAGTGCAGGATCCAACTGGAAGTACTTTCAGTTCCCTTCAGTGCCCACTAGTTTTGTATTTAGTTTAATTTTTGAGTGTGTGAGGAATAGTCTTTACCTAGGTTCTGAGAAACTGCAATTCTCCTAATCACCTCTGAACACCGTGCCTCTAGGCCGTTTTAGATAGGAAACATCACTTTGTTCCCCAGGAAGGCACAAAAGCCATTAAAGTAGGAGTCACCTCTGGGACAGGATCATCACAGCAATCCTGTTACATCTCATTTCTTCATGTCACAGGCATTATGGCAAAGCCAAAAATTTAGCTATCTTTTTGTGAATAGAAAATGGGAAAAAAGATACAAAGAGTAAATTCCTCCTTGCAAGTGGGACAACTATAACTGCTTCCTCTGGGATAACAGCACAAAGGGGAATACAGTGAAAGTCACTTGTTTCTTCTCTCAGAAGGAACTGAGCAAATAGTAACCTATTGGTTTTAAATAGAAATGTGGATACCATTTGCAAGTATCTTCTGAACAACGTTCAGAGCACTAGAATCCCTTAGCAGCAAAAAAAAATACTCTCTGTTCATTCTTCATATGCTGCCTAATGTCCTGAAGCTGGGATTTCCACTAGAATATAAACCATGGTTATATGGCTAGTGATAGGTAAGATGACTAGAAATTTTCATGAGATAGAGACAAGAAGAAATAGTGCTAGAAAGAGCCTTGGACAGGGAGATGTAAAGGAAGATAATCAGCTTTGCCTGTTTTTTTTTTTCCCCTTTGTACCAGGGATTGCTCTTGAATATATTTTTGTCCAAAGGCCAAGTAATCACCAGGTGTACAATAAAGTAGATCTGAACTTAATGGAGCTTCATCAAAAGAAGACTGATACATCCCTTTCATTTAAATACTATCAAATCAGAGGTCAACAGGACAGGCCTTAACATTAGAAGACTTTAACCTTTGAATGTCTTAACATACACCTTAGTAATTTATTGATATTATTATTGAGAAAGAAATACTAAGATATGCTTCAAAGTGTAACTTAGCCAATATCGGAATGGCTAAAAGAGATCAGGAGATCAATGCAAAAATTGCTTTTGTCAAGAGTAAAAGGTCTTTATGCACGGAGCTTAGCTTTGGATCTTCAAAGAAGGAAAAAAATGCAAGGCTCTATGTGAATATTTGATTTGCATATATCTCATGAACTATGGTGAAAATAGCTGCTTTGCAAGCTGTTCTGTTGCATCTTTTTAAAGATATTAAGGTGCCTGGATGAAAACACAGCCAATAGAATCATACATTTCTGTTCAACTAAAACGATGTTATTGATTCAACTATTGGCATATATCACTGTAGAAGAAAAGAAGGCTGAAAAGCAGACCAGAATTGTCACAACAGGGTCAAATCCTTATGATCTGATAGACATTTAAACATTATTTCAATTTGAATTGCCTCAACACAGTACATTTCTGGTTGTGCACATTGTTGGGATGGCAGTGTCACCCATAAATCTGTTAGAGATGAGGAAATTTAACTGTTTCATATCTATTAAACATGAAGAGAGAATCCTTGTGGGATCTATGCAGCAATGGATCTGCATTTTCAGGTACAATAATATAAGAAGAAATAAGAAACAGTAAAAAGGTCAAAAAGTGAAGGCTTTTGAATTTATTTGAAATCAGGATGTAAGAATGAGCTTTTACCTGAAAATCTTAGGTAAAATAATCTCTTTGGAACATGTTCTAAGCCATTAGCTACATGTAGAATTCCAAAAGGCCATGTTGCAGGCTACTCCATACCAAAAGATCTTGTCATGTCAGTGGAACACTTGAATATGAATCAGAAAATGGCCTAATTAGGAATTAATCAGTTCTTCTAAATAAGAAGAGGAAGCCAATATACATCCCCCTTGGTCAACAATGTAACCAGTATGATACCAGAACTAGGAAGAAAATTAAACCCTTCAACAATGCAAATATCTCAAAGGATCTTTGTTTTAGGACTATGTCTTCTAGTGATATTTTTTTCTTGTTACTGAATAGCATAGAGTGTTCTAGCCAGAAAGTATCTTGGAAAGAGAAATATCCAGTCAGAATCTAGCTCTGCTAAAAATTCTTCATTTTCTTTTGAGTAGGACTGGTTTAGACAGTTCAATAGAAAAAGAAAGAATACATTTTAATACCTCGTGACAGAAAAATAACTCAAAAAAGATGTTATATCATGGTTGTTTTGTAGTTAAAATATAAATTTTCTTTCTAATATGATCAGTTTATTCCTACGGGTTTGTTGTGTGTGGGGGCTTATTTATTTTTTTGTAGTAGTATGGAAATAATTTCTTCGTTCTCAGGAGAATGGGGTCCAGCAAGTACAGCCTTTTGTTGTGTTGCTCTAGAAGCCTATAATTTTCAGGAATATCAGAAGTTCCAATTTATTTTTTCATTTAAACAGCAAGAAAAGCAATCAGAATTTATTAGCATGAAATAGAGTTCTTAGTTTATATGTAGCTATGTAATGGAACTGATCAAATAGACTGAATTATTTATTTAATTCTTATTTATTAGATTACTATGTTTTCCATTCACATAACATTAATTTTCATGCAGTTGTAAAACCTGGAAGTCCTACTGGGTAAAATCCTGTTAATGTAATACATTTCTTAAAAGAACAATGTATTAACTTCATTTTCTGATAGTGTTAGCAGTGTAACAGATTTCCAGTGTTCTTCTAACCCCAGAGGGCATCTAAAGAGCTCCAGGAGACAAAGGTATCTTTCAGTACCTTCTGTTGTTTCTACAAGCATTTAATATTTTATGTGAGATATATGCCCTAATAGCACATGAAACACCATGGCCTGGTGCGATCACGGCAAATACCACATGCATAGTGAAATCTTTTTTTTTTTCCTGTTTTATTTTGCTATTTGGTATGCAAATCCACTCTGTGGTAACCTTACCCATGTGCTGCCTGTTCTGCTCATGCAAATCTTGGTAGATATCCTGGATTCTAATGCCATCTGCATCTGCTTACATTCTTTGCCTTTAAAAAAGAATCAGGAGCTAGCTAAACAGATGGTGAAGCAAAACTATTATCAGAGATTATCAGGAAAATACGCTATTTTAAAGACTTATAAAATGTAATCACCCTTATTTAGGGTAGCATTAATACAATAACATATTGAGCAGTTACTGTTAGAGTACATTGCTTCAGAGTTACAGCACAGTAGGGAGTAGAGATATTTTACTCTATCACACTCTTAGTGACCCTGGTTTATACCAATCCCCCTGTTGAGGGATTGCAGTGATATCCTTCTGATTCTGTTTGATGACAATTCCACCATCTACTTAAGATCTCTTTTGGAGAGAAAACAAAATTATGTTGACAGCAGCTGAGCATTGTTCCTTGGTTTTTACTTCTGTTAAGACTCAAAACATGTTTCCCTACCAGATGCTGAAAGGAAAGGGGTCATCCTTGCAAATACATGGTATAGTTGGCTTGTGATTAAATGCACTGAATGACCTGCACAGGTGAGCAAGTACAGATTACATTTACAGCTGTGAAGAAGCCTTGAAAAAACAAACCTTCTGCAGTAGGAATTATCTTCCTTAATCTTTGATAGCTAAAGTTGATATTTCAACATCTGAATGAGTCAGCTATGGACCTCTGCATAGTCATTGGAAAAAAAAATCGAGATTTATGCATCTGATCTATTTCAGATAAAGATAACTATATTAAAATGAGTCAGCACATGGAAAAGTACTCCATTGCTCTCCACAAACAATACAATGAGCCTCAGTACACTTAATCATGTAATACTGGATGATGTGGTATAAATATATCAGTGTCCCACCTGAAATAGGTCACATTTTGGAATCAAAATGTATATTCCTTTTATATTTTATAGAACTTCATGTTGTGAAAGACGAAGTACGAGCAAGGTATTTGCTGTGGAAGTGGGAAGAGTTGGAGGGAGGTTCCTCATACAGCATAGGTTGCTATATGACTTGGTCATCTTTCCTTTCTAATAGATTACTACATCCACTCAGTTCGCTCCCTGATCACATAGTCAACAAGTCTCAGGGCTTCTGAGACACTGGTGTGTACATGGGGATAAAGGTGTTCAGCTTTTGCAATTTGTCTTCACAGAATCACAGAAGGTTAGGTGTTGGAGGGACCTTGAGAGATTGAGTCCAACCCCCCTGCCAGAGCAAGTTCATCTACTGTAGTCTTGTCTTATAATTGTAATTATTAATATAACAGAAATAAGGTGCATTATTTCGCAGGCAGAATGCTACTGTTTTGTCAAAAAGTGTTGCATATCATGACCAAACAATATTTGTCTAAACTAAAAGTGAAAGAAAAAACACACCCCAAAGTCCATTCTTCTTAAGTTTCCAACTAGTCAAAGATACAATGACAAAATCATTGGACTTTCAACTGTTAAAGAATCCTCACAGTAATTTATCCTAATTAGGAACATTGTAAAATAAATCTAATTTAAGTAATAAAATATATTTTAATAGTTTATCTAATTCTCCTGATCTGTTTCTTTATTATGCTACTGGTATAGACATGTTAACAGAAAAAATTATCACGTCTTTCAGAGCTGTAATTAAATTAATTCCCCCAGTGTATTACTAAACCCATTTTCTCTAATACTTCTTTAGCCTTCTTATATTTAAAAAGCCCTTCTTGTTGTCCTCATTCTGGCAGTGATGGTGCTCTTTGTTCTATATACCTTCAAGAATTTTCTTTTGGCTTCCCACCTCCTTGGTTCTCTGTCCTATGAAGAATAATTATAATTTGCACATCAGAAGTAAATTTGGAATCACCGTATGATCCAGTGTTTGTGAATCTAGAAACCAGTTTCTGTTACAGGCTGTATATCAAACCCTGTCAGTCCTACAGAGCTTGCACTAATTGTACAGTAGATACATGTAAACCAGTTAAAACTTTGTTTAACTTTCACATAACTTGGTGACTTGAATTTTGGAAACTCTTTAATGGCTACAGGTCCTGAGTTTGCATCTATTTCACTAGATTTACATCAACATAAATAAAATAATGCAACCATTGACTAGAGTTGAAGCTAGAGAAAAAATATATTAATATATTGGTCTTCAGTGCTGATTATCTCTCTGCTTTTAACTTTGTGATGTGAGAAGAATCTCTTAGGAGAATAACAAAGGCACTCCAAATTATTACTTTCATCAGTTCATATTCAGTTGTGCAATTTCTTATCCATAAATAAATGAATGGCAGTTCTGCCTCTTCTGAAGGGCAATGCTTCATGTTTATCATTATGCCTGATCTCCCTGCACCTGTGGACAATCTTATCTGTTTTCCTATTTTTCAGAGAACAAATGTATGCCTCACTTTTTTTGCTATATTTACTACCTGCAACGTAGGTTAGGTTATTTCCAGTGGATTTTCAGTCATAGCACTGAGTGATAGAATAAAACTCAATTGTGTCAGGTGTTCAAATGCAGAGCAGTTCTGATCTCCCCAGATCTCAACAGAATTTCAGGGGCAAAGCAGAGAAGTCAGCATTGTATGTGTAGTGGGTTTTAAGTCTGTTATTTTAATAAATGTACTTAGTATATCATGTTTAGTGTTTTTCAGAATTATTATGGCTTTGGCAGAATGGCATCAATGTATTTTAAATTAAAGCCACATTTATTTATAATTATCCTTAAAATGTATTTAATTACTGCTCTATCTTGTTCTATCATCATTCAAGTGCTACCTCAAGAGCTCTAATTCAAAGCTCTTGAGTTACTCATCATCTACGATCATATAGCTTTAGAGAACAGAATCATCCTGTTTATCAAAAAGAAGCCCTTTAAAATTTCTCAGAAAAAAATCATGAAAGCACAGAGGTAAGAGATAGAAAAAGACCTATTAAACATATTCTTACTCTCTGTCACTGCAGCCTTTTCCCCTACTGTTTGTTTTATCATGACTATCTTTAAGTCTCTTAAGGCTTCCTATTCAGTTTTCATTGGGAAACTATTTCCGTGCTAATCTCTGCCTCAGAAAATTTCCATTGATATTCACCTTAGATTTATTACATAAAATGACACATAAATTGTTTTTCAATAAGCAGCTTGCATATGTTCTTTTCTTAAACTTGTCCAAACATTTCTGGAAGAGCTGATTGAGCAGGGAAAAAATATATTCATAAGCATGCTGCTAACACTGATTAAATTAGTTCACATTTGTGTCTCTGCATAAGGGTTTCCATAAAGATGGGGTAGATATTTTGTATTTTGATATTTGTGCTCAGAAGCAAGAACATTAGTTGACAGAAAGAAGGTGTGGGGTACAAGACAGGAAGCCAAGGATCTGTGTGTGATACAGTGTCATTTTCTGCATCAATACTTGTGTGAAGGGGTCAGATAGAAGAGGCAGATCTGTTAGGACGCAAGTCCATATGCATAGCTTACTACAGCTTCATCTGCATGAGGAAAAGGGATATAGTAATAAGGAAAACAAATGAACAGCACTGGGGGAAAAAAGGACACTTTAATGAAGAAACATATCTTTATCTTCAGAAAATGTGAAAATTAAGACAGTTTCAACAAATAATTGCTATTTTATCTCAAGTTAATTCACAACAATTTCCTAACTGAAAGCTACAGTTGTTTTTAGAACTCTAGGCAATGGAATCAGCTAATAAAATCTATAGACTGTTTAACTTGGATAACTTGTCATGATGAGGTATCTGTAGCTTTCTGTTCATAGATACATGAAATACATGTGGATGGCATATATGATCTGATAATTTATTAAAAAAACATACATTCAGGAAAATTGTAGCAAAAAAAGCCATAATTGAGCTATCCATTTTTTCTCATGAGTAAACTGCCCAGCAATGTTGCTATGTATTTCTAAATTGACATGAGATTCACCATGGTTTACCATTAATACACAACTTAAGTACAGATATAACATCTAACTACAAATCCTTATAAATAGGATGCTGATATAAGTTAATATTAATGCTATGTACTGTTATTTCAGCATCATGGCTGTGGCTATTAGAAGCAGGTACTCAACACAGTGCAAAGGAAAACTAACCACAACTTTTTTCAGAAAAGATTTTAACAGGAAGATGATACGATTTATATTGTACTTCATGATATATTTTTAAACTTTGTTAATCTAGAAGACAAAATGGACACCTGTGTCAGAAAGTCTTTGTGTAATTCTAGAGTGAAGGAATGGAACAGGTGTGTTGACTGTACTGAAAAAAGTAGAACATCTGAGGAAATTGCACATACATTCATACTTTGCACTTGATTTTTTGAAATTCAAATTTAGGAATTTCAAAGTTCAACTAACTTTAGTTCTAAAACTGCCATACAGTATAAATAGTATATAGTATATAACTGCTAGTATATATACTAGCAGTTATAAATGCTCAGGAATGTTAATCCTCTGAATTGACTGAAACAATGTTGATGCAAAGTTGATGCAAAGGATTCCAAGTTTCCTATAAACTACATTAAAATATACTTCTTTTGAAGGCAGGGAGAGAGTACAAATGGGAATTATGAAATAATAAATAAGTCTTGGAGTTCCATGTCTAACTATCCATGCTGATCTATGACCAATAGGTGAAGTATAGCTGGTGTAAACTGTAAAACAGATTTGTTAAGTGGTACGTCATTCAGACACTAAGGTTGCTGCAACTACAGAAGTCTTCTGTACAGGTGACTCCCTGTAAACTGATATAAGTTGTAGGCTAAAGAATAATATAAGCACAAAACTCACACAGCTGCCAGTCTCTCAAATGGTAATAGTACCAGGTATCTTAAATTCAGAGTGGACTTGTGTACCTCAAACTTTAACGTACTGTGACTAGACTGTAATGGACTACTTGCTACCTTTTTTGTTGTGCAGAATTCCATCATTTAGTGTGACAAATTGACAGAGATTCCATTGCTGAGCCAAGCACCTAATGTACCATTCAAATTTCTATTCAAATGAGCTGGAAGGGGTGAGGGCTTCTTCCAAGGAAAAGATGCCCAGGAAAAAAATTGTTTTCCTTTAGTACTACAGCTGACCAGAAACCACAGCTATAGCTGCCTAATGAGAGAATTTTACACAGCTTTTAGGGACACACCAACAATACATTGGAAATTCTTACATTACTGACTGATGAGATAGAGATGGAGCAAAAGACTTGAGTTACTTTAAATTTCTATTTCCCTAAAGATGAGCACGTGCAGTGTAAGGCTCACAGGTACAATGAATGTTCTACATTCACATCTTTTCCTGTCTTTGTTGGTGTCAAGCATTCATAAACAGGTCACCTAGGGAATTTCACATATGCACCAGACATCTGGTTCATCTGAAAATAGAGTATTCTGAAAATCGTCTTCACCACGAATTTTACATCAGTCAATTATCTTGCAACTGCTGTCTTAGTAAATGCTCTTAATAAGAGTTAATGCACATTTTCCGCCGTTGGTTTTTTTGTGTTTTGTTTTTTGAGCCTTGATGCAGCTTCAAAATTGAAATTCTTTTACATGGAAGTAGATCTGACTGGAATATTTTTCAAATTGTGCAAGGATTCTTTCTAAAAGGACTAAAACACACACAACCCCCCCAGAAAATACAGAAGAAAACTTCCGTTAGAAAAGAAATATTTTGTATACCTTCATGGCTGAATTGCTGATTGGTTTAGGAGAGAACTTTGTTCACATTCTCTCCTTTATTAAAATAGTTTTTAGCCTGAATTCTCACAGGAAGACCGAAGGCTGGAATCTGGACTTCTTACATCACATAATGGTCCTAAAAAAAAAAAAAAACAAAAACAAACAGAAGAAATCGTACCTAGTCCTGATAAATCCTTGGCATAAATTGAAATAGAGCTTACTATTCCTAGAAGAACAGTACCCACCTAAGCATTATTCTCATATCAATAAAGATAAATTTTACTGTTGTACCTTTTATGCCTCTGAAAAGTGATGTGAACCATTTTCAAAAAAATCTCAGTTGTGTGTAAATGAGAAAAGAAATATTACCATCAAATTTCCCCTGTAAGTATGTGTTTGCTAGCCTGTTCACTACAGTCTATCCTTCATGCCCCTTGGAATGACCCTCCGTCTTCCTTATGTCTTCCAGAAAAAGAAAAATCTATGTAAAGTAGAGAGCTGGGGCACCAAGTTAGTATATATCACAAGTTCGTAGATCAGTTCCAGCAGATGCATATATCTAGCCAGATTAGTCTTTTACTCAGTTTCAAACTGCACAGTGTATCTAAAAATGACTAATAAAGCAGCAAATGAAAATCACTTGAAGAACAAAATACTCTGTAGTGTGCTCTCTGTTGCTTCTGAGCTACACCAGGCAGCAGTCTCTCATCTCTTACTGCACTTTATCTTTCATAATCCTCCTTAGATCAGGTTTTTAAAGGATATTGTGTATTTAGAAGGAAGGCTTATAAAATTTAATAAATGTTGCTGGGCTTTTGTAAATCTAATATTATCTGTTATCTCTACTTCAAAGGGCAGAAAAGCTGATGTTACCAGCTGGAATCTCTGACTTTTAAAACGAAAAAGTATCTGAGTTCACATTCCTTATACAGGTCAGGGAAACGGGATACTATTGTAACTCTGGTTAAAAAACATCAGAGAGGGAACTGAAGAAGCAGCAAGTGAGTTTGTTCTCCATTTTTTGTTAACTGTCAAAGCGATTTGTAACAATTCAGACAATGACAGTCTTCCTCATTAAACCAAGCGGTGGACTAAGCCAAAAATATCCTGCCTTTACCATTTTTCTTCATGCCACTGGTCAATGTTTTCCAAGTCAAAAGATGTAACTAAAACAAGGTTTGCAGGAAGAAGAAATGCCTTTTAGGAAGCTGACTGCAAAGTTACAATACTGTTTCTTTCAAATCATAATGGTGAATACAGCATTTCTATTGCCAGTGTGACAATGAAAGCCACATCACAAAAGACTTCTACCAAAGTTGTTACGCTGCCAGACCAATGACTGCTTTTGAAATAGCAATTTCAGCTCTCTTGTGTATATAGGCTGACTTTTTGGACTACCCAAGAATATAAATATGAAAAACATGCTTACATTATGCTCTTCTAATGTTCCTTCTATATTCCTATTGTGTTGCTGTCAGTAGATAAAGTTCCATGTATCCTAGTGTTTGGATTATAACCATCTATAGCTTCTCTACAGAAGTCAGAGCTCCTGTGAGGTTGTCCTTTAGGCATTCATCTTTTCAAAAAGTGAATAGAAAATAGAGATAATGAAGATTGGATACATTTCCACATTAATCATCAAAAAGTTATGTCTCTAGCCTAAGATATTAATTAAGCTTCTTCTAAACTCTGTGGAGAGAAACGGGCACATCTGGAAGGCAAGTCCACAGACACTATCTAAAAATGCAAATAGCAGATTCTGCCTTTAGAAGTACTTCTGTCTTCTCCCAGTAATTATTGAGAAGCCTAGAAAACAAGCTCAGACTGATTTTTTTTTTTTTTTTAGAGGTTCACTTAGGCAAGATAAATTCTAACCAAAGAATAAGTCAATATAGTTCTATCCTTTCTAATTATTTCTCCGAGTATACCTTTTATAATAATTTCTATAGTCTTAAGCTAATTTTTTTTTGCAGACAAGATTTATATTGAAAAGCCTGCCTCACCATTTACCTTAGGAATCTTTACAGTAATCTAGTGAATATTCAGTCACAAAAAAAAAAAAAAAAAAAATTCAACTTTTGGACTGTTATTTTTACCATAAGTCATTATTTTCCAGCAGTGCACCTGAATTTCCACTGGAAAACTTGGTTTATGCTTTCAAATCTCTGCTCTTAATTTAAGGTACTTAAAGAGCAGATAATAGAATCAACACAAAAAGAGGATATCATCTCTTTGATACTACTGAATGATGTGATTGGCCTTTAGTCTAAGTTTGGACTTTGCAGCTCTGTGTGCTCCCAAGAGGAGGCTGCATCCAATTGTTGACCTTGTATAACCTTTCTTAGCTTGTGAATTGACAAGATCGCAGCACATGATTATATGGTTCCTCTTAATTAATTTGCCATTATATTTCCACAGTGTTGAGAGAGAAAGATTTTTACTGCTTTATTCATTTTCTAATATCTGTCCCTTGGCTGCAGTCCTGAAGTTAATGCTCACTAATAGTGTGTTCTTTGTCTGCCTGGTAACCAGGGTCATCGTTTTTCAAAAGAGGTCTCCAGAATGTAGAAATGATTCCTCAGTCACTGGTTTTCTTTTTAAGAGACCTTTTCTATGTTCCTTTTTCTTTTTTTAGTCTACAGCTGAGATGTTTTGCTCTGCCAGGTTTTTTCTTATTTTCTGCACAGTCTAATTCGTCAGTCATCAGAGAGTGAGCTTTGCATTTCATGATTTTGTAAGACGAAGTCACAGTAGAAACTGGTAAAAAATATCCTATCTAGAGAGTATTTTGATGTGATTTTAGTTTATACCCAAATATTACTTTTAAGTTTTCTTCCTTGAGGATGACATCACTGACAGTTACAAACAAAGCAGGATGAGTGTGATTTTTTAACATAAAAGAAATTATGATCAAAAGTATTATCCAGATGAGGTGCTCTGATTACCTCAATGAAGAAGAGATATAAAGAAATGTTGCTGTTCTTTTTTTTAATTTTAACTTTAAAAAAATTAATTTTACCAAAAAAGGGTAAAGTAAAAAATGAAAAATATCTTCTCTATCCAGGAATAAAAATAGTCTGAATTTCAGAAGGGAAATTGAAGAAGTAAGAGAAAAAAATGGACATGATTCTTTAGGTAGCATCACCAGACTATGAGTTGTGTAATGGGAACCTGTGTGGTTTCAATCAACATTGTCCCATGCTGGAGGAAAAAGAAGGGTTTGAAGTGAGATCAGAAGTACACTAGTTATGGTAAAAAATATAGTTTCGGTAGGCTGAGAAAGGCTGTAATCTATTAATATATTTAAAATTAAATGTTTCTCTTTTCAAATACAGTGGACATATCTAGCTTTCTAAAACAGCCTTCTTTCATCCACCAGACTATGCCATTCAACTTTAAAAAAGAATATGCATGGAGTGTTCTTAATTTCACAATTCAGTGGATCAAAACTTTTTAATAACTATTTTTTTGTGTGTGTATGTGTTGTTTCTGTTATTTTATTGATGAAAAGCCCACCAGAAGTTTACATCTTCAAACACTGATGAAAGAGAAAAGATGTGGGGCTGTGCAGGTGTTCTAGATTTGGGAATTAACAGCTTCGTAAGAAAAAGGCATTTCCTGATGTCAAGGTCCTGCAGTCCTCCTCACAGATTTCCTACTGAGATGTATTTAAAAGCCTTCAGAGTGCTCCATGAACTTTAAATTTCAGCTGACCTACATCTTTGCATTATTGCCCTTAATCTTTTAAAAGCTTCCAGTTCCCTTTTATAATAAAACCCCACCAAACTTCCTGTGCTGTATCTATCCTTTTCAGAAAGCTGCATAATTTACAATATACACCAGTAGACTGGAAAATCAAATGAAATCTAATACACTTTGCAAAGAATTAAAGTAATTTTCTATAAAGAAATGGTAGAAGCTTGTGTTAGACAAACATGAAACTTAGTCATTGGGGAAGGGGGGGGATTGCTTCACGTGCTTAGGTATCTGGCAAACATTCTGAAATAATTTAAAAAATTTATACTGTTACATTATTGACATGTTTCACAGTCAGTTAGAAAAAAAATACGCACAGGTATTCAGTCATTCAAGATCTGATCATGTGTTATTTCAAGTTCAATATGATTTATCTACCTTCCTAAATGTACTAAGCCTATTTCTTCACATTCTGTATTTTCAAAAGAGTGTACTGTTTATGCAGGCTGGTCACAATTGGGTATAATATATCTATGTGTCAGAAATTGGAACAGGCAGTAGACATTATAGATGAATTGCCAGGAAATTACCCCAAGTGTGCTGACTTCCCAGATTCCTTCAAATGACTTAACAGGCTTGACATGGCAGCTAAGTGTTCAGTTTGCTTAGGGGACTTAAGGAGAATCAGCACTTCCAATCCATTGCTAAGGTTTGGGTTTTACACATTTACATAGCAATAAGGAGCTTAGGGAATCTGTAACTGGCAAAGAAAAACATTTAAGTCAGTATTATTACCAACAGCAGTGTTGAAGTTGATTGTACAATTCAAATTAAAACCTTTCATTCTAAGAAAAATTAAATGGGAAAATTGTATTACTATTGCTGAATTGTTGATAAGCAGCATCACCTTTGATCTGAAAGGCTTTCAGTTCACGGCAGCACTGGCAGTAGCAGACACACTCATTGCTGCTGAGACAAGGAAGTGTGTAAGGGTGACAGGCTTTATGGCAAAAGGCATCACGTGCCTTCCACAAATCACTCATTTGTCTAGTTCTGGATGGTATAATTCTGTGACCTATGAAATTAAAAGCAGAAACCTTGATTTTCTCTTTATAGCTCCTTGCATCATCTGGAATAGAGAATGATTGTCAGGCTCTCGTCGCTGTATGAAATTAAAGGCATTTTGCAAGCATAGCATCGTTCTGCTGAGGTTAGGGAATTCCCCTCTAGTGAAACACATTGTGGTCTAGCATCTGGGAACTTACATACACAGCTATGAGGTGGATACAATAAAATAAATGTTCTCATTTATGTTAATTCCCCTCACTAC
The DNA here is from genome assembly GCF_003957555.1 of Calypte anna. Lineage (NCBI taxonomy): Eukaryota > Metazoa > Chordata > Aves > Apodiformes > Trochilidae > Calypte > Calypte anna. The sequence continues at coordinate 13,315,345 of NC_044245.1, forward strand.
ATTTTCTGCTATTTTTTCCTGCTATTTCACAGAGCCTTTCAATTAGCAAAAACCTGAAGCAAATGATGGTTGCCCAGGCCTAGTGAATGATTGGAAAAATTGCTTCTAAACAGATTCTTCTAATTTGGAAATAATCAGATTTAAGGTGTGTCAAACTTTTTGTTAGTGCTACAATTAAAATGTTATTTGTGTTGATAGAGCTTGGCTGGTTTCCAAAATGTTTGTAGTCAAAGAAATAGAGAAAAAATATCAGAACTTAAAATTACTGGAAAATTGTACCACAATGGGTAGACTGCTGAAGATACCAGGACATAACTGGTTTGATTATAACAATGTCCTTTTTTTTTTTTTCCTGAGATATAACTATACAGCAATTAGGTTATGCTTGTAAATGGCACGGTGACTACAGCTGTCAAAAGACATCACTGCCATCTTCTGGTAACAGCTCGTTTGGCTTGCCAGAATGTGGGGGTTTATTTATTTATTTCTCTTTTTATAGAACACTACACAGGCAATCAGGGATTTTTGTTTACCAGACCAGGGAAATCTAAGCATTATGTTTTAGCATTTGGAATTCGGTTTGATCAATAATTTTATGCTACTCCAGAATTACTGAACTGATATACGAGTCCTGCTGGTGAAAAATTCTTGAGATTGATTTTCTAAGATTATAAATACCATACGTCCAGAAATGTGAATTTAATAGCACACTCCTATGCTATACTTCTATCCCAAAGTGGAAGCTACCTAATGCTTGAATAAATTGAAACAGAAATGCTAAATATTTCATAAATATCAAGTTCAATTAAATGTCATTGTTGCCAGTATGATCACCCCTATTTGTATTGGCTGAGGATCTAAACCTCCTGAACATGTTCCAGTTATTATCCAGTATTTGTTTGTGTAACAAAAATATGCTTTGTGCTTCCTACAAACCCTTCAGTGTCTCAGCCTTACTGCTGATGAATTTTATCCCTAATAATCAAACAAAACCAGAATATAGCAGTCTGACTTGCTCCAGGAGATTGAGCTTGATTTCTGACATAATCTTTGCTTATCTTTAGTATCAAAAATCATAGATATCTAATAAGAACTCTATTTATAATTGGTTTCAGTCTTACTCAATGAAATATTGGTAATGTCCTACTCCTAGAGAGTAGGAAATCACTCTGAGATTAAAAGAAAACTCTGGCATGTAATGTCACTGCTTTATAAAATGTAATGCCCATTGCTCTAAATATTTATTTACAAACACTTGTCATATGGTTGGAATTTCCTCAGATATCAAATAAAAAAATGTGGTTTTTTAATACTCAAAAACCTGACAGTTGCTTGTTTTGCCATAAATTAATAGATGCATACACATTTTTGAATGTGAACATAGACATAGAGCAGAAAAATATGGGCTGCTTTTGAACAGTTTCACATATGTGAATCATCATGTCTGTGCACAACAGCAGTGGATTATTTCAGATTATCTGTTCAGTGCCAACAAAAGTTTCCAGTGTAATGAAAAGCTTGACAGCCTGGACTGGGGTGGTTGGAGACTGAAAGCTCAGTGGGAGCTTCAGGGAGCACTCTACACCCTGGTAGTTTGGCCTTTCCAAAGCAGGCAGTGGCAATTAACGCTTGCTGGCCTTTCTGGATGCTTAATAAAGGTAACCAGAGGGTTTCCATTAATTCCTGAAGTTAACATGCCAGCAGGAAGAGTGAGTTACTCTCACAGGTCAGGTGTCTCATTGCAGTTACCTTGTTTTTAGTTTATCACTCTTTACCATGGTAGAAACTGGGCAAAACTTGCCCTCCATGTATCTAAGTAAGCAAAATGTTACTTTTATGTAGATGCTGCCCTCAGCAGCAGCACCTCTAGATGGTTACAGCACTAGACTGGCATTTGGTCCAGCTTGAAAGGACAGCCCTTAGGGCTCTGGCAGGGTTGAGGTTCAGATCTGCTGGCCATGTAGCTGGCCATGCTGCCTTTGCTTCTGGCACGTGCTCAACATCCTGCAAAATCAGGTGAGCAAATGTAAAAGCTCCCCCTTACCTATGTTGTCTTCCTCCTCACTCAGCTTCAGCCCCAGCACCAGCCTCTCCACTGTTTTATGAGAAGGGAAAATATATTTCCCTTGTACTTTTTCTGTATTGCAAGCCTAGCCTCGATTTGCAGTCTATATACTTAGGCATAAATCATCCATTCAGTGCTCACAGCCACTGTGAGAGTCATATCATTCTTGGAGATATTTCCCTTTCAAAGCAGACTGTCTCTCCTCAAATGAAGAGATCTGAGATGGTAAATTTTTCAAAATCATTTCTTACTGGAAGCAGAGCTGTTCTCCATAAATGCTGGAGCCAACCACCTTTAGAATCAGAGCTGGATAGTGGGTCTTCACTGTCCATTCATGCCAGTGACAGATGCCTGGCAATCAGGAGCTGCTTGTCAGCTCACAGACAGGAGGCACAGAACGTACACTCCTCTTAAAAGAGCAGAGAGGCTGTTGGTTAACACAAGCTTTTACAATGAAGTTGGCACACGTTTTCATACAATGTCACTCAAACCCTTTTACACTGTGACACATCCCCCAGCTGTGAGCCAGCTGGTGATTGTGAGGGAGCAAGAACCAAGGTACAGGCAAATGCTTCTCATTTTAAGCAATTTTGGAAAAAAAAAAAAAATTGTAGCTTTAAAGAGCCCTCCTAAAAGGCATGACTCTTTCTCTTAACTGCTGGGTTTTTTTCACTTTATCAGCTTTCTGCTTTTTGATAGCTTACGGTTTGTTTGAATACAGTGACTTTCTGAATGCTGATCTAAAACAGAGTAAAGAGATGCAAAGGAAGGATTACAGAATGGGCTTCCTTTTGATCTTCATCCATTCAAGCTAGATTTTTGTTCACTAATCAGCATTTTCCAGGCCTTCTAGGAGAACAGGGTAAACACAAACTCATTCTTATCATTCAGCTGTAAACAGCATTTAAAAGTATATGGAAAAGAAAGCCTAGTCCCTTCAAATAACCCTTCAGAAGGAATTTGCTGTGACCAATAGGTTACTGTGCTCACCTGAGTAGTTTTGAAAATATAACCAAAACTTAGAGAACTTAATTTATTTTTCAAAATTCAGCATAGTCCTGAAGTTTTTAATAATCTCTCCATCACAAAATGCAGCACTTTCTGATCAATAGCATAGATGTAGGGGGAAGAGCTTGTAGGATGGAAAAATCAGTGATAAGACTAACCAGGATTAGTCTTAGCATGCTGCACTAACCAGCATTAGTCTTAACCATTTCTGTCTTAGCAGTCTTTATCCATGAAAACAAAAAGAAAATGATGGGAACTATGAAGTAGCTATTACACCTTAATGCAATTTACCTTAGTCCTTTCTCTACACTTTTTTTCTTACCTTTTATATACCCGTACTATGAAGTTGAACTGAATTGTGGCACACTCCCAGGTATTCTTAAAAATATTAATAAATATATTTAGTTTTAGCATATTGACCCTAACAACTCAGTAAAAAGTTATCCACCTACAATGGTCTTCTCTTTGCAACCAGTCCTAGCAGAGAAACAGCTAAAACAGTGAACACAAGTACCAATAACTCTGTGTTTTGGGAGTTATTAATCACTGGAAGCAGCACTTGCAACAATGCAGTTTTTAGAGCTTCAGTGGCCGAGCCTGCTGTTTTTCAGAACTTTAAACTGCCAGCAGTTAAATTAATCTGGGTTTGCTATGGTTGCATTCAGTTTTAATTCATCAATTATTTCCTTACTGTGTTATCTTTATTTCAAGGTTAACTATGATCATGTGATACTATTTCTTCTGATTTTATTCACACTTCTCAGGAGAAAAAACCTTAAGAATTGGCACACAAATTAACTATTGGAATATTCGCATATCATGTTTTCTAATAAAAGGATAATGAAGCGTGCCTATTAAAGGAATGAAGAGGTCTTGGTTCTTCTGGTTCTATATTATCATAATTATTTTGAGATTGTTAGTAACTCTGAAATAAGAATTCTAAACTTTGTGAGCCATATCACTATATGATGTGGTCTAGAATTTCATTGATTCCTTTCAGTCTTTTTTCTTTTCTGGTTAATTCATATGTATGTTAGTGCTACACAGGTCATGAACTAGAGGGGTTGTACCTCTACATCTCAGCCCAAAAAGACATTTATGAGCTTACATAGTAACTGTGGGATTAGTTGTGCTCTATAACTTAAAATATGCTCTAACTCCCTTCTCATCTGAGTACAAATCCCTCCCGATGCTGGGATGAAGAATATGGAAATAATTAGGGAGCCTGTGTGATGGTCTACAGAGTTCCTTCTTCAGGTGCTGCATTTTGTATTTGTTTTATATATATTTTAAAAGTTATAGAATTAGAGACAAATCTGCTGTAACTTCAAGATAACGTGATGGGAATTCTCGGGCTGTGGTTTTCTGCTACGGGAAGCCATTCTTTGCTGGCACTGGCAAGAATTGGAGGTGTCTGAAAAAAACAGAATACTGAAGCTTTCGTTCTTCCCAGGAAATATTTTTCCATTATTAGTAGGATATTTTTCCTTTTAAATATGTACTTATGCCAGCACCTTTCCAAACACTGTTCAAATCTGGCATGTACATTCAACTCTGCTCTACATGTCTGGCTGTAAGAGACATGATGTCAGCTTTAGTAATACCTTCCAACCACATTATCTTGCTGCTTTTATATGCTGCTTCCAGACTTTTGGAATTCCTCATCAGCTGCTAAAACACTATGTTCAGATTGGAGACTCATTGATCATCTTAACTGCTTGAGTGGCCAGAAGTCACCTTTACTAATCACCATTATCTTTAGTCACTATCATTGGACTAATTAGGAGCTGACAGCCTTGAACCTCTGAAAAATGCCGAATGGTTGAAAGTAAAAATAGTACAAACAAATTGAATGCTAAAGTTGCTTCATTCTTCAGCAAGAAATACAAGAAGATCTGATGTTGTCAATAAATTTACACTACTCTAGGAATGTTTGTTGTGACAAAGAGAAACCACAAATAAAGAAAAAACCACACACCGCAACAGGTTTTTTCCACCAGGTTTTTTCTATAACTAAAAGCCTTCAGTTTTCTTTTAAAAGAAAACATCTTGTGAAGCTACTTGTTATAGACCTTTTATTTAAAAATGCATTTTAGTAACTGTCATTTATATAAAAGACATAAAGATGTCAAGGCATAGACTTTCAACTTTTGTAATTCTTAAAAAGATTTTGGAAGTGGAAAGTGACTACTGTTTGTTATGAACTGTATTCATAAATCTGCCTTGGATGGACTTAAAGTTGATAAGGGTAAATGACTAATGGTCTTGAATTATTGAACTGTTGCTTGCAGTTCATAAATAACACACTTTTAAAGCCACGTATATTTTGTATTGCAAGCTTAGGGTCTAAAAGCTCCTGCATCAAAATGAGTCTGGACTAGGTAGCTATTTCAGAAACTTCCAGAATGGGAGATGTCATATATTAAAAAGAAGCAGTATTTCTATGCCAGAAGAAATAGGCACATCCCTTATGACATGTTTATCTCTAAAATACAGTTCTACTGGAATTTACTGTGTCTCTTCCAGACAGTGGGCTGGACAAACAGTTTACCTTGAAAGAGCATAGCTTGATAAGAATAAAAAAAACAACAAAAAACAAACAAACAAAACCACCCTCAATCACAACAACAACAAAAAAACAACCAAACAACAACAAAAAAACCCCAACACATGGTATGAAATGTATTTGTAATCTATTTCTTCAGATTTGTTCAGATTTCTCTGCTGGTGATGCAGATATATATGTTGCTAATCAAACTAGAATGCCGATTAAAGAATCTTAATAAAATAAACCTGCACTTAAAGCAGTTATGTAAAAGAACAGTTGGAAGGCAGTATAGCTTGGAGAGTGTATCCATGTAATCTTTCATCCTGTATAACATTCAGTAGAGGTTTAAACAGCAGTTTGTTAAAAAAAAGGGTTTGTCTTTATGCTCTGTTTGTTTTCAAAACCATTCTCCAAGTGGCAGCAAACGTTATTTCTTGATTCTTGTTGTTTTCATTGGGATTAGTGAAAGAATTATTCCCAATTAGATCTTCTTATGAAATGTGAAAAGATTTCTTATAAAGGTGGCATTGATGCTTTTGGTGATCCTTTTTTAATTCATGATCTCTTCAAGTTCTGAGCACTGCTAACTTGTGTGTGTATGAACACCAGATGCCCATGAGTGCTATCTTAATGAACAGATTTCAGAGAATAGCTTTAGTTGTGTGAACTTCATTCAAGAAGCAGGCTGCCACAGGACTGTACAAACAGCATTTTTGAAAGAAATGTATATAACTGACAGAATCTACAGCCAGTGCCTATTGTTTACTCCGTTGCTCCTCCATATGCTTTCATCAATTCCAGATTTATTACCAATTAACTAAATATCATTATCTCCATTTAGAAATCATGAAATTTGACAAAACCTTCTTGCACAGATACCTATTCTCTTCCTCCAGTACATTGTCATTCTATTAGATCAGTGAGATACTTTTCACATGGCTTGATATTGCCATTTAAGGGTTGTGATTCTCTTATCTTCTACTGGTTACCACCAGTTTTATTAGTAAAAAATAAGATATTTTGGATTTGTTTCATTATCATCTCAGATATTAAGAAATCGTGATTAGAAAATTTATTTGAATATGCTTCTGAAAAGTATGTTCTGCTCCTGTTTATCCATGGAGGCTTAGCTAAGGCACCATCTGCTGGTGGTTTTAACAGCAGCTGCCAAGAGAGCTAGATACAGAAATTTGTAAGGGTCGAAGTAATATTGGGGCATCATTTATGACTTTTCTTAATGACTGGGCTGATACATGTGGCTCTGCATATATATGAAAATTTACTTTGTGTGTTACTTTCAGGATTAAGAAAAAAAATTCTTAAGGTTTTATGTCTGCGACTTAGCATATCTACCGTAGGTTTTGAAATATTTTTTTTTACAGAATAGTCTTCTGTTATAATATTAATTGAAATTTTTCTTTAAAAAATCTGTAATGTGAGTCAACACTGCTTTTTGTGTCTGAGGAAAAGAAAATTTTTATGTAGAGGAACACTTCATTTAAAACTTCTTTTTAAAAGGAGAATTAAATTATTTTCATTTTGATTTTCAGAATTATTGTTACTATACCATATAATTGATTTATTTAAAATACAAGGTAACTAAATTTTTTGAGACAGGTTTTGACTGATTACGAATATACAGAATACAGCACAATGAAAAGACTTGGTCAAAAGTTATAGTATATAATGTTTGTAACTGCACTATTTGCTTTAATATTATCTTTTTATAAACTTCAGCAATTTTTTCCACATGAGTCAGAATTCCATGGAAAATTATTGGAATATCATTTTCAAACAGAAACAAAATATAGCAATCACTTTCTTACCCAGAAATTTATAAAATTTCCATATTGGATAAACCAGCAAACATTTAATAGATAGGAATCATTAACAAATAAAATACTATGTCAGAATACTTCAACCACCAGGATTCAGGAATAACAAGCACTTATCAAAGCCAGGTTCTTTGGCACTCTACCAAGCCACAGTGACTCAGCTAGCAGCTAGGAAAATCAAGGGAGACAGCTGAAAGAGCATGTAGAAAATCTATCCTCCCAGCCCAGAAAATCAACAAGACTATTTTGTGATAAATACTTCAGTGTAGTGCCCTGCTTTTCATTTCATAGAGACCCTGGTGCATAGAAACTCTATCTGGCTCCATATTTCAAATTTCCCTTCATTGGCCTGCATACATGACCAGTAGAAATACCTGATATTCTTGACATGAACCAGGTGTCTTGCCCAGCAACTTTTCCTGGGTGCCTTCCTCTTGCTGTCTTCAGCACTCTGCTAGATCTCAACAAAGGCAGAAGTCAGAGCCTGCTACTCCTGCTTACCCCTAACACTGGAGTAGATGATCTTTCGAGGTCCCTTCCAACCCCTAGGATTCTGTGATTAAGTCAAAGATAATTAAGAAAAAACCCACAAAGATTTATTTTTTTGTCTTCCTTAGGAACAAGATGCTGCATAAAACGTGTATTTAACAACAAAAAAATAACAGACCCACTAGATCAGGAAATCTATTTTCACTGCAGTCTTTTTCACATACATGGGGATTCCCCAGATGCTGGAGGTGTTTGTCCTACAGTGATTTACAGCTCTGCTGCAAGTGTATGTGTGGAGAAGGGATGGCTGGAGAAACCCCATGAAAGATGCCTGATTCTTATTTGCAGAGGTGAAATCTTCACATAGAAGATAATTTCTGATCAAATCAGAGCATTTTGGTCAAAGCAACATTAAGGATATCTTTCCATGATATTCCCTAATGCAGAGTTTAGCCCTGTATTTTCTCAGAAATCCAACACATTTACAAACGCGGGGCTTTCATGCCTTACTCCCTCAACTACAAAGTGCTCATTCTACTCCTTAAATGCTTAAACATATCCCAAACAATTATCTTTGATTTTGGTCAAAATTCAGAGAGGGACAGTCTGGTCTATACAATCTTAGCATTTTGCATTGTGAAATTTTTGTCTGATATATACATTTCCTGCACCCCTTGGCCTCCTTCTTCAGTGTTAAAATTTACTGGCTTGTTTTTCAAGGGTGTAGAATGCAAGAAACTCAGTGGTAAGGAAAACAAATTTGTTAGAGGTTTTGAACATGTGTCCTTTTTAAAGTTTCCTGTTGGCTTAGGTACATTGTGTTCCTCTGTATCACATCCTTTTAGAGCCATATGTGGAAGCAATAAAGTGTATCCCTGCCTTCAAAGATACAGTGTATTTGTTTAGCTAACTGACTAAGGAAAATACTATGAACTCATTAACAAATATGGTTATGTTTGGTCACTTCATTATAGAGGCAGGCTCCAGAACAGAGCAGAGGAAATATTAGTCAGCACAGGCAATGGATAACTGTCAGTTACTAATCTCAGGATTTCTTGCCAGAGGAAGGCAGACATCAGGTTAGCAATAAAATACTTCAAGCCTGCCAGCAATTTCCATTAAGATCAGATTTCCAACTGTGGAAATGTTTGCAGATATAGGTAATGGTTGCTGACTAAATTCAAAAGGAGAGTTTTCTTCCTTAAACACAAGATAACTGCCTATTGCAGTTGCAGCTTGTGTAGGAAGAAAACTACATAGAATCAGGAACTCCGTTTTTGCAAATGTTTTTCCACCAGTTCAGTGACATATAAATGCACACCTGCACTGCGCCTTAGGGGGTATTCACATCTAAAAGAAGAATGAAATTTAAAAAACACAAGATATCTGACCGTTCCCTCTCCATATTTCTTCAGTGTACGTCAATGAACTGGTTTCTTTGCTGTGCAAATGTATGGCATGCACTGAAGAAAGAGACCTATTTTGCAGGACTGTGAAGTGTACATTCCTTGAGCATCTCTGGTGATAATATCTTTTTTCTTCTCCATAGCAAAGAAAGGATTTATGTTTTCCTGACAGACACTATCCCACAAAAGTAACACCTGAGAATGACTGTGGCATCAGGCTAACAGATTTGCCTGTCTCATGGAGAGAGACAAATTTTAAGAAGACAGACAAGCAATAGCCCAATTATGCTACAGAAGAAATACTTAAAAAAGGAAACAGCCTAGTCCAGACTTGGATGAAATTCACAGGAACAGAATCTGATTCTAAACTACTGTTGTGGTTTGTTTACAGGTAGAATTGGAAAGAGTTTCAAGAAACTTTGAAAATTATGATCTGCTTTTTGGAATGGAATTAGGACTTCAGAAAGATTTGCAAGTGTATGGGACTCTGCCTTCTCAATCTCCAAAATCTGTCAAATCTTAGATTTTTTTTCTGTGTATTTTATTAACAAAGCTTGTTAGACTGGCAGTTGTCAATCTCTGATGTAAGAATTTTCTCTCCATGTGTTCTGACTGCAGCCCTGTATCAACTCTGCCTCAACACCTACATCTGGCATAGGCCTTGCTGCAGTAGCACATCCCATCAGAGGGTTGACAAACTATCCAAAACCACTGCCAGCAAACCCACAGCCTTATTTGTTTCAGAAACCAGAATGTCTTTTGGTAAGTGAATTCAGGAAGAGAAAGCTGGGTTCCACAGTCAAGTCATAAAAATGTGAACACCCTATTATGTTCTTTGTTATTAAATCTCTAGGTGAAGACTGAGTCTACTGAGTCTACAATTCAACAACTGGATATAAAAACGTGACTCTTCAGACTAAAAGAGATAACTATAAAGTAGCTTGCTCCCACAGTCAACAGATCTTGTCAACATAAACACTGGAGTGTAGAAAAGCTCTTGGTGTTTTAAAGAAGTTTTCTAAATTTTTCCACATTAATTAATCCCTAAGTATGCATTAAATTTCCTTCTTTTGACTATAAAGGCACACAGCTCAGAATGAAAAAAGTTTGGAAAGAATGACCCAAAAATCTAGAGTCACTTAAGCTGGCTTCTTGGCAGGGTTCTCAGTGTTGATAGTCATTAGTAGCTAATAATGCTGTTAATATTAGTTGTAAGTAGTACTGAGTAATTTTATTTTATTTTTTTTATTCTTCCATCTTTCTCGGTGACTATTGGTAGTTTTATTGAAGTATATCAGAGAGGTGGCATTTCATTCACTGTCCTTTGCAGAGGACTCAAAGCTATAATAATCAAATTGAAAGAATGCTGTGAAGAAATAGATCATTCTGTGTCTGGGGTTATATTTAGAAGATTTGTGGTGAATGTGAAAAAGGTCACAGAGGTATTGCTATCTGAGAGTAGAAAATCATCTTTCTTGAACTGAATCAGTAAGTCCTTATGAAAACAAAAGCTTCATATATATACATCTTTATGGTTTATATCTTCTAAGACTTATGGTTGCCCCAACTTAAGATGAGGCACTTAAGCCTCGTAACCAAATGTAATTTTCCTTTATTTTAACTAAATCTTGTTACTTTTCATTATTTTCTTTGAGTGTGGCAACACTGTTCTGAGTCTGAACAATGATGCATATTCCATGATGTGTCATTTTTCTTTGGTTGTCCTTGTCTGTTCAGCTACTCTACTTGTTCAGCTGCTACTCTGTCACTGAAAAGGACTGTCACTGTTCCATTATGAAGGGCAGATACTATGATAGAAATATGTAACAGTAACTCTTCTACAAAGATTTTAAGAGATCTCATGCCTAGAGTTATTTTACACTACAAATGCAATTTTACAGATCATTAGTCCAGAATGTGAGCTACTTGTTTGACAAAATGAAGTTAAAAGTCTGGTATTACTTCTGGTAGAAAAGTATAATATGCACACGTGCTGTAATTACTTTTTGTTGGAAACTCATAAGCATTATTATATCTGCACATTTACACTGTATAATTAAAAACTCAGTGCATGGCATTGCATGGACACTAGTTCTGTGCAGTCTATAAGCTCTAAATTAGCTGCTGAAATATAATGCATATATATGGACAGGTGAAACAGATATGTAAAAATAGAAAGCTGCACAAACACCTGGTGCTGTCAAAATACAGCAAGCTTCTTACCAAGAAATTCCAACTCGTGTTCAACAGTTATTGTACTGAATATGAAAAACAGAAATTATCTTTGCAGCTATGAAAATCAGCCTTGAATTTCAAACTACTCGCAAACAGAATTGGTTTGGTTTATTCCACTAGAAGACTTGCTATATATACTGTGTATTTTTTTGTTGCTGTGAGAAAGCAGGAGGTAATTTATGTCCTCAAAAATTACATACTCAGGTCCACTATATTGAACTCAGTCCTAAATGCACATAACTCCTGGGAGTCAGCATAACTGCTCTGATTGATATCATATATGGTTATGGCTGTTCATTTACCCATCTTTCCAAAGGAAAGGAAAGACTCAATTTTTTGCTTGTCTTTCTCCCAGCTGCTACACAGATATGAGACAACTAGGTTTGAGTAGTGTTAACTCTCCTCCCTATTTGCCAAAATTAGACAAAGCATCCCTTTTGTCTTCAGAAGTTTACAAAAGCCAATCTTTAGTTCAGGATGAGGATGTCAACTTCCTTTTACAAATAACAGGAAAAAACCGCAACAAAACCAACAAAAAAACAAAACAAAACAAAACAAAAAAACCCCAAACAAAACAAAACAAAAAAAAAACACACACAAAAAACCCAACCCTAATAATCCATTTGAGAAAAATATATTCCATTAGTTAAAACACTATATAAAGATGAAATTGTTGGGTTTATTTTGTTTTCAATATGCTATTGAGGGTTTCCCTGTCAAAATGCTCAGGCAATGCCTGAAATATTTTCCTTTAAGGTAGAAAATTCCCAGCATACCATAAGTGTGCCCTGAAAAAAAAAAACAAAAACAAAATTCTGTTCAGCTTTCTTTAAACAAAAACCAATGAATCTGCATTCTGACCATGTTTTCTAGGAATGAAGAATATGGTATGTGTGTATTTTCTGACTAGGGCACTTATTAAGATTTTAATTTACTGTCAAGGACAGCTCACCATATCAAGATGAAACTATTTTATGATTCATTTACCAAGTGTGACTGAGGCAGCAGAGATTAATTTAATCTTTGGTTGTGAGCATTAGTATTCACAAAGAACCAGAAGCACAAATAGAAAAATTCAGTCTTTCTTTTTTTCTGCAGGGATGTATTTCATGTTCTGTGTAGTGAAGATCACATTGAGATGCAGACTTTTAAACATCTTTATGCTAAAACAGAAATACTGAATTGAAATAATAACACTTGCAAAGATCTACTGCTGCTCTTCAGAGATAGACGAGTGAAATATTGTCAAAAATATATACAAGTGTAATAGTTACACCTTGAAAGAAATGTTTTACTCCAGCACTTCCTGCCATTTATCATTTGGCTCAGGAATGATACAGGGTGTGTGTGTATTCTAATCTTGATTTATAATAGATTTAGAATGGATTGAGGAAGGAATAGAAAATTGTAATTTACAGTAATTTGGGAAATTTTATGTGTCCCATATTGATTTGATTTACTGGCCAGGGCAAACCAAAACCCAGAGAAGAGAATTTCTCTCTGTAACTGCCCTCCACCCTACCAGGGGAAGATAAAAGGGGAATGAGGAACAGATACTTTAATGGTTGGAAGTTAAAACTAGAATAAGTTTAATCAAGGAAGGTGCAGTGTTAGATAGGACAGGGAACAAATATGGTAATATATACAAAAAACTGATCTCGATGATCCCTCATATAAGTGGCCAAAAGTCCTTCAGGTCAGGGCCAACTCTGGAAAAGGATCCCCAGAGTCAGATCCTACAAAATATGTGGTGAGCTGATGACAAAGGTTTCTTCTGATTTCTGCAGATGTGAATGGACTAAAGATGTCAGCAACAGAACTGGTCAAGAAAACAGTATTTAAGAAAGTGATTTGTACCTCCTGAGGACTTTTCCCCAAGACCTCGGTCTCTTATAGTCATCAAGTAAGCAGAGTAATGATGTTAAACATGCATTACAAGGGATGACTAGAAACCAGTGAAGTTACAGATTCAAGCAGGAAATACATTCAAGGATATAATAACTCTGTTACTTCATATTTGATCTAAGGTTTTTCTTTTATTCTGGTACCAATTTTGCATTTCAGTCTAGACAACCTTCAGCAACTGCATGTATATTTTAAATCTCTGCCTCACAGAATAGCAGACTGACTTTAAACCACGGCTGGCTAGGAATACTGAGTGTTGCTGGCTGTGTAAAGCAAGCTAATTAAGTAAAATACTGATTCTTTAACTTTCATAGACACAGCTATATGACACTAATAATAGCGTGGAGACAGGAGATAGTAGAGGAGACTGAAATAAAATGCATATAATCATTTAAGAGAACCTCATTTAATTTTCTGTGTGTATTTAAATAACCAAGAAGATAATTGTTGTATTTGTACTTCTTCAAAAGGAATAATAGAATGAAGCTACAGAGTAGAGGGTAAGCAGATTCATTCAATAAAAAACAGTATTTCACAGCTAAATAAAACGTGATGAATTTTTAATCCACATTACTTATATTAATCCTAGATTACACAAAATATTCTGCCTCTTACAATTCACGGTATGTAGTTAGATGTCCTGTTGTTAATTTATTTTTATCTTCCTATACCATACATTTACTACCACTTCAGTTAAAAACAGCATCTGAATTTGTAGAGAGGAAAATTTGGAAATATCTTATGTATTGAAAGAAATGCAGTCTGGTTTATTTTCCTGTTCTTTCCATATTTCAACACATAGAATTGAATATTATAACATTGGTGGGAATTATGAGAGACTTCTCATTCAACCTTTTGAATAAGAGAGGACACGGCTTTACTGAATTAATTACTGCTTACAATAGGTCATAGAAGAGGGAGACATTCAGTCTTAATTTTGCAATATTTGTTTGTAAGCTATGACTTTTCCCAAAGGTATCACCTCCTAAGAAGAATGTGCATTGTCATTTTGAAAGTAACGTTCAACAGCTACAGCAAGATCAACCATCAAGCCTTTCCTTTGCCTTCAGGTCCTCTTTTTCAGTGAGAAAACTTCAAGAGGACTTGCATGCATCAAGAGAAAAGCAGCAGTGCCTTGCTGACACGTGGTGGCAAGGTTCGTTTGTCAAAGTACAAGAGTTCAAACCAGGAGACTTATCCATTGTACTTAAAGTGAATGTCCCTTTTTAAAGATCATCATCCAGACTGAAGACTGAAATGTTTCCTTGAACAGGAACCAAACAAACTGAACAGTTAAATAATAAAAATTAATGCAATTTTCCCTCAAGAATACTATCTGCTGAATAACAACAGTAAGCTATCTCAAATCACCACATTATAATGAAAGATTCCTTACAAAGAATGAAAGAAAGCAGTTTCTCATTCTAATTTCTAATCTGAATTTTGGGTTGATTTTGCCTGGCAGTGTTGTTTGGGGTTTTGGTTGGGTTTTTTCTTGTTTTGGAGACATATTGGGTCAAAGAAATTATTGATCCACAAACACTGTCAACAGATTGGAAATTCTCACACGGGGTTAATCGGTCAAATATGACAACAATATCTCTTCTATGTGAGGAGGGAATGAAATCTGTCTCACAAATATCTTCAAAAATCTTTCTGTTAAGCCCTCTACTATTGCTGATGGAACTGTAATTGAATTTAGAACCACAGAGAGATCTGCCAAGGGTTCTGGTTTTGGAGTTCTGCACATAAATGGAAAACTGCCCCTGGAAGGCTGAAAATAGCTGGAGTCTTTACTTTTTAGCCATTTTTCCATCATCCTTATTGTAATGAACTCTACAAATATTATTTATGAAAAACTGCTTAGTGCAGTTAAAAAATTAAAAGAGAAGCTCAAGCAAAGTAATGATATTTTTAGCGCCATGTGTGTGTATGTTGCTATTTAAGATATTTGATTTTATGTTTATTTGAAGGAAAGCCATAGTGAGTTTCTTTAATTTTATGCTATCATAGAATTTGTATCAACTTAGCAGTTCTCCAATCACAACTTAATGAATTAAGCAGAAAAAGTCCCCGGGATATCAAGTAAATTTTGGTAAAAAGTTTATTGAAAGTTTCACTGTTTTTGGAAATTTAGTTGCTTCAATAGGAACATAATTATTAGTCCTGTGAAGAGATACATTTGACATATTGTATTCTCTATGAATTGGTTGGGGTTTGGTTTCTTTGAGGTTTTTTTTATCTATATTGCTGCATATGATTTAGGAAGAGAAGCCTAATATTAATGATGGGAAATTTATTCCTGGCATAGGGTGTCTTTAAAAAAAATATTGGTGGTAATAGGTGTTTAAAAAACATTATGGATTTATAGCTTGAATTTTTTTAATTCAATCAGCTATGGACTAAATCTCAGGTTGAAGACAATGAGTTTTTTGTGTCACAAATCTGAATGTAAGTTCCTCACTTGGCTGAAATCCCATTTTTGAAGTGAACATTTTCTTTGCCTGTTGCTAACAATGCCTTCCCAAGGTCTAGCATGATTTCAGAGGATTCATTAGACAAGAAAGACAAAATACAAACCAGTGACTGAGTTCTGAAGCTCAGTATACTTTGGATGCAAAGAAAGGTCACTTTCTTAACAGCAAGAGCTGGGCAGGAGTCAACACCTGCTTTGAAAACTTTAAAGTTTGGTTTTATATTTCCCTTTTGAATATGAAATTTGTAAGCAGATGATGTGAGGCCTCAGGCCTCTCCCTTTTGGAGACATACCTATTGCAAAGGAAAACTTGATAGCTAGCAAATTTTAGTCATGGCTCTACTAGTAACCTTCCAATAAAAGATAAAAATCAATTGATACAACCTATTTATTTGTGGGTCACATTATAAAAAGATTTTGCCAAACTGGAATTTGCTTTTCACACACAAGTTCTCCTCCAGTGGTCTCAGTTCATCAATATGGTGCTTCCTTTACAGCTGTGATCAAAAACTCTCATTCCCAGTGTAATCTGCACTTAACACCAATCTGTTTAAGCTCTAAAGACAAAGAACATATTCTAAAGTAAGTTTCTAAAAATATTCTTAAAGAGCAACAGTGCAAATATCAACATGGAAAAATTTGAACTTATTAAGAGCCCTGAGGGTGTACTACAGTCCATGTGATTTCAGACGGGTACAGGACCACTAAGTGGCTATTGTTCCCAGCACTTTTGTTAGTTTGTTACTCATCTACCAGTGACTTTAAAAACAAGAAAAAAATCCTTGGAGCTGACACACTAACTTTACTACATAGTTATAAGAGAATAAAGCTTTCTTAGTCACAGAAACTAACCTCCATTTTCCATTGTTGACAGTGTGTTGCTGGGCAGCCATAGGGTAGGGGTGTGTTACAATGTGATAACTTTCTGTTCTGACACTTCTGTGTTCCAAATTTCTTTTTTTTTTTTTTTTTTTTTGGTTGTCCTCCAGATGTGTTCCACACCCCTTTACACAAAGCATAACTAAGTTTACTCTTCAAAAAAGAAAAAAAGTAAAAGTAAATGTAATATTCCCCTTGGCCATTATGCCTTCACATAGTTTTCAGTCTAGACATATTCTAATAATGTCTGTTTACTTTGGTCCATGTTTTGATGCTCAATTCAATAATACTTTACATCATAAGTGAAATTTTGCCACTGCTCTCAGGTTTCTGCAGCCTAATTCCATGACAACAGGTTTTAATACTTCACTTTCTCAATGAAATCAGTGGGACAATGGGAATATCTTGTGTGAGTGAAATAGATCTGCACAAACTTTAAATCTGCTAAGGGGTCCAGATCCTCACAAGCTGAACGCATCAAGATAATTACCAACCATATTCTTTACATGGCATTTACAGAAAATAATGCAATCCTGAGTAATAAAATTCCGTAATATGTTATATAAATAAATCGGATTTAATTCAAAGCAGTTTGAAATTGCAAGTTAAATCTTTTAGGGACCACTGTAATGTTCAAAAAAGAATCAAAGCAAAATTTTCATTATGGAAAAGACTGAATCCACACACATTTCCAACAACACAAAGGCTCTCATTTCATTATTTCCCCCAGATAATGAAGGATCTGGACATTATGAACTGCTAAATCCTGTCATTTCAAGATCAACCTCTTGCAGTGGAGAACTTTTGCCACCCATTTCATCACTCTGCAGTGTTTCCAGAAGATATCTTGCAAGATGTGTCAGTCCATCTGTGTCTGTGCTCACAAGTTACCTTGTACACAATAAAAGCTATGCTTAAAGAAGTTGCCACAAGTCCCATTTCCAAATTTTACTCAGCTCTAGGTGACAGAAAATTGGACATTTGCATGTACCTGGTTTGTAAACTTTCTGCAGGTACCAGTTTTTGTTACCTGTGTTTGGATTGCACATCGTGTACGCACTTAAAAGACAATTGAACGGAGTAGTGTAATATCTATATCCTGCAATTTAGTGGATTTCTAACTGACGTTTGGAATTAATTTTCTTACGTCATGCAATCCTGTAATTTTGCTTTACTGCTCAAAAATTCTTTGAGGAGATTGCTTGCATGTCAAGACTGATATTTTAGATCTTACCTCTAGGTTTCTGTAAGTATCCATGCTAAGAGCAATACTAGGCAGAGACAAATTGGTTTATTTCTCCTTACAAATATATTTTCTGTAACCCAACATGAAGGCTACCGGTGCTCTCAGTGTCAGAGTGAGAAAATGGCCAAGAAACATTTCAGGTTCCTTAAAAATCTACAAAATTTCCCTTTCTACACAGGAAGAAGCACAATGTTGGGTTTATATCAAACTTTGGGTCAACCATCAACTAGCTGAGTATCAAGGCCAAAAAGGCTCTATGGCTGCCCTAGAACTGGCATTGACATTATTTGAGGCAGACCCTTTGGCAAAAGCAGTACTGCACAGCCTGAATTCACTGAGCAGGGCACGAGGAAGCATGCCAGATCTCTTTGTAAACAAATGGAAGTATTATTTGAATAGTAATATTATGTGAATGGATTGAATGGGGTGGACAAGGATACAAACTTCTCAGTAATGAAAAGTCAGGAGGAACTGTTGGTAGTAAATTTAAAATACTCAAAGTGAAGTTCAAAGACAGAAAGATGAAACTGGAAAAGGAAAGGAAAGGAAAGGAAAGAGGAAAGGAAAGGAAAGGAAAGGAAAGGAAAGGAAAGGAAAGGAAAGGAAAGGAAAGGAAAGGAAAGGAAAGGAAAGGAAAGGAAAGGAAAGGAAAGGAAAGGAAAGGAAAGGAAAGGAAAGGAAAGGAAAGGAGGAAAGGAAAGGAAAGGAAGCTATCAGCTATTTTCCACACAAATCACAGGGATCATATGACATGGCATTTAAGACATGGGTATAATAATGTAATCTGATGTAACTGGGATAACTGAAAGTTAGCCATATTAGGGAATTGACTGGATTATATAAATATTCCAGAGCCACTAAGTTTATAGAAAGGAGAGTTTATAGAGTAAGAAATATTTATAGCCTCAGACTTCCTGGTTATGTTGAAAGAACAAGACAGAACATATTGCAAATACCAGTTGTACCTAGCTCTTCTAAAAAAAACAGTGTAGTATTTGGATCAGTCTAAAATATCTCCAAGTTCCAAGTACAAAAGCATTACTTCAAAGAATACTAAAAATTATGTCCTGGTAGCTTTTTTGTGTGGTTATTTTGTTTTGTTTGGGGTTTTTTTTTTGTTGTTGTAGTTTGGTTTTTTTTATTTTGGTTTTGGGTTTTTGTTGTTTTTAATACAATCTCTTGACTATATGTGTCAGTTTACATTTTTATCTGATAGTTTGCTTTAGTTTTGTTTTTTGTTTTTTTTTTTTCTGAAAAGCATGCCTTCCTTCCCATTGAGAAGTGCCTGAACTAACCAGTTTCAGATCCAACAGTTTGTCATCCTTCTTTGCTCAGCTGCCTCATGTCCCAGGGCTGCTCATATGGCAATCCACAGTCTTAATGAAACCAAAAACCTCAAATAGAACATAAAATAAATTTTCCATGACTCAGTAATTCTTCAGATGTATACATAACTCCCATATGAAACTCAGTCTGTCACATAAATCTTCATCCAGGAGAGATATCTTGTCCAGGAATCATGCATTTACATGTCTGAGTCTCACTGTAGTCAGTAGATATTAAACTTCGAGTTAAAATTGAAAAGGACTTCCTAGACATTTACTAATGTGCTTTGCTAAGCCATGGTCTGAATGTTAACATTTCAAAATCTATTAAAACAAATTAGTTTAGTGACAGATGAGAGAAAAAAGTCTCACCTCTATGACCTCTTCATCATCTCTAGTCTGTGAGTACTAGCAACCTGCTGTCATGGTTGTTATTCACCACTGTGTATGTTTACAATGAATTGTCCTTTTCAACTCCAGTCCTAGAGGATTCACATCAGAAAATACTTCAAGTACTTCTTGTGGTTTTCAAATGCAGTAGCACACTTACCAAAATGATATTACAGTGTTACGGTCAACATCTCCAGCTCATGAAAGAAACAACGTCCAAAACTAGAAAAAAACTAGATTTGAGAATGCTGAGGGTAGTCTAATACCTAAGAGAAAAGTTATCAACAGTACTCCCAAAATATGCAAAAAAAAATTAATTAGCCAGCTCTTGGTAATTTCAGTAATTTTATTTATATTGTTACAGTCGTTTAAGATCACAGAAAATCTGCACCTCTTTCTTCCTTATTCCAGCACACCATCTACAACTCAAATGTTTGGATTTTTCCAGAAAGTGTTACTCGTGTTATTGCCAGTCCTAACAATTGAATGCAACTAGATGGCATTTTGAAATAAAGCGGTACCATAACCACTGAAGTCTTTCTGAGGTCAGTGTACCTTAGAAAAATATCAGACCAGAGTGAGAAGCTGTCCAGGAGTTAGGGTAGCTGGCAAATAATAACATTTATTGACATCAACCATAAGTTTTCAGAAATATCCTGGAATAGACAAAATTCCTAGGACAATGGTTAGGAGTAAAATCTCAAGATTTTCTTCAGAAAAATATTTGAAAGATTTTGATGTATAAAATAAGAAGGAATCCTTTCTTATGAATTTAATATGAATTTTAGGTTTTAGAATTCATGTATTAGTTTTTTAAAAATAAGGAGTTTAGTGGGAGAAAAAAGCAAGCTCAGTTTGGGGTGGAAATGGTCATAATAAAGTTAGGAGGGGGAGCTTTACAAATAATTTCCTGATGTTAGAACTCTACTGGCAAGATATTATCAATCTCAATCACAGCTGAGTAGTGTCACCACAGGGCATTTTAGTAGTCCAGCATATGGTTATCATTTGTTTGCATTAAAAAAATATCCACAAAACCCTCCAAAATTTCATGGACTGTCAGTCACATCAAACTTAGCTAAAGCTTTCATGCCAAATTTATAATGTCAGACAAATGGTCTGTAAATTGTACATGTTTTGAGTAGTCCTGTAAAAATGAGAAACAGAAGTGAAAGTTTTAGTGTTTGCATGCCACATTCTGAATGGAGTCATAAAGAGCAGATGCCATCCAAGAAAGCCTGTAATGATATCATCTAAGATATTTTTAAGATAGCTGTGACTGTTGCACATTTTAAAGAAGACAGGGTGAAGAAATCCTAGTTTCCTAGTAGGAGACTGGTCAGTGAATCCAAGGAGGTCTGAAAACATACAATTCAAACCTCTCACACAAGGACATTTTGAACATCTGGCTTTGAAGTCAAGAGAACTTGGCTTTCCTGTCAAAATCATATTTACACCCACTGGTCATCCTGTCACTCACAGGGGGCTTCTGAGACATTTAAAAAGTCATGGAATCAGCATGATCCAGAGCAAACATTCTCCACCCTCTCTTCATAACCAATACAGACAATTCTTTTGTGTGTCTGTGCTGTATTTGTTAATCTCTCTGCTCTTAGCAAAAAAATGTTCTAATTGTTCTACTGAATCTATCTAGAATATGCTAGACAGAACAGCAAATGGGGTGGTTCAAGGATTTTCCTGCTGCCACATACTCTGTGAACTTGCTTGAAAGGACCAAGACCAGGGCACCTGACAATAAGATGTCATACAAAGCATAGATTTTGATTGGCAAACGTCTGAGCATTCTCAGGTTTCTGGCTCTTGCCAGGAGAAATATGACTAGTTCAGTGGTAAGGCTATTCTGTTCATTATTATTTGGCTCAATACTTTGAAACTTATCTTTGAGTCCATAGTACTAACACGTATATCCCAAGGCTGAAATAGCTACATCAGTTCAAATAAGATTTACAAGGGTAGGTCAGTTGGAGAGAGAAGGGGTCAAAAACAGATGCCAAAATTAATCTTAAACCAAATGTATTTGGAATAAAGCAGCTGTAATGTCCCTAAACCCACATCCTTCCAAAAAGTGTCAGGCCTCAGTCACAGAATGGAAAAGATGGACCAAAATAAAAGCCACATAAGAAAACAAAATACCGTGTGGGGACAAGCAGCAGAGACAGTGTAATTTAAAAAATGCTACCAGAGGGTCATCTGAGCATTTGTAAAGATGAAAAGTATTATACCTTAAGATTTTTCTTTACAGATTAAATAATTAAACTTTGCATTCAAGTATATCAGTGGGACCAACCTTTAGAGCTGTATTTTAAAATACAGTGAATATAGAAGTTATGGGAAAGGAAGGAAAGACAGAGAAATTAAAGTGAAAGTGCAGGTTGGTATTTTTTTTTTTTTTTTTTAATTGGTTAAAAAAAATCACCTTTTTTACATAAGTACCAATACAAGAAAAGTGCCTATCATGGCATTGAAAAAATCAGGATTAAAAACAGTAAACGAAGAGACTGAATCAAGCTGCTCACAGGGTTTTTGGTACGGTGTGTAGTTTCCTTCTTATCAACCAGAGTAAAATAAAGGAACTTGATATGCAAGCATTTGTAGCATATTTATTTTACAGATGAGAAAAAAAGTTTTGAAGTAATATATGTCAAGTAGTATGTGCTCTTCTGCAAAATGCATCAGTAGCATTGGGAAAAAAAAAAAAGAATGTCTACAAGTGTTTAGGGTTAGTTTTAGCAGCTTGAGAGGTCTCTTTTTGCTGCAAAGGCTGGTGTATGCAAGTGAAATTCTTTATTTTAATTCTGTTTGTTATGACCATAACAAACGTAGCAACAATAAGTGTGGGAGAGACTAAATTTGAGAAAATATTTTTATTGACCCTTATGGTACAACCAATTCAATAGTAAATGCTACATGTACATTAATATATAGGGTGGGAGATTTCTAAAACAATGGCATAATAAAAAATATGTTCTCAAACTCCAGCACCCATTCTAGCCTTAAATTAAATTTACTCTATGTTCAGATGACTGTGACAAAAAGAAGTGGTGTTCCTAGCCAAGGACTACAAAGGTGAAGAGAGCAGCTAATCCTCACCAGTCGAGTTTTGCTGGTATATCTGGTTTGTGACTTCTTGATACTCTATAGGCTTTTCTCATTTAATTTCTCGAATTATCTGTGTCCTTGCTTGTATGACACAGAAGGAAAGATTCCAGGCTTATATTCTCTAATTTTTATCCTACTTTCTTTAATTTACAAGTCTAGCTTTCCTCCTTTCTCCTTTTCCTTTTTTTTTTTGTTTGTTTGTTTGTTTTTTGTTTGGTTTTTTTTTTTTTGTTTTTTTTTTTTTTTTTTTTTTGTTTTTTGTTGTTTTTTTTTTTTTTTTTTTTTTTTTTTTTTTTTTTTTGGTTTTTTTTTTTTTTGTTTTCCCAGTTATTAAGTATTAATTTTCCTGGCAGCCCAAATGTCACACAGAGAGGAAGTGGCTAACATCTACTCAGAACCTGTACCATTTGGTATCTTCCTTCAGTGTTTGGATGCAACAGGCAGGTTTATAAAAAAGCAGTGTGATTATGATGCACATTTATTAAGCATGTGATGGACAAATGGCAGCATTGCTTACATGATGAGCACCCAAAAAATCTCCATGGACATCTTGATAGCGACATGAAAAAGGAGACAAAAAGTGTACCCAGCCCAGTAACCTGTCTCTGATGGCAGGATGCCTAGGGATAAGCTTAGGGCACCAGATGCAGGACTGGTGACAGTTTCCTAGAGCACTCTCAGCCCCCAGTGATCTGTAGCTCAGGGCCCTCCTGAGCCAGAAGCAATAATTTCTATACTAACAGCTCCATTGGGTTTCCCTTTCACAGGATTAGGGTACTAATCTAAGGCTAATGCTAAATATGGCTGCTCTGGGTCTTCTCCATATCAGTTCTGAGAATCTCCAGAAACAGGAGGCTGAATAGCTTCTCCCAGCAGCCTGTGCCTGGTTGATTACCCTTGCTGTGAGATATTTTCCCATGCAACTATCCAAGATTTTTCTTGTTGTAGCCTGTAACTGTCTCTTCTTATCCTCTGACTTAAATATGTGGCTCATTAAATATGTGAATGCATGATATATAGTCCCTCCTTAGCTTTCTCTTCTTTAGTCTGAACAAATCCAAGTGACTCAGCCTCTCTTTGCACACCATGTGCTCTAGCCCCACAGCCATCTTGCCTAGATATGCCCCAGGGCACCAGTGTCTGCCTTAATGAACTTGCCTAAACCTGTAAATGTTTACATGCATTGCATCCTATGAAAGTTATACAGCTTAATGGTGTACTGAACAGCCTTCTCCTTTTGTTTGTTCCTATAGAACTATCCACATATGGCAATAAAGAGACAGAGTTGGATATTACTGATTTTCCCTTTAACTCTCTGCAGCAGCTCTCCCTCAAGCAAAGCATGTAATTGAGTAAAAGATTCTCCAATCTCATTCCTTCTGCAGTAATCCTAGCTGAATTCCTGTCCCACGTCTTCAGTGTTCACCGAGGCTGTTTCTACATCCAGAATTATTCTAAAGCTTCCTACACATGTTAAGAGCTAATTTTCTTTAGCTAAAGCAATTCAGAGCAGTCATTGCTTCCCAATGGAATGGTTGCTTCTAAAGAATGCTCCAAATTAAATATAAATCTTGACTGTAGTTCTCCATGTTTGTGCTGTCTAATAAATAACTCAGTGGCTACACACCTGCCCTGTCAAAAAAGTGTATCTAGGAATTCCCTGAGGAAAAATCTGTCCTGAATATTTCAGCATCTTGATGTACAACTACCTTTATCTGTCCCACACTCTTCCTCCACAGAATAACCCAAGGGACACTTCAGTCTGCCAGGCAGGTGGTGGGACTGCTCTGAAATGTGCTGGGCTGGGTTGAGAAGTGTGTCAGTGGAGGAGCTCTGAAAGGATAGCTCTGTGTTAAATGATTCATTGTGATAAAGTCAGTTAGCTGGTGAGAGTTTCTAAAATAAAATAACTACAAAACCCCACTCCCAGCAGACTGGAAAGTGAATGCCAAATCATACTTTGTGAAAACAAAGAAACCCTGTCCTTATGCCCACTCAAATATCCAGACCATACCAGCTGAGTTTCCTCCTCAAAGTCTGAAATATTTCAAGACAGATTAGAATGTCTGAAGTGTTTGAATTTGTTAGCATTGTTTGTTTGTTTCTTTTTTTAAGGTTCTAAGCAAATTTTAATTTTAAAACTTTATCTCATTCCCTGCTTTCCATCCTGTGTCATCACTGAGATATGGGCAATCAAATAGATCTTTGATTCTTGTTCCTTAGTGCATTGTTTATGGCTGCAAGTATGAACTTGAGTTTCTTTTATCTCAAAATGTATACTGTCAGATCCTGGAAGCTTCACAGGCTGAGTGTTTTAGCAGAAGCCAGGCTTTATGGATACCACTGCTCCTTCACTCAAACCTTGTAATCTGGCCCAGTTGTCAGCACGGGTGCAAATAAATATTTATGCAGCAGAAGCAGAGAGAATCTGGAGAGTTACAGAATCCTGAACTTACCATCCAGCTAGCTTACACCAGAGTCTGCTCCATAAGACAAATAGAAAAACAGCTAACAAAATTTAATGGAATGAATATGGAAAAAGGATATGGTTTTGAGTTCTTCTGTGTTTATTTGTTTGTGGTTTTTTTGGTTTGTTTTTCTACTCAGAATGTGTTCTGTAAATAGAAAAAGAGAAAAAAAGCTGAAAAGAGTCTCCCATCAGTATTCTGCATCCATGGGAGATGTGTGCAGTGTGACAGCCAGCAGTACAGGAACATGATGACTGATGTACCACAGGAATAATGAATTCTCTCACTTCCCTCATTGTACACGTTCCACAGCTCACTCCTTTCCCTCTCCATTCACAGGGTATGTAGTCATATTCAATGTGCAGCAGGAGAAAAAAAATTACAATTTGTGCCTGGTATGGCCAGACCAGAGACTGTGTTTTCTGACTGAAAACTCAGTTATACCAAAGATTAAATATTCTAAAGATGGTTTTGTTCTCACACTTACACATATTTAAAAATATTTAAAAGTCACTTAATATACCCTTTAAATGTTTTATTATATAAACCATTTATTTTATGCTTGCTGGAAAGTTATGTTGAAATATTTTTCAAGTTACTTTATGTAATTATTGAAATATGAAATAGATGTGTAGATATATTTGGATAGAAATGTGTCTGTGGTCTACAGTATTTTGGAAGAAAGCATATTTCATGAATAGGACACATGAAGCAACATTATGATAAATTTATTTAACATCAAATACACCATAAATAAAATCTAACTGGATGCAAAGTAGAAGGAACATACTTTGCTAAAAAAAACCACAAGAGGGAGTAAAGAGTTATTTTATGAAATTTAAAGTTTATGAAATAAAGGTAGATCCCAATATGAACATGTGTTCTGAATGCAGTGAGCAGCAAAGGTAGAACTGGAAGATGATTCCACAGAGACTTAGTGCTATGTAGCCTGAAAACATCTATCAGTACTCTAAATGGGACATAAGAAAACTGTGTGCATTAATTATGCAGCTGAGTTTTTCTTAGTTCTGTTTTTATACAGTGAGAGTAGAAGCTTCAATCTGTACAGAGTTTTTTTTAATTTTTTTTTCCAAGTTAGCAACAGTTTGAAAAAGCCAGCTTTCTTGTCTATCTGTGTAAAGCCTCATTTTATCTGCTACGTCATTGAAAAGCTTTTAGTTTGTCTGCACTGAAACATCACCCCAGTGCAGTCTGTATAAAAACAGAATGTTAGGAGGTAAATTTGATACAATTAACTGGGTTTATGGTCCATCTAACCATAGAATCAGCAGGTGCAGTTCCCCAGTCTGGAGTAAAGACAGGACCATCTTCCTATTCTTTATCTTTATGCAGGATCTTTAAAGACTTCAAAATGATTTAGAGCAGTCTGGTTCTGTGCTTTGTTCCCTGTGAGCTGCATGTATCCAGTACATGTTCAGATCTCTTAGTAGCACATGCAGGCAGAATTTGCTATTTGATATGTAATTTAATTAAAAATGAGGGGTTGTTTCAATCTTTGTGCAGTCTTGCGTGCAATTTTGTTTTTTCTCTGCATTTGCTTTTGCATTAAAATGGTTGTTTCCACCTCATTCACTCTCACATCTGAAATAAGTTCTTCTATGACAGTGAGGAAAACTGGCTATCGTGTTTCTCCAGTGAAACTGCTAAGTCTCCATGGAAGACAGCTGTTCCTAGAACAATTTTTACTCCTAGATCAGCACCTCTCAAGTTCTGATGACATTTCTGCAGGCTATGTAATATTTTTACTTTATTTTGCTGACTGAGTATGGGAGCCCAGCTGTGAACATGTGAGAGAAAACAATGCTATTGTGTTTCCACTTCCTCTTCATCAACAAGCAAGGGCTGTGTCAGCCCCCACTGGTATGATGCTGTCTGGGAAGGAAATCAGTTTTTCAGCATCAAGGTTTCCTAAAGTGATTATGCAAAGCTTGGCTAAGACTACTCAGGAAAGGGGGAAAAAAAAGTATCACTGTGTAGAAGTAGCAGATGATTATCATTAATTGAATGCATGTATTTGGCAACAAGGAAAGATAGTACATAATGTGCTATAACATACCAGATGGCTTCCCAGAGAGACTCTTCTGTACATACTAATATGTTGGGAACAACACTAGACTAAGCAAACACAGACATTTTCTTGAAACTTAATGAAAGCTAAATAACCCTATATTAAATTTCTCATCTATCAGAACTTGTCTTAAAATTTACTAAGTCCTAAAATACTTTATCAGCACCTGTGCAATAAAGGTGTCCTATATCTAGTAGGCAGAGCATTTAGGCTACCTGCAAGAGTGATGGTGAGAAGGGGCTGGAAACCATCCTGGGAAAGGATGGCCACACTGGTGGGTGTTGGTGAAATGTGGCCAATTCATGAAGAAAGTCACTTAAGCAGCAGTTTTATTACACATACTGATTTTTTTTCCCTAACTTGGACCTATCTTGGCAGAAGGGTAACCAGGTTTAGTTTTCTTCAATAGAAAATTTATTCCTTTGGGAAGTATTAAATGGGTCGCAGGGTGACAAGGTAGGTTACATGCAGATTTGAGTGCTAGAGGAGATGACAAAGACCTGTGAATTTCTCCTTGGCCTGCAAAGCAGTATGCTCAAGTCAGTAAATTTATTAACCATGGAGAAGGCTTCTGTTTTTTTCTCTCTGGCCTGTAAAGATGATCTTGGCTTACAGTTTAAGACCATTGTCATGAAGCTAACTCATCAAGTTAGCCACAGGAGATGAAAAAAGAGTCAGATTAATGAGTCTCAGAGAGGCAGCACTCTAATAATGGAGGTCAGTGGAAAAACCTGAAGATGCCCTTGTGAGAGTTAATGGACTCTCTTAGGGGAACTTGAACCTGCTAGAGGAACACCACTCAGAAGAGACCTGATTTGGTACAACCCTACTTTGAAAAAGTCAAAGTCAGGGCAGGCCTGACTCTTTACATTTTGCCTGTCACCTATAAACTGTAAAATATTTTTTTCTCCTAATTACTTTAATTGTCAAAGGACACGCAGCTTTATTGTTACATAAGAAGGATTTTGGAAATGTAGGATTACCCCCTCTCAATCCAAGATCAATAGACTTGTAAAAGTATAGGATGAATTCTTCATAGGGTCAGTTGGAAACCAGTGAATTTAAAGAATTCATGAAAATCACAGAGAGGAGTTCTAGGGTCTGTTATGTAGGATCAGGTTTGAGATAGTAGAAATTTGTATACTGCACCATTTTTGCATCTAATCAATAGACTTGTAAAAGTATAGGATGAATTCTTCATAGGGTCAGTTGGAAACCAGTGAATTTAAAGAATTCATGAAAATCACAGAGAGGAGTTCTAGGGTCTGTCATGTAGGATCAGGTTTGAGATAGTAGAAATTTGTATACTGCACCATTTTTGCATCTAATCTACTTACTCTCCTTTCTCTTGTGCAATCAGAAATAAAAACTAGGAAAATCTGAATCTATACACATAAAAATAAACCCCCAACATTTAGTTCCACCATAAGCAGTGTAAAAAAGTTCCCTTTATTTTTGCTTTGGCTGAAATTGTCTTCTATGCTACATGGAAATGACTGAAATGCTTTTGGTGTATTTCTTCGCCAAATCAGTGCCTGCAGAATATAAATGCAGTGCTTGAAACACTCTGTTTCTAATTCAGTCCTGTATATTTGATCCTACATCACAGGTTTGTGGCATTTACCACAAGTGTTTGCTCTGCTCTGACAATGCATAAATTATATCGGGAGATAGGAGGCTTAAAGAGAAATATAGGAAATTTCCTAGGTAAAAGTCTCTAAGTGACATGAAAAGTCTTTATCTTGCTTGCCTGTAGCATAAGTTTTGCCAGGTTGGGGTAACACGTACTGTGCAAATGCAAGTGGTTTCCAAGAGATGCTCAGTCACAAAAACTTCTTCAGGGGTTACCCAATGTATGCAGGAGCAATCCTGCCTCACAGAAATTGATTTGCCTTGGCACAGAAAGATCTTAAGTCAGCTGATCTCTGCTACAGGTTCCTGTTGGGCCAGAAGTCCCTTAGAAGGCTTTCATAAAAGTAACATTTTATGAGGAAAGCAATCCTTTTTAGTCAGTATATCACCTTAATTCAGATTCTGGGATAATGGTGACAAACAGCAGCATATTTGATGCATATTTAGTTTGTGTGAAATGGAGATGAATACATTAGCCAATGCAACAAAAAAATTTAAAAAATGGCAAAATCTTTTTTGTATTTGGTAATTCAGTTACTGGTCAGAATATCATGTTCTATTTAGTAATTTATAAAAATAACATGTTTATTTTTGAACCGATTCACAGTGAATAAGGAGTCGTGTCCGAAACTATTGCAAACTCAAATACAGCATAACAAATAATAAGAAAAATGTTTACGCTTCGTATCATAAAGATCCCGTAATACTTTCCCCCTCACATAAAGCCTACGGTAACTGAAAACAGGAACGGTACATTTAGAAACTCTACATTGCAAACACCACTAGATGGCACTGAACACCTGCCAATAGAACCATCTGTGCCACATGCATCTGGTCCTGTTTCGTGTCCTCTGGAGGAAGGACTGAAGGTGTTTGCGACGTCGTCATGAAAGTCTTCTGCCGTTCTGCTCTCATTTACCTTTTTTCCTCTTTCCACGTTGCCTGATTCAGATTAATGAAGTTCAGCAATTTTGAACTGATCAAACTTCAAGAAGCACTTTGTAAGAATGGATTATTGTATAAATGTAGTAGTATGTGATACACAGCAAGGATAAAGCTCCAAGCTACATATAAACTAGGGGGGGAAATTACTATGACTAGAAGGCACTTATTGGAAATAGTAACTTCTTCTGCCCTGGTGAATAAAGGAGAAATAATTTTCATGACCAAAATAACTATTATTCCCTCCAAGTTTTTGTTTGCTGAACCTTTTGATACAGGTTAGTATGAAGAGTCCTCAAGAACAGCCCTGGCTTTGACTCTCAAAGAAATGTCCAATAACTTTGGAGAATAATTTGGAGGGGAAAATGCATATGATAACAGACAATGGGTTAGTTTCTCTGAAGGTCAATGGACGAGATACTAAGAAGACAGCACTGGCAAGTGGTGTATGTCAGCTGTATGAGAACATTCCCATGGTGGATCCACAGTTCCTTCCTTATGACCCAGTACAAGGTGCCAAGCACAGAAGGAACTCCACATAAATTGAGCAGAATGGTTTCACATGCTTGGTAAAGAAAATGTACTACACTAACTATACATACATGACACATATACAGAAGTGTGTCATAGTCTGGTATTTAAGGATACTCAGAGAAACAGGAAAAGAAGCAAGTAGGCCTCTACCTGCAGCTGTACTTGCTTTTGACATCAGGCAAAGTAGCTATGGAAAATTCAAAACAATAGTATTAGGCCTATTTTTGCTACCAGAAGAAATATGAACTCATTTAAATTCTGAAATACGTACATGCTGCTGTTTTTCTGAAATCTGATTCAGATCATAAAGATCAGGTCTTCCTATCATAAGAATCCAATCAGAGTGCTGACTATTGCACTGGGAATTAAGATGTATTTTACTGAGCATGTATAATGGCAATATAATGACAATTCCATCTTCCTAAGTCCCCAGTAGAAAAGAGGCATATTAAATCTGGCTGGTTTTATATACGTTTCCCCCCGCCTCTCCCCCAGGAGATGTAGTTGAGTGTTCAATTAGTCTAGTTGACTGAAAGTGCATCCCCTCTGATTTTCGTCCCTGGGAGTTGTTTGGAGAAAGCTCAGAGGAACAAGCACATGACTGTTAGAGCAATTTGCCAAGTGGCTGGTGTTTAGCAGCTTCCTCTAAACTGGTTACAATCAGCAGCTTCAAATCCCATAAGCATCTTGTGGATTAGCAGCAGAAAGCAAACAACTGCAATCAAGTAGAAATTTCAAGAATTCTGTGCACAAAGACTTTTCAAAATTTGTTTTCCTATTTACTGAAACTAGTAGATAGAAATGGGAGTTGATTTGCCCTGGGTGTTGTTTTTTGGTTTTTGGGGTTTTTTTGTTTGTTTGTTTGTTTGTTTCAGATTTGTGTGGTACTTCTGTTAACTTTGTAACTTTTTAAAGGACTGATACCAAATTGCTTCAAAGAGGTTGCATTTATTGCTGCAAGCACTTCACTGTTCAGCTTGATCTCCGTTTTTACATTGGTGGCAGGAATAGCTCAGACACAGGAAGTTCAAGATTTTGTCCCTCTCTCCCCATCAACAGATCTATGCTCCAGCCTCTCAAATGTTTTTTTCTTGTATTGCTGATTACTCTAAACATCTTTCTTCTCTATAAAAAAGTTGTTATTATAGAGAGAGACAAAATCTTGAATTCTTCCATTGGTATTAAACACTGAAATGTGTAGAGAGGGCCAGGACAGTGTTATGGTGAGAAGTAGAAAATGGGATGCATTGAAAACAGAATAAAACTAAAGTACAGACAAAAAATTGCCAACTACGTTTCGACTGAAACACACAAGTGAGGAAATAAACCTTCTCTGAGATATGTGTATTTGAAATAGGAACCTTATTTACTGACACAAAAGCTTAGCAGCATTCAGACCTTGTGCAACTGCAGCAGGAACAACTGCACATTTTTGCTTTGGCACTTTAATAACTCTGTGCCTTTGGCACAACAGTAGAGTTTTAAAAGAAGTGTGTTGCATTTTCAGCATTAAGTAAAGGCTGAAATCCATTTTCTGTTTACCTTGACCTTCATTTGGCTATATTTAGCTATAGAAAAATTTCAACCTCCTTCCAAACTAGCTTCTTAAAAAGATTTGTATTGCTATTTTGAGACTCTTGGGTGGATGGGATGTCTATTTTTCCTCCCCATTAATCTATTAACGAAACACTTGGGCACACTCACTCAATGTTGTCTTGAGACATTTGGGAACTCACAGGCAGCTGCTCGTTGGCTGGATCAATATCAAAGGCAAATCTGGAGCAAGACAGATTTTGGAGGGCTGAAGGAGGCTGTAGTAAAAAAAAAGAGCCAAACCTAGAGAAATGAGCCTGCAGAACTGCAGATCTCTCAAGTAGTCATGTTGAACCACTTGAGCACATTTTTTTTCCTAACTCTACATACTTTAATTTTTTGCCTTTCAACAGGACAGTGTAACCAAATTAAATAGAAATTACCGTACTTATTAAATGGCAATTACGGTTTGTTTGGTGCATTTAATTTCTTTCAAATTAATTTACTATTGCTATATTCATGAACAGCTAAACCATTTGATATGGTTGAATGTGCACATTAATATAATTTAAAGAGCATAATGATTACCCATTTTATTACTTCTGTATTGTAATGCTGAATTAATTTATGCCAGTTATGGCTGATTATTATGCTTATTAACATCAGTAAGTACATTTTAACAATCAGTTGAGATCTAACACTAACGGCCTTGTTAGAGCTAAATTAAATGCTGGAGACTCCCTGCTCACTGTGTTACCTTATCACTGTAGTTTTCTTCCTTCTACCTAGTAACCACAGAAGCTGGATTAACCACAGCAATTATATGCCTCATTAGAAAGAAACAATACTAGCTGGCTGCTGGTGGTTGTTTTGCCACAGGTGTGCACAGCTATTACAGCTGTCTTGGTGGACAGAGGGGGATACAACAAAACCTTCTATCTCTGGAGTGGCTAATCTCCAGTAAATAGAAGGTGTTTCATCCTGCTAATGACAAGGCATGAGAGACAATGTTGGCATGCTTCACAAAGCTTCAGAACAAGGCAATATTAAAAAATATGGTTGGTGCCTCCTGATGGCTAACTTAAGAACGAGGCTATATATGTCCTTTAAGTTTTTATTTAAACAAACTGCAATGCCTACAGTTAATGCAAAATATGTGGAAGCTGTATTTTCAATGTAAATTATTTTTGCCTCTATTAAATACCTTCATGTGAATAAGTATTGCCACTAGGCCAGATCAATTTGTTATTAAATGCAAGTTGTTTTTTACTACAAAAATCAAGGGTCATATTAGAATTTTAAAAATATGCTGGAGCTTGCAAAAGTTTTCTCTGTTCCACGAAAAGGCAGACATGTTTTGTCACCCCTGCTCCAACTCCTTGTTTCCTTCATTTTCCTCACTAAGTTTTTTATGTAAAATAAAAATAAACTCTGGGACTATCTATAGCAAGAAACAATACAGATGAAGCATTCTGCTGTAAGAGCCTTTCCTGAAGGTGCCAGGATGGCAGATGATGCAAAGACAATACCACAGCAAAGAAGACTGAGGTGATCCTGCAGGTTCCTAACACCTTAGTGAAGCCAAATCAGTAACCTGTTACCTGCCCAGGATTCTGCCTTAAACAGCTTCTTTGAAACTGGAGAAAAGTTCAGTGTCTGCAAAATGATACTGGCTTGTTTTCTACGCCATATACTAAATAAACTTCTGCTGAACTGCTGAATAAGGATATAGCACTTGGGGGAACTCTTGTCATTTATTTTTAAAAGAGAGCATTTTATATATATTATGTTTCATAAAGCCTGACTGAGGGGGGTTTCATTAGGTGGTGATTGCATGTCTCAGTGGTGTACTGTAAAGCATGGAAGGACACCAGATCTAGTGGTCCCTTTATCTGTACCTGTCTTTCCATGTCTGTGTGTCTTTAAACAGGCATACAGACATTTCATTGGCATGATATTCTGGTAAGAGAAGATGGCACCAGGAGCAGGAATGGGAGAAGGTGCACAGAGCAATGGAAAGAAAAGCAAATAGTAACCACAGTTTGATTTCATCTCAATCTCATTTTGAAATGGTGAATGCAGGCCCTTCCTGACCCTGGCTGAGTTAAATAAGCCTCTAAATGCACATATTTTTTTTTTTGTCAGTTAAAGAGAAGAAGCTTCATTTCTTTATGACAAAGAGTCAACACTTGGGCAATTTACTAAGGACAGGAGTAGTTTCTTTGGTTGTATCCCCCCTTCCTGGCCTCCCTGTCTAGGATCCCACAGACAGAGCACACCCTTGGGATGACTGCAGAATGCATCTGGATACTCTTTTCCACTTCATCCTGAAATCCAATAACTCCATGCA
This sequence comes from Calypte anna, assembly GCF_003957555.1. Lineage (NCBI taxonomy): Eukaryota > Metazoa > Chordata > Aves > Apodiformes > Trochilidae > Calypte > Calypte anna. The sequence continues at coordinate 13,349,820 of NC_044245.1, forward strand.
CCAGTGTATTGCCAGAAGAATAAGAAAAAATGCACAAAAAGCAGCTGCTGGAAAACAGTCACCAGCTCAAGACTAGAGCAGAGAAAGGGAGAGTCTAATCTCAGATCACTCTAGTCCCAAATAAAGAATTGGTTTATGAACTACAGTCAAACCCCTAATTAATTTTGGCCACAGAATAATTGTGTTTGACAATGAGAACAGCATATGCCAAAATTAATCATGATTCTGGACTGTGTAAACGAGAATGGCCTAGAAAGTCCAAAGAGAGCAAGGATATCAATTTATTCCTGTACTTAATGTGGAGGCAATTCCTGTGTGGGTTAAGAGACCCTCAGAATGAGGGTCCACAGACAATGAACCTTGCAAGGAGGACAATGTGGAAGCAATGTTGTACCTGAGCTGTTGGGCAGAAATACTTCAAAGACTGGAAACATAAAAGACAGTAGCATAAAAGTTAAATCCTTACAAATAAAAATCTAGAATAGAATGATCAGGCCATCAAAAAGAAAAAAAAATCATACTTATTAAATAGAGAAGTTAATTTTGACTAATTCTTTGACCCAGAAGTAGAGAATTGGATAATGAGGGGAGCAACTGAGCAAAAGAGGAGAATATGTTTATGGAAAATACATTGACACCGTGTTTTCATGACAGGATGTGGAGTTGGTTTTATTTAAGGTGATAAAGATGATCAAGAGGAAAAAATCCTGTTTTCTAAATTTTCTTAGTAAGAAGTCATGGAAGATTTGAGACTCAAAGTTTGGATGTGCCACCGTCTGCCACTATAAGCACAGAGGAACCGTTTCACACCAGGTGCAGCTTCCAGACTCAGACCTGTCAAAGCTGGCAGGTCCAGAGGCAGTAATTTTTTATGTGTCTCATTTTTGACCTATCATACACACTCAGTAGATCTGCACATACGTGACAAGACTGCAGTATCACAGACAAGTCTGGACTGTGCAAAGCACAACAGCTTTCCCCGTGGTCTGCAGCAGACCGTGCTTTACAGACACCGTGGTCATTTGTCTGGGATTTTTGAACACCTGGTAGCCCGGGCTGCTAGCCATCCTGAAATCTAGCAGTCTACCAGCAGGATCCAGAAAGCTGGCAAGCATGAAACATTTTTTTTTCTTCTGTAAGTGAGAGCTTTTTCTCACAATTCTTTTAAAATACAGCACTCATTGCTGGCTTCTGAACATCTGCTGTCAGCTGGAACAGAGGGCACACCAGACTGCTATTACTGGGCATACAATTGAAGTTTATAATTCACTTTTGGAGAAAGTGTGCTGGAGGATGCTGTTTGGTAGCCTCCTGGCTTGTGTGTTTAAATGCATCATATTAAAAGTTGTCTTATCCTCCATTATTTGTCCAGGATTCCAAATATGACTTGGACCTGTCCTGGACCAAGTGTGATTAAATTCTGCAGTGCCCTTCCTTTGACAAGCTTCCCAGATTTCAATTTTAGCTGGCTAAATCCTACTGAATATTATGTGTATTCGAATTGTTCCCACGAATTCCAAGCAATTCCAATTGTTACATGAACTCCAGATGTTTCAATGAAGCAAAAAATTTTGGTTTTACTTGTTCCTTTTTGTTGTGTAGCCTGTTTCCTTAATATGTCATAGAGAGATAGACCCCAATGTGTCACATCATCAGATTGATCCTGGTACCAGTCCATTGAAGACAGGCTGGTTTACCCAATGTTTGTGCCATTCTTCTTCTCTCACCCCTTACTGTTAGGTTTCAGCTGAGAGGAGGTTCTCAGGATGCTATGCATAAAAAATGCATAAAAAAGATTGACACTCTTCGGAACTGTGTTCAAAGAGCCTAAATTCCATGAAATCATGTCCAGTAACTTCCAATTTTTGTTTCGAAGTTATATTTCTCTTTATTTAGACTCAGAACCAGAGAGTGAAATGTCCGTCATCTGCTGATAGGTTTGTGGCAAGGCATAGTGTGGAAACAAGTTTCCTACTTTGAGTCTTATTTCCCATGCAGTGTTATTTGTGGCCCAACTTTAATCCAAGGATGTTAATCTTTCCACACGAAAATCATGTGATTTTCTTTAGTCCTGTGTGGGGTTGCAGGGTAGTGTTTAATAAGGTCTCTGTTCCATCCTGCAGGCTTGCTTCATCTCCAATGTCAACTAAAAAAAAAAAAAAAAAAAAAAAAAAAAAGGGAGAAGGAGGGGGTCTTTGAGCAGAGCCTGACTGTTTAACGCTGCACACTCCTCAGGCTGTCCAATGCACACTACAGGCCTTCCTGCAAGCTGCCTGACTGACAAGTTCCTGCAATCTTTGGAGACAGCCAGGGAAAAAGACCATGTTCAGAGTTTCATTTAGTGTGTCAGAAATAAAAGCACTCCTTGAAATCTCTTTGGGGATGGGGGAGTGGGAGAACAAACTCTAGTTTGCAAACAGCTGAAACTGCATCTCTTCCTTTTTCTCTCCCTCCATGTAGCACCCTTATATTTCAATGCTAAGTGCCTTTTAAATTGCTCCTGGGGTGGCTTTATTTACATATTATAATGTGAAGTAATGAAGGGAAAGGGATGTTATGCAAAGCAATTGCCTCTCGTCCCCCTCTCCTGAGTGCAAGGGCCAAGCACATTTCCTGCCATCTGTTTAACTCCATCTCCTGATGCTCATAATGAACCTGGCAGTGCTGGGCAGATGGAGATAACTGGCAGGCATAGCTGTTTACTTGTAGCAGCAGCCCTAATTTGTTATACTTGCCAGGCAAGTCCCCAGTGGTCAGATATTTCATAGTGATGGAGGGTTATTAAAAGAGCTCAGGTGAAGAAAGCTCTTCCCAGCATATGGGGCTGAGCTGTAGGCTAAGTTTTGCTCCTGTGCCAGAACAGCAGCAGAGCTTGACACTGCTATTTGCTGAATTGGGGCCAGGCTCACTGACCTTGTCTGGTGGCAATTCTCACTTGGTCCCACACTGACCTGGGTTTCATTAGCTGTACCACCATCTGCCACACATCATATTTATCTCAACTTAAGACCTCACTAAGGAACAAAAAGAGAAATGTGATTAGGTTTTGTGTGTTGGTTACAAGGCCATTTGCCTGGTAAAAGGCACACAGACAGCTACTAAAAAGCCTTTATTAGAAAATTAAAGGGTAACTGAATAATATCTGAATGTCATGAGAACACTGTAGGGGGTTGCTGCTTTGCTTATCTTTCTATTACATTCATGTCTTTTTTTATTATTTTTTTTCCATCCTTAGTTATGAAGTTAGACATGAGAAACTAAGAGAAATATTTGCTGTCACATAAGTTGGTCCATTACTAAAAATTTTAAAAGCAGAAAGAGAGAGAAGATTAAAGAAATGTAAACCTTGGAGTCATCTAATACATGGGTCTTGAACAGTTCCTTTTTGGTTACAGAATTACTTTCACCTTTTTTGAATTTGTCATTTATATTACATCTGGAGCAACCTTTTGACAGTCTCATCAAATCTGGACCATAGTTCAAATAAAAAGAAGACAGAAGATGTTACAGAAATAATTCCTGTTTCCAAGAAATGTCTGACTAATCTCAAGCAAATTGATAATTTTAAAATCATATTTCAAAATATTATGTACAAGATGCACATATTGTTTAGACATGAAGGGCAAGTGTTTATAGCAATGCCTCAAGATTTTTCTTGTTTAAAGTCTGTATTTAAGTGTGTGGACTATATAGATGCACATTTACTCATCCTGCCAACTCATTTGGCATTCTCTATATTGAACTATGGCCTCTGCACATAAATCCTCCGTGCTGTTCTGCTGTTATCAGCTTTTGCAGCTTGCTTGAAACAGGGAATGTGATGGAAAAATGTTGCAGAATTTTGTTTAAAAAGCTTTAATATTTCAAGAAATACATTCTTCTAAAAATACTAGTTTGTCCATCAGTCATGTGGTCATCACCAGTCCAACTCAGTATCCAGAAAATGCAGTAGGCTATATCAGTAGTGGTTTGGAGAAACTAATCTGCAACAAACTGTAAATAATAAATAATGACAAATAATAATAAATGATTAAGCATGAGCTTTAAAGAATCTTTTTATATGATGGTGAAGAGACAGAACTAATCATAGCTTTACTATGAATTATTGCCTAAAATGTCTCTCTTTCCTTTGTTTCTTCTTTGAGGTTGTCATCTGTTTCCTTCAATGTCAGATTCCACCTGTAATGCCAGTATATTCAAGGATATTCACTCAGGCAGAACTTGGTTAGGTTTTGGAGGCTTATTTTAGTTTTGTTGTTGTTATTGCTGTGGGGTTTTTTTGTTGTTTTTTGTTTGGTTCTGTTTTGTTTATGGTTTTGTTGTTTTGCATTATTTGGGTTTGTATGTTTGTTTTGGTTTTGTGGATTTTCTTGGGGGATGTCTGATTTGCTTTGCTTTTAGGAATGATGATTTAATCTTGGACAGAATAGAGCAGAGTGTGTTTAATTATAATTGGAGCCAAAAAAGGTGCCCACCCAGGTAACAAATCTGATTTATTTATCTTTTTATAGAAAGCAAGTCTCCATATTTTATGGCTGTTCTAAGACATTAAAGAAATCATCAGACCTAAAGCTGACTACTCATCTAATCTGATGTGTTCAAGCATGATATGATTGAAGTCCAGGTATCAGAGACTGATTCTATTGACAGCTTTTTATTTTAAGTATTTGAAAATTATAGTGGTTTATGTAACAGTAATAAGGGATTCCTGTTTCTTACCTTGATACCTTACCCCCAATATATCACCTTTAAAACACATGCTAAAATCTTTGCTAGGACTACAAATGCCCATAATTCCTAGTAAATACAAGAATTACCTTCCCTTAGATTTCACTGTCTGTCTATTTCAATCTGTGCATGAACTTTCAGCTGTCAGTTTATATTAATATCCTAGGTTCTGGAAAGTAATTCAGACAAAAGGAGATATGTAACCTTTTCCTTGTTTTTGGGGGGTTTTTTGGTTTTGTTTTTTTTTTTTTTTTTTTTTTGTGGGTTTTGTTGTTGTTGTTGTTTGTGGGTTTTGGTTGGTTGGTTTGTTTTGTTGGTTGGTTGGTTTTTGACAGAGGGTTTTCCATTTGTAGGAATTACCTTTTTAATGTAATTAATTGCAGCTTTTGACCAGAAATAAAAACTTACATTGTAGGACACTAATATAATTCTTTTGTATTAACAGTTTTTTAAGAGAAAGAAAAAAACCCCAAACTACCAAAACCAAACCAATCCCCAAAACTAAACAAATCCCTCCCACCCTCTTAACCACCTCCACTGGAATTTTAGTTATGGATGTTGGAGTTTTGTCATGCCAGAAGCCATATATGTATCTAACATCTGACCTTTTCCATCCTGCCCTTTGTTACTTCAGTATATAGTGTAGGAAAGAAACTCCTTGTCAACACTCCCAGCTGCTCAGTCTGGAACTGCTGAGCAAGTGAAACTCTACTGTTAATTTCTTCCTTTTCAATATAAGGGTCTTTGTGGTGCAAGGTGACTAAATAACAGGCTTGTTATTAAAAAGTTATCACAGAAATCAGCCTCAGAGCACTCATCTAGCTGAAATGACAGTCTAACAAGGCTCCTTCCACCAGTTTTCAAAGGAGACATAATGTTTTCAAGGTTCTCTGCATACTGAAGCACAAAACTTTTGGTGAGCACTGAGACTTGCTAATCCTTGTGCACATGACTGTTTTTCTCCTAAAGTGGTAGAAAATTTCTAGGCTTCTTATTCCATAAAATATACTACATTAACTAGAATGTGGAACAACTTTTACTAGTCATCATCTCAGTTAATTAATTGCCTCCTTTAAAACAAAATCTCTATGAATTTTAAATTTGTACAAAGATAGGAATATCATGTATCTTCAAGTAACCATAGGTTGCAATGGTGAGTAAAGAAAGGTCTTCATAGCAGAGAAACTCCATGTTTTCAAAAGAGAAAAGAAAAAAAGGGTATGAACTTGGCATTAAGACCACTGCAGAATCATAAAACTGAGTGCCTTCAAGTTACACCAGTTTTTCCACTGTGTTACCTCACAAGTCAGTCAGAGGATGTTGCTATATTAGACCTTTGGGTATCAATCCAAGGCCAAGAACCTTTCTATGGCAAATATACAGCTAAGTGTTAAGGTAACAAGCACAGCAAAAATAATGCAAGCATTTTTGAAAAATATGAAAAATATCATATTCTTAAAGATGTAAACAGTAGAAAAACCTGGCCATTGCTTTATGTTTTCCCAGATGTAAAAAATTTCTGAATGTGGAATAAATGGCCTGTATTATTTGACACAATGCAGTGAATGCTACATAAGAGAAACTGATTTTGCCACTAACACTGGATAAAAATAATTTTATTCCATTTCTTGCATTTTATTAGGTTCTTTACCACTTAAAACCATGTTATTTAGGCAAGAGCCCATATCCAAGCATCAAGTCAGCATCCACTGATGAATGGGATTAACAGGAGTTACATGTAAACTAAATTGTATCCAGTCCCGCAATGTGCTTATTATGACTTGCCTATTTCTGTGCTACCTATGGGAAATGTCAAACAGAATACAAAGTATTTTAGTCATAGATAATTATTCCCTTGTGAATTAACTTCCACAAATACTCTTAAACTCAGTATCTTAAGGATACTGCCAGAAAAATCGTTCAGTCCTTTTAGGATTGCTGGGTTACAGTTTCTGTCTGACCCGACATTTAGGAATATGAGCCAAAAGAATGTATCTGAAAAAATTATTGCAGATAGGTAGCAACACACTGGGAAGAATTCAGCAGAAAATTAATGAATACTTTGAAAAGATTAGTTAAGACTGAGTCATCCAGAGGAAATGGCCTGTCATTCAAGGTAAAGTACAGTATGAATTATTTCATTAATTTTTTTGCAGGCTGGCCAGATTTATTTTCACATCTCTGAGAGTCAATTTTATCTCTAAATGCAACAATTTTTCTTCATGTCCAATGCATATTTTGAACCAGTTCTGTGTTAACTTTCATGTATCTTAATTATATTTATAGATGTGCATATTTATGTCAGCAACATTATTAGTAAAGATCCAGAAGACTAAGTTAATAACAAGAAGGTGGTTTTCTTTGTGAGCTGACAGTGCTGATTTGTACACTACATATAAATCACCTCTCTTTTAACTCAGCACAATGCTATTCAGGTAACACAGTGAAAATAGCTCATTAAACAGTAAATGCAAACAAATTGTCAAGGCTTGTGAATGAACTCAGTAAATTAAGCCAGACATTTATAAAATAAAACATTTTAATAACCCATTTAATTACAAATTTTAGCAGTATTCAATTATTTTTTTGGTATTACCATAAAATACATTGATGCAGAAAACAAAAGGAGTGTACATTAAGTCAGAAAACAAAAGAAGTGTACATTAAGTCAGAAAACAAAAGGAGTGTACATTAAGTATGGAGAAACTGTTTGTAACCCAAAAACTCATATTCTTTTTCATGCTTTTGATGATTAAGCTGAGATGTGCACAATGCCACTTCTACTGCTGTATGACCATGGTCCAGTATAATGTAGCTTTATTCTAACTCCTACTGAACATCATTTGAGCATTCACTTAATGTAGATAGCAGGGATGTGTACATAACTATTTTAAAAATATATTGTTTGACAGTATCTTCATAATTTTTCTTTTTTTCAAAAAAGCAAAGAAAATGTCTAGCAGTTCTCAATAACTTTAAGACCTCCAAACATTTGTTTGCAAACCCAGTCACTTAGGAAAAACTTTTTCATTCAAAAATTGCAAGAATAATTTTTTATATAATTTATCCTTGGGTGTTCTTACTTTTCCACAACTTATGTTTCCTGTTAACACCTCTACACCATTTGCCATATAGCATGGAAAGTGATACATGTCTTTCCAGATTTGGTATCGAGTTAGCAAAGAAAGAGGAAACTGATATTTAAATATCTTTTATTTTCTTTTCCATGCTTTTGTTCTCTCTAGAAATTTGAACAACTGAATAGAATTGGATATCGAACCTGTAATATCTTCCTTATTTCACTGGCAGCTGTTTTCCTAAGTATTCCCAAAGATACATCAACTGTTCTGTAGGAACCTCTTCAATCCTACATACAATGAAGAGGAAGGCAATAGATCTAAATTTTAAATGGAAAACCAAGGGGAAAAGTGTATGTTTCCTTCATAATAGGAGGTAAACATAAGAATTCATTAAAATGGGGAACCAGAGGCCAAAGGAAGAGAGAAAAATAAGGTAAATGCTCCTTAGATAAATCCAGGATGACCAGTCACATCTCAATGTATATTGACATCTCTTTGTGACTTTGCAGTCTGGGTATTTGTTCATTTCTTCATTTGTATAAGTATTATTCTGTATTCCTGGAAAGACACATTCATCCTACCTTGCAGATGTGCCTTACCTCATAAGAACTGTAAGGAGACAGCTTTAATTCACCTAAGACACAGCTGGTTGTAGGACAACCATATGATCAATGTATGAGAGAGGCTCAGAATTTAACTTATGTATCTGAGGGAAATAAATTCTATCCAACATTTATAACTCTTTTTATGATTTGTCATAATATATGAATACACACATGGTACGGTATTTGCACCCCAGATCTGAGAAGTATTTCCACAGTCTTTATTTGCTCTCTTTCCCAGAGCTGAATACTGACGTAAACCAAAAGATTTGTTTTCTCTTGTCACCTTTTCCTGGCTAAGCTAGTCTACAAGTCTTTCAGTGTTCAGAAAAAATTGTCCAAGACCAAGTTTCCGGATTTAATTTTGGTTTTTATCCATTATTTTCCTGTCACATAGCCAGTGGTATATTTGGTAAATCTGTTTTCCAATAGAATGCCATCAGTACTGGTAATGGAATATGATAAATTTATGTAGCAGTGGCAAGCAGGCTCAAGATTATATTTCCTTCAAGAAGTAGACCCTGGAGCTACCTGGGAGGTAATCCCAAGAGCTCCTAAAGTGAAGAAGAGAAATATTCTTTGCAAATAAAATTTATTGAAGCCTACTAAATTTAGGCTACTCTTACAAAGGTAGTACAGCCTTAGGGTTAAATTAGTCTCAAGCAATTTCTTCTGTCTAAAATATAGATCTCCAATTTTAAGACAGTTGTTCAGACTGCCTGTATAATCAATGCAAAGAGTTTCCTCCCAGAGGGTAATCCATTCTACGTATTTTAGACATGTCTCTGAAGAGGTATAATTCACACTTCAGAGGTGACATAATCTCTCTGATAAGTGCAGCATAGGTTGGATTTTTTAGTCACTATAGTTAGGGAATACCTACATTCCTTAGTCAGGGCACCCTAAATTCCTACACCAAAACATCATCTTGTCAGATGTTTGACTACTAATTTAATTTCAGTTAATTTAAGATACTTTTTTTTTTTTCAATTTAAGATTTTGCTGGAGAATTATTGAAAGTGCAATACCCACTAGAGACAGCTGTCATAACATGGTGAAATTATTAATATGCTCAATAACTTTCCACTACTATCCCTCTTTCCTTCCTAACTGTTCCTTTCTCCATCTCTTCCTGCCAGAGAAAATTAATGGTAACCTAATTCCTGTTCTTTATACATTCCACCATGTCAGTTTTTCCCAAACTGACCAAGTATTTCTACCCAGATCTCACAACTGATATTGAATTCACACCTTCTTCTAGACTTTAGAGGAAGGAAGTGACACCCTTTGCAAAAAGTGCTTAAGAGGCACAGAGAAATCTGCATGTTATTGCACAGATCATTACCTATGCACAGTTACCCTGAGCAATGTAAATATACACTGGGGCTTTCAGGGCTTGCATGAAATTAATTTCAAAGTTGGGTTTGGGGAACTGATTCAGACCCATGGTGGACAATACAAGCACAATATCCATTCAGTGGCCCTGGAGATGAAGAAATTTCCAGTATCCAGAGATAACATTCATATTATATTGTTGATTATGTGTATCATAAAATGGAAATATTGCTGTAATTTCGTTTGGCAGCATGGTTAGCATAGGTGGAGTAATCTCAAAGGAGGAGTGTTCTGTCTGACCATATGCATGAATAGGTGGCTGTCAAGTTTATACTGCATTGTCTTCAAGCTGGCATCCTGCCAGCCCTCAGGCAGGCAGGAGGAAGATATATGTGGAAAGAGGTAGTCAAATTGCTTCCCTATGGCTGCTTTATAAACATACATATGTTAAACACATTTATTAGGGCAGTCATCAGCAGCAAGTGCACGGGTCCTTCTCCCTCATGAGGGATAGTTGTTGCTTATATAGGAGTGAAAAGTTGGAAGCCAGCCCAGAAATCTGGAAAGTGTATTATTCCGGATTCCCCATGGAGGATCACTTTGCTGCCAGCATATCTTGCTCTGGGGTTTCAACACACCATCAATCTGGAACCTGGCAGCCACCATTCCCCAGCTCACCTCATCTCATGCAGCGAGCAGACACAGTGCAACTATTTGTCTCAGATTGCAGCCTGGCCAACCAAGGAAGGGAAGGGGGAGGGAGAGAAACAATGAGCCTCCATCAGAGCTGTGGTCCCTCTTGCACAGCTCCAGAGAGTTGCTCCTTGCAGCAACATGGCCATCTGAACGATAAGCTTGCTGCTTTTTGTTGGAGCACAAGCCCCAGAAAGTGTTGCTGTTTGAGCAGTGATGTGGCCCCGAGCAAGGAGGAGGAGGAAGAACCCAACTGGAGCTTTCAGACAAAGTGCTGCATTTACATTCCAGTGTGAGCTGTACTTATAGTTTGGAGACTCCAGAGACTTTTACAAATCTCAATTAAATCTCAAGTAACTGCAGCTTAGAAATGCATCTGTTCTTCAGATAGCGTTGTACTCCTTGTGGGAAGAGAGTTACTGATCTCTCCTGGAACCTTTGACAAATACAGAGGGAGTATCAATGATCCACATCACATTGACCAGGGACAGCAGATGCAGTCAGCATATTCTCAGTGTGGTCAGCACTGCCCACATTCACAAAGTGGTGGGTAGCTTACAGACCTCAGTGGAGATCAGGTTGCCTGTTTTGTTCCCCTCCTCCTGGATCTATTTCCATGACATATTTCCATAAAGAAGATGCTGAGGTAAGCAAAGAGCCACAAGTATACCTCTAAAAGCCAGATATTCCTGATTTCGCTCTTCTCAGCAGCAGCTGATTATGCTCCTCATCTTAGTTGCGTTTACTCCTTCTGACTGACCCTTAGGAGACTAGAGCTCCAGGCAGTATAATTATTAATTCAATATAGAACTGTTATCCGGACATCAGTACAGTTACAAATACCTATTTTGGATTTAGTTCTGACCACTTGAATGTCAACATGCATTGAAATTTTTCTGTAGCTTAAGGCAAGTTGTTAACATTGTCCTCTGCTTGCAATATACATGTTCTGTCTTTCAGTTCATACCACATACAGATTTTAAGAATTATGCTCACAATGAGGCACTCGCTGTGCAGTGCAGTTATGAGAGTGACCAAAGTTTGTGCTTTCAATTAATCCAAAACAAAGAATGGGAAGTGCTCCACTGGAGGGCAAGCACTGTTCCCTCTAAGCAAAACCAAAACACTTTTATAGCTTGGTAGACTGCTTAGATTTTTGCGCTTCTGGTTTCACACTATGAACTGGAGTGTGAAACTGGAGGCAAACTTATGCTGGAGGCTTAAGGCAAGGCAATATGCAGAAAGAGAACAGTTCTCTGTCTATTCTCTGAGACAGATGGGTGTGAGGTTACTCCACTTTGGAGCCCATCCAGTTTCATTAGCTCATGCTATGATTGAGCTAATTACTTCTACTAAAAGCTGAAATCTGACAGTGCCCAGCTGGGGAGGCATGGCCGGAGAAAGGTGATTCCAGCTCAAGCCCCAAAGTTGTACTTTAATTCTAATAGAGGTAGTTTTTTCTTTATGAAATACAAACCTAGGGATCAGATCTGTAGTAGGGAACATTGATTTAAATCTGATGTCTGCTGTAATAAAGAGACTACTCCCAGAAGAAATTCTGGCCTTATTTTTTCCTCTTCCTAAAAGAGGAAAAAGTAAATTAAAACAATAAATTGCTGGTGTGTGACTGGCTAAAAATAAAAAAGATTTTTTTTCACGCATTTTGTCACTAGGTATCACCAGTGTATTACTCTATTTTGATATATGTGTGGTCTGTCTCCATAGGCTGTGTATGACATATTAAAATGTTTTCATTTTCTTATATATGCTCTGGACAGAAAACATGCAACATAACATGGCTTACCGGAACACAGGAAAATACTGGGTTTGCATAGGAATTCTGTCTTAATCAGGAATTGTTTTCATGTCCCACACTACTTTGAGTATATAATAAGTAACTTGTAAGGTTAAAAAAAATAAGGAACACACAAAATATAAAATTATCTCTTCTTGGATAGTTGCCACCACATCTGGATACTTGTTTTACCTATTGTCACTCACAAAAAATGTGAAGAAAATGGAATTTTGGAAATACAGGATCAAGCAGACCATTGGAGTCTTTTGGTTTCTATCTTCTGAAGTATACATATAAGCATACGTAGATATTTTATAGGTAGCAAATTGGGAAAAGAGAGCTTTTAAATATTAGTTTCCTTTGTTTGTATTTGGAATTCATGTATGAACTATAAAGTTTTTTTCTTTAATTGACAAGTTTCATGATTTGGTTTCTGGTATATAGTTTGGATATAGTCTTTTTACTTTTTAGGAAATCCACATAGTATATTAAAAAGTCTAAATAAAATAAAATAATAATGAAAAAAAAGATGTAAAAAAGACCATAAAAAGTAGTCTTGGCTGTATTTGGAAGCCTTAAAAAGAAGTTCAATCTATGCATTTAGTAGAGACAACTTTGAATTATCACAGAATCATAGAATTTTGAGAGTTGGAAGGGACTTTTAAGATCATCTCTTTCTAAACCCCCTGCCATGGGCAGGGACCCTTCCCCTAGATCAAGTTGAGTTAGATTTCAGGATCCAAATACACTTAAACTTCCAACAGATAAAAACTATAAAAACTGTGTTTAAAATCACAAAATAAAAGTGCTTCTTTAGAGGCTGAATTTTATCTTAGCAGAAATGAGCCAAAAAAACTTTATGATTTATATGTATCTAATAACATGAAGGTAATAAGTCTTAAGTAATAAGTCTTCACTTAAAGATAAAATTTATCTTCCCGTATGATTCGGAAGGTAAAATTCACCCTTCCAAAAGAAACAGGTGCTTGAAGAGAAGCAAATGCCTTTGAAATTTCCAAAAGCCACATGTAATCTTAGAATAGAAGATTCTTTTTTATCTGAAACTTCAAGAAAGTAATGAAGGGATTGTAGAGGTATAAGACTAAGCTCTTCATTGATGTCTTGTAACTTCACTAACTTGCAGTAGTCTGTTCAAATTTGCACTAGGAAATATTTTTTTTCTATGATTCAAATAGCTTCTATGTCACTGAAATTTAGAAATGTCCATGGGTTCTTTTGGTCCTTAAAATAAACCTAAAATAGCCCTTAGACTTCAAAAATATTTTATAATTAAAAAAAAAATATATATATAATATATGTAATAGTAAGTCTTGTAAAAGGCCTATTATTCATCTTTAGTGTAAGACTTTTTACATCTACTTTTTCAAGGTGTCTTGAAATGAATTCTTAATTATGAATGACAATTCTGGCATGATGTATTTTACAACTTATAAAAAGACAGTGTTAATAAGAAGCAGATGTAGAGTTCATTTCTTTTTCATCTTTTCTCATACCATTCAGAAACCTATTTTTCATGTTTTGATATATATAGCATTCCCAGAATTTACAGAGAGTTGCTCCTGAGATCGGTCCCCAAGATTTTAAAAAAAATTCAGGTTCTGTATGGGAGGCATTTTTGGAGATTATATGAACAACCAGGATGTCCAGGCTGATTTCATGTAAAGTACACATGTTGAGGTGTTCCTATATAATATACCATCCTATCTGCCATCTACAATTTCTTCCCCAGATCTGTTAATCTTGTTTTAGAGGCTTCTTTTGCAGACTTCTTTGATATGTCTTTGCTTTCTGCTTACCTTTTTTGGTTTTATTTCTCACACAATTACCACAGAAAAAGCAATTTTTTTAGGTATCTTCCCTGTACGGAGATCAGAAAGCTCCTCCTGTGTTAGCATTTGCCTGAGTGCAAATGGCCAACTCACTTTCTTCATCTCTTGAAATGATATAAGAGTGGCTCCCTCTAAGCCCCAGGGAGGCCCCTTTGCCTCTGTGACTTCAGCTTTACATTAAATATACTACAACAACTTTCCACTGCCAAAAATCTCTCTATCCCTCTTTCCTTCCTAATTGTTCCTTTCCCCATCTCTTCCTGCCAGAGGAAATTAACAGTAACCTAATTCCTGTTCTTTATATATTCCACTGTATCAGTTTTCCCCATAATGACCAGGTTTTTCTACCCAGATCTCAGAACTGATACTGAATTCACACCTTCGTTTAGACTTTTGTGACCTTATCATGTGTTTTTTCAGAAGTCGTGTGGGATCATGATATCCTCAATGTCATTCTCCCCACTTTCCCCAGATATAGTTCTCCCTGTGTGAACCTTGAATATCTTAATTCCTCCCTCCACCTTCCACTAAGACTGCCACACAGCACTCCTGTTGTCTTTTGCTACACACCTCCTTAAATTATTTTATACACAAATTCAATTTCCATCTCTGTGCTGACACTTTATAGAGATTCCTCTCTCCTTTGGACTGACTTTTGCTCAGCGTAAAGTCTCAGACTGTCTCTGATACCTCAACACAGATATCTAACTATCAACACAGGCACAGCAGGGTTAAAAAAGTCCTTCTTCAAGCCCTCACTCTGACTGATTTCTCCTTGATCATGTTAGACAGCACTGAACTATCCTGCAAGTCACTGTAGTCTCTTGTCAGGGAAACATCTCAAGTAGATTTTACATTAGGTCCTATTACCAGAGTATGCTTAGTTCTCAAATATTTTTCCTTCACAACTTCACAGAGTTACAGGATTTCACACCCTCTCTCATAGCCAAAATTTTCACCCTAGTTCTCACTATTTCACTTCTCAACTACCTCAGTGTTTTCCCTTGGATATTCACACACATGTTCTGCCTCTGCATACCAATCTGGGGTGACTTTACAAGGATGAGTTTCCTGATGTGCTGCTTTGATTCTGCCATCCTTCCTTTTTTAACATCTACTGGTTTCCCAGCCTGTTTTGCATTGGCCATGAACCATATGTCTTCAAGTCCTCAAAAATATCAGGATCCTGAAAACATCTTCCAAGTCTTAACCACATAAGATATTTTTCTGGCTTTGTAGCTTTGTGGAACTTTTTTGAAATTTCTTGCCAATCATCAGGCACAGCTTATCACATTTGCTGCTTGAGTGCAGTCTCATGACTTGCACAGATGTTGTGTAAGCATCACTGAGGTCACAAGCTGACAGATTTTTTATCTTCTGTATATAGCGTTTTCATATGCACTCCTCCTGAGGCATCAGCTAAAAAAGAACCTGTGTTGACTGGTGAAGTTTACACTCTTCTAGTTCTAAAGCAGAAACAATAAATTTCTTTTGAGGATAAGTTTACTCAAGCCACATACAAATGTGTCAGCATAGTCAAATAGACTAAACATTATAGTAATACAAATTAAAATTAAATATTTAACATATGTAACATTTTGTCTCAAAGTCTGTGTATGTAAAATTGCCTCTGGGGTTTACTATGGTAAATCTAAGTTGATAAGAAACCATCCTGTTTCTGACTCTCCCTAGGTGTGAATTTAGGAATTTCATGGAAACACCTATGTGACTTTTTCCTTTATTAAATAAGAAAGCCTGTACAAAGAGCTTTGGTCATCTCACTTTGCACCATGGACACAAGAATTTTTGAAGGTCCCATTCCTGCATTTCCTGACTTAGATAGGTGCCTTACAATAAGATGAATAAATGGGTGAAACTGGTATCCAACCTTATTTTCCTCTGTTGTTTTGGGGTTTTTTTAAAGGGATTTTTTGTGTGTGTAAAAAATCAAATATCTTCCACACAATGTAAGGAACGTCCAAATCTACTTTTTGTTTTTCCTAAAGAGAAGTTCACTGCATACAAGGCTCTCAGTAGAATGTTGCCTGCATTTCAAATAGAGGTGGTTTAGTGTGCATCTGGTGCTCCTTTTCTGTAATATTATCTTCATGCTGGATTTTTGAATATTTGTGAAAAACTGCACCTGCCTTTCCTCTCTTTTTCCCTCTGTATAAAACCATGATAGTACTTGCCTAGAAATTTTGGCTTTAGCTAAAGTCAAATTTATAAGCTAGTCTAAACCTTGCAACAATCAGTGAACCATGTAATCTATTATTATGAGTTTGGATGAAAAAGAACTTGAAAAATAGCTTTTCTTTATAAAGAAGGACCAAAAATATTCATATTTATGTGTCAGATGGCCTTGATAATTGATTTCACTTAAGTTATCAGATACTCAGACATTAAAAGAATACTTGGAAAAGGCACCATAAGTAATTGTTTTCTCTCTTCATCCCCAAATCTAAATTAATTTCTGTTTTTTGTATTGCACATCCCTGTATATATATATTTTTTCAAATGCCATTTTGGAAAATGCAACTTGTAGGTTGTATCTTTTAATTATCTTCAATATTTATGCCATTTAACTGGGGATTAATGAATTGCAGATGATAAACTAAAAATCTTTTTCATTAGGAAAGACTTGTTTTCCTGTGTGTATATATATATATCTTATTTTGTTTTTAACTGTGCCTCTTCATTTTTGGTCATGAGTGAAAGTGCTGAATTACCCCAAGAGAAGAGAGCTTGCTTTGCAGTTATGACCAGAAGTGCTGAATTGTCCCAGGAGAAGAAAACTCACTTTTGTCAGGATTCTAGTCCTATTTTGCAGACATGAAATTAGATAATAACTCAAATGTTTATGAGTGCTCACTGGAACTGAGTCCAAATTCTAGACCTTTTGAGGTTTGTCCACCTGTATTGTGGGCTTTATTGGTTAAAACTGCACATAGCAGTTTGACAAAACATTTTGATGTCCTCTGGCTAGGAGCAGCTCAGTTAGGACACACTCAGGTGATTAACTAGTTACCGAAGTTGCAGAACTGCCGACCTTAGTGATTTTTTCAGTAGGCATACAGTTCTTCCAGTAAACAGTCCCCATTCTTCCTTTTTTGATTTTTCTCTTTTTTTTATTCCTTTGATTTCTGCAAAACCAGGACTGTAATTATTATAGGAAATGTGTGTTCCAAACAGTATGAATCTCTTAAATTCTGTTTCAGCACTCTACTTTCATAATAATTAGTCATGCTTACAGTTCAGCAAAACCCACTTTAGTCATCTGGTAAGACTACAACACCAAGTTTCAGGCCAGCAGATTACTAGATGGTAAATCACTATGAGAGTGAAATTTAGAACCACACAGAAGACCAATGGCAAGACTGAAATATATTTAGTTTTGGAACTGAAAGGAATAAAATAAAGAAAATAACGAGTGTTTACCAACCTATGCTTTTGGAGCCTTTACACTGACAGTGTATTTATTTAGAATTTTGTTTAGAGTCTGCTAATTCACCTGCTAATATTGCAACAGAGGAAAGATTGTTCTGACCTAGGCAGGAGAACATAAAACTCTTCAATGTTTGTGACTCACAGAATTAGGAGATCAGCCATGGAGATTTAATTTATTTTACATTGCCCCTTAAGGTTGAGCTTCTGCCCTTACGGCTGGTATTGTGTTACTTTTCTGTACTTCTAGGTACAGGAATCAAGATCCAAGAAAATCTTCCTTTGAAAACATTTCCTATGAGCAATTTTCATTCTGTTAAACATAATTCCGCCTATCTCTTGGCACCTGAATATCCCATATATTGATTACTCCTTTTTTAGACTTTAGGGCTTGCCAAATAATTGCCAACCCAAAAATTATCTCTTAGAACTCTAATTTATCCACCCAGAACTGTGGTTTCTAATTTCAGCATTGTATCTGGTTAAGTAGGAGAGGCTGCCTTGGTTTTGTTTTTGACTACAGAACCACAGTTTGAAAACCTATGCAAATAATTCTGACTTTAAGGATTTTGGAAATCCTGTATCTTTCAGAGAATGGGATTATATGAACATTGTAAAATTTATTCCAGGTACATGATAGGCCATTTACTGAGGTAGCACCTAAAGGTTCCTGTAGTGTCATGCTCTGTGACATACAGGGATTTTGTCAAAACATTTGGGAAGATATTGACTTTTTTAGATGATCCATTAGGATGAAACTATTTGCAGGTTAGTCCTTGAGTGACCACAGGAAAATATAATGTAACATTTCAATATGATCAAAGGTTTATTCTTTGGTTTAACCTAGGCTTCCGGAGATCCTTCTGAGTTGGACAGGTATTTTTGCAAGTAGGGGAAGAAAGTCTAAACATTTTATGCCAGATGAATAGTGACATTTGTCTCTAACAATGGGAAGACGTGATATTTCTAGCACAGAGAAGATAATAATAGACACTCTCTGTGGAGCTGGACAAGAGTGAAAACCAAGGAACAGCCAGGACCCTTTTCTATTCTATACAGACACTGAATATCTAACAGAAGTGTTTCAGTGTGGCCAAAACCACTCTTAAAAACATGTTAGTCAATGCCCAGCAATTGTCTTTACCTTCAATTAATAAAAAATCCCACAGGAGTGGTGCACTACATATTTCTAATGAATTCTGCTATTTTTTGTCTCTTGCACACGTTGTCAATGAAAATTTTATATTTATTTATTGATTTCCATCAAAGAAAGGTTTAAGGTAAGAACAGAATTCAATCTTTTATAGAACTGTATACTTATATATATGCTGTATATAGAGATACTTATACTGTATATGTAGATACTTCTATGTAAAAAAAATATGGTTTCATTTATTATTTATTTTTTAACTCTGCCTTTAGGAGTCAGTAACTTGTGTTGGTTTTACTTCTTTTTGTGCTGTTTTTTTGGGGGAGTGACAGTATATGTATCAAGAGGAATTAGTGTGGGGTTTTTTTGTTTTAGTGGGTTAGAGGATAAGTGGGTAGGGTTTTTCTGGTTTTTTTTTTCTTTTTTTTTTACAACACTGACACAGTTGAAAATTGAGAATAAAAGCCAAGAATATAATAAGATGTGTTTGAATATACACTGGCTAAAATAAATAAAAATTATATTTCAGTCCTCTTTTTGGTTGGGTTTTTCAGCCTTAGAGATAAATTTACTTTATATTCACAAACAATTTACTCTTGCATGATGTCTAAAACATAACATATTTTTGTTTAAAAGAGTGAGGAGTACCATGAAATTACACAGTTGCAAGAAATGATTGCTGAAGAGAAACACTCTAAACTCATGACAAGACCAGAAGAGATAGCAGCAATACATACAGGTTCGCTTAATAAATCAGCTAAGCACCTCATTGCTTAAAACTAGAGAAAACTTCTGTCTTTTCCTTGCACATAACTCAGAAGGCTTAGAATAAATTAGAACTAATTCTATACACAACTTATCATTTAACACTGAAAGGCAGCCACCAAGATTTCTGTATTGAGAGTCAGAAAATGTTCAGATGAGGAGGATTTTGACCTTTTCTCAAAGAACTGAAAAAGAAAATTATTCTTTTACAGTGTTAAAATTTTCAGAGGAAAGCTGAAGTTGTCATTTGGTTTACAGTATCTAAGCAGTGAATTTTTCAAACAGTAGATGTTTATGCAAAAAACACCAAACTTTTTCTGTTCAAGAGGAACATTAACTTCTAGGGGAACTGTTAAAGAAGATAAGAATGTACCAAATCCTTGTTCACAAGCCTGCTTTGAGATGTATATGGGCACAGTTTCTATTCCATTGTGAAGGAATTTGGCCTCTATTTTTTAATGTATGCAAATGATAGTGGGAGAGTCAATATAGCATTTGGCAAGTTTCCCATGGAAACAACTGAGGCAGAGGCTTTTAAGATAAATTTCAATATGAAAGAGTAAAATCAAGCCATTCTGCTGGTTTATGCTTATTTTTACTGCAGCAAAAAACTTGTACAACTTGTTCCTGTTGAGGAATCAAGCAGCATCCGGGGTGTTGTAAAAAAATGATGAAAAAAACAAAGGTTTCTTCTGAGATATGTGGCTGATTGTAACAACTCATATACAACCAGTGAAAAACAGGTGTTGCTAGAAAGGTAGAAACTAAAGGAGAGCTTTCTCAGTTAGTGTTGTTGCATTATCTTCATGTCAACATCCACAAAGTCCAGAAAAATAGGCCAAAGTGCATGTGCAACACCATTATTTAGCAAATTCTCTGTCTACCCTTGCCAAGATTGCAAGATGCTGTAATACTTTAAAGTACCACATAAAATTTAAACCATGCAGATCTGAGTTTAAGTTCTGTAATTTCTTTAACTCATCTCTCTAAGGAGGACTGGGAGGCCTGTAAAGTCAGTATGGTTCGTTTCTCACAGTGCAAGCACATAATTAGGTGTCTGGAGGAAATACGACAGTAAAAATACATATCCTCCCACCACTGAGGCTGGTGGGGCCAGTGCAAATGTTTTTAGAGTGTATATTCCAGCTGTGCTGAAACAGAGGATGCAGATCCATAGAATTATAGAGTCATTTTGTTTGGGAAAGACCTTGATATCATCAAGTCTAACCAATAACCTAGTTCCTTCAAGTCGACCACTAAACCATGTCCTTAAGGACCTCACCTACAAGTCTTTGAAATACCTTCAGGGACAGTCTCAACCACTTCCCTGGGCAGCCTTTTCCAGTACGTGGCAATCCTTTCTGTGGAGGATTTTTTTCCTAACATCCAATCTAAACCTTCTCTGGCACAACCTGAGGCCCTTTCCTCTTGTTCTAGCGTTTGAAACTTGGGAGTAGAGACTGCCCCCCACCTCTCTACAACAGCCTTTCAGGTAGCTGAAGTTAGTGATAAGGCCTCCCCTCACCCTTCTTTTGTCCAAACTGAACAACTCACTTCCCTCAGCTGCTCCTGGAAAACTTGTGCTTCTCATGTGGAAAGACCCCTCACCAGTTTACTGCTCTTCTCTGGATGTGCTGCATCACCTCTGCTTTCCAGCTGTGCAGGGCATTCAGATGGAGACTGGATCCTTCATTCCCAATTCTTTATTCTGCCGGTTTGATAGGTGGAGCAAAATAACAAAGGCAAAGGGTTAGGTGTTTTCTTTAGGTGCAAGCTGCTGCTGCTAGCAGTGCAGCAAATGCCTGAAGAAAAAAGAAGGGGACAAAAAAAACGGGGGGATGGGGAAAGGAAAAAAATTAATACATAAGTGAACACAAATAGGGGGGGAAATGTTGTTTTCCTTAATCCTGGATAAACCCCACTGGACTGTTTCCCTTTCTCCTCGGGCACCTCTCGCTCCCGCCGCCCTCGCGCGGTGTCGCTCTCGAGCCGCCTTGCGAGGAGCCGCTCCGGAACCCCCCAAGAACCCCCCCTCCCTTCATCCCCCACATCCCCCTCCAGGGAGACGACGGGACCGAAATTGCCCACGTTTCCTAACACAGAAATCGAGGAAAACGTAGCCTCTGAGCAGGATAAGTAGTATTCTCTGTTCTAACCCCTCTATTGTCTTTGTTTCACTGGTACTTCATAGAGAATGACAGAGCACAGTCAGACATTATGTCTACAAAAATATTAGACAGATCATATCATAAAATATCATAATAGCTCCATTTATTTGGGAGGATTAGAAGGTGCAGCCAGCTTATGTATTCTGCTGTAGGTAGCAGCGAAGCAGAATGAAGCCCTGGCAGCATGTCCCAAGGATATAGATCCCAAATGTTTCTCAGAATCTCCTGATAACTGCTAAATTCACAGAGCAACACAGCGGGAAAAATAAAAGTTTGCTATCATAGAATGGCTTGGTGGAAAATAAATCAACATTTGAACAACATTTGGCAAGCAGCAAAATCCAAGGTACATGAGCCTAAAATATTTTAATTCATTTTAATCTGAAATATTTGCTAAAAATCATAGTCCTAAAGTGGCTTGCTATATGTACTGTGTGGAAATGGTCCTATCACAAGATCTGTTTAAACTAAGCCTGCTACTTAGCAGTTTGTGAATACTGTAAGAAGAATTAGCCAGTTGCAGACAATCATTTGTCCAAAACAGTCAGGTTTCTGTAGGACTTAACTCCAAGCACCAAAGCAGCTCCACTTTGCTCTGATTCATTTAGCTTGGGTATACTAGATTGCTCATCATCTAAATATCTGATTCACTTAATGCCAGTCATGACAGTCCTTCTAGACCTTGATGACGTATAAGGAGCCTTTCTGTGCTGATCAGGAAAGGGACCTTTAAGTTTCTGGGTTTTGATGAAGCTGCTTGGATTTTCTCATTATTCTTAAAAGCTTGTTTATAAGGCAAGTTATAATGCTGGAAAGAGTTAAAAATTAGACAAATTAAGTCTTTTTGTCCATAGCAGCATCCTCTCTGAAAAATCCATTACAAGAAATTGTCCTTATTCTGGAGGCTAGGGTATATCCTACATTGCTTGAGAAATGACACTGACATAATTCCTGATCTTTAGAAAAGGGTCTCTAGTACTGAGGTATCTAATATTGTTATAACAGTCAATCATATGATTTTACCAAGATAATTACATCTGACAATCACTGTCATCATATCTTGAACCAGACATTTTTGAACAGCAGCAAATCAGTACATTCACATTGAAGAAACTTTCTTCTTTGTTACAAGAAACAATGAATCAATTCTCCTATGTTATGAAAAATGATGATGCTTTGATAGAAAGTTATCTGAGAATCACTAGTACAGAAATTAAATAATCATTACTAAGCAACAACTTTGGCTCAGTCTTTGCTGCTGACTCTAAACCCATCCATCTTTACTAAACTCAAAGTATTTAATATTTCAGAGCTTATTTCTGAAATTATTTCTCTTCATGATGGTATGTATCCTTCCACTTGCATTCAAGATTACATTCTTCTGTCATGTCTCCTCATATATCTACGTTGGATTATCTTTTTCCCAGTCCTTTATAAGTCTGTGTTAAAGATTGTGCATTTTAGTTTACTGTTGAGCTGTCTTTCTTTATTGAAACACTTACTGTATTATCTCTAATATATTAACTCGGCAGCAATTTCTGACAGTTCTTTCTTTCATTTAGTGTCTGTATGCATCAAACTCCAGACTAATTCCAATGGGAAAATCTGAATTAGTCAGATCTAGTGTTTATATATAATTTGGTATAATTTATAAAGCCATTTATTTCCCACATTTCAGATCACTGAAACTCAGCTTTTGTTTCTCAACATTAGCAAGTCACAGTGACCTTTGCTTAAGTTTGGAATTTCTAAGGAAACCTGAAACCAGAAGAGCCATGGGTGGCTTTTTATTTCACTGTGAAAGTTTTACACAGCTCAGTGCATAAAAAGATGATGAAAAAGATCTACCAGTGGTGTGTCATTCCTCATGGTGACTCAGAGTCTGACAAGTCTTGAGAAGGTTTCTGTGTTGAAAACCCACTCCACTTTGGACACTGTGTGGAGTTGGCTTCATCATCATAAATCTACATAAGGCCATATATCTGCATAGCTGCAGAACCACAGCCCCATCATGGTCCCTGAAGTCCTGCCTCCATGCACTTCTCACCCATTCTGTATGGCACAGAGAACATGCAGAAAGTCATCTCCAGTCCATCAGTTTGTTTTCTCTTTCCACCTCTTCCTGGCATTTTACAGAAGGCTTACACTCTTAATCTGAGCACATAGGAATACTTACCCCCAAAACTGAAGCATTGCATTAGAGAAACTTCCCATACAAATGGTATGGAAATTAATTGCAATCTTCTGGAAAAATAATTAAAATGATTGGAAAATGATGAGTTAAGCTTTTACATGCAATCTGTCTTATGAAACTTTGTGCTACCAGTGACATTAGGAGAAAATCTTGATATAGAAAACATGGATGTAATTGTTTTAAAGGAATATTCATTATTAGGACAGAAGAAGAAAAAAAATTAAAAAGGGCTTCTTTCTTAAGTGACAAGTGAATTCATAGTTAAGCATCTGCTCAGAGAGGAAAATTCTGAGGTCAGATCTTGGCCTTGGTTTTACAGTAGGCCCAGAGAGCTATATATCAACTTTACAAGCAGCAAATATGTGTCTAGTGACAATATCTTCTGCCTTGTTTCTATTTTTTTGTTCAGAGTAGAAAGTTTTCAGCTGTTTTTTATTAGGACCAGGATGAGTCTTAGGGAAGTCAGGAACAGCCCCTCTGAGAATGAGAGAGGGTTTGGAAGGGAAAAATCTCTAAGCCCAAAAATCTCATGTATGCCCAAACAAAAAGGGGGAGAGGGAAGAAATAAACATTTTTTCTACCCATACTGCTTTCTTCTTGCTTTCCTATTAAAATAGGACTAAAAAGAAAATGATTCCTTGGACAATATATCATCTTTACTCCAAAAATGCCTCTGTATTTAAAAATAGATCAGAGTTTCTTATTTTAATAAGAGTCAGACTACTGGTTTTGTAAACCAGGAGAAGATACTCCAGGAACATTCAACAAACAATTGTGCATCCATACGACCTGACAGCAGACTTTCATCCTGGGTGGGAATGTGCATTTGAAAGTCAATATTGTAATCACTGGATGACTGGAATTGGTTTGGCTGGCTGATGATCCCCAGCTTCTCAGCTGCTGTAAATCAATGTTGCTTCACAACACCAACTTACATCAGCTGTGCAGTTGGCCCAGTATCTCTCCCTCGAATGGTATGTGAACTCAGCAATGAGTACATTGCTTGCAGTCATGATATTCCTGGCAGGCTGATCAGTACACTGATAGAGCCATGACCTGCAGAGGAGGCATGTCTGTCATTCTGTCAAGAGTAAACAAGGCACAGTGGAAATGAAAAACAGAATCCAAGGCTCAAGGTCAAACAACAAAATTGTTGAGTAAAACTTACTGGCACCAGAGCTGCTACAGAATTTTGAGCTGAACTTGGAATAGAGCACTTTGCTAGAGTCATGAAAATCTTTGGTCACTGTATGTAAATGTGTTTCAATGACTTTAATGTAAATAAACCATGATAAAGAATGTAAATAAAGTGCTGAGGATTTGTTGATAGAATTCTAGACAATCATTTCACTTACCTGTGCTGGTTTTAGTAGATTTGCCACTTACCTGATTTATAACTTTTGCTGTGGCTTTTTTCCTATCTTTTTTTTTTCTTCACTATGAAAATCAAAATGCTCATCTGGAGAAACACTTGCTGCAGAATTGTCTGTTAAAACCAAGAATCATGGAGGCTTTTTTCCATTTTTACCTTCTCAGGTATTTCCAGCAGAAATCAAAAAGTAGAAAAGAGAAGACCTCTTCAGGTATGATGAAATTCTAATGTTAGAGAAACAGTTTTGCAACATGCATCATACAGGAATGCACACTTTCTTTTGGCAGGTGGATCAAAACTCTAAAAAATACTTACCAACATTCAGGTTTCACTACAAACTCAGCCAGCTCCCCTCTGACAACCCCAAAACTTTAATGGTTTGGCTAACATTTGATTACATGTTCTAAAACAACACCAAAAGACATACCAGTATCACTTTCTGGGGTAGACAACAACATATTGTTGCTTGTGAATGTACTACAATTCTGATGCCTTCTTCTGTGTTAAATTTTGCCCTTGTACTAAGGTAAGAATGCAATTTTGTTCTTACTCCACTTCCCTCCTGTATTTTTATGTGTAACTTCCTAAACCATAGGAGGCATCTAAATATGCAATCACTTCTTAAAAGACTCAATGTTGAAGATTTTCAAAGGAAAACAATACTTTTTAAAAAAACTTTCATCCTGAGTTAAAGTCAGCAATGTGGTGCTACCCAAGAAATTCTGACATACCAATAATTGGTTTAATTTGAGGGGTAATGAACCAATCTGCTCCACCAGTGTCAGTGCAAAACCATAAGGATTTAAATCTCTGAAAACATTTAATTGTTACTCAGGTTCACATTCTTTTACTGCCCATAATTAACTGCATTTTATAGTGATATTCTGTTGCTTCATATTATTAAAAATAATAATAATAATTTAAAAATATCTTGAGTGCTTATCAGCAATAAATCACCAAAAACTGATTTCAACAGGATTATTAAAATGCTACACTAAAGTCAAAGACTGATTTAATAAAAATACAAAAAAACCCTCCAAAAAACCCCCCAAGCCTGTAAGCTTTAAAACAATAAATTTGCATTCAAAATTAGTAATAAAAAGTCTTCAACTTGTCTTCAGATCCTTAAAATAGGACAGATTTGTATCATATCCAGTACATAGGTTGAAAAACAGTGAGGCTGTTTGAAGCCTTGGCTGGGAATGGTTGGTTGTTGATCAAATGGTTGATCTCATCTGAAAATTTCATTTGCACATAACAGGTAACTAAGTCTGAAAGTATGATCACTTGAACCTAATAATAGAATACATTTGCAAGTCAAAAAACAATTATTGGAACAACTTGGAAAGTCTTCACAAGCTTTTTTGTCCTTTTGTTTATTGGCAATGGAGTATCAAATGCTGTTTCTTAATGATAAAAAATGACATATCTAGTAACTTCAGGCAAGAAATTCTTAACTGCTGAAGTATTCTTAACTGGAGAATAAATAAGTATAGTAAAAATTGACATTGATAGTAATTACATTTAAAGGGCTATTTTGCATAAATCAATTGGACAAAATATGTCTGCAATGAAGAATATTTCTCCTTAGTAGGAAGTCTTTACAGAGGTTGCTGGTGGTAATAATTTTCAAGTTTTAAGATAGAAAAGGGAAAAATTATTGAAAAACAGTTTAGCTCTAAGCTATTGTGTTATTCTGTTGCATTTCCCAACACCTGCTTTCTCAACATAAACTCCATGTGGCACAGAAAGTTAAATCAGTAGCAGATCTGACACACTGTCAGTGCTTATGATGTCATGCTCTAAATTACCAAATATGGATGCTTTTTAAGCATCTTGCCTCAAGCTTAACAGAATATGGCAAAATTCAATCCCTTCATTGATTAGCTTTAAGCAAAGATAATAATCTTTGCATGTCAAAATAAAAAGAATCACATGAAAAAAAAGATCTCGCTGTCATTAAATGTAATGTGAATAATAATTTCCTTCCGGGCACTGACATTTTTAAAAGGTCCGTTGTTGTGTCTTAAGGTGACCTGAAAGTATTTGTCATGGCATTTTCTATGGGACTTAAAACAATAACTTCAGAGACAGATCGAATGAGAGGCTTGATTAAAGAAAGCTCTTTGACTTTAAAAGTACAGATTTCTACTTAGTCTGAAGAAAATCAAAACTGCATCTCCATGGAACAAAAGTGTTTCCATACAGCAATCCAGAATCTACATAATTTGTCAAAAAATAAAATAAAATCTTCTAAGTTTATTTCTCTATGGGTATAGGGTATAAATTAAGGCCTCAGAAAAAGAGGGAAAGTGCATCTTTCACTTCGGCAGCTTTGGCATCAGAAGAAAGTGCTATATTGTTCTTCACACAAACCGTCCCCATTAGAGCTCAAGATG
The DNA here is from genome assembly GCF_003957555.1 of Calypte anna. NCBI lineage: Eukaryota > Metazoa > Chordata > Aves > Apodiformes > Trochilidae > Calypte > Calypte anna. Next base: position 13,377,395 of record NC_044245.1, read on the forward strand.
TTCTTTTCCTTTTAATCCTCATTTGTACCCCTTAGCCATTTGTTTAGAATTAAATTAACTACAATTTGGAAAATGTGGATGAAAGGTAGTGCATTGAGTAGATATCACATGTTTCCTGAATAGTGCCTGTTCTGCCTCTTTCACAGCCATTCATTGTGCCTGAAAGAGTGTAGTGTGTGAATTGTTGGACTGTCACTCTTCAGTGAAGTCTAGTAGCACGTATTACCATGGAAACAGCAGGAAAAAGACAATTAACAAAATGGTTCTGATTTTCCTTATTTCTTGGGGGAAGGGGTGTTCATTAGTGATTTTTTTGTTTTCTTTTGTTATTTTCTGAGAAGAAACACAGGGGAAGGGGAGGAATCTTCTTTTTAAATTAGATATTGTCATCACTGCAGGCCTAGTAATACAGCAGAAATGTGTGTTTGTGTAATAAAATGTGAGTTTTTAAGTGTTGTCTAGTCTTATTCCTTTCTTTCCCATCGCAGAAAAGAAGTCTCAAAATATTCTTAGGTGAGTGACTGTTAATGAGCAGAGCCTGTGAGTTTAACCCTTACACATTCATTGGACTTTTAATTAGTCCCTCTCAGAATCACTACTGTGACAGAAACACAATATAGCCCTGAGAGGGGTTTAAGCCAAAAGGGGGCTCTCTTTAGATTTTTAGCATTAGTTTAAAATCAAACAAGTTGGAGGAAAGTGCCGTAAGCTGCTACTAAAGGCAGATTTTTGTGCCTGAAGGATATTCCAGTGCCAGAGTCTAACTATAATTTCAAGGCAGCCAAGTTTATAGTGTACATCCAGAAGCATGCAAAACAAGGAGGGGAAACTTGGGCTGTTAAACATTACTCTGCTTTTACAATTCCTATTTCTACATAGCAGTATTACTAGACTTCACACATTGCGATTAAAATTATTTTTTTTTAAAAGATGCAAATTCTATACGAAGATTTTTTGTCAATCATTCCCAAAAGACTGAACTCCAGATTGTATTCATGCTACATGGTTCTATGTATTTCTGAAAGAAAAAACTCTCCTTCTGCTTTTTAAAGGTGTATTTGAGATCACTACCAGGCTCATTTTCATTTATTGATCCTTTTCATAGTAGGAGCAATATGCTTACCAGGAAAATTGATGGAGTCCCCTGTGATTAGACAAGCCCTACTTCATTATGCTTGTTTAGGTGTGAGGTAGCATTACTTTGTATGCTGCTCGTAGGTTTCACCACTGATACACTAAAGAGAGACACATAGCAATCTACAGTATTTGCCAAAAAATACACTGGTAAATGTATGTTGCAACATACCAAACCTGTGGATAGAGAAGAGCTGTCCTGTACTGTATGTTTGCATAGCCCCTGTGCCTTTGGGAACAAAGGCTGTCCTGGATCTCTAACTTCCAGTGAAGTGCAATTAATAAACAATAAGAACAGCAATATTTTTAATAAGAAGTTGTTGTGAAGTCATACATTTGCCTCTGAATAGCAATATGGAAAAGCAATTTACCTGCTTTGCTGTCTGTCACAGTATTATGCCTCTCACATTCTCTTGGTGCCAGAAATGACATGTTTTTTCAGATCCCAGTTAGTCTCTGGATTTCACTGTATTGCACTTCTATTTTCAGACATTGGCTTAAATAGAAGTGCTGATGCTTGAAAGAGTGATGGTAAATGGTGAGTAACCTGTGGAGAATTATTTACAGGAGTGTATTACTTATGAAAAAAGGTGAGCAGTGCAGAAATAAATTGACAAAATACATGCTATGAACATAGTGCAGAGATTTAGGGTTGCTTTCATAGAATCATAGAATCATAGAATTGGCTGGGTTGGAAGGGACCTCTGAGATCATCAAGTCCAACCCTTGATCCACTATCACTGCAGTTACTAGACTATGGCACTGAGTGCCACATCCAGTCTCTTTTTAAATATCTCCAGAGATGGAGAATCCACTACTTCCCTGGGCAGCCCATTCCAATGCCTGATCACCCCCTCGGTAAAGAAATTCTTTCTAATGTCCAACCTAAACCTCCCCTGGCACAACTTGAGACCGCGCCCTCTTGTCTTGCTGAGAGTTGTCTGGGAAAAGAGACCAACCCCCCCCCTGGCTACAACCTCCTTTCAGGTAGTTGTAGAGAGTGATGAGGTCTCCTCTGAGCCTCCTCTTCTCCAGGCTGAACAGCCCCAGCTCTCTCAGCCTCTCCTCATAGGGTCTGTGCTCGAGTCCTTTCACCAGCCCAGTTGCCCTCCTTTGGACCTGCTCCAGCACCTCAATCTCCTTCCTGAACTGAGGGGCCCAGAACTGGACACAGTACTCGAGGTGTGGCCTCACCAGCGCAGAGTACAGGGGCAGAATCCCTTCCCTGGACCTGCTGGTGACGCTGTTTCTGATACAGGCCAGGATGCCATTGGCCTTCTTGGCTATCTGGGCACACTGCTGGCTCATGTTCAGCTTCCTGTCAATCCAAACTCCAAGGTCCCTCTCTGTCTGGCTGCTCTCCAACCACTCTGTGCCCAGCCTGTATATTCTCATAACTGAATGTGGAAATTTATATAAGAAACTTCTTCTGGCTGACTCTGTGAAAAAAACCTTAAGATTTTTTTTTTTTTTAATTCTTATTTTAAATCTTCTGATCAGGCTAAGAAGTTTCAAGAAGCGACTTTTCTGGTGAAATTTTCTGTTTTTTAGTTCTCAGATACTGAAAAAGCCTTGGTATATTTGTGCAGTTTATTTTCTAGGCACTGACAAAAAGGAGAAGTGTACCAAAGGAGAAATATTTTTGAGGTCTTGTTTTGGTAAATGCAAAAAGTAGTGTTTATACAAACCTCCAGAGTGTTTGGTACATGTTGGGCTTAGCCCTTAATTGGCTGAATTGTTCCAGCCAATACATTTTCTTATACAAGTAAAATTTGAGCCTTTTCAGATGGTTTGATTTCTGGCAATCCCATATGAAGACTGAAGGCCTATATGGAATTCATTTGCAATGAAATTGATTGTGAGGAGTTATTTGGCACAAAACTTTATTCTTCCCACATATGCACAGCATCCATTATGCAAGGTGCATCCATACTGTGTCCTGGGATGAATCAAAAGAAATGTGGCCAGTAGGTCGAGGGAGGTGAGTAGAAAGTTAACTCTTGGCAGATAGCCTCCAGAGGAAACTATAAGGTGATCTCTTTAAAACAGTAATTTATTAATTTTATTGTGAGTGAAATAATTTGTATATTTCCCCTGACCAGGCATAGTGTAAGTGGTATAGCATTATCAGCTTGGTCTATACCTCATACCTCTGAAGGAACATATTCCTTCCATTTTCTATGTGCTGGGAGGCACCTCACAGGCCTAGCCATGAATGTGTGGGAATAGTTCCTTCCTAATATGTAAAATGTAATTCTCATGTTAACTAAGGCCATTTTTCACCATACAGACATAAGAAAGTGTCATGATAAATGATATTTTAAAGGTCATGTATAATGCTACAATGAAGTAAAGTAGCCATAATGTGACAGGTATTCACCAAGGGTATAGATGGAACATCAACCACAGAGATCTGACAGGGGTCCAGAAGTGGAGCTGATTGTAGAAGGATCACAAAGGAAGTTTTTATGTGTCAGTAGCACATATGTAGGATTCAATGCCAGCAAAAGTCCAAACACTTGCTGTCACAATCTCATCCTTGAAAAAACAAAAGTGAGCTAATTGGTATTTTTCTAAAAATAGACTATATTGTTCATTTATGTGAAGGTGCTGTGTTAACAGAAAGCATTACCTGTTAAATATGCTTCTAACATCCTGTAGATTTGTATTCTTTTCTCAAAGAGCAATGCCACTCCAAAGAAACATTCCTGTGTAATTATATATTCAATTAAAATAAAGCTACCTCAACAACAGCTGAATTTTCCATAATTGTTTGATGTCATGAAAAAGAAACAAGTCCCTAGAGAATAATGAGCTAACATCTGTTCTTTCCCCCTCTTTGTCTCCTAATTCTTCTGGTAGCTGAGGGAATCTTTATTTGGGGCTGCTCAAAGAGAGCTGGAACAACTTTACCCTTGGTGTATTTTCAGGGAAGTGAGGGTAGCTGCACAGGGTATTAATCTGGTCTTATTATTTTAAAGTAAAATTTAAATGTGCTAGAAATTTCAATGTTATAACCAACGGCTGTAAACCTTTTATTAAAATGTTCCCTGCCTCTGTCTAGTCAGAATCAAGGTTTAAATAACCATGATAGAATGCTTCAGAAATTTAGAGGTTATGTAACATTGCACTGAAAGAGTCTTTCTTCATTCAATGCTTCATTTATGGGCATGAAAACCTCTGGTCATCCAAGGGTACAAACTTTATGAAATTAAATTTTTATACCAGTGTAAACATTTTAACCTTGAAGTAATGTCTAACTGGAATCTGACTTAAGTAGATTAAGAGAAATGAAAAAAAAAAAAAAAAAGACCAAGGCATTACCTCAAATTAAAATACTTAATAAGAAAGTGGTTCTCTATTTTAAGGTTTTCCTAGTTGTTACTCAAGGTGGAAGGAGGGAATAAAAATATTTGTATACCTTTATTCCAACATGAAATCAAAAACAAAATTGTAAATTGTTTTTCACCCTATCTGAACATGCACAAGAAAATACTTTGAGTGACATTCAAAAATGTGTCTTCAGTCCAGTTTTACAGACTCCAGTGCTGGAAACTCTACAGTTCTCTGCAGATTCTTTCCAGTCTTTCCAGGCTTTATACCACTTAAATATTTTTCTAGTACTTAATATGTCTCTGTCTTGGTTATTTTTTAAGCGTATTTCTGCATATCATTTCTATCTTGGGCTGGAGAAAAGCATATTATTTTACTTCCTTCAAAAGTTTTGAAGACAATTGTCCTTCTCTGTTTTTCATGCATGAATTATTCTTCCATGGATGTCATATTCAGCTCATTATTTAATCTTCTGTCTCTTCTCCCAAAGAAGTAAATCAGCCCCAGATTCTTCACCGCATGCTACACCATTCAGTCAATGATTCCTAAATTTGACACTTTCCACTGGTTTATTTAATTTTTTTCCATTTTTCTCAAACCAGTTCTCCAGTCTGTTACTGCAAATATAAATTTCTGTCTTATTTCCCAATATATGTTAAAGTCCCTCTAACCTTCATGCCACATGTAGGTTTAATGTGGGTCTACTCAAGTAATTGGTAAAGGCCTGAGTAGAAGGATCTGAGCAGAGCCCATCAGAACAGCTAATTGTCTGTTTTTGCTTGACAGCAAATCATGGATACATATTCTGTGAATTAAAATCTGATTTCCTTCTTCCAGTTGTGTGTATCTGAACACCTCATGTTCAGAATTTCTAACAACTTCCACAGAGTTTTATGACCTGGATGCTTTTCACCTTCTAAAAACAGTCCTTATGTCTTCATTCTGGTAGATACTGTACTTTTCATATTCCATATTAATTACTACACATAGGCTGTCAGACATAAAAGTTCATATTTTTTATTCTTTGCTTTTGTTGAATACATCCTCCATTTCATTATGCAATTAAACTGCACCAGTACTTTATAGCTTAAAGGAGGAGACAAAGAAGAGGAAAAAGGTGTTTGCAAAGAATTTTTCCTTTTGTTTTCCAGGGTTCCTATAGCCCAGCAGAAAACTTTTCCTTGTGAACCGTTACCCTACTTAGCTTGTTTTTAAAGTTAGTTCTGGTAAAAACATTTGATGTCCTCTCCAGGTAAGTTGGCATACAGTGACGAGTTAGCAGCACAGACTACTTCTTTTGGAGTTGAAGACCTTTCAACATGTGGCCAGAGCTCCACAAAAGATAAGAGTAAATTTAAAAGGAAGAAACAACAATATGATAATGGAAACCATGCCAAATTGTAAATGAAAAGCTTTGCATCTTTTTTTTTTCTTCCCCTGCCCCCTGAAGTGTAGTGCCCATGGGCATTTCCAAAAATACAAGCCAAGCTGTTAGAATTGTCTGCTCACCCCCTCCAGCCCCCCCCCAAAATAATTCTATATAAAGACATAGAAATTCAATATGGCCATAGCAAAGGATTGTGAGGAAACCATACCAAAAAATTCTCTTTATTCACAGACGTGAAGCCAAGGCAAAGCTTGTAACTCAACAGGATCTCAAATTAAACTTCCTTTAAACCAAGTCTAAATTTAAGTTCTGTAAATTTATATAATTAAAGTAGGATAACAGGAACTTAAATGTCAACATAATAAGGTCCCAGGAACAAGTAAATCAGCTCTTTATTGGAATAAACAGTTCTTACACAGCATAGAATTACACCTTTTACAGAAAAGGAAGTTAGAGAGACAGGGAAGGATGAAAGAGGAGCCTGTTAGAGACCTGATAATTAAAAGGGTCTTTTTCAAACACAAACAGAAGATTATGACTTGATTTGAAGAAATAACAATGCTTATTTGAGCACTTACTATCAACAAAGGTCCTTGCATTTAAATAAAGTGATGGTTCTGAAGAAAATTAAGAGGAGCTATAAGCAAAAATGTTTCAAAGAGAATATTGTTCATGGAATTCCATAAAATAATAGTGACTGTTTAGAAGTGTCCCTTTTTAATTATCATGGACTAAACCAGAGACTAGAACTAAACTGTAGCCAGACTCTGAAAAATAATGGTAGTGAAAGCTGCTGTTCCTTATGCCTGTTGTCTACATTTACTCTGTAGACATATAGTTCAGTTTAATTAGCTTATGATTGAAAAGTGTTGATGTCTTGTCTTCTGTGTTGCTAAACGGATTTCCTCATGCTGGGGAATATGTAAATTCCTTAGAAAATTGTTTATGCTACCAGGGTATCTTTTAAGTAATTTTGATGACAAGAATTAAAGTAGGCAGTAGTTATTTTGACAATTCAATATAGTTGTGAACACAAGAGTGTAAATAACTTTTTCAAGGAACTGAAGCAATCTGTGAAAACAACTGTAAAATTTGGTTTTGGTTTGGTTTGTTGGGGTTTTTTTCCCATTTCATGGAAAAGTAGAGTTTAATTGCAGCTTTTGCAGGGAAAAATAAAATGAGTAAATGTAAAAAAAATACCTCTATTTCAAAGCTTCGAGTATAATTCAAAAAAGAAAAAAATAAGTATTTCTGTATATTTCTTCTCTGGGGTATAAAACATTAAATGTCTGTATCTTTATTTATTTAAAAAGTATACTTCATATTCACTGTGGTTGTATAAGAGAAAAGTACGAATTAAAGTGTAAATTACATTTCTTTGAAAATTGCATATTTTTATTTGCTACAATGGCAGGAGGAAAGTACTGAAAAAGCTTCCATAGTTCAGAGAAATCTAGCAATATGTAGACACTGGACTTTCCAATCCACACAACGACTTAAAGCTTCATAATCAGATTTATTATGGACCAGAAAGAATGAAAAAAAAACCCAACAAAAAACCAACCAACCAACCAAAAAACCCACCAAAAAACAAAACAAAACACCAACAAAAAAAAAAAAAACTTTTCAAGAAACTTAATTTGCAGGAATTAAAAAAAATTAGTGAAAATAAAGAGAAATGTTTAGAATGTTACACTGCTATGTTTTTTAGCTTTATAATGTTTTAAAAGAGACTTTAAAAGGAAATGGTATTTCAAGACGAAAATTCTGAAAAGTGTTCCTGACATGAAAATGTCAAAAATCTTTACTATTTTTTTTGAATTGGAAATGTTATAACTGAAATCAACAGAGATGGGAGGGTTTGGTAGTTCTGTCCTAAGTTACAGGCATAAATAAACATGAGCTGCATGGGAGCATGCAAGAGCCACTAGCATCAGCAGCAGCCATCAATATAAAACCACGTTTCAAGAGGTTAATGGCAACCCAGTTTCATTTTTCAGAGTAACTTCTTTCCTTGTCTCATACACTGTCCCACCAAGGGCCCTAAGTATATTCCTACTGGAGAGGCTTGTACCTTTATAGGGAGCAGATCATGCTGTAATAAGGATTAGTCTAAACTCAAGTATTCACTAATGATTCTAGTCATGAAGGTTAAGATTGCTTCCTAGTTGTTGAAAAATCAGTCACAATACTAACAATAAGAAAAAAAAAGAATATTATTGCAAGAGTATTTTCTTTTATTCACATGGAAATTGCACTGTTTATGGACTGCAACATCCTTCTTGCAAGTAATAAAATTCTTTCTGTAACTTTATGGACATTATCGTGGCTTCCAAAGACATTTCTTAAGACTACAATCTTTGTCCATCTCGTTTCTGAGGTTAATACATTCTATAAACTGTACTGCTCTTTTCAATAGAGACTGGATTCATAAGGTTTTGGAAAGTGAGGAAGAAAATAAATCCTATCAATAATCTTCCAGTGTTGATCATTCAGGTATGTCACGTTTTAAATTTGGTAGAAAAGAATCCAGAGATGCTTTAAAAATCAAGTTGACTCTTACTAATATGTTGAAGAAAGTTGATTCAGCTTCAGCTGCAGCCAGCATAATCAGCTGGTTTTGATTTCCTTCAACTATTTTAGGATGCAGACCAAGTCTGTTAGGTAAGATACATTGGGTTCCCAAAAGCAAGACAGAAGTAATGGAAATTCAATGAATTTTCAGTTTGCTACATGGATTGCCTTGATCTTGTCTATCTTAGTGACTCAAGCAGGACTCATATTTAAGACAGATTAAATCACACGTTTTTTCACTCCAGACATGTTTCAATAAACTGCTGGTTCTCACTGTATTGAAAGAAATAAAATTTAATTTTAGAGTCTTGTCTTTTCATAATATAAGCTTTTTGTACTTGTACTATGAAAACAGATGAGGCATGGGAAAATTTTGAAGTGTTAATTGATTTTGTTTGAATCCTGTTACCCTATGTTTGGTGTGAATTGTTAAACTGTCAGAGCATTAAGTTATATAAGGAATGGAACACTGGATAAATAAAAAGATATTTCTATTGATATTAGAGATGAATCTTCAGCTAATATGCTATGTTCACACTGGTTATCCCACCTCAGACTGGTAAAAGGTGAGGGGGAAAACCAAAACAACAATACAAAGTAAAGAAAAAGCCTCTTCTCAGAAAATAAAAACTAACTTTGCTTTCCTTAGAAATTATGTTAAAATGCAGAATTTCTGTTACAGGAAATTTATTGTGTTCAAGAATTTAAGTACATTGAAATAGACCAAGAAATCAAGCATTTACAGAAGTACCAAGAGTATCTTGGGTTATAAGAATTATCTCCACAGTAAGGACTGTTGATTTTCTTTTTTTTTTTTTTTTTTTTTTTTTTGACTTGTGTCCTTGAATCTCTTCTTTTCAACTCATTTGCTCATTATTTGCACTCCTTAACTGTATGCAGAGCATGAACCAGCTGATGAAGAGGGATGCCCATTGAAGATATAATCCTAGAATCTGTTGAAATTGTTCAGGCCATATTAAACATAATTAAACAACTAAAAATATGCAAATTGTTTCCATTAGAGTGACATTCTGAATGATAAGATGATGGAGAATCCAGAGAAGGAGATCATCACACAACAGAGCAGATGCTGGAAATCTGAGTTAGATAATCCAATGTTCATTAACTTCTATTTTACTACCTCTCTCCAAAGAGAAACACGGGCATTTTATGTCTCACCTTCTCTAGTAACAAAACTACACCGGACTTGAGAAAGCTTCATTGCCCACACAGCTGAAGTATCATGAAGCATATGTACACATAAAGGACAAATGTATTCATTTTAGATCCCCCTTTTCTATGAAAATAAAATTTAAAAAGATTTCTTTGCCAAAGAAAGAGGAGAAATCATGAAATCTGCAGGGTTCTGTAAGAGTATTGTGATCACTTAATATTATAAGATAAGCCAGTTAAAATGTTGTATTTTTTCTTGTAATATCATTATAAAATTATGTGGCTTGCATACATTTAGCATCTTTTGTCTTCAAGAATTTATTTATACAGTAACATTTTATTAACTGACATAACATTTTATTTAGTATCTGTAATCTATTGCTGGATGTGAAAGACAGCCATTACCATTTTGATGATATTGGGGTTTGGCTTCTATGTTAATTCCGACAACCTTATATTATAAAAATATCATATCTTTCATCACAGTTCTCATACTTAAGTTGACACTGGTAAAGTCTACCCATTTAGGAAAATGCTGAGCCTTCTTAAAGCTGTATTTTACTTGGCAATAATAGCTTTTAAAAGAAGTTATACTGGCTGCAGACAGAAAAATGGGCTAAATAAATGTGATAAAGAGCCACTGATTTGAGTGGATTGAACACGAAGATGAAGTTGGCCCAGACTGCTGGAGACCAGACACTTTCTCTCTTCTTGCCAAGAGAATTTCAGCCCAAAAGAAAGAAAACATTCCCCATTTGTGGTCTAGTCTGGAAATCTCCATAGAGTCAAAGAAGTACTTATGTATCCCTCCTTGTCAATATTCATTTTTCTTGCCCTATGAAAAATTTGAAATATCTCAAGAAGAACTGTCAAATTACCAGCAGCTAAATGAAAACTGTGTCATGTCTTCAGTGCTATAAAGAATCGTCAGTTTTTCTTTCAGACCTGGAATGGTGACAGTAAGGATGAAAGTGTACAGAATGCATCCCTACGCGATCCATTTTGTAATCTGTTTTTGCATCTGCCAGTTGACTGAGAGTATGTTTTCTCAGTCCAGAAAGATGAGTCAATTAATTTATTTCATTTGGCTTCATTCTCACCCTCACCTCTGAATGTACACAAGAGGGAGTGATTCCCATCCCAGTCATTAGGTATGAATCACTCTTGCCTACAGAGTCCTTACCTTGTTAAGCACTGTGAGAAAGTGGTAAGGTAAAGGACATTGTCCTACCAGCATGTCTAAATTCTCATAAATCTCAAAAATAAATAATATATGTCTTTGTAATATCTTTGAACATTCAGACTGTACATGACCAAATTTTGTTATTGGCCATCTGTAACTTGATAATAGAAAAACTTTTTCAAGGCTTGTAGGGTATTTTTTTTTAAAGGAAAACATGAAACCCTACTACTCATTTTGTGCAACTAATTGTCATATAATACTGGTGCTTCCCAGCATGTGCCTCATCAGCTCTGAGTGCCTAAAAGTAGCTTTAAAGGTAGTGAAAAGAGGAGGCAAACGTTTTTCCTCAGTCTGAGAAAACAACACATCTGCTGGGTTGCAATACAAAGGTGCAAGTGGAAAAACAGGTTTGCTGCTTGACAAAAGCTTCTACATGTATCTGAAAGAAATGGGGAACCAAAAATTAATTAACGCTGTAGAAAGTCAGATTACCTGGTTTCAATACTGTCCCCTTCAAGAAATTATATTAAAAAAAACAAAGACAACTAAATTCTGTAGTTATTTTGAAGCTGAAAGAAGAGGTCATATTGCTTAGTAAAATGCCAGTCCTGAGCTTTGGTTCTCAACCAGAACATAACAAAACAAGTCAACAAAAAAGTGGAAGTTATAATTTGAAATATTGTTGAGAAAAAAATATGTGTTATATTTTATTTGAATATATATCATAAAGACCTTGAACTTTTTTCACTTTCAGTGAGTTTATCAGTATAAAATATTACTGGAGTGCCCGGTGCCTCATGAAGGGAAAATGAAAAGTGATTTATATAAGATTTACATGAGAATGTCTATTGTAAAACGGAATAAAAATTAATACTGTCATTAGGGTGTCTTTTACTCTAGCTTTTCAATGTTATTATCTTTTCAGATTACAGCAGGTGCAAAAAGGACTTGGAGAAGAATTCCCTAAAGAGGTTACAGCACACCTCGGCTTATGATGCACAATGAAGTTTGCCTGTAAAGGTGTTTGCACTGTAGTCAGGTGTCATTTAAATCTTAGGGGCTTAGGTACTGAGAAGCACAAAAGTGTGTGAAATGGACTTCAACATAAATGACAAAAATTTCACTTGAGAATCTAGGCATATTTTTGGCAGCTAAATCCCATGTTACTTAAATTCCTTTAATACAGTATCGCCATACCTTAGTGTAAAGTGCATTCACAATCTGTAATCTTCAGCAAAAAAAGGGCTAATCTCCTGTCTTTTCTATACTGAAAGAGACAGATACAAGAGCAGCCTAGGTGTTTTCTTTCACCTAATTTTAAATATCTCAACTGGTCTCCTCAGGTTTCCCATACATCCTAGGCACCTCCAGAGGAATGTTGCCTCACTCCTTTCACAACACCTGCATTCCAATCAACTGAATCGCACTGCAGATTTTAATTTCTTTTCCCTGTGAACCAAGAAGGAAACTCTGGCAGTCTTGTTTCAGCATTGGCTGCCTAAATTAAGGAAAAGTAACCCCATACACAGCACCAGCATAAAGCTTTAATAATAGGAGTATTCAGTAACATCTGAACAATTGGAAATTAGTGAGATGGCATTTGGTTTCAGACCAGTAAGGGTCAGGAATCTGTATAAAAGAGTTCAAATTATATTGTCACAGAAAATGTGTCTGTTTAGTTACACGTTTCATTTATTATGATGTGTATATAAGTGGAATCCAATTCCTTTTCCTACAGCAATTGCTTCCTCTGCTGGAGGTTAATTATCCTATAATCATAGTACAAATTATCCAAGTGAGATGGTGACATGTTTTACTTTATCAACTTCCTGACAAAGTCCCTGGGATGTAATCAACTTAACACAATGCCAACAGTCTAAAGGATTACATCACTGGTAGGTTTGATTGCTATCAGGAAAAAAAGGGGGATAAACTGTAATTTATTCAAATCCAATCTGTAGATGTTAAAAAAAATTTTAAAAAGTGTGAAAAAACAAAACAACAAAACCATAAGGCATCTTACCAGGTAGGTTGATAACTATCAGGTGATTCTGAATACTGGCTTTCACTTCTCAAAGCTGATGAGTATCAAGTTCTAAGTCATGTATGAAGAGCAGGAGGTGGTCTAGGGAACACACAAAAAGATACAGATCAGTCTGAGGACTTGTATGAGCTTCAGACATAAAGAAAGACTGCATAACCCAGAAATTTTCCAGTAATAGAAAATTATTTAATAAAAAGACATTTCCTTAAGCTGTAAATCTTGCCTTTCCTTTAAGTGTTTGTGTACATACTGTAAGCTGTTATTCTTGTAGTCTTTGAGGGAAGTTATTTACCTCACCTAACATTATCCAGCAGAGTCAGAGTCAGATATCTGCTCCACAATAGTGTTTCTCCTACAAAAAGAAAAAAAAAAAAACAAACTCATGTGGAAGAAAAAAATACATGATATGATGAGCTACTACTTTTGGAGACCAAATTCCTGTCTTCCTCTAGTAAAGCACAATTTCTTCTCACTGATTTACACAGAAATCAGCTTGTTTTTCTGCTTGCTTGAGAACATAGAGCAATCAGAAAGAAAAATATGGAACCATCTTCATCTTCTATTTTTGACTTTATAATCAGTCTCATATGCCCAGATATACCTATGAAATAATTAGGTTTCTACTTTTATACAGCAATAAGCATGTTTGTGTATCAAAATGTACAATGATAGAGTTACAGCTACAACAAGAGCCAATATTAAGTAGTGAAGAGATGCGCAGACTAACAGTGTCATGAAGGAAAGAGAGAAAAGATTCCCATTTTAATTCATTACAGCACACCTCCAGCTGGTTTTCTTGGTGAGAAGCAGAAGAAAAGCTACATGAAGGATACAAAATAAAGTGACAACCTTGAAAATGCAAAATCTGCTTTCAAATATTTGCATAAACTATACAGAAAAAGTGGATTATGAGGTCTGATTCAATACTGTAACTATTTTCTTCTTTTATGAACATCTTCTTTTTTCCTCCCTGCATGCATCTTCAATACGTGTTGGGGATTTAGCCTTACAATGAAGCTTTTGTAACTTTCTGGATTTTTGTCATATTGGCATTTGGGTCATTCCCTTTATATACACAAGAAGAAGGTGGAGAGCAGTTGTCCAGTGGAATAAGGAAAGATTCAAACCTGAACTGGCCAAGTATTGCTCTGAAACACAGAGTTGCTTTTTTTCTTAGGAGCTCAATGCTGGCAGATAGGAAGTGTGGAAAAAACCTGGACTTATTTCAATGCTATCTGTTCCAGCAAATGTCCCTAAGAGGCAAAGGTGTTTATAGGACAGCCAAATCAGATACAAGCAGGTATTTTTGAAACCAAAAAAATATGGAAAAGTTTTTCTCTAGGTCCCAAAGTAATGTTTCACCATTGAAGCATTTTTTTAGCTCCCAAATAGGACTTTACTTTGGATCTGGCTCTGGAAATGAATTCCTGATTTCCACAACATTTCAAAGATTATGGGAGTCTATACTCCTTACGGCAAACTGTGTGGAGATCAGGAGGCAAGCTGAATGCCATTCTAAGGATATTATGAATGTTCAAAAGAAATTAAGATGTGTTTATCTCCTTGAAATGTGTATTTCTAAATAAGGAACCAAAAGAATTTTTGAATGCTGCAAAGACTTAAATGTCTTAGAGACAGATTTTTGTTATTGTTGTTGTTATTATTATTATTATTATTATTATTAGTGGTTTTACTATTCTTATAGGCAGTTTTCTGAAAAAAGAAAAAAACCTGAACATTTGGGGGTATAGGAGAATATAGAAAATCACGGATTCACAGGTGAATATCATGTTTTTTCAGGCTCTTTGAGGCATCTCTCTGCTGTGTGGCTGTGCAGCACTAAGCATACTGAAGTCTCAGTCCTTGGCAGTTACTCTGCTGTTTGCTGTGATACCCATGAACAGAGGCAATTGCAAACAAAAGCTGGACCATTATGCCAGGTCACAGATTAGTTCCCATATGGTTTTAATAAGAACTAAATATAAACTACATTTATATCTGTTGCTGTTCAATCTACTCTCTTTAGCATCCATGCAAGTTGCATGAATTGCCCTTGGTTTTTGGTTAATGGACAGATTTTGAAGTCAGAGGTGGGAGCAAGCCACATAAGAAAGGAAAGGAAACAGCAAAAAGCTTCCTCTACAAAACTAATGCTTTCCCTTCCAACCCAGGGGTGCAGCCTGTAATCCTAGCATTACAGCCAGATGTTTAGAGGTCTGTACTAGAAACACCCAGCTAATGATGCAAGAACAGCATGAGCAGATGGTGCTATAGCTCTCTCATATTCCCCATTTCTCCACCCACCAGCACCTGCTATCTAATCCCCTTTCATTATTCATCTTCCTAGTAGCAAATTATTACATTCTCACCTTTCATATGTTTTGATTTCACATCAAGGCTGTCTATGTTCACAGTCTGGGTTTATACTACTAAACTTTATGTGATTCTAGGTCTCCTATTTTTTACAGTTGTGAGAGGAAAGGCAGGCCCTCAGCTTCATTAAAAATATATAACTGAGTGTGCCAGAATTCTCTGTCTTTTAAAATCCATACAAGCAAACATACACCACTAACTGGGAGAAGGGAAACAGCAAAATGCTACAAGCACACAATACAAGAATAATAAACTTACTATCTCATTTTCCCTGCCTGAAGTCTTATAGACTTATCAATTTCTTTAGCTAGAAATTGCCAAAAACCTTGGAGATTCCTTGAAGAACACAAATTCAGATCCTTAGATTGTTTTTGTCTAACAGTGGTATAGTCCTGACAAGCATCTGTGTTTCATCAAGAATTTGTATTCATAAGGTTCTTAGCAAGCCCCTAATTGTGGTTTATAACTGTCTAAATTTTGAAGATTGTGCATGTCAGCAGTTTATAAAAGCATCACAGCCTCTCAAGTTTAGGAAGGGCATAGGACCCTATTACAATTAAATGTTCTCTGCAGGCTTCATCGTTAAAACTTCCATTATTCCTGGCTCTCTCTACCTCTTCCCTATTCCTCTTCCAAGTACACTGTGTGAATAAAAGGATCATAGTTCTATCAAATCCTTGGATGGGAGAAAATGGGAGAAATCAGTTTGGGGCCAGTAGCACTATGGTACAGAACCATTTCCAGCAGTCAAAGTCTTCCCTTGGATGTGAGTCAGTGGAAACATGCACAGTCAGTGGTAGAGTCTGGCCCCTGAAGGAGAGGGAAAGAGTAACTAGAGCAGCTGAAACCGCCAAAGGGATTTAGGTTGGCAGAATGTATTTAATCTAATTTGGCATGTGGTCAGGACAGAAGAAGCTAATAGCTCACTCCATTAAAAAGCTTCTTCTTTGTTTTATACAAAATGTTCATGGTATTGGCTTCATATCTTATCTGTCAGCTCCAAAATAAGAAATCCCAGTTCCCATAATGCTGTTATATGTGGATACCCACTGTTCTGTTTTTTTTACAAATTATAACATGAATGAAACCACCAGCAGGCAGCTTCTCCTTGAGGATTCCCTACCTGCTGGCTTGGCTTTAAGGCCTAACCATCACTGTGGAAGAGTTGGTACACGATGAGTTAGATGGAAGAGCAACCTCACAGGACCAGGGGGTTGCTTGGATTCTACCAAGGCCCTGTGAAGAGATTTTCCTCCAAACCAGACCTAGGCATCAGATTGCACAGTGTCAGAAAAAGACTGGAAATGTAGTTATTTTCAAAACTTCAGAGTGCCTATATCCACAGCTTTGAGAATATAACATACACTGCTCAAATCATGTTAAATGAAACAAAACAGGCTGTTTCTAAATAATTTATTTCTATGTAGCAATTGCACTGCATAGCCAATATTAGTTATTTTATTTTCTTCAAAGAAGTAATTATAATCCTCTTTTATTTTAAGTATTTACCATACCAATGCATTTACTAATGTCTTTTTACATCTGTGCATAGTTTCACTAATGTTAAAGAGTAAGCTTATAAATAGTAAATAAAAGGTCTTCTGAAACTGTTTAATATTTGACTGCTGAAATATTTGTAACTGGTCATAACATAATAAGAAGGCTAGACTTTCTGAATTTAACAAACTTTTCCTAGTGCATGAATATAAATATTTCTCCAATCTCCTTTGGAGCAGATTTTTAATTTGGTGAATAAATGAGAGTATTGCTGTGTAGTGAGACAGGACCAGGTGCCCTGAGTTATTGATGAGTGGGTGTGGGTTCACCTGTGTCTGGCCTCCCTCCTGAGCATGTGCAGGAGCAGGGGGCCAATAAGAGAGCAGCTGACACCCACGGAGAGGGCTCTCACTCTTCAGTGAGGATGGAGAAGCCCACAGCTCGAGGAGCCCCAGGAGCAGGCAAGAAGGGGTAGATCCCGGAGCCCCAGGAACAGCCCTAGGACATCGTCCAGGAATGGGCTAAACCCCGAGGCCTCAGGATCAGCCCTAGGAGCAAGAAGGGCTCCTCCTGCTACATTGCTGTCCCCCTAGACTGTGTGTTTTCAATTTGAAGGACTATGCAGTGACTTTCAGTAATATTATTAAAAGTGATTACAGAAAATAATCACCTGCTTTTAAACTTAAAGTCTTCCTGCAGGAGTCTGCCTGTTTAGTGGAAGATGGTCTCTAACAATCTTCAATTTTGAAAGTGATGGTCCTGGATAAAGTTGCAAAATCTGACTCTTAGAACCAACTCATCTGCCAGAATCTCATGAAAACACAGAAATAGAGGCCTGATTCTTTCCAGCATGCTGTGCAGAAGCCTTTCCACTTTTCTCTCTACCTAGTACCAGCATCACCTTTGTGGATCCCATTTAGAAGTGTTTAATGCTCCCCACATATAGAAGACAGAATTTACATAACTATCTTAGATTTTGATTTACACAATATGTCAGGGTGCTTATAACCTATGTATACCATATAGCAGATCTATATCTATATAACAGAAAACAAAATCTAGCCTCTCCATTTTTAGTCTGAATATTTATAATATTAATAATATTGAATACTTATAAATCATAGATTTTATTTTTTATTTTGGTTTATATAAAGAAACATTTATTCAAATTAACTTTTGTTTTGCTGAAATGTTTCCCAGATGAAACTTAAATATTTTGACAGCAGAAGAAATCTTATTGCTCAGCGTAAAACATAGCTCAGTGTAAATATTTTAAGAACCATAAGAGTGTGATATTAATACTTGATACATAAATATTAAAACAACTAATACATAAATACTGTTCAATATTTCTAAAGATGTATGCTCTTTTTACTAGTTCTACAACCACGAATATTAGAAGTTGAAATTCTAACTTTGCTCTGTCAGAGTATTTCAAGATTAAATCCATTTCAGAAGTAAATTCTAAATCTCACATTTTTCCTTACAAAGGACATATATTGACCAATGTTCATTGCCAAGTCTCGGCCTTGAAATGTGCTATTTAAAAAGCAAACAATGAACGTGAACTTATTCAAACTCTGGGAATATTTCAGCCTACAGCTCAGCAAAAACTTTCATCTGAAACCAATGAACTTCTCAGGACCACTGAGAATTGACCAGAGGGGCCAATTAGCTGTTGCACAGTCTCATTGGTTCTGTGTCAATAATTTATAAATTTAGAGAGCAGACAGATTTTCTGCCACTGGTTTAAAATTAAAGTGCCAATTCTCAGAGAGTCTATGCCATTCAGCTGAATTCAGTGGACTGACACTGATGTAAACCACTTGAAGATCTAACACAAATAGATACAACATATTTTTTCATCCATACTGCTTCCTTACAAAATCAAAATTTGATTCACCATTGAAAAAATTTAAATAGGTATCCATATCCTATGTATAGTGAAATAGATACTTTGTTTTTCTTTTTTTTTCCAGGTAATATGGAAAGGTTGCAGCTAGCTGTCATTGGAAAGAGCTGAGATGAGTTTTACAGCAAAAACAGGCACCTAAAGAACCTATTTTCTCCCTCACAATAACAGCAATCAATATCTTCCAGCATTTTTTGTGCCCTTCTGGTTTTCTGACTACCTGAGAAATAAATTTCTTTGGGATGCCACAGATTGTTTTTGTCTTGGCTGAATATTACTTAATTGGGAATGTTTTATTACCCACATAATATATTGAAGAATTAAATGTGGTAGGTGACTTTGTCCATATAGGCAGAAGACAAGTCCCATGGGTCACAGCCTTCATCACCCCTCTGAGGTCACTTATTTTTAACCCCTGTTGAACAAAGAGTTAATTCACTTCTTTGACAAAATTGGGGCAAATAACAGCTTATTCTGGGATATGAAAGGCTGTCATTATTTAATTGGGTTGAGCTTAGGTAAGTAAGAGTATCAAAATGAAGAGGACACAGTCTTAAGTTGTGCCAGGGGAGGTTTAGGTTAGATATTAGAAAGAATTTCTTCACGGAGAGGGTGATTAGGCATTGGAATGGACTGCCCGGTGAGGTGGTAGATTCTCCGTCCCTGGAGACATTTAAAAAAAGACTGGATGTGGCACTCAGTGCCATGGTCTAGCAACTGCTCCAGTGGGTCAAGGGTTGGACTAGATGATCTCTGAGGTCCCTTCCAACCCGGCTAATTCTATGATTCTATTCTATGATTTTTACATAATGCTGCACAAAAGAAATTTGCTCTTTGGCTCCAGAGGTGGCTGGGCACACACTGCTCTTTCCAGCTGCTGCTGAAATCTCCAATTTCTTTTTTTGCCAGAGTATGTATAAAAGCCCATTAGTCTTTCATGCTAATAACTTGAAGACAAGTTAAATGTATTCATGCATTCCAAACATTAATTTTGCCTATAGACAATTACTTTTTTTTGCTACTGTTAAAGTTTCTCTACAGCACCAAATAGGAGAGACATTCACTGTCTCCATGGAGAGACAAAAAAAGGAACCAGTATCAGTTCAGGTCCAGAAGCATTGTCTAAGATTTAAGTTCACAGACTATCATTTATAGGTATTAAAAAGCTGTGGTATCCTAAAAAAACACTTCAGGCAATAGTTTTCAGGAAGTTTGAAGGAGGAGCCTGCCCAGCTTTAGATATGCAGTTAATGGGGTCCAGCATAGTATTTTTTTTTTTTTTTCTGATAGAGCTTCCATTTAATATCAGTCAAGAAACTCTGGGTTTCTTTAAGTATGTGAACCAGAAGAAACTGATTCAGTTTGAAGGCACAGTAATACTTTCCTGAAGCTACTGTATCTGGATATCTCTGGCAAACTGTGTCTGGTTTTTATGCTCGAGCCTAGGATGAGACCTGACTAAACTCACTTTCTTGAGGTGTAAAAATAATGTATTTAGTTCAATGCAACACTGAAATCCTGGCATTGCTGACTCCACAAATATTCTATTCATATTTCACTGTTAGAAGATAAATTTGCTTAAAAAAAAAAAACAAAAAACAAACAAAAAATATTTGGCTTTTATTTGAGAGCTTGATGGGTTTAAGGCTATGTCTTTTTCCATCAAAATCAGAAGTTAACTTGGAAAAATATGAAAGAATGTAAATTAAATTCAGTGAATGCAATTTTATGATCCATCCTGATGCATATAATTGCCATAGGTAGAAAATACATCTGTGGTAAAGAAGTGGAAAATTGGAACATTATGGAGTTTCCACCAGGCTTCCTTGTTAGTGAATCTAAACTAATCTTCAGTGAATTCCTGAGAAAGCATGAAGACATTTCTTCTCCTAAAAAAGAAATAAAAAATGCTGAGCAAGTGAAAATGGAGCCAGAACAGACACTGCTACTTTGCTTTAAGGATTTGGATGTGTTATTTAATTTGATTTATGCAAAGACAAAACTAAACAGAAATGGCAGCTGATTCTCCCTGGAGTATCTGATAATCTATATTAAGAAAAGTTAAAATAGAATGAAAAACAAAAGCCTTTGAATGAAAAGTTGTTCCATACTGGTGGTCAAACTGAATTAGCTGGACAGATTCATAACATATAATGCTCCAGTTACAATATGGATAATTTTACTTCTGTAACAGCAGTATTGTGTATCCATATGTGATGTGATTTTAAATTAACCAGCCAAAAACCTGCATCCAGTCATCCTTGGCAGCATGGAGTTCACTGATACCCATTTGACCTGGGTATTTACCCAGTTTTTTGGGCAGATTTTTCAGGCTGCTTGATGCCATGCTGCTTTGTTTTAAACCTGCTTTGTTTAACCTGAGTCTCCCAGGTGGGTGTTACTGATGTAAATAGCATGAGTAAGTGTTACAGGAGGGCACAAACTGGACAGACGCCTCACACTCCAGCAGATAGAAGGAGGACAGAGAAGGAAGATCTCCCCCATCCCTCGTGTCTCCCCAGCCCTGCTCTGGCAGTCCAGAGGGACTCTGGGGTGACATGGCAATGGCCCACCCTATGTGGGCAGGGTGAGCCTCCAGGGATGAAACCACCAGTATCTGGATAGGGTCACACATCACAACAGTATTGTGATCCTGGTGGGTTACTAATTCTACCGTATAGGAAGGATAACCAGAGGCTTTAAACAGTGTAGTCAGCAAAGCAATTTATAACTAATTAGAGTGCCAAGGGCTTGATGGTTCTAACCCTGTTTCCCCATGAAAATCTCCATTGGATTCTCAGGGCTTTGTAGTGAATTTATGTCTGTACCACAGAATTGTTGGAGAGATAAGTGTTTCAACATATTTGTCCAAAGACACAAGACCTATAATTTTACACCAAATTGGCTCTAATTGCCAGCAAAAACATTGCCTGTGCTGAGGCATTCTCTAAGGTCTTGCCTTCACTGCACAGAAAATGAGACCCACCCACTGCCCACAAAGTAAAGCCCTCTGACCTGGGGCTTTAAATATGGACTAATTTATCTGGTTAGGATTACCTGCTGAGAAAACTATTGAGAACTAATGATCTGTCCTTTCCTCTTCCTAACACTGAAAGACAGGCTGTGAATCACAGGGACAGACTCCAGCTAGAATTGGGTAAAATGAAAGAAGTGGAGGGAGTATCTACAAAGCCTCAGGGAGAGATTATAAGGTAATAGAGAGAGGTGGCAGAATACAAGATGCTGGAAAAATTTGCTGTGGAGAAACTATTCTTAGATACCAAAAAGTTTATATTTGCAGTTTTAAAATAACTTTTCCAACTACAGAAAGGGAACAACAGACCACTGGTCAGACCATTAGAAAAGCTGGATTCAAGTAGCTGTTCTACCAGAGATTTTCCTGAGGCAGTCAGTTGGCCTTTTTTTACCTCAAAGACACAAAATGTAGCTAAGTTGCCTTTTTTTTCCCCATCTGTAAAATTGCAAATGACAGTTCTTCAGTACTTGACAGAATACACTAAAGACTTTGATTTGCTCTAGCATTATTGTAATAGGAGCTGTACAAGTATCTAAGCCAACATGTTTTTTTACTTATTAATAAACATTCTTTTAAGGAAGCTGCCTTTTTTTTCTCTTGTTCATGAGTCTCCAAAGAGAAGAGATCTCAGTGTCCCTTAAGACCTGCATAGTACAAGTGTTTGTTGTCAATAGTTTGTCCTAAAGTGAAACTCTGAAGTATGAAATTCTATGTTAATATAGGGAATTTATAGAAGCTTCCTTTAAATATGACACAGACACATGACATTCAGAACATGGAAGAAGGAAATTGAAGATAAGAGAATTTATTGCTCCAAAGATACCTGCCTTCTCAATGGTAGTTACCAAGGATCACTGTCTTCAAGCTTTTCTAGAATTACCAGAAATGCACAAAAAGAAACAAGAATGATTCAACAATGGCGTTATTTATGCTTTTAGTTTGCTTTTGAGGGCACAAGAAAAACTCATTTCCAATGAATCGATGGGAGAATGAGTAGAGTCCAATGATTAATGTTATGTTTGCTTTGGCACATTCTCTGGAGTGTCAGAGAAATATGTGCAACAAAGCAGTGGTGCAACTGGGAAAATTTCATAAGAAAAGGTTAAGCACAGTATGAGCTGTTTGGTTTTTTTCTCTAAAAATTATTATACGCCATCAAGGGTACATAAACCCTTAGTTTGGGTTTCATTTTCTTAATTGTTTAAAGACTCAGTCTGAGGTAAGAAAGAATTACCAAGACTAATTATCATACTATGTTGTGGCGCATCAGTCAGAAACATGGAGAAAATAATGTGAGAGGGATTTAGTTCTGTGAAAAAGACATCTAGACATACTAGTCTATTTAGCAAGCAAGAATAAAGCATTGCTTTCTGGAATGGGTGAAAATTAATTACTAATTGAATAAATTGTTAAAATATCTCCCAAATAGACAATCATACCTGGGCTTTCTGAACATACAGAACAGAGAAAACAGAACATCCTGATCTGGCTGTGCTTGCAGCTGACGGTGTCAGCCAATTTCCAATGGAGTCAGTGTCTGTGTGTCATTTGACTCAAAATAGGCTTGGATCAGGTCCTAGGTATCTACATAGATGTGGTCTATCTACAGCCAATTTTTCCCTTGTGCTTTTGGAAACCAGAGTATGTCATTTAACTTTAATAGCTCTCTAGTATTTTAATAGTCTCAGATTATAATGAAAAATAAATAGATAAATGTAGAGATGGGTATGAAGTGGAAACCTTCTCATTATTTCTACTTTCTTTGTGCTACTGATTGTTTCTGTCAGGTAGCTGGTGACCACTGTTTCACACAATCCTGAAAATGCTGGTTCCTAAGGTAATTTAGGTAGAATTAAATGTTAGTTATTTTTCCCTTCTTCTAGATGTCCAGCCTTATGCTCAAATTACTATTGTTATATTCTAATTGTTTCAAGAAGCAGTAGAATAAACTGTAAAAAGTCTTCTCACTTCTTCTTCACTTCCCAAACTATAGATGAGACAAGAAGCACTACAAATCTGATTAAGTTTATTTTATTTTTCTAAATAAATCTCAATAGATTTCTGGTAAAAAATTTAGTATAGCTAAAAAGGCAGGAACTGAATTCCAGTCATATGCACTTGGCCATTTGTAGAAGAAATTAACTTCCTAACTCTGCATTTCTCATTCTGCTCATCTTGACATTGAACTGGCAAGAAAACACATCTCCCCAGCAAGTCAAAGTCAGGCATGAGTTACTGAGGCAGACAATTCTCCATGCCCTGGAGGAGAAGCCCTGTGCTCTCTGGGAGTGTTTCCTCAGTTAGTTGTTTTCAGGTATATTTGCTTTGTTCTCACTTCAGGAATGTTCTGAAGCATTGCAGAAATTAGAAAATACATATACGTATTTTAATACATACATACACATATTTTTTAATCATGTAAGATTTGCAAAAGAACTAACACATGCAAGCAGGGTATAAGAGCTAGAAACATAAGGTTCTTCTCTTCGGGATACAGAAAATCAAATTTCTGTGAGATTGTGAGACCCTGTGCTTTCTCCTAGAGTTAGTGAAGCAAGATATTTCTCTACAAGTACAGTATGAGTATACTCTGCTCATTTCACTTTCCTTTGGAAACTTATACTTCCATCTTCACAGACAGCCCAGAAATACAGAATGACACCTTTTTTACAGTAATTCTCTGATGTTCATGAAATGATCTATCTGTGGCACAGCACAAAACCAAAACTTGGACCCTGATATCTGGACCATATGACATCAAGTATGTTGGAATTCATTTAAATGTTTAAATGTGAAATATACTTTCATCTAACATTAAGAAAGTTAGGGTCATATATATCTGCTCTAGATTTTTTTTATTACCATATAAAGATGAAATAAATAGATATTCCAAAATATCCTAGATTAGTTTTAGCTTTGCCATGCTACAGAAAACTCTTTTCAACAAAATGTTGTTTACTATTGATTGTTGTTTACTAGACATTGACCTTTAAATGCTGAATTTATATGAGATAAATTCTAAGGGTTTTTTAATACAACAAACCCAAGGAACCTGAAAAAAAAAAAAGAAAAGTCCTTATCTTGAATATTTTCTTTTTCCATTTTGCCCTGCTTCATTGAATGGACTGCAGAAGAGATCACTCCCTTAAAAAATAGAAAAGGCATATGTCAACTTGCTTCACCTCTAGAGCCTTCAGGCAAAACACATCACTTTTTGGGGGACTGTCAAGGATTGAATAAATCATAGATAAGTGGGTTAAAATGTCAGTACCCACTGGGACAGAAATAAATCTACCACAATTTTTCAGCCAAGTGAAATCTTAACTGTGGTATCAATAGCACTTCATTAATTCATTCATTTGGAAAGACAACATAAAAGTCTTAATAATTAATTTCAACTTTTTAAAGCAAGATTAAAAATGCAAGCTGTTGGTTTGTTGGTTTTTTTTACCACCCCATTGTGTAAAGTCTGTGAAAGTCATCTTGTACAAAAGGTCAGATAAGCGTGATGTGAAAGATGGTGTTAAAAGGCTTTCAAACTTTGTTTATTAATAGATATAACCCTTTCACCTCTGCTACATCTGTCACTGCTAGGTTAAATACCATCTATCTTACTGGTTACTTGATTTCTTGCTATTAGTTCGGGAAAGTGCCACAAAAAACACCGGACAGTCACGAATCCATTATATAAAAACGCAAGAGAAGAATTGCCTGAGCCTTCCTAATAAAACATAACCTAACATGGAGTAACTAAAGGATAGAGGGTAGCCTCTGGCTTTAAAAGCCTTCACTAGGCCATTGATCATTGAAGAACAACACACAGTGACCTCACACAAATACAATGTAAACTCCCAAACTCCTTGATGGCATTCCTAGTGCTCTGTCTGAATTTATATTGCCTCTCTGTAAACTGTTTGACATAAGCTGTGACAGATGAAACCAGAGAAGGGCCTTCTCAGTATGATGAGCATACTACCAAATGCAGCTGGATGCAAGTGAATTAATCTGGAGCTTGCTTTGATGTTCAAAGAAATCTCAGGCCAAGGTGTGTGGTATAGAATTTTTGTAAGATTCTTAAAAGCATGTTTTTCATTCTGGATATCCCAAAATTATTCTAGGACATAAAATTCCATGAGTCTTTTTTGAGGATGTGAAGAGAAAAAAATGGAAAAAAAATTTTCTGTTTTATTATGCATTTTTCAGGCAGAATGTTATTTCTATGTTAGTCAAACCATGCACTTGGAAAGGAATGTGGATATACATCTATGGGTGTGTATACATGTTCCTCTTTTCACCCCCTTTATCTTCCTTCCTTCCTTCCTTCCTTCCTTCCTTCCTTCCTTCCTTCCTTCCTTCCTTCCTTCCTTCCTTCCTTCCTTCCTTCCTTCCTTCCTTCCTTCCTTCCTTCCTTCCTTCCTTCCTTCCTTCCTTCCTTCCTTCCTTCCTTCCTTCCTTCCTTCCTTCCTTCCTTCCTTCCTTCCTTCCTTCCTTCCTTCCTTCCTTCCTTCCTTCCTTCCTTCCTTCCTTCCTTCCTTCCTTCCTTCCTATGCACAAATGCTATATAAATTATCAGTAAGACAAAAGCCAAAATGTGAATATACAAACACAGAGTAGGAAGCTGAAGGAAGAAGCAGAATGATAGCATGTTAATTTTGAACAAATTTATGTATTTAAAAAAAAAAAGTTTCATTATTGATTGATGTTAAAAAAACATGGACTCCCTTTCTTGCATTATTATAGACCTACTTGCACTCTTATAGATGTAAAGCTCAAAGATACTGTTCTTTTTGAGGAGGGAAGATAAAGAAGTTTTGCAGACAACTTATTTTTGACTTTCTGGACATTGTGGTCTTGCAGTGAGTAAGTGAACAGGAAAGGGATACTACTGGAAAGTTCTTCCTTCTGTTTCTAAGCCATCCATACTAGCATTAGAAAAATGTTCCCAAAACAAAAATTAAGGCAAATAATGAAGTAGTGAGTAATGAAGTTGCATCTAAATGTGGTTTTTACCCTGCTACTGGAATGACAAAGGCACCTTTGGCTGCAAAGTTACACTACAGCTCATTGCTGATACACTGTGAAATGATACTATTTGGTTACCTCTAGCATAAATTGTTATCATTATGCACACTATGGGAACAGTTACACCGCTCATGACTTTGCACATTTCCAACTGAAGTGTTAAAACAAAAAGAAAACCCAAAAGGAAACTTTTCCTTCCTGTGCAGTAAAAGCATAAAGAATCCAGAAGCATCTCATAGTTCAGAGGTTTTTAGCAAAGCCACTGCTTTTAAGCCAGGAGAAAGTACTTAAGTTGGTGTTTCCATTTATTACAGATGGTCACAGCTAAAAGAAACTCTTAGGAGTAAATATACAGTAGTGTCACAATTCGAAGCTAAAACAGATTTTTTCTCTGAATTGGAGGGCATGGAGGACACTGAGACTTTTGTGGTTTCATATTTCATTTTGTCTTCCTCTTCACCACTCAGCTAAGAGCTCAGCCAAAAGCCTGAAGCTGATAGAAGTGGCTATGAATGGACCCTGAGTAGTCTATGTACTATGGAGCATGACACCTTGATTACTTCATCCAGCTGTTGGCCTTGTTCTGGAGTATGCCTTGCATCCCTCTGGATCTAGATGTCTTGGCACCCCTTTTTGGAGTGTTTTCCAGGCTTTCTTTTGGGGATTTTCCTTTAAGTGGGATCCAGGTTCCAGCAAATAACAAAAATAAGTACAAAAATAAATAGCTAAATATTTTTTTCAACAGCAATCTAACTTGTTTCAGGTACGGTAGCTAATTATTTTGACCCATCAGCATAGGTTTAGGAACATCCAAGTTGCCATGAGAATCTGGACAAGTAAAGCTCTTAGGTTTGATTTCAATCTATTGCCATATATTGGCATAGCAGCTGCCCATTTCATCCAGAACCTCCTATTTTCCAGATGACTGAGGATTTGACCCTTTTTCAAACATCAGCTTTTTGTAAATCTATCCAGCTTCTTTCAACTACATTTTCACAGACTGCCTCTCCCTTTCCCTTTCTCCATTCCTGCTAGGAATTTTAGTCATTTACAAATGGCTAGAACTTCTCCTTGGCTAGCACAGGTCATTTATCCCATCCCTCCACTAGTGGAGAGGCATATGAACCTATGAGTATATTTTGTTTTGGTTTGGTTTTTTCCTTTCGTCTTGAAGAGGAAACAAAAGAGAGAGAGAGAGAGAGAGAGAGAGAGAGAGAGAAAGAGACTGGAGCAAAAAAAGCAAATATTCAGTTTAATCAAATATTCTTCCATACACTGCAGACTGTCATTAGATTAGGTCCTGATATATAAAATTATTTTTTAAATATAATACAATTCACTTTGGGTTAGAACCTTTTCTCTGAAAATATTGTCAAGAGTTAGGTTTCAAATACAATAGGATTCTGAGCCATGGTACTGACAGTGATTAATTGCATCACCAAGACTGGCTGACACTCATAGACTCAGAGGCAGTGGCGCTTCCTGGGAGGTACTTCACACTAGGCTTTGATATGTATGGTGTGTATGATGGCTTCTGAAGGCACTAGCCACAGACTTTCCAGTGAACCATGGCTTGTATTCATTCCTCTAGCTCTGGTGGAGTAGCAATTCTTTCTTAGACTGCTTTGTTTCTCAGCCCAGCTCCTGGTGCCATGAGCAGGGTGCTAGAAATCATTAACATATTGTTTTCATCCTCTGTTCTCAGTTCTTGCCTTGGCTTGTCTCTTTGGCTGGATGCACAGAATCAGAGAATCACAGAATAGCTGAGGTTGGAAAGGATCTCTGGAGGTCATCTGGTCCAATCCCTCTGCTCAAGCGGTGACCCCTAAAGCCAGTTGCCCAGGACAATGTCCAGGCAGCTTTTGAGTATCTCCAAATATGGTGACTCCACAGCTTCGCTAAGCAACCTGTCCCAGTGCTTGCTCTCCTGATTCTTTCCTGATTTCCTGAGCATTTCTTGATATTCAGAAAGACCCTTCTGTATTTCAGTTTACACCTATTTCCTCCAGTTCAGTCAGGCATAACTGAAATGTGCCTGGCATCCTCTCCATACATGCATTAATAAACCTTCTCCCTGAGCCTACTCTAAGCTAAACAGCTCACTCATTCATTCCTCATAATGGAAATGCTCCAGCACTCAAACCATCCTTGTTAATCCAGCCCTTCACTAGACTCTCTCCAGTATGCCTATGCCTCCCCATTATTGGACCCAGCCACTGACTGCTCCAGGTGTAGCCTCACTAGTACTCAGTAGAATTGAAAGGTCACCTCCCTCCAACTACTAACAACACATTGTCTATTGCAGCCCAGGACACCTTTGGTGCAAAAACATGTTGCAGGCTCAGGTTCAACTTGGTGTCCTGCATCACCACCTATCCCCTATCCCCCCTCAAACCTTACCCACCAGAATGCTGCTCTCCAGTTGGTTTTATCATCCTGCGTACAGGGATTGCTTCCCACCCCCGCTGTATGATTTGGCAGCTCCGTTTGCTATCCCACACGGGATTCCTGTCACCGCGTGTCTCCAGCCTGTGGAACCCCTCTGAGCAGCAACACCTCCTGCTGGCCACACCTCGCTCCCTGCAGAAAGTTGTCAAAAGCTTTTCTGCGTTGGCCGGGAATCGAACCCGGGTCAACTGCTTGGAAGGCAGCTATGCTCACCACTATACCACCAACGCCTTGATGCGTTTGTAGAGCGTGGATTTCTTGGATGTTTCGTAATTTCCATTTGCTCCTTGGATAACGGGGAGGTTTATTCATTGTACAAAAAAGAACCACAGATGGAAAAGTCAGTTTTTCTCCAGAGCTACTAAGCTTATAAGAAAACCTTTTTACTTTTTTTTTTTTTTTTTTTTTTTTTTAATACTTAAAAAAGCCCTAAAGTATCCAGCTAACTACTCCAGTCTGATGAAAGAAGCATATTCATCTCACTATTTTTATTAAAAAAAAAACCAAACAACTCTTGCCACTGTTTTCATTGAACTATGACAAGCTTTTTATTTTATGTTTGAAAGGTTAGGTGGAAAAAATTATAATGAACAAAGCATGTTGTTTATTCCCTTAGCTACTGCTTTTCTTAGAGTCATCCAAAGAAACACAAGATAGTCCAGAAAAGTGGCTGAAAATAAACTTAAAAGAATTCTAAAAGTCTGATATTTGAAGTATTATTATCTGAAATATGAGTATGAAAATTTAATCTCAAAGTACATTTTACTTACATAATGTATGAAGACATTTTCTGTTACAGTGGAGAAAGCCAACAAATTCTAAAAACTCACATGCTGTGAGTCCTATGTACAGATCAGGCTCTTACCATGCCACAGTGTATGGCTTTTCTCAGAAACCTTATGGATGAAAATTTCCTGTACCAGCTCTCTCTCTCTCTCTCTCTTTTTTTTTTTTTTTTTTTTTTTTTTTTTTTTCTTTATTTTTTTTCTTTTTTCTTTTTTAAGAGGCTCAAGTCCTCAGTCATAAGCTTACTGCAGTGTTTATCAGAAAAGTTGTAAGACTTAGTATTCATTGGATGTCCACAGATTTGCTGATTCCTGAACCTTTCTGTCACTTTGCCTGCATCTGAGGAATGGGTAGGTCCATAGCAGGTCTCCCAGTCCTGTGCATACTATGGTCATTTTACCCAGAATCCTGAAGTGTTCGTACTAGTAAAATTTTATCCAGCTTTACAGAAAAATCTATGGGCCTCAGCTACACCATAGTAAGGATATAAAATCTCTGATTTTCTCCTCAAAACTTACTTTAAGAAACAGCAAAACCAGCCAAGATCCTACTTGGAAGATTCTGCAAATAGCTTAGGAGTGCATTTAAAATGAAGAGTTACCAGAACAAGCTAAGAGAGCTCTGCTGAATGATGTAGAGTCTATTTTCAATTTATGTGGCATGCTCATGCATGTACATGCACAGAAAACCCTTCTGATGCCAGATTTTCTGTGTGCTTCTTGTGGAAACGTTCTATCTGAGGCCTTGGCCTTGAGACAGTAAGCTAATGATTTCAGAAGATGATATCATTGGACGCATCAAACTCTGTAGTCACAATGACTTCTGAAAAATACATGCCTTTTTGAAATTATTTTCATGCTTTTCTTCAAACCTGTAGACACCATAGATATTTTGTTGTAAAACTGAAAAGGCAAGGATAATAAATTTAAGCTTAGAAACAGTTGTTTCCAACATTATAGAAGAACATGGTTTAACCATCATCACAAAGGACTATTCTTTACATGGTTCCTTGCAGAAATATTCCATAGAAGTTGAATGTCTGCAGACTAACATTTGAAAAACATCATCATTTAGGATAAGTAAAGAAATAGTCAAGAAGTCAGTCTGGAGAAAGCGTGGATGTTTTCCTACTAAGGACATTATTTCTCTTTCTTACTGCTGTAGTCTAAACTATATCTTCTTTTTGACCTCAAAATCCTGTTTTTTAAGCCAATACAAAATGAAGAAGATGATTTTAAAAATTAACAGTAGAGCTGGAAAGAAGCATGGCCCCCCTTTGAAAAGAGTGAAAGCATTGGATGAGGATTGCCTGCTCTGAAAGCTGAACTGGCTGGGCAGAAGGGGACCAAGAAGTGGGATGGGAAAAGGGGAACTTTGAAACAGCAGTCACAAGGGTCTCAGTTCATAAAGCTGCTTAAAAGCACACGAGAGTCTTAAAGAATTTAAGCACCCAAAGTTGCAGAAAAACTCAAACGGTCCCATTCCCAAAGTCAAAAGCAGTTTTACCCTGCTAAAGCAATTTTAGAAACACTTCTGAACATCTGTAGGCACATGGAAATCTGATGAAATCTGACCCTACTGTTCCTGTCCCAGATGCAAAGCTTCCTTAACTTCAGTAATTTTTGTATGTTCAAGCACTACACACACTGCCTAATCAGGAGTTCTGTATGAAATTTGTCCTGATTCTTTCCTGTCTTCCCTCCCTCTCTCACACACACATATGTACACATAGATTCCAGTAGCACTTGAGGAAAAAAAAGATCAACTTAACCCTTAGCATGTCTTGTCAGAACAAGAAAGTGTAAAGTTGTAACCTTTTCCTAATCTGATGTTAATTCACTAGGCAACAAATCTGTTGACTACAAGTCTATTGCATATAGCAAAGAGGAAGCAGTTTACTGTGGCATAATTAGAAGGATTCCTGCTGCACTCATAATGATACACAGACTGCTCTCTCCCTAAAGTTTCCTTGTTTGGCTTTACACTGAATTAGTTGCATATGTGTCTGGTTTCTCTGCAACATCATTTTCAACTACTTAGTGCATCATCACGCTAACCCTTGTTTCAAAAACTGCTCAGGGCAGGTGCAGCAACATTGCTTTCCTTGGGAAGGCTATGCCTTGCTCACTGCTAGTGACCTCTCTTATTTCTGAGGATCTGGCCATGCTATTAATGCTTTTTGTTTACAGGGCAAGCCCTCAGACAATTGTGTAATTGAGATGTCCTCAAGGTCCAGAGGATTCCTTAGTGTGTAACAGAGCAAAAGGTTAAAAATAAGAATGAAAACATATCACAAAAGATTTCAGAACACTTTAATGTTCCTGTCTAAGCAGATGCTGTCAAATACGCATCACAAGTTTTATGAACTTTTCCAGTGAAGAAACAGCATAAAAACTTAAAAATTAAAGGCAACTAAGTTTCAGAAGAGAAAAAGGTTTTAAATAGGCTAGGCAAATAGTACTGTAATACTATTGGATATACATAATATTTTGAAAGATATTTGAAAGCTTTATGTATGTAGATCTTTAACACAAAAAAGATGAAAAAATAAAAGTTTTTAGACAATTTGTTTAGGGCAAGGCAAGTATAAGTTAAATTTTCAAAAAATAACAATGAAACTTCATTAGGCTTTTACTTTAAAATCTCATGCATTTTTATTCTTATTACTATTATTTTTTTATAAGCTGATTGGCATAAATACCAATTTCAGTTTGCCAAATGGTATTCTCCAATCAAATTATTCACATAGTTCTATACTTTGTTGTATCAAGACTTTTAAATATAAGCTAACCATTTTGTAATTTAACACCAATAGAAATAAAAAAAGATCCTCCATAAAGTGATTCACCAGATTATTTTAGACATTTATTTCAGGCTGAGATGAATCACCCTCTGAAGTGCCCATGCACACTTCTGCATAGGAATCACAGGACATACATTCTGCAGCCAACTGAATGCATGAAAAAAAGCTCACTTCAGACTTTCTCTTTACCTCCTCTCCCCTAATAATTCAAAGAGAAGATAAAGAACAGAACCAATAATGGATTAGGAATGATTTAAGAATTTTTAAAGAGTTTCCTATTATTCTGGGGACAGTTGGCTGATTTTCATCCTGTTTCATCACTGGAATGGCTAAAAAGAAGCTGACTGGTTAGTTCTTTATTATAGCTGGATTGAACCAGCCCTGCCAGGGCTCCACTGAATTCAGGACAGTAAGATCTCTTTATCACTAAAAATCATATTTCTCAGGAAAGATGATTGTACTTTTCAAGTTAATGATTCACTGTGGTTTATAGAATTATGAATTTTACATACAACAGAGAAAGAATCTTATTGTTTGCTGATGAATTTCTGTTAGTTATTGGTAGAGAAAAGAATTCTTAATTTCTTTTTGAAAAGTTAAAGATTTTTCTAGAGAGTAATAAGAAATATTCAGTAATCATAATAAGAAATTCTAGTTACTAATATTTTCTATTAAATCAATAATAATATAATTTTAATAACTAGAGAAAATGATTGAAATGGAACAACACCAAAGCAAAAAGTGTTATAAATGTTAAAAACCATTTACAAGACATCTTATGGACAGAAAAAGTCATGTAATTTGAAATGTCACCTTTATAGTTTCAAAGTATGCCTAAACTTGAGTTGTCATCTTCTTTGATAAAGATAAACGTGTCTATGTGAATATTATCTTTTTTGTAACTTAAGGAGTCATACATTCAGACTCCATGGACAAAGATACAGGTTTATTTTGTCAAGATATTATCCCTATTTTTCTAATTGTCTCTTGTAGAGGAAAGTTAGTGACAGATACAATGCATATTTTTATTTATCTTTGCTATGCAAGTTATCTTTGCTATATAATGATGGGCATATGTAAAGAGATCTGGAGCCTAAGATTCTGCTTTGCTCCATTTCCATCTTTCTGGGAGCTAAACAGCAATAGGAGGGAATTATTGAATAAGTTCTGCCTCTTTAAGGAAATATGAACATGGAAATATGTATAACATGGTACTTGTGTTTAGGGATTTCTTTTTTCCTATCACCTTCTGAAAAGGTTAGCATATTTCATTTTTTATGGTCAGTCCAAAAGACTGTGCTTTCCAGAACCCTGTCAAATGAGTATGATTGATGTACCAGTGGAAAATAAAAATGGGGAAAATGACTCTGGCATATTTATGCATGAAATAAACTAACATTCTCTATCCCAAAGGCTTACTGACACATGAGTAATTAATCCACTTGATTCTTGCACTTCAATATAGAAATTGGCTTCTATGGAAATGTAATGCACTGTTTAAGGTGATTGTGGGTTTTCTCTGCACTAAGCCTTTTTAATCACTTTTGTTCTGAAGTTTAAGTGCATTGGATCATATTACCCATTCCTGGTCAGGACAATCAGTTTAAGTCACTTTACTAAGGAAGTTTTCTAGAAAAAAAAAAGTAGTTCTAAAATTCATAATATATTGGGAGAAAAAGGCTTTATTCTTTCAAATTCTTACGGCAATTCAGGAAAACATCTCTTGCATTTCTGTCCAAACAATTAGGATAGACAAAGTCTGAATTTAGAAACCTAAATATTTACTGCACAGCAGTAATTTTTGTCTCTTGCAGTTCATGCCTTTTATTATCTCAGGGTCCATTTCTGTGCAAGTCAATTTAATTTAATCAAAGTTTTTTAGCTGTCAATACTCTGTCTGAAGTATGGCAGAGATTCTCTGTCTTTGGCTAAGATAGTGTAGCTTTGTATACTAATAATTGTACTATTTTAATAAAAAAATTTTTGCAGAGACGTTTGAATAGCTTTTAAATTGGAATTTTACTGTCTAAAAATTAAATTATATTACAAGCCATACCAATAGTCCAAAGAGCTAACTGTACAAGCTTTTTAGAACAGCTTTAGGAACACTGGATACCTTTTATTACTATTTTTTTATAATTTGGTCTAGAATTGATTTTAATACCTAATCCACCAGGTACTGTGATTGCCCAAGCTATCAGACATCAGCTGAGCTGTAGGATTGCTTGTTTCTGTTCTGCAAGGAGACAGACAGAGTTTCCACAGATCGGGTGTTATGCAGTAGATTTAAGTAACTGTTATCTAATTTTGCATCTGCTGCTTCCTCTCTTTGCCTATGTCTCAAAAGGGGAGAAAAACATACATTTTAAACCAAGAATTTATTGTTAACCCTCTTAGCTTAGCTAAAATACAAAAATTTGTCCTTATTAGTCCAGTGACAATCGTATTAGCGTTCACCAAATTATTCAATATTCTTCTACTCTATAGTTAAAAGAACTCATATGTCATAAATAATTAAAATTAACCATTAAAATTGTTAAAGAAAACTTCCTAGTTTTCTACACTTATTCTCTGGATAGGCTTTCCATCACACCTTCCTGTCCTAAGGACAACAGAGCCAACCTTCATCAGAAAGAACGAGACATCAGCACTGAGTCAGCACCATCCCTACGGAGCGTAATGTTGATGGTGAGATTTCTTCTTTTCCTTTGCTGGGAGCAGCACACTGCTAATGGCTTCCTTCACCTTCCCCTAGGCTCCAGGAAGGAGTATTTTTATACATTTTCATAGATTAGACATTTTCATACCTTATTTTTTCTTCACATTATACCTGAGTTTAGTAATTATGATATGTTTTACTTATCTCAGATCCTTATTCTTCTTCTCTTTTCTATCTCTTACACTTTGCTCAGCTCCCAGGTTTGAATTTCTTTAACTGACCATTGTGGAGTTTCTGTACCCCCAGGGTCTTCAGCACCATTCTGTTCCCAGTTTTTTACCACCCTGTTCTCCTGTACATGGCATCCTGGGTTACCCCTGCCATCCCTCCACACTCATATTGCTCTAACACTGCATCATTGTGCTGCAGTCACATGTTTTGTTCTGCAAAGAAAAAATACTTGTTAAAACTACCTTTAGGAAAAATATAGTCACATCATAGAATATTATTCAAAGATAAGAAAAAGTTAAGCAAATCAGGAAACAGGTATCTGATCATTTTAAAGATGTTAAGGCTTAAAAAGGAGGAAAAACACTCAAAACAGGTCAACCATTCAAGCAAGGTCTGGGAATTTATTGTGTCAGATTTTCCCTTTCTTTAATTGCTCTGTCATACTCAGCTTGTTTACAGGATTATTTTCTACACAGTCCTACTAGTAGTGAAGTAGTGACATTTTATTCAGATTGCATAGCACATGAGTATTCAGGTTAAGGGCAGTATTCTTAAAGTCTTTATGCCTTGTGTGTCAGGGTAATGGTTATTAAAACAAAACAGATGCTTTAGGCATTTATACCTGAAGACTCATCTATGTCATGTCTATTTTGGCAGGGTGTACTATCTGAGAGGTGTGTGGCCCTTTCTTCTCTTTGCTGTTTGACACTCACTGTAGTTTCTGCAGTTCTGTATGTGAGTGCCAGCCAACACATCCACCTGACTTTTCATGCTATAGTGAGTTCTCTTTGTCTAAAGTTTCAGTCTTAAGGACTAATATGTTTCATATTTAGGATCATTTCTTACAAGGATTCAGAAGCCGTGCCTCACTACTTTTAAAGCTCAACAAATTAAAATGTCCTTATAGCACTTAATTTTTTTGTCCTACATTTTGCAAGTTTTTTGGTTTTAATCAATATTATATAGTTTTCACTCCCTCCATACATTGTTTTCACTCTCTCTTCATTTTGTATCATATCGTCTGCTGTAGTTTTGCCAAATAAATCATATACAGCAAATTAGTTATATGGAAGGAACAGTTAATACATTATCAAGTGAAATATCAAGTGGGCAAGCATGTTGTGCTAATACATACATTTCCTTCTTTTGCCCCTGAATCTGTATGCGCATCTGTTTCATGAGAAATCCCTTTAATCCCATTGGGTTCCTGTTACATTTGGCAGTGGAAGGGCACTGATGCCTAGTATGCACAGGATATATTCCTCTGAAGTAAGCAGAAGCTGCAGTGAAATATGGTGAAATCTTTTAACAGGAAATTTTACCCTCTTTTGTGGAGAGACCATTAATTTTTATAAACAGATAGAGACCTGTCTCATCTGACCTTTTCTTCAATGAGTATTTTCATCCTTCTAGAAATAAAAGGAAGTAAAATGAAAGAAACATTGTTTATTTAGTGACTG
The DNA here is from genome assembly GCF_003957555.1 of Calypte anna. NCBI lineage: Eukaryota > Metazoa > Chordata > Aves > Apodiformes > Trochilidae > Calypte > Calypte anna. Next base: position 13,414,451 of record NC_044245.1, read on the forward strand.
AGAGGTAAGCTACCCCCCCTCCAAAAAAAAAAACAAAAACAAACAAAAAAAACCCAACCCAAACCAAAAAACAAAAAACCCAAACAGGTAGGGGAAAGAAATATACAAGTGAAACTTCTACAAAGCAGGCATTTCTCAGGAAACTGGTATTTCAAGAATATTAGAGTGAAGCAATTTCTCTATAATGATTTCTCCAACACACCTGAAATGCTCTTCTGACATTCAAGCTTTGCTCCTAAAACCTGAAAAAATATAAAAGAAAACATGACTAACACTAAGAATGATAGAATAAGTGAAAAGAAAATGTATGAAATTAAATTAAATGAAATAAAGTATGATTTTAAAAAAAAAGCAAAAATCAAAGAACAAACTAGAGAGGAGACAGCAATGGAACAAATTAATTCCATTTGGGACTGTAGCAAACCAAATAGGTTTAAGCCAGAGGACATACTTGTCTTATTGTCATTATATTTTGAATGTTTCTCATTTTATTCCTTCACGTCTTTTTGAAGGCAAAAAAAAAGGAAGAAAAAAATCAGGGAGGAAAACTATAGCAGTCATGAGTAAAATTTCTAAATGTACTTAAGATTCAGGTTTCACTGCAATAGTCTCGTGCGGAAGTATACTTTTATGCCCAGAACTAAGCTTGCAATGAAAAACAGGAACCTAATGCTGGCTACAAGTTCTGTGCCAAACATAGTACTTGCTACTCATTTGTCACACTGTTAGCCAGACAGTTCACATATTTTGGAGTGCTCTGATAACTGTTGATTCAATAGAAAAGAGGTAAGGGGCACACTGCCAGAGTTTCCATAGCTCATCTAATTTAAGCTGCATGAAGGTATATGACATGAAAACCACATACTTCACAAGAAAGCTTGAGAAATATGTATTGTTATACTTCCCCATGAGCTAGAGTTTGGAGACTTTCCTTGTGACACAGGAGGAACAAATTCCAGACACCTTCATGATCAAATGAAGGAGAATCATGATGGAGCCCTAAAGCAAAAAGGAACATAGAGTTGGAATCAAGGATAAGCTACAAAGGAGTAATTTAGAAGCAATTTGTGGGCATGTAAAGGTGGTTTGGGGAAAGCCAAAGTTCAAATACAGTTGAAACTTGAGTAGACATCACAGATGAGAACCTTTACCACCATGTTCATTGTGAAAAGCTGGACAAGGTAAGTGGTTGCACATCACTGAACGGTGCAGGTGATTTAGAGACCAAAGACAAAGATGAGGGTTTATCTTGACCTTACTCATCAAGATCTCCCATGCCTCTGTGGTTAGGAGTGAGGCTCAAGAAGGAAAACTACAAAAATGGAGAAATGGATGAGGGTAGAATCAAAGGCTACTTGGAGAATTCAGATCATATACATCTATAGGACCTGCCAGGATGCATTTAAGGGTGCTGGAAGAAGTGACTGACATGCAAGGTGGTTCTCTAATGTCATTGAAAGGCTGTGAAGAACACAGGATGTAGTCTTATGCTAGTGTTTTTCCAAAAAAAAAAAAAACAACAAACCACACACACACACAAAAAAAAAAAAAAACAAAAAAAAACAAAAAAAAAAAAAGGAAAAAAGGCTATCTTCAGTCACTGGAGAAAATGTAAAACAAATTCTCTGAGAGCACATTTCTGGTAACATAGAGAAAACAGTGATTGGGAACATTCAGCTTGGTAACCATACTGGCTACTGAAGGTAAATGCTTCCTAAGCAATCATCCCACAAAATCGCCTCCAATATTCTTGTACTGAAAGTAGAATTTTATAGTTTGGGTGGGTGGACAACTGGAGGTATAAAAAGCTAATTAGACAGTGAAGCTCAGAGGGCAGTGGATAATGAAGGTTGGTAATAAGAGGATTATCACAGTGCTCTATCTTTAGATCTGCTCTTCTTAGCATCTTCAAGAAGCTGACATGTGAGTGCACTCCATACAGAGTTGTGATAGGCTGTGTATAAATTAAATTTTGGGTCATGTGGCAAAAGTGAGTGCACTGTGACCAAGTTTGCACGTGACACCCAACTGCAGGACAAATTAATAAATTCAAGGGCAAGGTTGTCATCCAAGAGGACCTGGACAGGCTGAAGGAATGGGCCAATAGGAACCTTATGAAATTAGGCCAGGACTAATGCTTGGTCCAGCACAAGGCAGGGAGAAGACTCTTGCAGCAATAAAGATGAGAGCTGAAGGGCCAGGGAGAAAGTCTATGGGAAGGGTCCTGCAGAGAAAAACAAGGGCTGACAGTGTCCTGGTCTGCATGAACATGGCCAAGGACAGAAGAAAAGGATCTGCTCAGCAGCCATTAGACCCCATCTAGATATTACATATAATTTTATCCTCCCTAAATGAGACAGACTATCACAGGAACAAATTCAGAAAAGGCCACCAAGGTGACTTGGACTAGAACATTTATTCTGTGTAAAGAATCTGAGGAATCTGAGGAATCTGACACCCATCTGGGGAAGGGAGGTTTGGGGGACAAGGAACTTCAGACCCCAAAGGCGTCTTCCCACAGTACCTAGGGAACTAGGTACTAGTTGAGTGGACAGGATTGTATGGGAGGAGCTCTAAAGAAAGTAGGCAGAAACTGAAATAAAGAAGCTCAGTCTGGATACTGGGAAACCCTTTTCCAAAATGAGATAGTTGAACAGAGAAAGAGGCTGCCCAATTTCCATCCTTGGGGGCTTTTAAGGTTAAAGACTTGCATAACTTGCACTGATGTCATAGCTACCCCTGCAGAGTTATCAGGAGGTTGGATGAGACACTTCCTGAAGGTCTATACAATCTGAATTGTCCTGGGATATCAACTCAGAGAAACTCTTTCCCAAAATAATAATAATAAAAAAAATTGTGAAGATATTTTAATTTCTGGAAAAAAGAAGAATTAGAACAATTTCATTAACATATTTTTATGAATAAGAATAAAAATTTTCTGTGAAAATATAATTTTTTTTAATAGAAGGTGAATAATCTTTTACATTGCCTTAGCAAAGCTATGAAGGTTTATGGCAGAGACTAGTAAAGTCTTAGTGCTTTTTGTGCAATGTTTTGGGACTGTTGAGTGGAAGGTTCCTCCTTCCAGAGTTGTAAAGGACTGATCATTAGTGTGAACTTTGATTTGTTTCTTATGGATATGAATTTATGTTTTAAACAATCTTGTTAGAAATATTTTAAAAAATAATGTAAGAAATTTTTAAAAATTAAAATCTTAATTCTCAGGGCTTAATTTTTGCCTGCTGAATATCTGCCTGAATCCTGCGAGGAATACTTTTGGAGGGATGATCTCATCAAAGTACTTTCACTCCTTTCCAAGAACAAACTGTAAATTTATACATACTGCTAGGCACAAAGCACTATGACATTCTGAGCTGCTTTACCTTTCCAGTGGTACAAGACTGCCTGTGTTAGGGATGATCCTTTTGCTCTTCAAAAAAAAATGAAACCCAAGTGAGAAAATTAGAAGTAGGAGTGAGGAAAAGTTATAAATCTGAACAGGGAAAGAAAGAACAGCAGAGGGATTTATTACACAAGTACAAATTTCATACTCCTGCTGGTGTCTATGATCTTGTTGAAACTAGTACAGATGGTAATATCATCTGTTACTCAGCATAATCAAGGCGTTTTTCAGTATCAAGGTGTCAAAAAGCTTTTGATGGCAAGGTGACTCTATGCTGCATCAGTTTTGATCATAACACAGTCACCAGCTAAATCAGTTTCCCTTTCCTTCACAACCACTGATTTCTGTAACCACTTTTGTGCTTCAACTAGAATCAGACTTTTGCTGTTTGGAAAAGTATGAAGTATTTCATGCAATATATATACTATAATAGATAACTTTTTATAGGTGTAATCACAGGTACCAATACTTATTTTTTGCCTCAATTTACAGTATTTTAAAATCAATAATTTTCCTCAAGTCCTAATTTCCTGGATTTTTTTCTATCTAGGTGATTTTTTTTTCCCAGATAACAGTGCTGTAGAATGATGATTGAATATGTGGCTTATTGTTGAATACTTAAGCACAGTTTTAATAAGAGGTCATTAAATCTGATGCATGGGGACTCTACAGACAATGTCATCTGTCACTCTACACTGAGTGAAAGGAAGTAGAAGAGCAGCTGGTTTCAGTTCTCATGAGTTTCACATTTTCCTTATTTCTGAATCACATAGGATAAATTCCTATAGTCCTAATCTGTCTTTTTAGTCACAGCTGAAATGCAAAAAAAGAATTTAGACCCAACCTGATATGTTTTGTCTAGCTTTGAGCTGAGATCATAAAAAAGCATGGAAGTTTCAGCATTCATCTTCTCAGAATTTATGTATCAGCTCATTTCGTTTTAGTTTAGTAGAAATTTGAAATCTTTGTGAAATTATCCAGTCAAACCTTGCTAACAAGTATCAAAACAACCTCAAATGAGCTTGTTTTCACCTGATTGAAGGTTTGTTTATATTATTATCCTAGCCTGGAAAAAAAATATTAATAATTCAGCTTTTAGGAACTATATTCTCTGCCAGATACAAGATGCCTCATCCATCATATTACTTAAAATCTACCTAGCTAATTATTGACTCATTGCTGCTTATTCCTGTGAAAAAAAAAATTCATCACTCTGTAGACCCTGAAATAATAGTTAAACTGTAATCCTGTCATTTAAACTTCTTTGAAATAAGTCAAAGGCAAAGCAAATGCCAAACCAAAGCAAATGTCCTTGAATCTGATACTTTAAAAAATTGCAAAAGCACAAATCAAAATATTGTCTTTATAACTTTTAAGAACTTTTTTTTTCTTTCTTTTGTTAAAACATAAAAGCATAATCAGTTTTATACCAAAACCACATTTCCCAGTGCTTAACCTATGAGCCATATCTCTCTGATCATAAACTGGTCTCTAGGATGGTGATGAAGTCAGTGAAGAAATTGCAGAGCTGATTCCAGACAAGACTCCTTTCTGACTCAGAAAGCATTTGTGCCATTTAAAAAGCAGACTGCATATGCTCCATTTTTGCTATTCCATGTGTCACACCACAGATTGCAGGATACAAAAGTAATTTTATTACATTCCTCATCTCCTTCTATTCCCACACTCTTTCGAAATTGTGCCACCAGCTGACCTTGCCTACAAACACAACAACTGTTCTTCAACTGCATAATTTCAAAACATATCAGAACATTAATAAGGACGCTGTGGCTCAGAAAATGAAAACAATATGTGCCTACAGTACTGGAGGCTTTTTCCACAGTAGCAGTTACCCTATCACATCTGCTACCTATTGTGGTTACATCTTCTTCCATTTATAGATTTAACATACAGATATTTTTATGTGAAAAGAGGGTGTCCAACCCTTACAAAGTCTGTGTACACAAGTTATATGTAATAACATAGTCAGAAAAAAACACTGAAGAACTGTTTTCTTTGTGCTTACTTCTGAAAACATCTGACACTGGAATTCACACTTTGTCTTTTCATAATTGGTATCTATCTTTCCAGTAAGGAAGAATCAATGGCAAAAAAAATGATTAAGAAAATTAAGAATTAAGAATTAAATGGAGCTTTGAGAAACCTGGCTTAGTGGAACGTGTCCCTGCCCAGTCAGTGGCCTTGGCGCTAGATGATCTTTAAGGTTCCTTCCAACCCAAACCATTCCCTGATCTGTCTGGTCATTTGGTGGGAATGGAGAGAGACATCCTTGTTTCACAGCTGTCACCTCACTGCAGGGAAGGGATGTGAGGAATGTTAGGATTTACAAATCCTGTTTCTATTTCAATTTAAGACAACTCTGTCAGTGTATCCACATGCCCCCAAACTCCTGCCTGAATTTTTGTCTTCATCCAAACCCAAGGCTTTCTCCAGTACTACCAAGAACATTTCTATTTAGCTCCAAGCATCTCACAGTGGCCTAAAAAGAGTAAGTAACCAGTCTCACACATAGATCACATAGATCTGGTTGTAAAAGTGCTCCCAGCAGGACTGCTACATGACTTCTTCCATGGTGTGAATAAGGCACATGTCACAACAGAGAGTGTTAGCAAGGAAGAAAGTTTACAGGGTCCTTTACCCCATCTCCTCCTATCTACTATTTATTTTTTACTCTGTTCTGAGGTTCTTTGTATGCTCTCAGGTAGGAAACTGAGACAAAAAGATTGGTTAACATCTATCACTGTTACACTCTATAACATTGCACTCATTTTTTTGTTTCTACAAGACTGCCCAATTTTTTCTTTTAATATATATATAGTCAAACCTATGCACAACTGAGAATAAAAATAGCAAAGGCTAATACAAGGAATGCCACTTAAACAATCTGAAACTGTTTGAAAGAAGACATCTGGAAACCATCTGGTAATAACCCATCATAAGACTTCTTTCAAATATCATCAAGGGACAGCCTTTCCACTGAAGCAGTAGCTAGGAAGCCTAACAGCATTGGGTAAAGACCCAAGGCAAGTTAGTCCCACTCATGATCTGAAAATCTGCCTAAGATTTCATGTAAAAAATGAAAACAAAGCTAACAAACACATAAACTTGTGTGGACAATGGATGTCGTTAGGAACACTACAAAGGGGAAGAAAGTGTGTAAAATCTGTGAGACCAGAATCAAGTCAGGTCAAGACCAGTAGGAAAATAATGAGAAGACGGAGACTAGATAGGATACAGTTTAAAAAAATATGTAAAAATATGAAAAAAAGGATCAGGGACAAGTTTAAAAACACAAGAAAGAGCTCATCATAGTTTTTTCCAAGGAAGAAGTTACCTCTGAACATAGCAACTGCAAAGTGGTTGGCTCAGGTCTCTAGTGGATTCAGGAGATGAGCAGAGCAGAGTAATTTAAACCATTTGTTTGAACCTAGTAACAAACTGAAAAGAAGCAAATTATTTCTGGATCCTGGTATCAAGACAAAACAACATTCCTTCTTATAGTTAAAGGGTAGCTCGACCAACTATTACAGCAGGTGGACATGGAAAGCAGGATTTTAATTTAATTGATGGCTGAATAGAAAGCAGATGCATTTACCTGCTAAGTATGATGAATAATTGCTAGTGTGAATGGAATGCAGGTGAGCTTATCACACTTGAGCATCTAGTTCATTGTATATGGATGTTCAAAACTAAGACAAGAATAACCCCGAGGATTAGACGGTATGATAAAATAGATTAACAATAGTTACAATCTACTGCTGGTGGTAGACAACCATATCATAGAAAGCTGGTAACTGAGATCAATCAAGAACCTCAGGAATAACTTAGGGTATCACCTGAAACATATACACAGACCGACACAACTTGCCACTGAGTGTTGTTTTGTCACTATCACACAGTACTGTATTTCAGTTGTATTGTATTGACTGGTATAGAAACAACCCCACTACCAAATCCCATTTGGAATGAAATCTCAAACTATTAGATTTGGAATGACTCTGCAAGGCTGGAGCTGCCTCTAATACCATTGGAAATCAGCATATTCTTGGCTCGGTGACTTATCATAAGTGACTGAACTGCTGAAGTCATTCATAGTGCTAAAACTAAGTTGAAAAGAAGCATCAGACAATTACAGCCTTCTACACAAGTGTTAGGAAGTCCTCTGTAGGTTGGTATAACTTATGAATTTCAGGAACTTCTAAATTAAGTATGATTGAACTACTTATTTTTCTCAAATAATTTATTAGAAACACATTCCACTTCCTCTTAAATTTTCCTTGCCTTAATAATCCCATTCCTTAATAATTGCTTACACTTGGGAGATAATAAATTTTTCTGACAATGCTTTGATACCTGCTAAAGAGTTTACTATATGTAATTTGCTTTATTTTAGACAGTCATTTGAAATAAGTTGCTTTCTTTTTTCTGTAGTTATTTATATCTGTCAAGAAGAAAGATGGGGAAGAATGGAAAAGCTGAGTTGTGGTAGTTGGATTGTAAATACTTGTTATTGGGTTGAAAATGCAAGTAATTCTTGCACTTTTTATTAGCATGAATAATCACTTTGATATTAGTAACATTTTTCTGCTTGAACTGTAGTCACACAAACTCTCTTGAAATCCATAACTGTAGGAAAATCACTTAAAAAATCAACTTTAATTTTACAGAACACTTTTTTTTTAATCAGAGCAATTGGGTGACAAGATAGTTTGTCTTAAATTCATTCCAGAGATTCCTTAAGTGATTTACTTTGCTTTACCATGTGATATTCTCTGATGTCAGCTTCTGAGCTGATCTGATGCACTTTGTGATTGAATTTATCCTACTCTAATGTGGCCAGGAAGAAAATAATTTCCTGCTTGTTTATGAGATGATCACTGATATGAGAATTCCCCTGTTATGGCTGCATGGCCTCAGTGGCAATTACAAATATATCCTTAATCTAAGTTGAGAGATGAAAAGAGGATGAGAGGTTGTGGCTTTGTTTGCAGATTTGGAAAGATAAAAAACACTCAGTGACATAGAGATGGTTTAACTATTCTTGTTTTCATTACTGTAATTTGTATATTTTCCTGCTGAAAGAAATATTCCAAACAGCTGAATTGGGCTTGGCATAGGGGGAGGACACTAATTCACCCCAGCTGACATTCTCACATGATACCATAAGTGGTGCAGATGTCACCACCAGGCCAGCAAGTGCCCATAGCATCATACACAAGCAATTGTATTGTCCCTGACTGTGTGGTGTAGAGAGCAATCACTTACATTGTGTAAATCTTTTCCTGTCCAACTAATCCTGCTGGGTGTTCACAAGGACTGAATCAATTTGTTTATTCATCAGGAAGATTAATTTCAGCTGGTGCTGCTTTGCTGTCAGCAAAGAAAAAGAAAAAAAAAAAAGCAAGCAAGCAAGCAAAACAAAACAAAACTCAAAAATCTTTAACTGAAAGGGAAGTCTCAGCTCTCTTTTTCCATGCAGATGGTGCTGTTTACCAGCTATCTCTCAGTGCAGGAAGGAGACCAAAGCCTACAGCTGGTTCAAACTAATCCAAGCAAAAGCTGAAGTTAATGAGGAGAAGAAAAGTAATTTGTTGAATTCTGTGATTGTGGTGATCTTACAGGTAGTCCAACTATAGCTCTACTAATAGTCTACTCGTTATGTAAAAATTGCATCTTTGATACCCAAATCATAGTGTTGCTGGGAAAGTTTTCTGCATTAAGTGATTAATACTAACCCTGTCCTAATTTCTGATTGAAATAAAACTCTCAGATTTCCCCTTGAGAATTAACTCTTTTTTCCCTCTTTAAGGTAGGACATTACAACTGACTGTGTTGAACCAATACCTGGGCTGGAAGGGTAGGTCACCTGAGGGTAGTTATAGGCAGGTAGCTGCTGAGAGGAACCAGGCACAGTCCACGTAGTCTGTAAGTCCTGTCAGAGCAGGGTGTCTCTGGCAGGAAGGTATCCAACTTTGGCTGCTTGGTATGAGAGCTCAGACTCACCCAGTGACACATTTTGGTACATCTGCAGGTGAATACAAACAGAAGGTAAGATGACAAACATGAGAAATTTCTTGCATAAGAAATGGTGTAGATAGTTCTGTGTCGTACAAGGTGCATGCTTCTTCCCAGCATGGCACCTTGAAGGAAGAATATGGCAATGCTCTGTCCAAATCAAATATACCTCACTGCAGATAAATGAAAACCAAATGAGAAAAATAAAAGAGGATGAGCAAATGGAACACCTAATTATCATTTGCGTGGATATCTGGGATTCTGAGTATAAAGGAGTTGTCCAATGGTGAGTTTCCACATGCACCTGCTGGTTGCCACCACAACTGTGGCGCATACTGGAGCCACAGCTGTGTGAATAAGACCTCCTGATTTTCAAAAGTGATGTTCCTAAAGCTTAGCAGAAAAATCTATCCCTTTTCTATTGTATAATTCAGCTGAGTGTAAATAAAATGCACTGTTATTCTTGGCATAATAAATTACTAGTATTTTTCTGGCCACTGAAGTGAGTATAAATGTTGGTTTTGCATGAAAAAAAAAGACACACGGATTTTTGTACTCTTACTTTTCTTCAGGTACTCAGGTATTATTTATTAGAGCATGCTGACCGCTGATCATAACCTCCTACTCACCTGAATTTCCTTTTCTATTGTAGCCAGAAAGTTTATAGAGTCCTTAGTACATACAAGAACATTTTTGTTTGCTGATTAATGAAATGAAGACTCATTATAATTCTTAGAGTTAAATGTTATCACTGGAACAAGGAAAAAGTCTGCTTCACCCTAAAGAAATACTTGAGGAAACCACACAGTGAAGGAAGGGAGCAAGACATATGAGTAGTCACCCTATTGACCTCCAGGCAATTGCAAGAGTCAAGAAGTGATAGAGATTAAAAATAACTTCTAGCACCCATTTCAGGGAGACCAGGTCAGACAAGCCTCTCTCAGGAATCATTGATCTTAACTTCAGGCAAAGCAGTGGACAAGATGGCTCCAAAGATCTTTTTCCAGCCTTATCCTGTGATAGTGTGATGAGACCTAAATTTCCTTGGGAGGATTAGGCAGTGGAGGAGTTACTTTCCTGTGGAACTTGGCCATCAAGTTTGGGAATGTTATTTGGATAGATTTTGTGTAAACCATTGCTATTAAAAAAACTATTATTGCTTTGTTAGCATCTTTTTTCCACTTTGCCTTGTTGCAAGCCTACGCTGAATACCTTTAGGTGAGGTAAGTCCTCAAGGAGAGTATTAGCAATTTTACTGGATAAATGCATAATTTCACTGACTTTTTTCTGCCTGTAGATGACAGTAAATTTTTTAACCCCAGTCATACAAATTCTGAAGTAGAACTTTATGAGTTATGAGCAAAGACATTTGCAGAGACCTTCTCTTTCTTTATTGCAGAGTATCCAAATTACATTGTAAGATTTCCTGATTTTAATTTCCTACTTCAGTAAAAACAAAAGATGCAGCATACATACAGTTCTTCATTTATCCAAAAGTATGTTAGGAAAAAAAACATCGTAACATCTCAAAGAACAGAGTTTCCTGAAAAATCCAATTTTACATCCTCAAGTTTTGTTCCTTTGTAAAAAACTAAGATGTTGGCATTTCTTGACAGGCAGAGTGATTACTTGATAAGATTACACAGATAATGTGACATTCATCATTTTTCATAAATAATTAAATACAACAAAAGTAATATTTTAAATAGACAATCAAGCACACAATGGGTAATTATTTGTATAGAGCTTCCTATCTTACAGTGTACAGTGCTTAATTAGACCTTAAGGGACAGTGCAAATTTGCTAATCATATGTGTCAGTCACAGCCAACATTTTAAACCAAAGTTCCAGTCTCCTGTCTACATCTGCACATAATTTGCTTATTAGTTTATATGCACAATTTCAACTCTTTAACATTCAGTTTTGATTGGTTTTATTATATTAATGGGATAATAACATCATTCATAATCAATGTTCTCCAAATGTAAATGATTTTAATTGTTCACACATAATAGTCTTTTCTATTAAAAAACCCCATATTGATGCCTAGTTGAGAAAATTAATTTGCTGTGTTTGTTACTATAATGAAATAAAAGTTGTTCCAATTTAATGAATTCAGCAGTAGATTTCATAACTTCATTATGAACACAAACTCAATTTTCTGAGGGTAACTTACCATTAGTTCAAATGAAAAGATTCATTCTCTGGAAAATTCAGGAGTCACCGGTTCTATTCCTTGGGGTCATTCCAATTAATAAAATGAGAAATATTTAACAATGATATAGAGTGAATATTGAGACATGCAATTGAAAGAATTCTTCCCATGTCTCGAATTTCAGAATTTTCCCAGCTGAACTTCTATTTTTAAAAAGTTTCTCCAGGGAGGAAGCAGAAAAAATAGTGAAAACATCATTTAACTATTTGCATACAAAACTATTTGAGGCTCTTTTGTATATTCTCTCATGAACTTGAAAACAATGGCTCTGTTTTTTGTTACCACATTATAAAACTGTATACATCTAATGCACAGATGTGTGAAACATTAACTTGGAGGCTTACTTAATGAGCACCAAACTTAGATCCTCCAGCACTGCAGGGTGTAAAAGGTGTGGATACAAGTACTGAGGTCTTGCTCAATAGTATGAAAAAGGTTATGGTAAACTAAAACTGACAATAAATTTAAATGATAACTGATATCTGACATACTATCTTTTGCTAGGCCTTAGAACAAAGTCACTAATATTTGGAGCTCTGGAGATTAAATCCTAGGGATACTAGTAAAATAGTGGGTTAGCATGCTAAAAGAGAAATCTTTTCTTGAACCCTGATATCAAAAACATTCCTCAACTGTTGTGTATTTCCAATTAGCAATTTCCAAGTAGCTACTGTTTTATCTTCGTGGGCTGTTTTCAGTTTGTTTCTTGTTTTTAGGCTTTCGGCTTTTGTTTGTTGTTTTGGGGCTATTTTTGTTTTGTTTCTCTTTTTCAATTTAAGGGGTAATTTTCACATGTTTCTGACCTTCTAAAATCTTTCTTGTGATATAAATCTCAGTCCAATAGAAATTTTAGGTCTCAAAGAGCAAACTGCTCACATTCACCACTCCATCCCTATCTAGAACATATGATTTAGTTAAGTATTAAACTCAAAGCATAGATACGTAACAGGTCAGGATTAATGATCTATTTTTAAAATTTTCTTTATTTTCTTTTTTTTTTAAGTTTGGAGACTTCAATGTCTAGGTAACTGTAAGCATATGGGTCTTTCTAACTGAAATTGGAGGAATCCAAAGTTCCAACCCAGTACAATTAAATTGTGAAACTCCAAGCTAAAGGCTTATGTTGAGTTACACCTGTGATTCAAGAAAAGCTTAAACTCTGTTGTGTTTAGTGTAGAACATTCAACACTAAGTTGCTATGTATATTCTGAACAACTGAATGAGCGGAGTCAAGGGAGGAAAAATGGTATAAGGTGATATTGGATAATTCACAAAGTACCCCATTTTAATTCATCTTCCTAAAATCTGTGGCTAGTTTTGCAAATTCAGTGAATTAGGGAAGTTCAAAAATTATCCTGACTTTTTAACATTTAGCCATAGTGAATGGAAGTTTCAGGCTTTTTTTTTCATATGTATATATATATGTATATATATAACTCTTAAGAATAATGATAGAGATTGGATATGCTCCAATTCTTTGCTGGAGTGATAGAATTCTTCTATTTATAGTAAACCGATACCACTTCAGTGGACTACCATAAATGTATGTGGTATTTTCAGATTATTGCTCTGAAAGGTCTTCTTCAAGTATCTGCCAGTTTTTCATACAACTCATTTTCCATGGAGTCTGGTTATTAGCACGAAAGCAAGGCGTTATTCAGCTATATATGAATTTTATCTCATCCCAATCCAATTTACTAGCTACATGCTTAAACAAAAAACTTATCCTCTCCTGAGAATACTCCAAAGACGTAACCTTAAAGTAATATTAGCACTGATAAAGAATTCAAACTTTAAGGTGTAAGTCCATAAAATAAAAAAGTGAGCTTTTTATGCTCCCAGATTGAATTTGATTTGCTCACGTTTCATTCCCTGAGGCATAAAGGATATTTACTTCAGCTTATTATGTTACCAGCTTTTTCACCTGTCCCTAAATCAACAGCCCTTTCCTTTTTCCATTTTTACAATTCCATAAATATCTGTTTGCTTCTCTCTTATCCCATAACAAAAATCCAGCATATGAAAAATATTGGAAGGAATGGGTTTTATTCATGTCACTTGGAGAAGTGTGAGAAATGCCTCCATAACCAGTTTGTGTTACAAATTGCATGTTAGAGTAAAGCATGATTTCTGTCACGATGTTCATGTTTTATTTTCACCCAAAACACCCAGTTTTAGTTCTTAAAATAACAAAAAGAGTGTTGATGATGACAAGAAAATGGAAGTTGTTTATATGTGTTCTGTTCGTATTACTTGTACACAGTTAGCAGATGGGGACCAGGCTATGTAGGACTGAAAGTGGTTATATAGCTAAACAATGAATGAAATCCAGTTCTATAATGAGAACTATAATGAAATTGATGGGGTTTCATATGAGAAAATAAATATATTTCTGCCCTTCTTATAGCAGGACTAGAAACTATTATTTTTCATAAGCAAACACTGCTCTCTAACATGAGCTGCTTCTTGTACTGTTGCACTTCCTGAGGTTGATTTTCACACAGAGGTAGAAGGAAACTTGGCTTTTATACTTTGTGCTTCTTTGTCTTTTGTGTTTTAGGGAGAGGGAATCAGGTTTCCAGCTCCAGTGGATTTTCAACTAAACTCCACAAAACTTTGTAGTGCATTTTAAAAGTAAGTTTTTTGTAGGATCTATAATAAGGCATTTCAGGTCAATTCATTAATCAGTTCTCTTAGGAATGCTTTAATTACAGTGTTCTGAAACCAGAGGGAAATATGGTAAATACTGTAGAACCAACAGACCAATATTGCTAATTAATATGGATTGCAGGAGAAAGTGTTGACTAAAAAGCCTTGGATGAATTCTCGGAGGGATAATGAATTATGATCAAGGGGGATTTATTAAAAATAGACCTGCTAACAATACTAAAATTCTGTGAACTTTCTAACACCTTCAAGTCTTTTACAAACTTTTAACAAACATGAATTAATTCTCCAAACATTTTAAGATCTTAAGCAACTACTATTATCCCAACTAAATATACTTACAATATTCCACATTGACAGGTTTGCCAAAAATGCAATTCTTGCCTTGAGGACATACGTTGCCTGTGTTTTGAGTTGGTTTGGTTTTTGGTTTGTTTTTTTTTTTTTTTTTTGTCTTTGTATGCCAGACCTCTTTCCTTTAGAGCCTTATCCAAAACCTAAAAAAAATCAGCAAGAGCCATACATCTGACCTCATGGGGCTTTGAATTGCCCACAGAGAGCCATAGCAGACTGTTAATCAGGGCTACTGCCAGTAAAAATATTACATTACAATTAAACAGAAAAGTTGTGGTATTGTGTGTAAGAGCCAATTGTCCTTTATCCTACATCAGGGTAGTGTTTGGACGGCAGAAGTAAGTAAGTACTGTTTATGATGGCTTCATCCTCAAGTACTAGACCAGAGCTTCTGTGTAATATGAAAACATGGCATACTACTTCTGATTATTTTTGTGTGAAATAAAGTAGTATGTTCTTATTACTAAATAACAAATTTTTCAAAAGTATTGATGACAGCTCCAACTACGCTGTTAAATCCTAGGTATTTTGTGCCTCTTCAGAATACCTCAAAATTTTTTAACTGCCATATTACCTTATTAATTTGATAAGTCTTTTTATGCACATGCCTATTTATGTGTCCAACACATTTTATTTGCTGGTTAATTTCAACTGTTTCTTTGTGCTGTTTGAAATGTGCAATGATTCACTTCCAAATGTGTTTACCTTTTGGTTCTACTGAGGCATCCAAACCTAAGACAGAGTAGGACAAGAACTTCACATATAAGAGACCCATTTACTTTGTCTGGTTTTTGTGTGTAAAAAAGGACTTAGTTTATGATCTGCTAGAATGGGAATTATCTTACTTTTTATAATATATGTTGTGCATTTTGTACATTGATAAAATTCCTTTTGCGTTGAAAGGTAGTTCAGTTATACCAAAAGGCTCACTTAATGATTCTTTTCCGGTTTTAACTTATGGTCAGTTCTAAGTGCTTTGATTACAAGAACAAAGTAAAATTGGGAAATCCACCATGACTCAGATGAAAATCTGCCAAATGCATATGATATCTGGTGCAGAAGTGTGTGTGCAATCTACCCCTACTTTTATTTATTTTTATATTAAATCATTGCTTTAGCTCAACTTATGAGTAGAACATTTTATCAACAGTCCAGACAGAATCCTGATATCAACAATGTTGCAGATAATCTTCCAAAATGGAGCTCTGAATGGTCACCAGAGGGCACAAAATGCCTTTGAATAAATGTAAGTGGAAGATGTATACCAACATCCTCTTACTTCATCTCTGAGGCTTGATAAAATCCCATCTTTTTCCTGTTTATATAGCACTTTGTTGTCTTCAGAAGTAAATAATATAATAAATAAATAATATTCGGTTTAATTGCCGGGCCAGTGTTAAACCGTGACACCTAGTGTCACGTTTTGCCTCTCATTTGAAACTAGATACCTATATTTACCTTGGTGAATAAATTCAAACATATAAAGAAATTTCTACTCTATTCCTTTGTTTGAGAACTAACCTCCATTAAAAAAAGACATATTTGTAACTTTAAGGTAGTCATGGAATAATTCATACTAAATCATGTCATCCTGTTGAAGCCTGTGAAGGCCTTGTTCATTTCAAAGGTTAACCCATTGTTGTCTCTCTACTTCTGGGCCGAAAACAGAGAAGCAGAATTACTAGTGTTGTTAGTTCCCTTCCTTTGAGGTTCAAAGATGATTTGTCACAGGCAATTTCCAGCACAGGTTCATAACTTGGCTATAGTCTTCAGTAGTGCCGATCTCTCATCTTGTATTGTGACTGCCAATAAGATAAGCACAGGCTCTACCAAGAAATACAGCTTTTCTTTCAATTCCTTACTTCATGCTCCCTTTGACTAGCCTGTGCTCTCCAAGCTTAGGTAAAGCACTACGTCCATAAGTGATAAAATATATTCACTGACAAGGTCTATGACCAAGTAGCAAAGCATTTGATTTTTATAATATTTCTTATCATCCTGATTCTACTACTGTGGCTGTGACCACCTAATCAGACCAAAATCCAGCTTGGATAGTATATAAATTTCCCCTTATCCATCTAAAAATGAAGTGGAATAAAATATAGTTTGGTTACGGGGTAAGCATTTGAGCTACTGTACTGATGACAAGATCTGGACAAAACATAAATAAATCCGCTATTGAGATCAGATGGAAACATGTTCAGCAGAATGTTGTTATGAAAATATAGTAATTTCTTAATGAATGAATCCACTTCTGAAAACAATATGTCCTGAATCACATTTGTAGAATGCGGATGCATACACAGTACTTTGCCCTAGGTATAATGATTTTTTCATGGTCTGTGGTTGGCACCAATGACTTTAACAGGATACCAGTTCAAAAAGTTTCTCTTCACTGTAGTTGAGCCTTTTGTTTTTGGTGCAGAATGTCCATCAGCCTGTGGTTATTGCAGAGACATTCTGTACTCCAAAATGTATTCTAATATCAATGCTGTCAGGTAAAACAGAGGCGATTCTGATGAAATATCTTTTTAGATTTCATTATCAAATACTGCAATGAATTACAAGGCAATTCCCTAAGGTGACTATGAAAGTCTTCCAAATTAAGCATGTTGTTAAACTAAATTAAAATGTCCAAAAAAACCAGATAAACCAGATTAAAGTCTGATCCTACTCCAACCTTAATTCCTACTGCTGTAAAATTATATCATTGCAGCATGCAGAACAGCGAATTAAAGATGAAGTGCCAGCTTTAAATTTAATTTCCTCACATTTTCCAGTTTCAGATTATCTAATAGTAACAGCATGACTGACACTTCACAGGCATGCCTGAAAATAAATTCCACTAATCCAGGACCTCTGTTGCCAATATCTTGGTTGTCTCTCTCATGGGCTCCACTGAGTGAACAGATCAGGGACGAGGTGGAATAGAGGAATGTTTGAATGAAATACTAAAACTAAGGACCTTTAAGACAGGCACAGACTAAAGATGGAGAATTAGAGACACTCAGATTAGGTGTTATCTGAGGAACTAAAATATCTCTTTGCTTCTGCTTTTAAAAGCCACCTCAGGAAGTGCTGCCTGAGAGAAAAGCCTCCTGGTCAGTGCCAAAAATCTGGCCTTGTGTTTCTGGAGTGGGTTGAAAACCATGGTAAAGCATTTTAGCACACATGAGAGGCTGTCCAGTAGTGTCTTAATCTCACTGCAAATACAATCCCACTTATGCACAGAAAAAAAGGGAGTTTAGCTACTCCTAAGCATGTATATTTGAGGCACTGACGATATTTACTCATCTGCTTCAGATATGCCATAATACATTATTTTTCTTAGTATACCTCCTATAGCCTTCCTGAGTCATTCCTCAAGTTAAAAGTTAGCTGGACATCAGCTCCATATTCAGAGCTATTAGGCTGAACTAGGGACTCTCACTTTAAAAGTTATAAAATAGTTTTCCTTGGACATAAGAGTTGCTTGCACATGACCCACTAGGTTTTTTGTCTGTGGGAGAATTATATAATTAAAAAAGACTAAACAAATATGCACAGCATTCAATAAATAAAGGAACCACAAACCATGTAGTCTATAAATCAAACAAACAAAGAAAACTCATAATCTACAGGAGACAACAGATAAATGTGAGGGTAGGTTGATGGAAGAGCACCACTCAGGGTTATCTTTCTGCAGAACACATCACACTTCATACAAGTTCTTTTTGCCTAAGGATATTACTCTTTTGTTAGCAATTTAGACCCATCCTAGTTTTTATGATGATTAAGTGAAAACACAGAGTTTTAGCCTACACTGCAGAAAAGTAAAATAAACATTCAGGTGAGTATAAGTACAATGTCTCCAAAAGAAGTATATTGAATTTTCTTTTTCATCAACCATTTTAACCTTTTTTTTTAAATATATGAAACTAGAGGGGTGTCATATTGTCATAAGGATTTATTTATTTTCTTATTTTTATTTGTATGAGGAATTCCAAAGTGTTCAGTCTTAGACAAATGTGGAACATTAAACAAATACAAACATATTTCAAAGCAGGTGATCTTAGAATAGACTATGCAAATTAATTTGCATGCTACTATCTTATTTCTTTATGCTTAATATTTAGGATAACCTATCAACAGAGTAAATGAGGATACTTAATATCTAAGAGAGGGACATCTATAAAATCTACTTAAATCAGGAGAGGTGTGTCCACCTGAAGTATCTTGATAACATTTTTTGACCTTGCCTATTAGGAAGATATCCTAACCATGGATGTGGGGACATACCGTGGAAGCAAGAAAGGGATTCTTTCAGTACTTGCCACTTGGGTGGGCAGTGAGCTAAGGTGAATCACTGTATTTTACAAAACAAAGCTTTTGTAAGGGATGTAGGACACAAGTGTTCTACATTTTGCATCTCTGAATGCTGGTAAACAATATTTAAATCTGGGCCATCCTGTTTCCAAGAAAGCATCCTAAGCACTGATTTCTTACTCAGGAAATTTGTTAGAACGTCTCATTTTAATAGCAGTTTGTAAAGCAGGATTAAAAGAAGATCCCCAAGATGCCTGATATACTCTGAATATTAGAAACTGTGTTTACATCTCTTTAGGGTGGAGAAAGAAGCTGAACCAGTTTTCAGTGTTTCTTTTGAGCGCTCACAGGACTCATTGGAGAAAGATACATTAAAAAAGACAACTCCTTTCTCCTTCTCTGTTTTCTACAAGTCCCTCTCTACCAAAGCTGTTTTGAGAGAAGCTTCTGGCTCAAGACTCCCAGAGGAGATGAATACAGTGGTGCCAGTGAGCACTCAGCTCCACAGCACAGTCGAGGCAGTTCTGGACCTGTCCACCAAAATCTGGCTTCCAGGCCTAAGGGACAGTTGAGTGTCTGTTTTGAAAGCCTACATTCCAGATTTCAGCCTTTATGTTACTTTTTTCTTCACTTTAATCAGTAAAGTATTGAGTCAGAAAAACCACTTCAAATGAAACAAACCCAAAAGTACTGACTTTAGGCCTTATTATCTTCTCATGTGCTCCCAATTTCAACAAAATTGATGCTACAGAAATGAATAAGATTGTGTAAAAGTATAGTAACATTAAAATAAGTAAATAAAATAATGAAAAACTCATACATTTTCCAGCATTTTGCTGTGCGATTTGTTGTTCTTAGTAGCTGCTTAATTGTAAATATAGCAGCCTTGTTGAAGAAAACAAAAATACGTTAATTAAAAAACACATCTATAAAATCAAACAGGAAACTGGAAGATGCCATCTGCCCACCTTTTTATTCTCTCAAAACCCTTATTTCCTTGAAAGGTGTGTTTTTTCTGAAAGTGGTCAAGTAAGAGGAAAGGATTTGCCAAGTCACTGCAGCCTTGACCAAGATCGATTGCTACCTTCCTACCACAATATGAACATGAGTGACCCTATTCATCCATTTCCTGAAAAGAAAATAAGAAAAGCCAGAAGTATTCAAAGTAAAATTGTCATTGGACCCTACAGTAGTTCCAAAAACAATGGAAGCTAACATAATGATTCATTTTGGCTACTCTGCTATATCATTTGTTCTTCCTTGGCCCTATAAACTGGTACATAATGACTTTTAGAAAATATAGGAAAGTTAGAAACAGAAACCAGATGTTCAGAACCCATGACACCTTTCTCTTATTTCCTCTGAATTTGAAAAGAAAAATCAGCAACATTTGTGAATGTAACTTTCTAATATTAAAATAAATTCATGTGTTCTATTAGCTGATTGTGACAGTAACTCTTCATTTTCCCCTTTCTGTTCTCAAAGTGGTTTGATATGACACAATGCAGACGCATTTTCAAACACATCACATGAAAAATTAAAGTGTATCTGTAATACATTAGTTTCTGAAAACTTAGATGTCCACATAATGGTCCATATCTATACAATTCTGCAAGAAAAATAATCCAAGCAGATTTGAGCTAACATCTGTCTACAATATCAGATACTTAAGCAAATGTACTGGTCATGACTGTCCAGGGAATAAGTTGAAAATGACAGGAAATAAAAAATTTTAACAGTTACAATATATCATATAGAAAATTGATTTCTGGTATTTAAAAAGAAAGGTTTAACAGTTTTGTTTTGTAGATACATTCAAAATGTTATATCTTGTCTTTGTGAAAACAATGTATGGACTAAACATTAAGTTTCAACTTTACAGAAAATGTTATCTGAAGAAATTTTGGGGGGGGATAAGGTTACAATGCAACATAAATTTTCAGACAGCACCAGAATATGGCCTACCAGCAACTCCCAAGAAACAGCAAGATTCAGAGAACAAAAACAAATTTTAAAAATTGCAGCTTAATGTAGATTGATGAAGTTGATTTGGTTGCGGTACCTTACAAATCAACACTGTCACATTTCTCCAGATGTTAATAAGTTCCATTTGCATATAGTTTATTCTCTAAGTGGCTCAGGCACACAGTGAATGTGCCAGTTGCCCAAGGACAAAATAAAGAGAAAATATTTCATTTGCATATACTAGCATTTGGTACCATGAACTCTAAGAGTTCTGCTGTGGTAAGTCAAATATTCACAGCTTATAGATATAACCTTTATTTCAGTAGCATAAAATCTATAGGTATAAAAAAAAAAACCAAAAAACAAAAACAAAAAAAAACCAGAGACATATAAAATCCCATCTGATTAGATACCCAAAACATCAGGATGCTGCAGCACCACTAAACACCACTGACCACTGATAATTGTTTTGTTGGCACGGTTAAGCCCAAAACATCACGGTCTTCTTTCTTACCCATACCTGAAATATCTCTTTATTCTTAGGGACTTCATGTGATGAACATAGCATCATTAATAAGTCTCCTTAAAAATAAATATTTTTTAAAATATTCTAAATACTATGAAAAAATTGAGTTTGGTTGACTTACTCCTTTACAAAAATTATTTAATTCCTGCAATATATTTTCATCTTTCCTTAAAAAAAACTGAAGGCATAAAATTAGTGCATTTTGGGTTGCAAAAATAATGCTTGATCAGGAATAGATATTTGTATGAATTTATGTTTGGAAATGTCAAAATGCCTCTGGCTTAACAAAAAAGCATTTGCAATCACATTCCTCTTCATATGCCTCCATTATGGCCCCTCACGCTGCTTTCATGGCTTTTTCCAAGTCTTTTACATTAGTTGATCTCTCCTACTGACATTCAAAGTGGCGAGGTAAAAAAGGTAGAGGTAAAAAAGGGGCAAGGTAAAGAAGAGAAATATCACTCTCATTTTCCTGCTGGAAACTTGGAGTTTCATTGGAAGGATTTCAGTATTCATTAGGAGGGGAAAAGCCATCTTCATCAAGAATAAATCACCCAGAAACTTTCACTCATCTCTGAAAATCACATGAGAGCAACTTCCCTAGTTTGCATGCTCCTGAATGACTGGATGAAGGACAATCAGGCTTGGGAAAAAAAGTGAATTCCTGTATACACTGGGATTTTGTGACAATTTTTTCATAGATATTATTTTATTTCTGGTTCGCTTCGGTAGCTGCCATTATCACTGAAGCTCCTGTGACTTCAGAAGAAACTTCTATGAATAACCATTGTTTAATCAGCAGAGTTATGGAAACTGATTTTAAGTAGGAAGGAATAGAGAGGGTAAAAGATAGAAAGGTTGGATCGAATGAGGATAAACACAGTTTAGCAACGATCACCTTAGGTGGCATTTTATTAACTACACAGATCAGATTTCAGATAGATTCAAGATACCACCAATTATTTTAAGCTGCCTTTATAAAATAACTGCAATAGAGTCTGGCTCCACTATCTGTCTCTGGAGTTTTCCAGTGTAGATGTGAAATGCTACTGATACACTGTGGTATGTTTTGTATGTATTTTGCAATCTTACAGTGTTATTAAGCAAGATGGAAAATAAGTTAGAACTCATGTTGAAAAATGTTACATATATGTATATATTGAAGAATTTTCTATTCAGTTTATAAGAAAAGCCAAATTTTTAGCATTTTCTCCTTTTTTCTTAAGAAAATAAAAGAATTTACAGTAAATGCAAGCAGACAATCTTGTCATGTTCAGTCATCAGACTCCTGAATCAAAAAGTTCTCTCAGTGTGTAATTCAGGAGCTCTGAAATGTGGATTATTGACACAGCAGACCTCATTGTCTCTTGTAGAGCCATTATGGTCTTAGTTGTCAATGAGAGTTTGCTTATTAGAAAAATAATATGCTGTATGTGGGGGATATGATCCAGTGGGTGAACAAAATAAAGACAGATGGGAATAGATTATCTCTGGCATATTTCACTCCAAGGCAGGCTTTACAGTTAGAAAATAAAGTATTTCATACACTGACAAGAATTTACTAAGTTTTATGAAATACCAAATTGTCTAGGTGATATATAATGGGCAGAAGGCTCAGAAGGTTGATGGATATAAATTCATATCTCTTTCAAGTTCAGTACCCTGGTGATTCAAAGAAAGTGGGCATTGGGAGCATTACATAAATATATGACAGACATTCAGTGTAATCAATCCACTATATAAATATTGTTACATCACTGACTTTGTTATTATTAAAAATATATACAAGTGAGCGAGTAAATAAATCAACATTTTATTTATTTATGAGATAGGTCTAATCTTTTTTATTGTAATTAAAGTGAGGATACACTCTTCTTTGACAGTGATAGTTTTCTAGTTTTCCTGTATACTTAAAGATAAGACATGGCGAGAAGTTATCTTACAATGAGAAATCCAAAATTCAAAGCATGGAAGAAAATTAATGGGAAGTTATACTCCCTTCAGACATTGGTAACAAACAGTTTTGGTTAGTTTACTTTTACTGATAAATCTCATATGTATTAGAAGGGAAAGTTAGTGTTAAATAGCACTTAAGGTCAATTCCTTATTTAACTGAATTTATTTCAGTTAAAAGCCAATGACAGGTGAGACTTTTTAGAAACTAAAGGTTGCTTCAGGAATTGTAGTGGCTGATTGCTTCTCTCTGATTAATTACACCAGATTTTTCAGTAGTATCAGAGTGTCCTGGAGAGGATACAATTCAAACTAAGCACATTCATGTCTGATATTTTGTGTCAGCATTGAGAGGTTTGATACAGATTCAAGTCTGTACATTCTATTAAACTATGAAACCTCATAGAAAGATTTATGACAGTGGCAACTTTGTAACTATTCAACATTGACAGGTTTCTGTGGGAGTTAAATATTTTTCACTTTAAGAAATAACAGTGAGGAAAATATCACATGTTGAAATCATTAGAGCATTTTTACACCTCAACTGATGTGTTGGTTCTATCTCAACTCAGGCTATGGTTTAAAAGTAGGAGCTGGCTATCCTATGATTAAATAAAAAACATGTTTTCAGTGCAGGAAAGAAAATCAGCAGTTTTCAAATCCTCAATCTCATTTTACAGGCATAAAACCAGTTTGGTCCACATGGTATTTCCCAGACTTCCACAACACTAGTGATGAAAACTGTATGAAAAGCAAACCCATTGGTAGCTGTATTTAGCAGATGGTCAGAAGAATCTGATACTTCAGAGCAAAAGATACAGATAAAAGCCATTTTTTTTCTTTACATTCACCTCAGTGAATCAAAAGTATCTCTGCCTTTGCATGGCAGGTATGGCTTCTACATTTTTCTTTCTGTTACCTTGCTGCAGCATTATGATTTATGCTGCCTTATCTTCACATACATCCACATACATTCAGGTCACTGAATCATGTAATAATCATCAGATTATCTAAGATTCTAGGCACAAAAAGAAAAAGAAAAGAATGGTATGATGCATCTTTCCTTTACTGGATCACCAATAAATAATTAGCCAAAATAAGTATAACAAAATGCAGTATCATTCACTTTAATGACAAAATTTAGACAAGCACCAGCAAAAAAACCTCCAACAAAAATATATGGCAGTTTATTAACAGCATACTGAAGGAAAGATGTAAGTCCAGGTTAAAGTATACAACTAACAGATCAATGTCATATTTCATTAAAAATATCTGCTAAGAATAAGTATTATTCACATCAGCTTCTCTATGAAAGTTAGCTAGGTATTTTAGTTTAGGAGAAATGCTCAGATTTAGTAGATATGATTTGCAAGTGAGACTGAACAAGTTAAAATCAAGTTGGCCCCTGGAGATGGTAGAAAGTAACAGCACTTTCTCATGAGAAGTAAAGGGAAGTGAAGAGGACAAAACAGAGAACCTTATATTTGGTACAAAAGTGACACTAGGTACTCCATCAGTAAAATGGCTGATAGAAATACCATGTGCTAATACACAAGTATGCAAAGATAAGGATATTCACGTCACCTTAAATGATGCTTTAAACAAGTACCAGCTTGTCCTATTTGTCTAATTATATTCACAGCATAATTTCAGTTGTCATTCAAGTAATAACATTTGTTTTACTTTCCTCTCCTACCTAAGTAATACATTATATATACAGCTATGAGAAAAACCCTTGCTTTCTTGCTAGCAGAATCCACAATATCTGCCTCCTCTGTCCATTTTAATAAAACACCAGTTATCTTTACAAGCAATATACAAATATTGAAGAAAAACCCCCTTAGATTCTATAAATAATCTTCTTGGGTTTGCATCTCCTTTCCATGCACTGATATACTAGCCTGTGGACAGAAAAAAGAAGTCATACAAGCCAAACATCTTTCTGCTTTGGAATAACTTTTCCAGTATAAACTAAGCACTCATGCCAGCCCAGCTAAGCAAAACTGAACAGCTAACTTCGAAGGGATACCTTAAGAGAGAATATAAAAATACCACTGCAGCCATCCAGTCTCTCAAAATATCATTGCTGTAATTGCCAGAATTATAGCTTGTGGTTAGCTGCCACATTCTTTGGTGCTCAACTCATGGTTATTGTGCTACCACAGTTTAAAACACTGAGCCAGAGCTCTTTTGCAATCCACATAATGCTATATCTACTGCATGCACTACTGTATCAAACAACAAGCAAAGGCCTTTAGACAGTGTGCATTGAAATGGACCCAAATAACCAATGACATTTTAGTTGAAAATACTGCAAACTGACGACATTCCTAAGGACATGTCTGAACCTTTGGTTCTTAGACAGAGTGTAATAATAATGAAAATAAACAGCACTTTGCATCTTTCAACTTCTGTGATCACAAAAAAGAAAAAAAATATTTTTAATATATAAAAAGTTTACCAAGACATTTTCTCAAATTTTCTTGCCACTGATAATGAAAGAAAATGAATAAAAGTCATGAGTGGGAACACAAATTTATCACACTGTTAACCCTGCTAAAACACTTGGTAATAGGACAAATAGTAAATGCATTAAATATTTATTGATAAGAAATGTATTTCTTATCCATTTTGCAAATTCCCTGCTTCCTGAAAAATGATCAAATTAGGGGACACACAAATCATGGTGTTATGGGTCTTTTTAATTAATCTGTTATAATTTATACAATCAAACTGATTTTTAAGAGCACATGATTATTACCACAGTACTGGTGCACCAGTGGCTTCTGGATGATGTTCAGAAATCACTTCAGTTTCCCTAGTTGTTTTAGGTATGTATATATAATACTACATATTTTTAACAGAGTGCTGCCACCATCTTATTATATATGATCTGAGTTACACATCATGGATGGAGCTGATGTGTGCTGGTGCTCATGGACAGACTCTGCAACTCTCCTGAGTGTATAGTTTCTTTCAAATTTAGCAAGATCAACAATCATAGAATGTCAGGTTAGAAGGGTTTCCAGAACTGTTCTGCCTGTCTTCATAGGAGAGGTTGCCCAACCTTCTGATCATCTTCATGGCCCTCCTCTTGACTTGCTCCAGGAGCTCCATGTCCTTCCTCTGTTGGGGGCTCCAGAACCAGACATGTACTTCAGATGGGGTTTAATAAAAGCAAAGCAGAGAGTTCCCTTGACCTGCTGGTCACACTTCTTCTGATGCAGCCCAGGACATGGTTGGCTTTCTGGTCTGAAAGTGTGCATTGGCAGCTCATGTTGAGCTTTTCATCAATCAACACCCCAAGTCCCTTCTCTTCAGGGACTTCAACATCAGCTAAGAGCCCCTCTTTTCACAGCAGAAACGTTCAGCCTTCTTCATTATTCTCTGAGTGAAGCATGCCTCATGAAAACACAGCTTTCTCACAATTAATTTTGCTTTCTCCATTTATTTTACAAGTCTTTTCATAGTGACAATCTTCCCTGCTGCAGATACAAGCTTCAGTCATTGAATGTATTCAGAACAATTAAAAAATGTAGTGAAACTGTTACAAGATGTGTTGCTGAAAGCATTATGGTTTTTCTGCCATGAAATCATAAATCACCAAATACTTAATCAACCTGGACATGCTAGTAAGATACAGAAGGTTCTACTAATATATATTAAAAGGTTATTTTCAAATAATACATTAAGCCAAGTATGTCCATAGCCATATTTAGACTGACCCATGCTCCAGCTTAAAAAAATGGATGTCCTTCTAACAACAGAGAATGATTCATTCTCTTTAGAAGAGAAACTTTGTCTTAAGAAAAGTACTGCAAAATAACAATTTTATTCCATAAAGACATGAATCATACATTCCTCTTTTACTTGAAAACTGATTCTGGTTAAGTATTAACATAAATAGCTGAAATAATCACTTTGTCATTTATCTCCATAAAGTCACCTAAGACACTAAAACTGGGAGTTTGGAAATGTTCAAGGCTACCATCTGATAAGCAGCTGAATTAACCCTCTATCCATTCATTGAGATTCACCCAGCCTGGATATATAATAATTTGGGCAGAGAATTTCTGAGACAATCCTAAAGAAATTTTGTAATGCAGAGAGATTCCAATGCCACTAGTGAGTTTCACATATTCATATGTGTAAACCATAGATCCCAGCAAAATAAATTTTGAAGGCCAGTACATATCAAACTGAATTGTCCTGCTAATGAAAAGCTTTTTCACAAACAGCAGCTAGCAACACAAACAGGAAGACCCATAAAACAGGGAATACTTTGTGGGGTAAAAACAGTCCTCCAGTTTCCTTGAAAAAATTTGTTAGACAACCATCAGAGACAAAGCCATAACTCTGGGGCATTGCAGGGGAGGCATCAGCATTTAATAGCACAATTTAAATCAGGGACTTCTTTTAGCATGGATGTGGAAGGAAGGGTGAAGGTAGGCATGTAGCCCAAATGACTAGTGTTACGAGCATGTGCAGAAACACCAAATCTGTATCTTGAGTCCTTTATGTAATTCAGAATGCCACAGGAGACAGACAAAAATGGAAGAAGATCTGTGTCCCCAAGCTTTGTTCCACATTTTCTTTGTGATGATGCCTGTGGCATATTAGCAAGAGGATATCCAGAAAAGTGTGGCTTTCCTACCATCACACATAACTGAAGAGGAGAACATGTTCTTTAAGCTCCAAGAAACATAAAAGCTCTCTCTTATACCTAAATAACACAGAAGTTACTTTAAGAATTAATAGACTGAAATAATGGTTTTGTGTACACAAGGAAGACTAAAATCTATTTACAACAGACATAATAAATAGGAAACATTGATACAGGTGTTAAAACTGAATGCAATGTAAGTTTTTTCGACCAAACTACTAGTAAAAAGTCTTAAAATACTTAAAGAAAATATTTTAAAGGTATTTAAAGCTCTATCTCTATCCTGTTGATTTGTTCAGCTTCTTAGTTTAGGAGGCACTCGGCAAAAATTAGTTTTTTCTTGGAGTCTTTAAGAAATCCCATGTTCAGGAAAAACATATGGAAATTGCCCACAGGAAGCACATATCAGATAAACACAGGAAATAATTATTCAGCAGGAAAGTTTAGAGGAAATGGGTTGTTTTTCTGTCAGTTCTGGTGTTCTGTGGGTTTCAGGACATCAGCAGTAATGAAGGAAATAGATCAGCAATTGCAGGGCAACTATTGTTTACACAGTGTTGACACCAAATGTCACTCTTCTAGAATTTACCTTGTAAAAATAATTTAATATCATGCAAAAGCAAAGCAGCCTTTCTCTTTTCCTGACAATATCACAGTCTTAATATCTGCTCTGCAGTGAGAGATTTTGAGGAGGAAATAATTCATCTGGAAGTATTGAAACAAAATACTAGTAGTAGTAGTAGTAAAATAAAAGGCAAATATATTTTAATGCCTCTAAGTATTTATTAATAATACTTTGTTTCTTAAGATTATAAGCTTTCATTTTTGAA
The DNA here is from genome assembly GCF_003957555.1 of Calypte anna. NCBI lineage: Eukaryota > Metazoa > Chordata > Aves > Apodiformes > Trochilidae > Calypte > Calypte anna. Next base: position 13,443,368 of record NC_044245.1, read on the forward strand.
TGAAGCAGTAGTAGCATGACAAATACCACCTAAGAAAATATGATTTTTTAAGTTGTTGCTTTAATTTAATGTAATTCTTCACTGAAATGAAAAAATAAGTCTTCTCTTGAAGCTGTTAAGGGGCTCTCATTCCTGAATCAGATGGTAATGCACTAAGCAGATATGAACCAATATTCACTTTCTATGCCTACTGTATTTCTAGGTTCCCAAAAGGTAGAGAAAAGTAATTAAGCAGAAAGCAATATAGCTGTGAAAGGTTCTGCACAGGCAATGAGGTAACCCATGTTATCCCCTGACAATAAATCTGATATCAAGCTGCATGGAAAAAAAGAACAGTATGAGAAACACATCCAGTAGAAGCAACTTTAAGTCCTGTATCCCCCTTCTTGAAGGACTGAAGCAACATCTCTCCTCCCTACCACTCTGTGTAAGGATTACAGAAATTATCAGCAAGCCTACTGGGCTACAGACAGAACTGAGCCAGCTGCTCCTCAACTGCATTCCTTGTGCTACCAGAAATGAAAGAAACCAAGAAACTCCACATGGTTTCTTGGATGCACACTTGTTCTAGCTGTCATCAGTACTGTGGGATTCTGCATTTTACTTGTTTTCTGTGGTTTTAATTTTGCTGTCCTTCATTCCCTTCTACTTGATTCAATTATTTTGGTAACTATTTCACTCAATGACTGAGTTTATTCCTAAGAATATTTCAGCTCCAACTACTTAGAATATTTTTCTCTAAGGGTTTTAAAGACTTTTTTTTTTATTTAGCCACTCATAATCATATTACTATATTATAAAAATCTGGGAATTTAACAGCCTGTTTATTTTAGAAAAATATAAAATATCTTCAAAAACTTCAAATATCCCTTCCAATTTTATCAGTTGATAAATTACCTAGGGCTGACCTTTTTTTCACAGACTGTTAGCTATAAAAATAATAGCATTTTTTTGCACAAGAAAAATTGAAACTGCCATGCAAAATTGTTCAGTGAAGAATTCTTGCCATGTTCTGATTAATTTCATTTATTAAAGTACATTCTTCAAGTAACACTATATTCGGTCAGATCCCCACATGAAAATATTTCTTATTGCTCATTTGTATTGTTTCTTCTGTGTACTTAGTGTCACAACATCTTACCTCTGAGGTAAAAATTACATTTAGGTGCTTTCAACATTACATATCCACCCTCATTTGTCAGCCAAACAGTGTATAGCTTCTGATCTTCAATTAGAGCATTTGTCAACAGGACTAGTTTCCTGTATTACAGACATAGATATGTTTGAACTTATAAAGTCAGAAAGTTTCAAACTGACTTTAAGAAAAACAGTGTCAGAAAATGCAACCTTGCTATTCTTATTCATAAAATTCAGCAAGTAAACTGAGAAAACTCCAACTGGTGTAAAAAAATGGCCTGGTGAATTAGTTTGAACCCAAAGTAAAAACAGTTTTCCACTGAGAGAGCAGCAGGACTGAGAGAGATCCGTGCCTACTGGAGTAGAGCAGAATGATGCCAGCTCTGAGACCTACAAAATGCAGGCAACAGGAAGATAGCCTTGATATGAAGATTCCAGGGAAATTTGCACAAAGGGGTAAAGGGAAATGTTAAAGTAAGATAAAGACCAGAGGGAGTTACCACAATTTTTACCACATGCCTCCACATGTATGTCTGTCAGCCTTTCACTGTGTATTTCTAAGAGGAAGGCTGCTGCAGCTACCATTCCATCAGGCATCACAAAATGGTGCTCACTAGATGTTCAATCTTATTTCCTTAGTGAGATATTTCCCAAATAAGTCTTTCTAAAGCATGACCATTATAGCATTCTGATCAAAAATGAACCTATTACTTTTTGTAGAAGAGGAAACCATATTATGGTCTTCAGGAAATGCACCTTTTTTTCATTTTATTTAGTTCATGGAAAGAGTAATCTGAGTGGGACTTGAAAGCACAGCACCTTTTGCAGGAAGCATTGAAAAGAGAGCAATGATTCAGCTCACTGGAGAAACAGCTATACCTGCAGTGCTTCTCTGGCAGAGGTATTCACTTTTGAAATATGACATTCTTTCAAACATTGACCCACTGTGAAGGGCAAAAATAGTACATCTTTGCAGGCTAAAAAACTCTTTCTCCAATGCGTTTATACAACATGCAGGTCTCTGGAACTCTCACATTATAAGAAATTATTATTAAGAACTCTATATAATAAAGTAATTTTTCCTTTTTTCAGCCTTAGATTTGGGGGTTTTTTGTAGAATACGTCTACCCCTAAACATTTATTCGATTCCAGAGCTTCAGCTCTAGCTCTAGCTGCCTTTTAACAGACCTCTTGCCTCTGGGTGTTCTGTGCTTGTCAGTTTGGAAAGTTTTCTTTAAGACAATCTATTTGCTCTTATTGAAAATCAAAATGATTGCTTATTAAATAGGATGGCTGAATAAGCAAAACTCCTTTTAAACAGGTAATAAAAAGTAACAAACAGTGTGACCCAAAATTGTTTTTTGTCTTCAGCATCAGATATTCTCTCAATAAGATTTTCATGTAACAACCAATATGGTTTAATCAGCTCTTTGATTTATGTTGTGATCCCTTAGAAAATTAATTATTTTTGTAATCGTATGCTGAGAAATTATTGTAAGAAGCAACATTTTCAGGGTAAAACCCATTTATTTTCCTTCTTTTTTGTTCAAAATTTAGGGCATGATGTCCCCTGGTGCAGTTTCTTTTTGGAAGCAGCTTCCTTTTATAGTGTTTATTGAAGTGGGTAGTATCACTACTAGTATTATAGATGAGGAGGATGCATGCATTGAATAAAGAGGATCCAGGACATTTGATTCAAAATGCAAACAAGAGAGAACAATTTTACAGTAACAGCTCTATGAGAACCAAGACTGTTGGCCTACAAAGGCCCCACGGAAAGCCCAGGTCACACAGCTTTTGCAGCCCTTCCCATCACACTATCTGCTGGAACTTACCTCTGGCTATACCTCTACCTCTACCTACACCTATACCTATACTTGCATGATGGTGTTCTGGGTGTCTAAGCAGACAGACACTAGACTCTCCAGAACATTTTGCAATATTTGTGTTGAAAGGGAGATGTAGGAGAAAAAAAATACATGAGAGGAAGAGCTACACAGGGAGATGAGCAGCAAAAACAAGCAGCAAATGATTGGCACAGTCCAAAACTGACTAAGACCTATGTTTACTGCTTATTCTGGAAACTCTCTAATTGTAAATTTTGGCTGTTTTGTCCTGAGCAAGGAAGGTGTAGATAAGCACATATTTCATTCCAATTTCAGCAAATCGGAGGATCTGTGACTAGAGAAAAACAAAATTGGGACAGAGTTGCTGTTGTGAATTCTGCTTTAGCTCTCTTTATCTCATCTTTCTCTCCTCAGTATCATGGTCTTTGTTTATAATCCATTGAGGTAGTTATAAAACCACATATATGTGACACAGTATTGAGCATTATAGAAAATAAAAGGATCAGAGAGGCCAAATTGCAGTAGTTTTCTTGTCTTAAGCCATGGTTCTTTTATGGTTTAGACTGAAGTGTCTCCCAGTTTGCAAGGCATGCCATAATCACCTCCTGCTCTTTGCTCCACCAGGCAACATTTACATGGAACTGCTATGCAGAGAAGCTGGAAATAGGCACATGATGCTATGGCACCCTTCCACTTTCAGGTACCCCAGATTCTAGCAGCAGGCTCACTTTATAGATTCAAGAGTAAAATGCCTCCATTTTTCTGGTGGTTTATTCAAATATAAATACATCTCTGAAAAAATAGTCAATGGACATTGTTCTCAGGAGCTGAACTATTGCAAAAGTGCTATTTCATTATGCAGAGTCTACTTATTTTAGGCCATTTTAGGTCTTTATAATGTTTTTAATAATTTAAAAATAACTGAAATTAATTATAATGCTTATATTCAAATAATTGAATTTAGTGATTTCTAGACTCAACTTTTTTAGTTGAATATCACTAGCAAATATAATTTTCTATATGAAATATTAGAATTTTTATTATAAGTTTCATGATCATCCTTTGCTTTTTTAAGTACTATTTTTATCTCCTGACTCATAAGCCCTTCATCCTGGTGTTCAGAAATATATATCATTCTTTTGTTTGATGTGCTAATGCTGATTTTAAAAATATTATTTGGGCATTATATAGAAAGTTATATACAGTTCTTTTTAGGATGCCTTTTTTACTCTGCATGGGATAAGAATAACGCTTCTCAAATCTTGGCACTGTAAAGAAACGAAACACTTTGAAAGCAGAACCATCATATTATTAACTCTGGTATTTAAGTAGCTCTATTTTAATATTTTAGACAATTTTACTTGAGAGGACCCAGCCTCATGAAAGGAAATAAACAAACACATTTCTATCCAGGAAACAAATCCAGGTATTATTAGCATGATGATGATGATGTAAAGAAGAAGAAGGAAACTCTTCTGGGAAATGTTCCTATAATTTGACAATTTGGAAATGTTGCTGCAGTGAAAATGTAAAATACTCTTGATATTTTTGTAAGCTTACATTTTTTCAAAACTACTGTTGACATCCATCTGCCATAACAATTATTGCCTCATCACAACTGTTTTGAAAAAAATCTATAATTTATGATCTGTGCAGTGGAACTTACACTAGTGGAAAAATTTGAAGTCAGGAAGAAGAAACATTTTCACACAGATCACTGCCCATATGAAAATGTCACATCTTCCATTTCTAGCAATAACCAGATGGTATTTCTTTCCTAGAAACACAAGATGCCATCTATAATCTACTTGCAAAAAAGAGACACTATCAAAAGGTAAAAAAATACAACAAATGCAGCTATAAATCATCATTATTGAGAACAATGTATGAAAAAAGGAAGAATCAGAGGGAAAAAAGTATGAAAGCAAGGGGTCCCCTACTCCTCAGGTTGATCACAGCCAGCAATGAGCACACCACCAGCATCACACAAGATTCCCTGAGGCTGTTTGGGAAACTCTTAGGTGTTGGTCAGTTATGGATCTGTGATACGACCAGGGAGCAAAACACATTCCCACAGTTGCTAAGGTTCTTCCACAACCTTTCAAACTGTCGTCCAGTTTTCCTCAGAGGTGCTTGTTGCCTGCTGATACCACATCCTTGACACTGAAAGATGGAGTTTTTCTACCTGGTCAGGGAACACTCAGTCCATATATGTCAGCATCACTGTCAGCCTCACGTGGCCATGGGTACCTTGTAACTGAACTTATTACTGCTTGAAATGCCCCTTCTACTGACCAGTATTGGAGGCTGGAATAACAACTGAAGTCAACCTTTAATTGACCTAATGCAGTCACTGTGTATGATCAAACACCCCAAGAAGAGATTTTTCATTCTTGAGTGTAGCAAGTCTGGGCAGATTGGTCATAGGTACCTATGTTTTTACTGCTGTTAATCAATATTATGTCTTCTTGGCACATTAGCTTGTTATGTTTTGATTAGGCAGGGAAAAAGATGAATGACTATATAATATAGCTGGGACTTTTTTTATGCATTTTAATTTTCTGTGTCCGTTGTTTTCTAATTTGATTAAAACAGTGTGCTTTCCCATTTGCATTTCCATTAATCAATAAAGCTGCTTCGCAAGGTAGGATTTTAATCAATATGAGTAAAGATCCATATTTCTGCATACTAAATATTACATTTACTTATTATAAGTATATACAATCATTACCTTCTCTATGGTGCTGGAAAGTATCGAAGTACCTGACTTCCTACAAAATACTATTCCTGTGTGGTTTTAAATAGCTTAGAGTAGAGAAAAAATTTAATTATATCTACCTATCTATACTCTTCATTGATAGTTAAGACAAAACAAGTCAAAAAGGTTTTCCTCAATGCCAGAATATTATGACTGAGTTTATCACCTGATCCTGAGGCCTTGCAATTCACTAGTAGACCCTGTGAGTTGCCAGTGAGATCATGTTTTGGCAAGGTGATATACACATAAAAGTATATTGGGCCCTTTGTTCTCTGTCATTTTTGGTTTTTGTCTGATGCAGAGTTATTTTAAAACACACTCAGTGCAAGGCCTACCAGAGCTCTAGAAAAATACTGCATTAAGGCCTACCACAGCTCTGAGGGAATACTCCATGTATTAAGTGGTTGTCTTTACCGGTTTCTTTATTTCTTTGTTTCTAATTGTGCATGTGCAAGCAAAGTAGAGCCAGTAAGTCAGATTAGGCATGCAAAGAAGTAACTATCAGGAGTTGTTAAAAAAAAAAGTCCTGGTGATTCGATCAACAAAGTTTTGATTCCTTTTTAGCAGTGACAGGATTAAGCCTCCAAAATTACAAACTGTAATGTAAGAAAGCATTATTTGTCAAATCAAGGTAGTAATTATACAAGTATAACAGAGCACTGAGGAGCAAAGGTATTCTCCTAATAGAGGACACTTCTCAGAGATTGGTAAAAATGGTTAATCCAGGTAGGAGGTCTCATATGAAATCAAATGTACGATTTTGCTCATTAGGATGGAAAATCTGACTGTGCATATTAAGTTTTACAAATGGCCTGGAACCAATATCCTTTTCCCAGAAACTCCAGGAAAAATGTTCATTTAGACCTGAACACAAACTAGAGCTCTACATTTGCTCTGCAGCCTGGATACCTGAATAACTGATTTGGTCTTAGTTGCAAGCTTCTGGGGATATTGTGTTTACATATTGATGGTCCCTTGGTCACTGTCTGAATGCTCTTGTGCTGCTACCTCTACTCTGTGAATTCCTGATATAGTAATGATGATTTATGTTGGTTGTGCTCTTTTTAGCATGTTGGAATGGAAAGTTTCTAACTCTTTCCATCCTGCCCCATTAAATAATGGCAATAATAACTTAGTAGTTATTATGAGTACATGAAGTTGGCAGTGGAGTAAAACACATGCCAATATTAAATAACAGGATTTTACTAGACAGTGCTGAGGTGGAGCTCAGGTTCTTCGGTCTTTGTCATACTCACTTAAACACAACTAATTTTGATGTAAAAAAATTGGTTCTAACAATATACAATGCCTTTGGAGCTCATAAGAAAAGGTCAACAGTGCAAAGTGTTGCCTGAAAGGAGAATTTTTCAGATCAAATATCATTTTTAGCAATGAGGAACTGCTGAGCTGGCTGCATAGGGAAAAAAAAAAAAAAAAAAGTCTGTGTAAAAAAGAGAATGCCATTAAGTGGCTCCTCTCAATACTCTTTAAATGCCATGGTGATAAGTGGAAATTCTTGAGGACTGGAAGAAAGCAAGGTCACTCCTACCTTCAAGAAGGGAAAGAAGAAGAATTTTTCATCACTGTGCACCATAACATATTCATTGAGAAACTGATGATGTGGGCTAGATATGTCAAAGGTGGGTGGGTTGAAAACTGGCAGAACTATTGAGTTAAAAATGTTGTAATCAGTGGCATAAAGTACAGCAACAGGCAAATCAATAGTTGTGTAACCTGTTAGATGACCCCACAAGTTCTGCCAGAGTAAGTTAGAGTAAGTTTCTTCACAACACATGGTGTCAGCATTGCAAATCTTTACCAGTATTATTTCATTGATCTTTCTAAATTTTGCAAAAAATCTGAATTTGCAAAAACTCACAAACTAGAAAATACTCATTGTCATGGTATCACTGTAAAGACTGGAAATATTATCATCTTTTGCATCTATGATATAAAGAATGAACCAAGGGAATGAAAGGCAATAGCACAATAAAGTGCTTCCTAAACATCTGATCATTTTTGAATGGGAACCTAAGCTGAAGATTCCTAAGATTCCAAACCCAAACCCCTTCTTCTTTGTATGTCTCTATGCAAGCAAAATCTGCAAAATTGTATTGAGGAAAAAAAAAGAAAAATTAAAAGAAAGTGTTGAAAGAAGTGGCTACAGCTCTACCTAAGTTCTTAGTTTCTTAGCTATTCAAACTGCAAGAACACTCTATCAGTGTATCACCCATGCCTGTCACACACTGGAGGAATGGAGCTTAAACAAAATAAATTATTAACCTACATGCTGCCCAAGGCTTGTTTCTGTTGTTCTTTGCTTTTTCCATTTCCACTGTTGTAATCATTGTTATGGGAGAACAAAATTTGATTTTCTACACAGCTTTATTATCCCCATCATTAATATATTGACACTAGAGAAAAGATTATAGAAGCAAAAAGAAAATGTAAAAATAAATCCAGAATTTTTTTACTCTTAAGCCTCTATTTCACTGTCCTATGTGAAATACCTATGTGAAAATACCTCTCATTCAGCAGTTACACACAAATTTTGTATGAAAAACCAACAATGCAAGAAATTAAAAGATTATTTTCAGCATAAAGGACACATCTTTCCTGTCACAGGTGAGGAAATAGCAGAATAATTATAGGAAAATCAATGTGACTAAAATAATTCCTATAGTGAAAAAATATTGTTACAATAAAGGTTAGTTAGTGTTACTTCATTTTATACTAGAGAAAAATTTAATAAGCCTATTTAAATATCAACCTCATAAATGCATTCATTATTTAAGGAAAGAATTAAACATGCTATTTTTTATAGTCCTGGTTTTTATGGTGCTCAAGAAATAAAAAGATACAACTTCTTGTTTTCAAAAAATTTAAAGAAAACTAATGACAATAAATTCCTCCTTGCTCCTCCCTTTCTTTTTACTTTGTTTAAACTACCTCTGGAAGCCCAGCCTCAGACCAGCTGGTGGCAGAATGGTAGCAAACCTACCAGAAACTTTCAGCATTTGGAATGGACATCCTCAACATTCTGTATTTTATACATATCTTCATCTGAAAACTCTAGGTAAAAATACAGTTTCCTAATGGATTTCAACAACACAAGGAAATAGTACAAACTGTCTGGGGACCAGCATGTATGGGGAACATCAAATTTCCATTAAAAGATGTCTTTCTGTTTCCTGAAAGCTTAATTTATATGCCATGACTTTTTAGACTTGAAAATGTTGGCATGAGATCTCACAGGTACAAATAAAGCAAGATTAATGTTTCCTTGTTTTCTAGTGAATAGTAAAGCATGCACTACCGACTTGCATTTCAAATGAATTGCCATTAAAGTAGATTTGGATTTGCAATTAGTTACCTAATGTGAGTAGGTAGTTAAAACGTCTTTAGGAGAATTGAAGTGTAAATGAAGCTATGTGCCATTCTGTTAACCTGGGCTTTCATTCATTTCATTAGTGTGCCCTTTCAATATCGGAGAAGTAGGTGATTTAAAAACACAACATCATTCAAGGTACACAAAATAACAGCTGTTCCCATTTATGCAAGGTGTTTGCTCGTTCTTTCTTCAAGATCCAGTTGTGATTAAGATTCAGGTTGTAAGTCTCATACATTTAAGTAAATTAACAGTGTGGGATTTGTACTATAGTAAGGAGAGATAAGTCTGGGCCAAAGCAGGTCCCTGTTTCAGGGTGATCTAAATAACTATATTGGCAAGAGCTCCACTAATAATAACAGGAGCTTGTTGGCATTCAGGTACCTGAATTCAGATGTCTCCCAACCCCCACCCTAAATTTCACTCTTTGTTAAAAGGCAAAATGCTCAGAGTTGTGAGCACAAGATTCCAGAAAGAAATAAGGAGTGATTACAGTCTGTTTTCAGCTAAATTCTGACCTGATTTGAAGTATGCTGAAAAGCTGTATTACAAGGTAGGGCAACATGCACTGTTTTCATTAGAATTGGTAAAAAGCAAAGACCTTCCATGCTTTTAGCCTCTCTTCTTTTCTATCAGAATTCTCTGTTTGATTATGACTGTTGCTGATGTATGAGACTGCACCAATAAAAAAACTGAGAAATTATTTGGCTTCTAAGCTCCAGACTTCTAAAGAGCATCTACTACTTCCAAATTGTCCCAGTGTGGCAAAGTGTATAATTATTAGCTTCTTAAAATAGCATACAAAATAAATTTTAAAAGGAGCATGAACCTCTAAGTGGGATTCTCCACACATAAGGGATTTTTTGCAAGGTTGTGCAAACACTTCTCTGCGTTACCCACCTGAGGGAAATGACACTGGCATGGGGAATGAAGAGCAGACGTTCTTCAGTGTAACTGGGTGACATTGGTAATGTGGATCCTAGGTTTCCATGCACCAACAAATGCTGTACTATGATGCTTACTTCTTACAAAATGTTGAAGTCTTGTGTGTTCTAGCTCTTAATAGGGCTGTGTAGTTTTATAAGCTTCCAACAGGTATCAGGTGTTCCTTCATTGCAGCTTTAACTCTTTTGCCCCCCAAATGAAAGGTAATGAAATGCCAAAGGCCTCTGCACCATAGATTTTTAGGATGAGGCGAGAAGAAATGTGTTCTGACAGATCATCCAATAGAGCTATATTCATGGGACTGTTTTATAAACAACAGCATGACCAAAGAATCTCAACACTCTGTTGTAACCAACATACAACAGGTATATGTGAGTAAAGGAATCTATCATTTTTTGGCTACAGAAATGTTAATTAAATGAAACATTACAAATAGACTTAATATATGAGCATGCAGTCATACCAGTGGTCTAGAGACAAAAAAACAAACCTATATATATGAGATAAAGTCTCTTTCATTCTCCCATCTGAAGAAAACATTAAATAAAATAAAAGAAGGCTAAATATCTTAAGAGCACAAAGATTTCTGACAATGTTTCCTTCTTGCCTCTTTAAACCTGATACACAACAGATCAGGTTTTGGTAAAATCTTTGTTAATCTGTGAATAACATCTGTAGTTAAAAAAGTCTTCTCACACTATTCTAATCTCTGTGCTTACTTAGATTTTAAGCAATTTGTTTGTGTCAACACTTGAATAGGGAAAGGTAATCCTAGGGCTGTCAAGGACTGTCATTTACAAATTACTGACCATTACTCTTACAAAAGAATGTATTTGTTGTTTTGTGTTTTTTATAACTTGGCCACTATTAGAATACAGAGAATTACAATAGCTTGGTATATTGCCCTCAGGTTGATGAGCTTGTAATTATATGTTTCTTTCTCTAACTAATGGCTCAGGGGAAAGACATGATATTATTTATTTGCTTTAACAATTAGGAAATTGTTCAGTTTGTGCTCTAATTGACTAAATTACACCTGCAGAGGCCTAAAACATTTTCATTAACACCTGTGTGAAAGCAGCAGTGTCCTACAAGTACATCTGTGGGGTTTTTTTTTGTTTTAACCCCCTCATTACCAGTTCTCTGCATACCACTGGAAACTGCAATAGTTTCCAAGCTTCAAGCACATTTTATATTTTAATGTGTACTAGCAGCTACAGTGGTTGTTCTACCCCATTTTATGTTGGTTTGGCCTATTTTCTTTTTAGATTACAGTTAAAAAAATCCACTAACATAATTCAATACCTAGAACAAAACCCTAGAAGCAGCAGCAAGATAAAAATATTTTCTTGTATGATGAATTCTTTAGGGCAGGCCTCTTGCACATTGGAATACCAGACTACCTTCTGAATTTCCCCTTGGATGTTAAAATACTAAACACAACAATAAACTGAACTGCATTCAACTGGCTGAAAACAGACTCTTTATGTGCCTCTATATATTTCAGGGTAACTCTAGCAGTTGTGTAACCCTGGACCACTAAGAGGTTTCTCTTGGCATGGTTGCCAGGGAAGCAACCATCAGGGAGGAGAAAAGTTCTAAACTAATTTCCAGTTAAGATAGGAAATTTTTTGCTTTGCGCCTGAAACTGGTCAGGGAAAAATATTCAAAGAAATAGATTTTTAAAAAATGTGTTTAGTATTTTCAACAAAATTTGAGAAACAAGCAAGTATACTTGTTATACCAAATTTCACATCTGTGCCATCATTCTCAACTAACTCTGTAGCTTCCTCTATTCACATCCAGATCCATTAAGACCACTATGCCAGCAACTCACAGAGTGGTGCATTGACATGAGTCAGTAGTCCCTGAACACTTCTGGAGGGTAACAGTATTCATGGTTTAAAATACAAGGTATTCAGCAGCCTACCTAACTCAGATCACTGACTTCATATTCCAGTGCATATATTGTATATTCTGTCTGACTCTGCTGCTGGTGAGAGTAGGTCCTTTTAGGTGTGCAGATTGAGAATGGAATGTTACTCATCTGTAAGTAGCAGAAAAACATAACAGATCTGCCAGGTGTCTCTATCATTTGGAGGCATTTCAAAGAGAGAACTTGAAGGAACAAACTAGATCTCTTCTTACTGTCTTGTGGGCAGTTAAAATTATATTTTTGTTTTAGCTTGTCTGAAATTTGTGAGCTTCTCAAGCAAATGTTTTCAGCAGCTCTGGATAACTGGGAGCTGTAGTTCCAGTGTTATTTTCATTTTCTTCTGCCATAATTGCACCAATTTCCATAGGAATTCTGCTAGAGGACCTGAAGGCTTTAAGTACAGAAAGCATGAAATAAATTTCAGTGAAATATAAGAATCTGAAAATTAAATCTGTAAGCAATTTTTAAATTTACAGAAAATTTTATCAACAAAAAGTCATTTAGTAGGTTTAGCTACTAGGAAGAAAGGATAATAATTTAGAAGCTGTAAGGATGATGTATTTATTGGTTCTACTTTCTATTTGATGTTGAAATGCTTCTTTGTGTCCTGTCTTACATTCCAGTTTATACTTGCATATGTTAAAAGATGCTGAGCATAAGGACTCCTTCACAATGCTTTGCAATGATATTTTGGTTCCCAGTCAGAATCTCTAAGCATTGCAGCAACCATCATGACTTGACATAGAGGTGCACTGTTCAGAAAACTATTAAGAAAACAAGTCATTCCAAAGATTGTGTTGAATTAAGTTGATTTTCTTAGTAACTCTGCCACCTGCAGCACTAAAGAACAAATGTCTCCATGATGGACAGGTCAAACATAGTTTTTCAGAAGCTGCCCACAGCTGTTCTTTCTTTTCCTGGTGAATTAACCACTTCATTGCTGTTCATTCATGCATATGTTATTGTAGTTTTAAGGAGAATGTGTATTCACTGAATGGAAAATGTAGCTTGAAGGTCTAGTTGTACTGAATCACCCTCATTATCCTGAACCTACTGATATGCCTTTTAGTACTGAAGGAACTACTTATGCCTTTCACTATATGTATGTGAGAAAACACATGATGTTACTTAGGGAAAAAAAATCTGAATTTTGAATAATCACTGGTGGCAAGATCATCAAGAAGGAAACAATGTTGTTTCCAGGGTTTTTTCTGTATTTAAAACATATGCCCTAGGAGATGAAATACACCAAGAAACTTGAAGGAAGTGTCAGGTGATGAAAAGGAGATTTAGATTATAAGTATTTTTTTTTACTCAGTGTCAATAGTGAAGAAAACTGAGAACATATATTAAGGTTATGAGGTAATATGAAACTAAATAAAATCTGCATGCCAGAAAATGTAACTTAATAGGTATTAGCAGCAGAGAGAATAGTGTGGGTTGTAAAATACAGTTCTATGTACCACTTGGACCAGATGTTGGTTGAATATTCATCTACTATTCATGTTCATTATATTCATACTAATATAAAAATGTTCTATTACATTATAGAATATTTGGTCATGAGTTAGACTAGTTGTGTAGTTCCAGACATCATATGGAGAATAAAAAATTAAATTAAAATCCTTAAGCAATGAGAATTGATTAATTCAGTGTTTCAAGAACTTTCTGGCTTTGTCCTGAAGATCTTATGTTAATTCTAGGATTCTTGTCATGGATAGTAGACCCAGAGTAAATGAATAAGATCTTTTTTTGTTAATTATTTCAAGTACTTACAATTCTTTCTAGATTATTTGCTCACTTTCAAATTCAAAATCATTAACTTTCAAAATAGTTTTGAAAATTCATTGAGGTTTCAAGGAGTTCAGTTTTTTCCACTTTATAATGATTTGGAATTACTGAAACTCCTTTGCTGGTAATTCTAAGAGATATTCAAACTTTTACAATATTATAAACACTGTAATGAGGAAAATTATGATCATTCAGAAATTTATGATTTGAATACATATATAAGGGGATGTAAGAACTTTCTTATGACAAATATTTTGTTGCAAAATGTTCTTTAGCTCTGTTCAAAATTAAATTGTTCATTAGACATCAAAAGTAAAAGAAATCAAGCTGAAAGAATCCTTATTTCTGTCTTTGCTATTTATAAAATAATTAAGGAGTTCTCACTAATACGTTTTTTCTGCAAGCTTTCCTACTATAAAAACTCTAAGTTTTCTATGGAATTTGCATGAAATTACTCAATTAAACAAGAACAACATCAAAAAATCTGTGATCTTATCTGACCTGGCCAAAGGAATACGTTAGATAAAATATTAGTATCTTTCTCTTACATTGGTTTTCCTGGCTTAACTGATGTCCTAATATTTTATGAATCTAGCCAAAGGTTTTCTGGCCATGTCTCATCTTCTTTAAAATAACAAGATGCAGTCAGGGAGATCTCATGAGTCCAGTTGCCAACAATATCCTGACTGAAACATCTCCTTCTCAAACTGTATACCTGAGCTCCTTTTCAAAGGTATAGGCAAATATTTATTCCACCCAAAGTGGAACAGTCAGTTGTCTTTAAAAATATGAACTCTCAGTGCTATACAAAGCTTACTTTTCAGCTGGGAGCACAGTAGATGTGATGCTGCTAGCAGTAGTTAACAGGCAATAGTAGTAGCAGACCAACCAGTTATGGTCTCTTTGCTCCCAGCTTCCTGCTGAAGAGCCACTAACATACTGACAGAAATACTGACAGAAATACTGAAAAGAGACAATGAAACTATGTCTGTGGAGTGGAGGTAACTTTATCAAAAAGCTTCTTGTAGCATCTACCTCACATTTAAAAAGTCACTTTCCATGTGTCAGCAGTTAACAAAAGTAGAATGTTTTGGCTGTATTTATGAATGTACTTCTGCCCACGGAAAACAGAAGACAAGACAATAAATATAGTTCACTGATTACACGATCCAAATCTCAGAGCCCTTGCCTATCAGGACACAGATATTTGTGACTCTTCAAAAAATGAAACAAAAGGAAAATAGAGGGTTGTCTCAGCTCATGCTACAATTTTATAATTATATTGCTGCAGAATGTTTGATTAAAACACCACACATTTTCTGTAAAACTTTAATATTTTTGCTTTATCTAAAATTTCAGACCTTCCAGCCTCTATATTATTGTTTACAATGGAAGTACCCATCATTATACCATTAGCATAATGATACTTCTATATGAGTTTTATGATTGAAATCACTGTGAAATTAGCAGAGGATTCAATGTGAGTGGTAACAGGTGAAGTTAACAAAGTAATTTAAAACTAAACAACCCCAAATAATATAGTACTTGTTATGCCAAAGAACAGTACAGGAAAAAGTTTTCCTGTAACATTAGCTGAATCACCAGGGTGTTGTTTCAATATCCAAACTGATGGACTTATAAAGTAAATAATGTGTATTGTCTATCACTGTTTGTGCTCAGAGAAAGATCTTTTAAGGTAATTAAAAAATGTTATTTTTATTTAAGCAGTGCATTTTTCGCTGTGTACTTCAAGGAAGAAGTGGCTTGGGTTCAAGATGTAATTAAAATGTTTCTGTATCAAGTTTAGCATAGCCCACAGTGAATCTGAAGTGAAAACAAGCTTGTTAAACAAGATAAAATAGGGTAACAATTTTTTTTCTGACAAGAAATACACCCAGAAATCTGTGCCAGGGCCTGTGGACTCTTATGGAATGTAAAACCTTCCAGCAGGAGTAAGCAAGCATGGTGAGGCAATTAATGCTATCACTGTCTTTGCTGACAATTTCAAAGATACAAAGAACAAATTATTCCAGGTAAGTCATTAATAGAAAAATCAAGAACTGCTGTGTTTCCATTTAATCTAGTTGAATAAATTTATCTGCATTTAGGCAGTGCACCTGAAGTGAGAAACTTCTTTCACAGGCTCTATTTTAACAGAAACTCAAGCATGGGTATTTTTGACTGGTAAATTTAATTATAAGAAAAACAAATTAAATTATCTTGCATATGTTCATTTTCTGAGAACAAGATAAATAACCGTTTTTTTTACATAAGCAGTTGAGTAGATCTTGGCAGATGTTGAGGCACACTCAGCCCTACATAAAATATTTTTTGATTCATTTCAGTATGATGTTATCTGTAGTCCTGAAAAACTTTTATGAACTAAGAAAAATGGCATTTTTTGCAGTATGTAGAACTAACTTCTCTGGTGCAAATTTGTTTAAGCTGACCAGTCCTTGATTACTTCCCCAGAGGATATGAAACATGTCCACTTTAGGACTGACCACAAGGAGGTCACTGAAACAAAGGTCCTATTTATTTATCTGTACAAAGTCCTACTTAAAAGCAATGCCATCAGAAGAACCTAACTAACTTAAAACACAATTGCTTTTGGTTTGTTTGCTTGTTTATTCTAACTGATCTGAGTAAACACTATGGCATTTTGAAAATTCCCCGTTGCCCAACACAGTGAGAGTAGTGAGTTTAGTGTAGTGTTTCCATTACTGCTATTACTAATATCTCAGGTTTTCCTATGGGAAGTAGATGTTTTAGCTCCTTTTAAAATGTCTAATCCAAGGGATTCAATCTGTTAGTGAACTGTGTTTCTCTACAGAAATAATCTGTTTATGTGTAATAAAAGTTTACAGTATTTTGTTCACTTGTATGTACAGATGTGCACAAAGTTCTTCAATGATTATGGTTCAGTGAAAAAGACATAAAACTTTTTTGGAGGGTGTCTAAGAACTAGAAAGTTAATTGAATTTCCATAGAAGAGAAATACATTCAGTGCATGGCAATATACTTATTATTACAATTTATTAATCCAGTGTTCCCACCCACCCAAATAGAATTATCATTCATTCATTTTTAAGGGCAGCATTACTTAGTAAATTCTCATGTTGGGCTGAAAAATATTTTAATTTTTCCCAACTATATTTTTGTTTTTATTTAGTTTGTGTTATAGTCCATTTGTGGCATAAATAGATTTATTACACTGAAAATATTCCATTATTCTGTATTTTAAAAAGAAGTCATAAAATCTAAAGAAGTGTTTTGTTAAATTTCCAGATGCCTGTTTACCTGTCTGTCCTGGAGGTTGTATTGCCTAAGGGATCTTTGTGGGTTTGGCTTTTCCATTTCTATATTTCACAACACTTGGCAGACAGTTACACTGTGGTTCTGTTTTGTTTTGCAATTGGGCAAAGCAGCTACAGCAAATCTTGTAACCAATATGTTGAAAGGTTAACAAAATACACAAAGCTCACTTTTGCTGTCGGAAGAGCTTTTCAGCGTCCTGTTTTTCTCAAAGCTCTTGGGAACTGAGTTTTCTCTAATATGTAACAGTCTTTGTGAGAAAGTGGCTTATTTTAAAAGACATTTGTCAAAGTAAGATTTTGCAGATTCAAGCAGATCTCAGAGTTTGCAACATAAGAATCTACTAACACAGGGTAGACCTCTCAAGTACCCTCTTCCCATTACTCGTTAGGGAAGTGGAGGATGCTGAGGTATTGAGGGTTTTTACCTTGGGAGAGATCCTGCACAGGAAACTCACAAAGGGGTATTTTTTCTATCCTCACCCTTTATCTCCTGCTTTTGTACAAAATGAAGGTCTCACTCTGAGTCCATATGTTAGATCAACCAGATGTTGCCTAAAAAACTATTAGATCTGCTCTTGGCTGGGTAAAAGTGTGAGCTCCTCTACCAATTCTGCTGTGAATGAGATTCACTGTGGGACAAATTCTGAAAAGTTGTCCCTGGTTTTAAAGAAAGCATAAACATGTTCTGTGTTAATGTGAGCGTGTTTAATGGCTTTTCATTTTTTTTAAAATATATTGTTTAATATCTCTAAATACCAACTTTTATTCTTGCTAGTAAACCCTGTTTATCCTTTGGCAGTTATGTCCTTCTGAGGAGCTCATATGAACAGATAGACACTCTCACAGAAGGGCATAGGAGCACATCAAAATCCAAAACATCATTTTTCCCCACCATCATTTCCCATAGTCATACAAGGGGATGAACTTCACTAAATGCAAGTATCTGTTTAGCTCAAGTTTGGATAAAATAAATGCAGTGTTCTTTGCAGTTTAGCCTGTATGAGAATTCAGATGGCTGCCAACAGTATCCATGGCATTTAACATTGCCAATACCCCAAACAAGTTGCTAATCTTACATTCTATACAAGACTGATTTTTTGATTTCTAAGAGGCCAAGACTTCATCAGCTATTCCATCTCTGATTTTATTGTTTTATTCAATAACATTTAACTTAAATATATTCAGTCTCTTTTTTCAAACCTATTCTCATCTTGTGCTTATCTGATGATTTCATAAAGAAAATAGATATACTGTATATTTGATACAAAATGTGAAATAAGCCATGGTTCTCTGTTTCAAGAAATTAAGAAAAAATCTGCTTCTAATTAATGTTACTACTGTGATGGATTTGGCACCGCTACCTCATGTTGATCCTGGCAACAATTTTTTTACAAAACTAGGCTTATAAACTGTAATATATTCAATCCTAACTTCTCCTCGTAGTATTTGTTTACACTATGATAGTATCTAGAAGCTCTAATCAAGACCAGACGTGCATTAGGGCAGATTTGTATGAAATATTTCAACTAAAAAAAGCCTGTGTGCTGAGTCAATAGTTATTTGCAAGAAGGAAAGGAGAGGAGGAAGACAATCCATGGGAAGTAAAATCGCTGGCTCTTGTCACACAATGCTGATGGCCAAGAAAGGAGATCCCTGTCTGAAATTTCAATGTTGTTCTTTATTAATGG
The DNA here is from genome assembly GCF_003957555.1 of Calypte anna. Taxonomy (NCBI): domain Eukaryota; kingdom Metazoa; phylum Chordata; class Aves; order Apodiformes; family Trochilidae; genus Calypte; species Calypte anna. Next base: position 13,462,175 of record NC_044245.1, read on the forward strand.
GGCTGTGTTCTTAACACAATACAGAATCAGTTATTGTTACATGCATCCTGGCAATCAAAACCACATGCCTTTATTTTATCACCAAGGACATAAGTAAGAACCTTGTTAATGACTTTCAGTAATTAATAGATCAGCCCATAAGACTAAGGACTGGAGAGATGAAGATTCATTGCCTGTCCCAAGAAGAGCAATATAATTTTCCTCATGGTTTCAGCTGAATTTTAAAAAACCTGTAGTGTACATAATGCTCTATAGTGTATTATGCTGCATCATGATAGAATGTGATGTTGCAGTGGAAATACTGCTGAAGTGATGAGTGCACAAGGGCAAAACAAGCAGCTAAAAAAGGAGAGGTTTGTGCTTTAGTTACAAACAAGTTTAATTTGATTGATGTTTTTTGGTCCCTGACTATGAAGTGTAGAGATGTTATGAAGACTGTAAATTCCACAGCTTCCCTGCCATTTTTTTCTTGACTAGCTCTTTGTTGCTGTACTTATACTGCAGCTGATGGCCTGATTACAGCTGCCTGATCATCTGAATTCCCAGAGGTCCTTTAAGAGCAACCTGCAGTTCGGGTGCACCATTCTTTTCATATCCTATAGAGCTCTCCCAGGACTGAGAAGGTTTACTGGGTATGTACAGTATGATTCCTTTCCACAGGGAGTGCAGACACCAATAGCAGTTGCACAAATGATCTGCACTGTAAACAGATGTGGGAGGTCTTATCTCTATCCTTCCTGTTGATAGCAGAAGAAATGTAGTAAAGAGTCCTCAGCTATAGGTGAGGGGCTAATCTAGATTTTGCTTGCCACCCCTGTTACAGGTAATGAGGACATTTAATGATTACAATTTTTGTTTGTTGATTCTTTGTTACATTAGATACACATTCATAAGAGTACTCTGGGTAGGTAATCTACTTGCTTAGCAGATGTTTGCTTTGTCTGGTGTACCTTCTGCTTATTAATTTCCAGCATAAGAACAAACACAGCATTTGTTAAATAAAAACATAAACACAGTAATAATAATTATTATTATTACTGTTGACAAAAGCCAAAGATAACTGGTGTCTATTACCCTAGAGTTATTGTACACACAGTGCTAGCAGACACAAATCTGAAGCTCCTCAGATTTTCGCTTACAGGGAGCTAGATACACAAGAAGTAATTTACAAAGGGGAAAATAGTATTGGAAGTATTTTTGCACAAACCTCTCCCAGAATATTTTTCATGTGTATGCTGTATTTTAAGCATTAAAAGCTATTCTTAAATTCTGTTGTGCATATGGATAAAGCAAGGTATAAATCAGCACAGAACTAGAACCTGAGTTCCACAAGTCTCCATATTCCCATTAAAGCCCTTAAACCTAACTAATTAGCCACTGAATGAGCACCTGGCCACTCACCTGACTACACTTACTTCTGACTATGATTTACCTATTCTGGCTGGGCAACTTATAATTGTTTCTGATGCAATAGCAGAACTCAGGAGAGGCATACTTTTTGATATTCCAGTTACACAGGAGAAGTATTCCTCATCTGTGACTTTGGATCACTTCTTATTTTGGAGGTGATGTTTGCTGAGAAAATAAAAAGATTTGTTAATAGTGTGAGACATTCAAAGCATGCCTCCAGAGGAGAGAAGCAATGTATCACAATTAGCAGCCCATACTGAGCCTTTCACTGCCCCCAGACCTTGAAAGATTGTGCCTTATGGCTTTCTTCTCCCTAAAGAAAGGGCTGGAATACATGACCCCAACTGAATCAAGCTTCTGACATATCTTATATGGTTATGTGTCAAACAAGAAATGTTGAAAAATAGCCTAAATTACTGTCCTGAAGTAGTTTGTATTAGCTCTTTAAACAGATGTGTTGCTGCTGGTGTTACTTTTATTTTTGTCACATTTCTGTTTACACAAACTGATACTTAACTGGAATTCCTGCTGGGCATCCATTATTGTCCTTCCATATAATCCAAAAGCGTAACAGATGTTATTAGTCTTCAAAAAGGATTAGGGATTTTTTTTCTTACCATAGACAAAAATATCATATTATTCTAAGCAACAAACCCATTAAGAAGCCAAACTGATCCATATGGCCATGACAGACTGGGAGGAAAAGGCAGTTATTGATCAGGCTATATAGTGTTATATAGTATTTATGCATATATATATATCTATGCTATAAAGATGACCCAAAAATTTTACAGAAAAATATTTTGTTCTGGTTTTACAATTCCTTTAGAGACTTGACTGGATAATGGAAACTCATGGGGCTTTGTAGAATTGGATGCCCCTTCCCTGGAAGAGTTTCAGGTTGGATGGGGCTTCAAGCAGGCTGGTCTAGTGGGAGGTTTCCTGGTCCATGCAGAAAAGGCTTGTAATTAGATGATATTTAAAGTTCTTTGCAACACAAACCATTTTATGATTCTTTGAATTCATTAACACATTTTACTCAGTCCACTAGTGAATACAAAAACTTTGAGCCAATGTTCAACTCTCTTTGTGCAGTCTTATGGAATGAAGGTAATAATTGTGTAACTTTTTATTTGTACATATTTATGCAAGTATTGTCATCAAAGTATTTATTTTCATAAATATATATAACAAAATTTGTTTTGGAACAATAAGTTTATTGGGACCTTTAATTTCTACTTCTAAACATTTACATTATTTCTAGAAATATTGTGTGACCTAAGAATTACTGTCAAGCTATAGAATGAAAGTTTATATCTAATCAAAATGACAGCTTCTCAGTTCTGAATGTTGAAGTATCTCAAAAAATTTCCAAAGTATCTACTGAATCAATTCTGTAATATAAATAAACAAATAAATGAGTTCTATGTTTTTACAAAATTTCACTTCATACATACTTGCTAAATGTTGCTTCATAACCAAGAAAGAGAGCTGCTGAAGCTATTGAAGTAAATGAACATACTGAATTACTGATCAAGGTGATGGTACTGAACTGTAGAATTAAAAATACTTTGTCAGAAAAAATATAACGTTCCTGTTGAATACAGTGGGATGCAAACCTAAAGTCCTCAATATGTACAATACTATAGTATTTCAAAGACAATAACCTGTTCAAAAAAGGCTATAAAATATTTAGTGCTAAAACTTATGGCATTACCATAGGAAAAATGTTTTCTCTATTTTGGGACTTGCAATAAGAACAAGAATTTTCCCCCTCCATGCCAACAAACCAGCACCATCTAACACCAAATGTAATTAGTTACAAATTGCCAGTTACAACTTAATTAAACTTCCTTGCCTCTGTGCTGCTTAAGCAACATGTATATTCTTTTATGTACTTGCCAATTAGTGCATGGGGATTCTGCTTTGTAATTGGATAAAATAGTAATAAGCTGAGCAGTGTGCTGTTGATATCCAGAATCAACTTTGTTCAAAAAAACATAGTGGAGACAGGTTTAATGCTTCAAATATTTATCTCAATTGAACTTGATTAAAACTATTTGAGGGTCCATTAGATATAGATACAATCCTTTTGTTAACAAAGTCCATCTGGTCTAAGAAAGAAAATTAAGATTCGCTAATTGAAATTTGGAAGCTTTTTTCCAAACATGCATAATTCATACTGACAGAAAACAGAAGCTGCTATTCACCACAAACTGTCAAGTAGATGAATGTTTCATTTAGATGGAATTTAAGATTTCACCCAGCAAGAATCTACAAATGCTCATAGCAAGTTGCAGTCTGAGAAAAGAAAATCTGTTCTCTTTTTACTGGAACAGTATTAAAATCTTCTCTTTTCACAAGAAAGCCATCTTAACCTTAAATGGCACCACTTGGGACCTCTCTTGTTGCCAGTACTGGAGGCATCTTTCTAGATCAGGAGCTTTATTCAGCTCTTCAGTCTTTCAATTTCATCAGTCAGTGGTTCTCTTTTTTTAAACTTTTATTTGCAAAATGCTGACTTTCTGTCAGGATGTATCTGTATTTCATAGGAGGGTTTGATTTAACTACTCCTCTCCTTGATTACTTTTCTTACCCACACCGACCCCAGCCCCCAGTAGTCTTTCTCCCAATGGAAAAAGATCAGATAATTTATTCAGTGTACAAAGTTGTTCCACAAACAGTTGCATTAAACAATCTGAGCAGACTGAAAACTGAGATGAAGTCTGGGAAAGAGTATCTGCAGAGAAGATGGCCAAGAAATTTTCGGATGTTGTGGCCACCATAGAATTCACATCATGGAACTACGCCAAAAGGGACATGAACATAAATCTTCTCTGCTTCTGTTGTGCACCCAGTCCTGTGACAGCCACGGGTGACTTTTTTATCTTCCAGGTACATTTACCCTGTTTTCTAATTTCTGAGCCACTTCTTTATTGTCTTGACCTTTTTGAACCAGGAATGAAATTTACTTTTTCCTGAAGAAGCATAGAAAGTATCTTTTATCAAACATATTATTCAAGTCAAAGCATGTTTAATCTTTTATGGACCTTTGCCTGCATAAATATCCCAAAAAAATGAAAGTTCAGCCTCCACAAAAGACATTGACAATCTTATCTCAGATTTTATTGGTGTTATGTTTTATTACTAATACACTATTCACTGTTTTTGAAAAAATATTTCAGATCTGAAACACAGTGGTTACCAGGTGGTGATGGGGGGAAGAAATGGTGAAAGAGATTTTATAACTGACATTTTCCCTCCTGCTTTACAGTATACTCTGGATGTATTTTTTATTAAGAGAGCCTTGCTGAGCTGAGATAATCACCCAGGCCAATGTACTCAGGCACATTAAAAAAAAAAAAAAAAAAGCCATATTACTCTGAAGGAATCACAGGTGTTTTCTGTTCTCAGTGAACCACCTGCTTATGAATACATAGAGTACAGATAGCAGACAAGTCCTCTATCAGAAGTGGGGTCTGATTTGATAATAACTGAAAGACGAGAAAAATTATTCAAAAAACAGGTATAAATAAATGCTGTATAAATTTAACTAAGTCATTTAGTAGAATGGAAAATAATTGTTCTTTGGTCTACATAGTTACAGTGAGGCATAAATACTCAAAATGAAAAAAGACAATGACACTACAGGAGCTGAAGAATAAGATTTCAGCTAGCAGCAATGGGGAAGGTGCCTGACTAATTCAGGAAGCTGCAACAACTTCTCAGCTGCATCCACAGAGTTCCATAGTGGTTAATTTAGCTGATTTCTGAGGTAACTGGTCCCACATAGCAAAACTTATCCTATACTTCTGGGACATGAGAGATTAAAATTTTATATTTCTTCCCCCTCTCTGCTGGACTCAGAGGATGGATCCTATGTGACTTACAAGCCAGGAATTTTCTTTCTTCTCCGGTTTTCTCAGTGATTGTAAATCCAGCCTGACAACCATAAATATTTTATTTCAGAAACAATAAAACTATATTAAGAACAGTGTCTGTTCACCAAAACAATATATCTTATTTATGAAGAACTTCTGATTATTAATAATTTTGGTCTGAATTGGGTAGACTTAATTTTCAATAAATATCCTGTTCAACAAGTAACACTTTCATCAAAACTGAGATTTACCTATCAAGCCCTGAAGAGAAAGCTGAAAGATCTCTCAAAGAAAACTTTGCCTCATTGAACGCAAGCCTTTTTCTGCATCTTCATCTTTTACTTTTCTCTAGAAATATTATTCTTTTTATATATACATGCAGGGTCATCATCAGAATCACGTAATCTTAAATTTCTTTATTATGACAATGTAAACTATGTAGCTGGTAGCTGGAAAAATAACATTTTTGCTTTAGGTTCTTGCAGCATCAAGTAAGGGGACAGAATAAATTAATCATCCTATGATGCAAGACTTTTGGATTGAAAGTGGAGTTATTTTTTATTAATATTTTAGGCTAATATTGATTATTTCATGTTCCTTAGCTATTTTTTTATATTAGTGGAAAAAGGGTCTGTATGACCTAAAAGAAAGTTAAACTCTTCTACTACTTTCAATAGAAGGATGTTTCCAAGGGAACCACTTGCAGTCCTGTCATCTGGGCCGTAGCCATTTAGCCACTGTTACCTTGAATATATTTGAATATATTTTCTCACTCCTTGCAAATTCTCTGAAAGGTTTTTCTTTGTGCTCTCATTTTCACCTGCTCTCCGCCCACCCTCCTGCTCTTTTTTCAACAATTTCTTGCCAATATGAACTCTACAGCAAAAAGCTAATACAGGCCCTTTCCATCACAAGAATCTTTAAATTGCCACACTGGTATTGTGCTATGGAAAACCATAGCTAGGTTCCTACTGCATCCTTAGTGAAGTGACGAGTGATTTAGTGTAAAATTGATATGGTTAAAACCAAGTGGTATTACTAATGAGCTATGCAAATCCTGCTTTCCCACCTTAACTCATAATTACCAGTCTGAGGTTAATCACCGATTTTTCTCTCTTATGTATTCATTAACTCACCTATTTATGACTAATAGATAAAACCTCAGCACATAAACTTCACAATAAAAAAAAACCCGAAAAAACCAAAAAAACAACAACAAAAAAATTAAATAAAAAAACCCCAAGCAGCTAAAACAGATTTACTGAAGAGGTACATTCCACACCTGACAGGATTTGGGGTCTGAATATTTGACTGAGTACACATTTTTCACTTAGTTGCATAGAGACCTGATAGATGTCCAGGAGGCATAATTAATGATGAACCTGTCTTTCATAAGATATGTCTTCCCTTTTCTACTTAACCCAGAAGCTGTGAGCAGGGACAGCTGGTCCCAAGCACAACTACAGTCCCAAGCACTTGGAGAACACTCAGATTATTCAATACACATATAACCCATGCTGCCTATGCTGAAAGCACAATTGAAACACTTCAAAACCAATTTAAATTTTCCTGTTCACCTCAAGGCTTTGTATCAGACCACAGATTTGATCCTGCAAAGGTTTAAGTATTTCACTTTACCTGTTGAATGACCAAAGTTTAAGGTCTGACTTCTGCAGAATCCAGGCTGTCAAATAGTTCCTACAAAGAAAAGATGCATGGATGGATCCCACAACAGGCAAAGTCTCCAGTTATTTCCATACCATATTTAAGAAATAGGCCAGTGTTTCTCAGTTACCTCAGGAATCAGTTATTAGTTATCAACTGGAGATACAACAGGATAAATTTCATATATAACTCTCCTATTGCATTTCTTGAGGAGTTTTTATTTCTTTGCCTGTGGGACATTTTTATAGTATTTGCCATATGAAATTGGAGTGTCTTGATTAGATTTCTGTTCATTGGAAGAATTGTTTATGTCTAATTAGCTTGTGCATTACTAACAGACTGTCTGATATGGTACAAAACAGAAAATAGATCTTAGCCAAAAGTTAAGTACTTAAAGAGAGCTACTATAAACAAAACTGGAAAAAGTGCTTAATAATGCACTTTGTAATATTCACCTTGCATAATAAGAACTGAGGAGAATTAAATATTTAGAGAAAAAATGTGACATGACTCTGGTATTCAAAAAAATGTAACACTGCTAATTATTCAACTACATCTTTACAATTAGGGATCACTGCAATACTTAGTCCATAGCTAAGGCCTAGAAATATGATAAAATAAACTGCATGCAAACAAAAGAGAGCTCTGTGAAGCATTTACATTCCCTTGTAATGAAAAGCCATCTCATAGGAAAGGAGCTGCATTTAGACAATACAAACTGAGGCTCTTCTTCTTTCAGCCTGGAAAGTGAAGAACAGCTTTGCCTGTGGACACCCCAGACAAATACTTTAAATAAGTACTTTAAATAAGTATAATGGTAAGTGTCCAGAACATTGGGTCACTAATATTGTCTTAGCCAAATGTAGTCAGAACTTTAGTTTCTTAAAGGAATCTTGTGTAAACACCCAATAATTTTAAACTTCTCTACAGCAAGATATGTGGTTTGATTTTAGCTCCTCTTGAAATAACTCTTTCTGTTGGATAGCTTCTGCAAAATGAGAGAATGATTTTTGTTGTCATTACAGGACTCTGTGTTGCTCTTTACAGAGCTAGGTCTCCTTTTCCCAGGAGAAAGAAAAGAGATATTCAGAGCACTGTCAGACTACCACAATATATGCTTTGCATCTAAGATACAAGAATTGCAGGGATTAAAGACAAAGGCAGATGGATAATATGAGCTAAATTTTCAGCTGACAGAAATTACCTCTAGTTGATTGCTGCAAGACCACAAGCCCACATCAGCATTTATTACCAAAAGACAGGAAATCTAATGTTCCATAAAAATTGAAGTTTGTGAATCAGTGGCCAAAATGTCTGTGTCAACAATTTATCACTATTTCAAGACCCGAAGGATCTATAGGTACTGAGGACCTCAGCAAGGTGTATTAATGTTGCACCTTTATTTCCATGGCCCTGTAGGTGGTGGCCCAAAAATAAAGTTCCCATTGTCTTACAGTTGCTATTTCACCTAAATCAGCTGCAGAGGATACATAAATAGATAAATGAAATTAAATAAATTTAATAAATATAACCAATTCATCTGGCATAATGTGGTGGAAATTGGAAAACTGCAAAGGTCATTGCACCTATTGTTTGTATTACAAATAAATAATATAAGATTGCACATTAGCTTCCAGACAGATTTAGTGAATAGATAATAATGATGAATAGAATTCTGAAAACTTCTAGATAGATTCACCACATAAGTGAGTGTGAACCTAATTTTTAGGCTTCTTCATTTCCTTCATACTTTTTGCCTGTGAGCTGGAACATTATCATATCGTGACTTTGTCTTACCTTAAATATCACACATGTAATAATTTGTAGGTGAGCCTCAGTGAAGCAAAACTTCAGGTCAGATCACACCAGGTATTACTGGTGTGTTTCATAGGCTGAGGAATCCATGGAGCTACTTGTATACACTTCCTTAAGGTGCTATGATTATACAAGGCATGTAAATTCTTTTAAGGTGCTGTGATGCATATGAAGAGTTTTTAAAACCAAATAAATAAAGATTAGCACTACAGAGTGCATTGTGCAGAGTACAAATCTGTCATGGCTCAGCACCTGGTGTGTCTAAACCTCATTAAAGAAAAAAAAGCTTAAGACTACTTTCCACTTTGCAAGATCAGGTCTTGCAGAAGGCACTATATAAATGGATTATTAACCCCAAACAGTTAACTATATTAATACCTGCTCCCACTCTTTTGTCAGGTATCAGGCTGTCAACAGATTAACTCTTAATACTTAGCAGGGGACCTGTGAGTCAGTTATCAAATGTTTAAGTATTTACCAAGCTGGAATGAACTGACATCAACCATCAGAGCCCCTAGATGTGTCCAACCTTCAGAGATCATTGATGTGGCTTTAAAATAGAAAGAATTAGGAATGTAGAATTAGAAGACTCACAGATGTAGCTGACTGCAATGCTTTTGTTTATTTAAAGATTCTGAAAGAAATGTTAAGCTAGAGGAATGAAAAGCTTTCCCTGCACTGGTGTGAGTGACATCCATTGGAATCTGTGAAATGATTTAAGTCTAGGTCTTAATGTGCAAGAGTGCCAATCTAGCAGAGCCCCATATTGTTGCTAATTGGAGTCCCTCAGCTCTGAAGGCTGTTAGACTCATCAAATAAGAGCCAGAGCAGAAAAAACATTCTCTTAGACTGGATCAAGTTATCAGCCATTGTCCATGTAATTGTACATATACTTGCAAAAATTCTTGCACAAGCTGTTCAGCTCTGCAGTCTAAGCTCTGACAAACTATTCTAAATTATCACTACATGGAGTGTAATTTTAGTTCAAATATTTTTCAAGAGCCTCAAGTGACAGACAGTCTAAGTACTTGTTTTTCTCCTTTAAATACAGTTAAAAAATGTTAGACAAACTGGCTTCATCAATGAAATATAAAGATCACAAATAATTTCTTTCTAGCCAGCAACAAAGTACAGTAGGTAAATGAACCAAGCATTACTTAACTTGTTACTGAATGAGTGGGACGATTACTTCCTTGATTACAGACTATATCATTAAGGCAGATAAAATTTAAAAAAATAAACAACCCAACAGCTTGTGGGACACAACCCACAAAGGCAGTGTCCATGTTTACTCTCAGAAAATGTCAGCTTTATTCTATTTCTGTCATACTTAGCTTGTCTTATTTCTCAGTTAAAATCTAGGGGAACAATCTCGCCTTTTTATCTGCTTATTTGCTGTATGTTTCAAAATAAGAATGAAGCTTCACAGGGATAAATTAATAAAGTCCCATGGACTGATTCAATTTCCTCAAGGCTTTATTACTGAAAAATAGCTGGGCATATTACAAGATAGAGCATTCCTGGAGAATGCATCATTATTAGCTAGTCTGGAAATATCATGTATATTCATAATATTTCTTTCTTCAGATTGAGCTGAGAAGCACAAGACTATTTAAGTAATGTTGAGACTTTGAATCAACCAAATTAAAGGATGAAGCTTAACTCCATTTCAGTTCCAGAGCCTTGCTTTAACGTGTTCACGAAGTGATGGTCTTGGCTTCTGCTGTCTTGCAGACGTAAGGAGAGATGACATGATAGTGTCCTATGTCTCTGGACTTAGTTCCAGCTCATCTCCAAGAAGATTACATATCCCCTGTGCTGAACACAACATTTCCCTGACTACCATGGCATAAATATGTCAGAATATATTAATAACTAGCACTATCTTGCTATCTCTGTTCATCCTGGTAGAATTCCTGCTTGAAGGGCCAAAACTGGTTATCAGGAGGTTGAGCAAAACAAATTTGGCTCATTGAAATAATGACATGTTTTCTTACTTAAAAAACAAAAATAAAACCTGTTCATTTTACCCAACAAGAGAGACATTTGTTCTCAGTAAAGACACAAAGGCTGTTCTGTCATAGTCATTGCAGTGCTGTGAAACGTTTATTCAGCTGCCGATGCTCCACCATCGCTTCATAAAATTCCCCTATTTAGTCTCTAACCAGTAACTGTAGTAACAATTAAGCATGTTCCTTTCAGCTGGATAATTAAATGCCAAAAAACCTCACCACTCAATATGTAATTCACTCAACATCTCGTTGTTTGAAGGGCCTAGTGTTCACAGATAGGACGGATTGAATTCCTAATAACATCTGGCATGAGAAATGGACTTGGCTGTCTCCATAATAGCATTACATTCATGGTAGGAATGACAGCTAAATGTAGAGAGATGGATGGGCCTTTTCTCTGAAGTGGCAGATTCATGGTTGTAGCCTAATGAATCACTATGTTGTAACCCCTGGCCATGTACATACTGGCCTGTTGGTAGTGACAAGCTGCATCAGGAGGTCCAGAGTAAATTGTAGTTGTCAGATCTAATGGAGAAGGATGCTGGCTTATAAGTTACTGGGAAAGCTCAGTATAGTTTCCATTCCAATAATCTGGATCAAAACATTTCCTGATCGCCTTGGTCAATTTATTCTGTCACTTAATTAAACAAAAAGTATTACAAGTCCCCAAAGCAAAGGACAAAAGGAGACTCTTTAACCTTGGAGGAAAAAAAAAACCCAAACCAAACATATTAGGTATCAAGTAAAGTTTCTTTTTTCATAGGATCTGTGTTTACAGGAGATTTAAAGCACCTACATGTTTTAATGTTTCTGTATGTCCTAATTTTGTAATGTGTTTTTAATATTGAAACCAGTGAGAATGAAGGATGCTCACTTTAGGCTTTTGACAGATCCTACAATGAGAAAAAAATCCTACCTAAAAATAATAATTCTTCCAATGTCCAAATGATTGATGATCCAACTCCTTAAGAAATAATATTTCAATTAATAGATTGAAAATTATATTTCCTGATTCTCTATATGCTTCTGAAAGATTGAGAGTGGGGGGAAGGGAATACGTATAAAGTAGCAACAAAAGAGGAGAAGAATTTTTTTTTGTTTTAATTGTCTTCTGCTTATATATTAGCTATACATGATTGCTGGACTTTTTTTCTTTTTTTTTTGTTTCCGAACTTTGGGGGCACAGACAAGAAATAATAGGTGTTTCCAAGGTACACTATTGACACTTATCAATATGATCCCTTCCACCTTTTCGTAAATTGCACTACATTAACTACATTAATTAGCTGAAGTCTAAAAGAAATAATGTCTGAGTCGCCTGGGCTGAACAAGCTTGTCCCTTGAGAAATTAATTCCTTATATATGTGTCCATTATTAACATTTTCTTGCCTGGCTGAAATATATTGTGCTGAACAGTGTGCTGAAACACCTAAAGCAGAAGGCATTATGCTGCAGACCATAGTATATTCTGTGAAGCTCCAAAGAGTGCATCTCAACCAGCCCTATTTTTTTGTGTGTTCACACAATTTATTTTTTTTTAATCTGTTGTTAATGTGTGATGATTCAGCTCTGCTCCTTTGCTTCTCTGTCTCTAAGCACTCTTAAAAGCAGAAGTTGTTTCCCGATGACATATATTCATTTATTAAGGAAATGTACGTAAGCTCTCAAGGAACACAGACACTGTTTTCAAGAGAACTCTCAGATCAGGATAAACTGAATAACAATTGCATTTTGTCACAGAAGCTATAATGTGGCCATTGCATTTTCTAAAGTGACATGATTTTAGGTTTGCTAGTGACAAATCCTCTAAGAGACAGTAGTGTTTATTTTATAAAATGTTAGATTGTGAAGAAATGTATCTATCCATAGGGAATTTTGTGCTTTCTTGTAACCTGAAATTGCACATTGTGACTCTTGGAGGAGGTATTAATTACAAAAGTACACATATATAATCATACTGATTGTTGTTTTTTATATTCATAGCATTCATATTGAGTTTCGCTATGGTTAGCTGGATTGTAATGCATAGATATTTACTTCAGGAATACTAAGTGGTCCTAGCACTGCTCTACTAAAAAAACAAAAAACAAAAAAACAAAAAAACAAAAAAACAAAACAAAAACAAAAACAAAAACAAAAACAAAAAAACCAAAACAAAACAAAAAAAAACAAAAAACAAAAAACAAAAAACAACAACAACAAAAAAAAACAAAAAAACAAAACAAAAAAAAAAACAACAAAAAAAACCAAACAAAAAAACAAACCAGGCCTTTTTAGATTGCTAGATTCTGGTACAGGGTTTTCTTAGTGAGAATTGTCTTTGCACAATGCCTTAAAGAAATCTGTAAATTGTAGAGGCAAAATAAAAGTAAGAAATAATAAATAATTTAATAATGATAAAACAAATACAGACATCAAATCTGAAGTCCTGATAGCTGGTCTAAGAATAGATTTTCTATACACTGGGAACAAAAAAAGATTTAAGATACTTTTGAAGTAAAAATATCACTTTTTAAGAAACATTACATACATACTTTTCCATTTTATCAGATAAAAAGTGTTTATTCTGAAAACATTTTTAAATGAAACAAATTCCTGAAGGAAAACTTGATTTCAAGTAAAAACACAAACTCTTTCTTTCTTGTTGGGCCAACAACCTTTCCTTTTTTCACTTTCCTTTCTTAAACCAATGAACATGTTTTGTCAAAATCCAAACTCATTTGGAAAACATATATATTTTTTTCCAAATAAAAAGCTTCAACAAATATACACAGTGTATTTCCACCTGTTAAAAGTATAAATGAGTGAATTAATTTGGTTATCATTGAGTTTTTAATGGGAATTGAAGGAAGCAAAGGCATGCCTGGCAGGGTGCTTTAAATGGTAAGGGTCTCTCTAATTTTATAATGAATTCTATCACAGAAGAGTTTTACTCAACTTTCTTTGACACTTTAAGACTTTTAGAGTCTTTACCCAGCCTGTAGAAGAGGAGGCTCAGGGGAGACCTCATCGCTGTCTACAACTCCCTGAAAGGAGGTTGTAACCGGGTGGACGTTGGTCTCTTTTGCCAGACAACTTTCAACAAGACAAGAGGGCATGGTCTTAAGTTGTGCCAGGGGAAGTCTAGGTTAGATATTAGAAAGAATTTCTTTACGGAGAGAGTGATCAAGCATTGGAATGGGCTGCCCAGGGAAGTAGTGCATTCTCCGTCCCTGGAGCTATTTAAAAAGAGACTGGATGTGGCACTCAGTGCCATAGTCTAGCAACCGCAACGGTAGTAAAAGGGTTGGACTCGATGATCTCTGAGGTCCCTTCCAACCCAGCCAATTCTATGATTCTATGATTCTATGATTCTATGTCTGGATAGAAATGGGAACAGGTTTGTCAGCATTCTAGAGATGGAGTTTAACAGCTGTAGAGTTCCCCTTTCAGGGCCCAGATTAAAAACATAGTTTAAAAATACTGTAAAAATAGATTTTCTCTTGTCTCTGTTCTCACAGATTATTCTGAGGAGACAGAGGGAGGTGAGACATTGACCCCCTCATGGGGTAATTTGAACTGTTCCCAGCAAAAGGGAATTTGAGATTATTTTGCAGGTTCAGCTTGCAGTTTTCAAAGCTGCCTGCAGAGTTAACTTGCTAAATTCCATATTTAATAAAACATCTTTATAAACATCATAAAGTCTGTTTGTTTTAGAAGTTTGATGCTCAATAATTAGAGGCAAGTTGTGTAAAAATAACACACAGTACTGATAGAAATTTATGAGATCCGTCTCAACGCAGAAAGCTATATTCAACATACACTAATGAATGAAGCTAAAAAGATGGATAGGTATGGCAAGTAGACCCAGTTTCAGCAACTGAGAGTTATGGCAGCTGAATAAAAGACAAGACTAGACTAGTATTCAATAGCTCAATAGCCTGAACTCAGGTTACTATCATGTAAAAGGAGCTGGAAAGTCTGGAGGTAGAAAATCTGTGATTTGAAGTGGAACATGACTTAAATTTATTTGTTATTTAAGGTGAAATAATTAATGAGTCACATTTCACCCTGACTTTATGCTTGCAAAATACAAAATATTTGCCCCTGGTAGATGGGAGGGGGATAAGGAAAGCCTACAAGATTTAGAATCCACAGTGCCAAAAAATGTAGCCTGAATTAGTACTGTTTCACGATTAATATTTTGAAAGAGCAGCACACACACTAAGGAGCAATGGGCAAATATTCTTCACAATGTGTAAAGGAACATTTCTCTTTTTTAAAATTGATTTTAATACAAAAAGTAATGAAAAAGATTATGACCCTTTACAAACTGCAGAGAAAACAGTATTTTAGCTATCTTTTTTTAAATTGATCTGGGTTCAGCTGTCCATTTTCTTTTCCTAATCCTTTAAGTGGATTGTCAAAATATACTATGAAAAGGCATCTTGGATTATGTTAACTGAGATTTTTTTATAGTTTATCGAAAAAGTCACTTCACAGAACTTAAGCAGGTTATTTGGGAAAAGGAATGCATCTCCTGGAAAAAAAAATGTTTTCACTGAAGAAAAAATTGTATTCTCTTTCTTCCTCTTAATTCTAAAAGAAAACATTTTGATACAGAACCTGATTTATTGCTTTAATTATGAGATGAAAATCAATCTACCTCAATTCTGAGTTTTGCTCTTTGAGTTAATATTAGATACCAGACAATCTTCTGCACTTCTACTGCAGCTAGAGAACACATAAATTTTCTCTAAAACAAAAGTGCTGGTTTATTGGTTTTAGAGATATAAATGATGAAAATTACTTTGAGCATTTATTCACCAATTGATTAAGAACACAAATCACTCCCTACATTGATTTCTTAAAAATCTTCATTTCACCAAAGCTGAGTATAGCCAAGAATATGCAGATCTGCTTAAATGCTAGGTCAAACAAATTAACTTTTTAACTGAAGGTAACTAAGAATGTACCTATTTCAGAAACTTTGTTATTGTAACTCTATTTCATATGAAATAAGATACTTTAAAGTATTTGCTGCCCCTGCTTGTGTCTTCTTATTGCTAGTATTTGTCACTTTAAAGTGTTCCAGGATCACCACTTTCCCATGCAGAATTACAACGTTTCAATTTAATTAGGAGTGGCATCTCTTATTGCAATGCCAGCAACAATTTTAAACAAATACCATCTCCTGCAGTCTTTTGTGTGCAATTAACTGAAATCTACAGAGGGAGACCTCATATCCCATGGAGTTCTGAGAGGAAACACTGTCCCATTAAAGGTTGCATTCAATTGTTTCTTGTGTCACAGAGAAATCGTTGTTCTCGTTGGAAAACAGTACAAATTTCTGTTCTAATAATGGGTGGAGCTGTAATAGCAACAATTAATTGCTAATGGATGCCACAAGGGAAGACTAAATGTGAGCATCAGAATGTTTTATATCATATTTGCACTGTAAAGCTCTCATTTTCAAAGAGGAACATCACCAAGTACCTTGATTAATTAACTTTTTAACATTCCATTACTTGTTGCAGTCTTTTGCATAATTTATCATAGTAGGGATCACTTCTTAGTACTCATCGTGCCTTCTTAGTCTCTTTTTTTGGTATTTCTGGTATTTTTGGTATTTCTGGGTTTTTTTGTTTCAGGAATGAACAATATCCCTGGTTTCACTTTTCCCTTTGGATAGCACCATCATCAAGATGTTGAGCTGTTTCTGGGAATTGTTTTGCTCTAGCTACTTCTTTTTGCTTATAACATGTAACTGTGGGGTATATGGTGTAGGGCACATTGTTTTTAAATGACTACTGCCAAAGTAGTATATTACGTGTTGAACCCTGAGTATCTTCAGCATTTCCTAATGACAAGCTTTGGCAAATCAGAATTGTTAGTGAATAATGCTGAGTGTTCATTTAGGACCAACTTCTATTTTCAGTGTGATTTAGTCCTGAAAAATCAACAAGAGGGTTTATATTCAATGCAAGGTGTCATTATCAACACTGATCTTTTGAGGAAAAAAACAGAAAGGGACTGAAGAAACTTTAGAATGTTGTATATATCGCTCTGTCAAAAGAAAACACTTCCATGGAAACAGGAGAAAAAGAATTGTTCTTATAAAATATTCTTTGGGTAGATAAAAATGCTTTTTAATGTATCTTGGAAATATTAATAGTAATGATCCTAGTAATCCCATTCCAGGTTTAGGTCTACTGCAGGGACATGGTAGTGCAAACACTCAGGTGACATCATACCTAATCCACTACCTTGAGTCACTTACATAAGCACAAACCTGGAGAGGAAGAGGAGATTTTTCCTGGTGCCAGGAAAGCTGGTGATGGATTTCTTAGGATGTCAGGTAGTGATAGGACTAGGGGAAATGGTTTCAAACTGGAGGAAGGTAGGTATATTAGATATTAGGAAGAAGTTCTTCACCATGAGGGTGGTGAAATTGCCCAGAGAGGTGGTGGTAGTCCTATCCCTGGAGGTTTTTAAGGCCAGGCTGGACAGGGCTCTGAGCAATCTGATATAGTGGGTGGTATCCCTGCCCAAGGCAGGGGGGTTGGAACTGGATGATTTTAAAGTTCCCTTCCAACCCTGAAAATTCTATGATTCAGATGCCCTTGTCTTTCATACCTAAATAGGGAAATCAGGCAGCTCAGGACAACAGTAGCTGTCACTTTGCCAGGCCTGTGATATTTCCTGCTCAGCTTTACCATCCTCAACAGAGTACCTAATGTAAGAAGATTGGGCTTACTGTGGTACAAAATTTTGTAAAAATATTATGACAGATTTCTCAATGAAAAGAGGTAGAGAGATGTAGATGCAGTCGATTATGGTTGATGTTCATTATTAACCTCAATGACTTCAGCACTACAGTCACATGCTAAGAAAATTCCCTTTCAGTGTGTCTGTAGAGTAGTTACCTTGATATAAGGAAACAAGTATTTTGGAGAGGGTTGATTGTGTGGTGTCATGATGTGCATTTCTACATACACACAGGATGTCTAAACACACTTTACAGCCAGTTGTACCTAAAACATGAGTGTCTAGACTTATCTGCATTAGCTACTATAGATTAACCTGTGGCAGTCAGCTACTTAAATACAGACTTGTAGTTTTGTTTGAGATGGCTGGGGTATCACAGACACAAACCCAGGGCTGGCACATACAATGCAAGATTTTGGGGCAGGAATGTGCTGTACTGGAGCAACATCTTTGATTTCACAAGTGGTGAATTCTACTTGTAGTGAGTCAGCCAAAGATTTTAGCAAAGCTGGGGGAGAAGGCTACTTTCTTCCTTCTTTCATATTCTTTCATCAAAGTAAATGTGGGGCTTGCTGTCATGTTACCATGATTCATAATGAAATAGTTATGG
This sequence comes from Calypte anna, assembly GCF_003957555.1. Taxonomy (NCBI): domain Eukaryota; kingdom Metazoa; phylum Chordata; class Aves; order Apodiformes; family Trochilidae; genus Calypte; species Calypte anna. The sequence continues at coordinate 13,480,315 of NC_044245.1, forward strand.
TGGTTTGTGCACACATCCAGTCACCCCATGTTGGCATACTCAGGCAGGACAGGATATATGTGGGGTGAATATAACCATGTATATATACATGTTAAAACCTTCATGTATAAATATCATGTGATTTAATCCACTGGAAATCTTTAACCTTTATATTTTATTTTATATTTCCACAGAGCTTTTCTTATTTTCTTTTTTTCCCACTTCTAAAATGTCTTCAGCTGATAAAAGTTGTTTATTAGCAAAATTTGCCAAAATAATTTCCCCCTCAAGTGAGACATGCAGGTCACTATGCCTGGCTGTTGCTTATGAGAGCAACAAACTCCCTCGCTTACTCTCAGATCACTCATTAGAAGTATTTTTGCATTTGTTTGGTTCTACATGTTACGAAGTTATGGGTCAGATTTTCAGTGACACCTAAAGAACACTTCACCAAAAAGTGCTGTCTTCCTGATCTTGCCAAATTCAGCAGCCCATTTCAAATGTACATCCCAGCTCTTTTGCCATCTTATTTTTGTTATACTTTGACAAGGCTGCAGAAAAGTATTAGAATCTCCTAAGTATCATATTTTGCAAAGAGACTGTATCACAGTCTTTGTTCACAAGGATTTTTTATTTACTTAGGGACCTAATTCACAGTCTCTGCAAAAGGAACACTCTCAGAGGGAAACGCCTTCATACTGTCACCAGTTTCAAGTTGCTTCTACGTGAGCATAATCTAGTTGTCAGTTTTGACTTCCATGGTGGATAGGATAGGAATTCTGCAGCTTTTCAGAAATTGCTTGGTATTTTCTGGCCTTATATGTTTTTCTCTAGCCAGGAATTTCTAATCACTGTTTTAAAACTAGCAATAATGAAGTTTTAATGAAGTTTAAACTTCATTAGTCAAAAATAAACAAAGGTTTCCTTTAAGAAATGCCTCTTTGTTCCAACAGCTACCAGTAATCCAAGTAAATTAATTTTACGGTCTTTATTTTTCATCCAATCTGTAATCTTGAAATTAATTTTCCTTTAATGTAACTTCAAATTGGCTTTTTCCTTTCCAGCCACCCAGAGAAGCAATATGTAGGCTAACTGGGTCATGCATAATAACTTCTTATATTAGGCATGGTAATGCTGGAGCACCCATCTTGCTTAGAACAAAAGTAATCACACAGAAGTGTACCAAAAGACTTTGGGGAAACTGTCTCTGTTGATTTAATTTAACAAAGGTTTAAGCATTTCAAATTATAGATATGCAGAGGGGAAAGTAAAGGTGAGAAAGGCATTGTGAAAATAAATGTGACTGGGTTGAGAAGGAGACTTGGAAAGTGAAACTAGTGGCAAGGAAGTGCCAAAAAGATATGTGGAACAAAGAACTGTCTAGAGATTCTTATTCTGTAAAGTAATTTACAGACAGAGACACGTTTCCTTCTGTATTCTTCTGGTTTTGCAAATACGTAAAGGTGAGGTCAAGTGGCTGTAAAACCGAATGTCCTTGCCCTGCTCTTACCATTGCTCCAGTTAAGCAAACTCAGCCTCATTCAGCAATTGAGAAGGAAATACAGATTTGGGAGCTGGTTTCAATCTGACAGATGATTTATGCCAGAATTCTGGACTATTGAGAGAATAAGAGGCTAAAGGAATGGACAACAGGAGCTGAAATGGGAATTATAGAAGCACAAACTTGATAGAGCTTAATCGTGGGGAAAGGAAAGAGTAGTATCAGAGTTTCCAACCACTTTTCTTGTTGTCATGTTTAAGATCCCCAGTGACAAACCAAGCACAAAGAAAGCCTCAGGTCTGTAGAGTGACTTGGCTGCAAAACAAGAAAAAAAATCTTGATACAGGTTAATGGTTATGTTTCACATTGTAAAACAAACTCAATGTGAACTAATTTCATCTCCATGTGGGAAAACTACTTAGTTCCTCATTGCATCATAATATACTCTGTTGGCACACTTTCACAAAAAGACAAATGACAAAAATAAAACAGGATAATGAATAAAAAAATACCACAACTGTCTCATTTAAAGGTATGAAACAGAGACTGGGAATAAATGGTCATTTGCTACCCTCGAAGGGAAGTACCACTATCACTCTGCTAATGACTGTATTCCTATAAGTTCTGGGAAAAGAGGTGAACTGCAAAATGACAGTTTGCTGGTGACACCAAGTTATTCAGGGTAGTAAATTCAGTGACTGGATAGCTAGGTGACAGGTGAAACACAATGCTGATAAACATGACATGGTATGTGTGAAAAAATAACAATTGCAGCTTTCTAAGAAGATCATTACAATCTAGGAGCATAACCTAACTGCATGCTAGATGATTCCATAACAATATCCATACAATACTTGAGAAAACATATTATACACTATCAGAAAAGACATAGAGAACAAAAGAAAGTGCTTTGTGTTTGTACCCAACTTGACCAACATTTTCATCTCACAAAAGGTTTATAAGAACTAGAAAAAGTCCAGAGAAGAACAAAAAGGATCTTAAAAGGTATAAAACATGTTTTTTAAAAGGAGTGGTAACTAGTTGTAGAAAAAAGTGAGATTACAGAGCTCTTCCAAATCATTAATAACATGGAGTCTATTAGACACAGACATTGACTGTCTCATCCAGAAGACTCAGAAACCACCACACAAACCTGGTGGGGTGCTTGCTCTGAGTGACTGAAAGATCATTCCTCACACAGGGGATGGTAAATTTGGGGTTTCCTTTGTAAGGAATATTGAGGGTACAGAAAGCTTATGTAGACTAAAAGGTAAACAGAACAAGTAAAGAAATTCCTTGAGCTTTCTAAGGAGACATACCACCTTACTGTCAGAAAAGTATTTGATTTGAATATAGCTGAAGAATAACATTTGATATATTTGTTTTGTTTTTATTTTTATCAAGGCAACTGCTATTCCAGCAGAACACAGAGCTAGACAAATCTTTGGTCTGAAACACAATAGCATATTTTATATCTATATAGTTTTATAACCACCTGATCAATTTGAGTTTAAAAAGCACCTTTACTTACTATTTGCATTACAGTAAAACTGAATGATCAAAATCCATTCGGAGTGTTTTTCAACAATGTTCCTAAGAAACCTTGATGCTTCTAAAAAATTCTCAATCCCCAAACTTTAGGCATGATAATTCATCCCAAATTGTTAACTATCTGGGGTAGAGTTTTGTCAGCACCACTGTCAGCAGTCTCTGAGTACAGGCCAATTATTTATACACTGATGAACATAAATTTTTAGCTACCTTTCCAGATGCTGTTACTATTGTTAGGATTTTGGGTTTGTTTCATTTTTTTCTGACTTGTGACAATAGTGAGTTACTTGTGCTAGGAAGTGCTGTGTTTCAAAACCAGGAAGAGCTGGCCAATATTAAAAAAAAAAAAAAAAGATTTACAACATTCTCTTTTAAAGGAGTAAAAAAGTATGTGTTGAGATCCTATAGGACTTCAGATTTAGCTATAAGGTAAATACATTTATTGGATGAATGGTAATGCTGGCAGGTAATATACCCTCAGCAAATGAATGACTCTGTGGTTAATAACAACCAGATAATTCCTCACCATCACCACCATTTGCTGAAGTTCTAGGAAAAAATATTAGGCTGATGGCCTGATTACATCATTAAGGCCTAGGCTCAGAGTACATAGACCTTTAGCTCCCAACTGTGTAGTCCTAGCCAAGAAACCTACAAGCCAAAGCCTCTGACAGCATCTGTGTATTATGTAGAACACACAAGTGGCTTCTGGACCTTCAAGTGCAAATGTCCAGACCATACACAGAAAGCAAGAAAATATAAGCAAAATAACATCGTTGGTTTGAAAAACAACACAGCCATTTTCTTTTTCTAAATACAGTAAAATATATCCTTTTTCAAGTTAATTAAAATATAAATAAGTTTCTGTAAAAAAATCTTGACATTCACGTTTTGCAAAACGTTCAAAAGAACCACAGCACACAACCTCTATAACAAAAAGTATCGTGGTGACCAGTTCAGCAACATCCCTGTGCATTATTCAAAGCATAAAGGATAAAGCAAGACATATTTCTGGCAACTCATTCCAAATTCTGATTTTTTAGGAGTCATTTTTAAGAACAGGCAAGGTAGAATACCATGAGGAAATTCAAGACTAATCAGTAAATATTTATCTGTGTATCTATATCTGTATATATAAATTCAGCTTACCAAAATTAGAGCTCACAGGCAAGAAATGTTTACTGGTTGAAACTGTCAAACTGGCAGCAGTTATGAGTCTAGTTTTCTCAGTATTTGTTAGAAAGCAATGGAGACTGGGAGAAAAAAAATCATCTAATCCTAAGCAATACACAGGAGTCAAAGTCAATTTGTACTGTGTATATGAAGCCAAAAGCAGAAAACTCTGCATAAACTTATGCAACTTGTTGAACAGTTTTTTTTTTTTCTTTTTTAAATTAGTGCTCTTTTCTGCTAACCTTTTATTCAAAAATATTGCAAAGCCACTAAGTTAATTTTCCATTCCAGCATTCTTCAACATGTTCTAATCTTCTCTGGCATCTGAAACATGATTTCTTATCAGTAAAACTGACTTCTGTTTCACCCACTAGTCCTGTGAAAATATTTAAGGACCCCAATCTGTGTAAACTAATGTCTGAATTATGCTGGGCAAGGTTTAACATGTTAAAACAAGAAAGAAAGAGTAAGAAGCAAAATACTCTGAAGAGGTGGAAGAAGTGAATATTCTCATTTCAGAGCACACTGCTCAGCAGCTTGAGAAATCTGGACAGAGCTGTTACCTCAGATTGCCACTGTACAATTTCTGCTTTATTTGCCTGGCAGACAAAATATATTTACCTTATCTCCTAGTAAACTAAGAGTGTGAATCATTTGTCAAAGAATCTCTAACATTCATGAAAACATAGGAGCACATATCTATTATTTAATTGGATTATGAAGCTCTTGAACAAATAAATTCATAATGCGGTGGTGATCTAGCTTCTGCTTGTTCTGTGTTTTTCACTTTGAAATTCAGGTTTCATCTATAAAAGAGGGATTTTTTTTCTTATCTATATTTTAAGAGGGACGTTGTTTTATATAGTTAAATGTGCACAAGTAGGGAGACCAGTCCAGCATGTAATATAATCTTAGTTTGGCTGACATTTGACACCAAAGATAACTCTATACAAATGTTTAAAATTTACGGGGATGTGCGTTAAAATTAAGGGCAAATGTCCAAATGTTCTTATACTGAAACAAACTGGCATTCATTAACCAAAAGCATTGCATTCAATGGTAAGACCACAGGAATAAAGAAAAACAAAAATGTGAAAATCCACTTAACGTGTACACCTGAAAAAAAAGAAACTGTTATTGGTATAAAATTTAGAACTGAGTAAAATCTGTTTATTACATCAATACAAATAATACACAGTAACAATTATACCAATTTAACTTCTTCAGTCTCATCAGGTTTTATTCTTTTATTATTTACTTCAGCTCTAAATTAGTTAACATATTTACAGTTTGTTTGGTAAGCCTTGATTTTAACAGAATCCTGGGTTAATAAAATGGAAGACATTTTATGCTTTGTAAGTGGCAAGAAAGGAATACAAGGATGGAAAGGAATATAGATATTATACATATATCAAAATCAGACATGAAGTAGAAGTTGGAAAAAGGCTCTCTAATAAAAGGCGGGTAAGGCCACTTACAGCACATTATGTCATGGTTTGGCAATTCATTACTCAGTGCTTGGTTAACACAATGCAGTCTGAACTCTTGAATATAGAACAGTTATGTATGTGAATCAGCTTTGGGTGAATAACTGTCCCGTCCTATCTAGTTACCTACTGGTATGTCTGAGTATCTTTTTCTGAATTATTTTAGCACACTTTCCTGCCATTTACTACTTTAAAAATAATTACACAGTTCATTTCTACATTCCAAAAGTACAGGTCACCATAGTGTCTGAGTATGTATCACATAACTTCAAAAACTCAGACATGTGTAATATTTTCTACAGCTACCACAATCAAATAATTTTCCAGATTATGACTTTAAGTATCAAAAAATTAATAAAATATTAATTCCACTTCAATTTTCAATGCATATTGAAATGCTGCCAATAATTACATTGCTTTGGGAGAGCATTCAGAAAGGAAATTACTATTGCAGATTTGTTTGAAAAATAAACCCTAAGCCAAAAAGCTGCAGACTTCATTACACCAGGCTACAAAAGTGTGTAATTTTTTTTCCTTCTTCATCTTCCTAGGAGTTCTCACTTCAGCACATTTTTAACATAATATTATATTAATCCATTTTTAGTCTTACTTCTCCATGGCAAAACTAATCTGTGTTACGTAGAGACAACACTGCAACCTAGCACACAGTGTACACAGAAAACAAGTTGGTATCACACACAGAGCAAATAAACCAGCTGCTAACTTAGCAAGAATTCTTATGTCCAATCATGTTTTTTTGCAGCAAAACACAACTGCATATATTTTTCATCTTGACTTTTGTATACTATGTTAAAATATCCCTCTACAGACTTTACTTCAAGACTATAAGAAAATTTCAAGAGGTAGAAAAGAGGCACTGCGCAACCTATTCAAGGATAATGGGGAAAGAAACAGCTAAGTAGTTTGGCAAGAAATGACTTGGATTGGAGAGCTAAATTTCTCCCCATTGTTTTTTTTTTATATTAGTTTCCACTAAAATACTAGCAAAAAATATTCCACCAATAATCCAAAGAGCACTTTTGACTTTTCCCAGACATCAAGCAGGAGTTTTACTTTTATCTGCTCTGTAATAGCCCTTGAATTCATAGTCCTGACTGCCTAAAAACATGGATACAATAGGAAAAAAAATTCAAAACCATGTTTTCTTCATTATTTGGGCAGTATCTGGAAAGCTAGGAATCTACGTTTAAACTCTCTTTGACTGCAACTGCCTTATGACATCTGGACAATCTCCTCCTACCAGGCTGCTATTTAAAAGATAGTGAGAGCTGTTGCCACCAGGAGCATCAGGCTCTCAGTCAGAACGGATCTCTCATCTCAGTTTGTTGGCAAAGAAAACATCAGCACCTAATAATTAGATTTTTATCACTGTTTGGTTCCTTAATGCTATGGAAAGGAGACTTGTTGGGCCATGCCATTTTTTTCTTGTGTTTCCTTTTATTATAAATACATTGTAATTACATTATTTTTCTTAACAGATTCTACATTGGGTCCAAAGAACTATAATATGTTTCCTTGTGACTGCAGTCTCATAGCCTTTGGTTTTACTGCTGCTATTGCTTATACTCTACCGTTTCCATCTCTCTCTCTCAACTCTGAGAAGTTGTCATTTAAGGGAACACCACCAACAACAAACACAAAGAGAGCCATAAAGGAGTCATATAAGATGACAATTTAAGAAGCTGCTCTTCCGAATGTCAGGTACCATGAGGAACTTCTTGCCTTTTGTACTAAGTGAATCAATCATATTGAATGCCTGAATATAAATCCCTCAGGAGATGCCTGAGCCAGTTCAGTGTCTGAGTCACTAATGAGTCAGAATGCTTTGTCAAAAAATTGCTCCCCAGCACTTCAGGTACCAAGTAGAGGGAATTCTGAACTCACTTAGGTGCACCATAGGAGGCCTCTAACAAAGCAAGGCAAGGTTTGTAGGCAGACACAGTATCTTTTATTCTACCACCTGGTGTGGCTGGAGAAATTAGGCATGCTTTCATAAAAATAGATGGACCTTTTTAATTTTAAATAACTTTAAATGCTAGTAGACACCAATGGCTCATAATTTAGTTAGATACATACCACTTATAACATCTTTGAAAGAAGTGTTAGTTGCTGACTATAGAGTAGAGGTGTAATTAGAGGAAGAGGGAAGAGTTGCAGAGGTATGGTGAAGTACTTTCAGCCCAGGGAAAGAGGAAGCAAACTAACTTGTGAAAATGGAGTGGTTGAGAGGGACAGAGCTTTTATTCTGAAAAAAAAAAAAATCAGTACTTCCCTATTATTACCAGTAGAGAGATAAATTTTAGTTCTCAACATCTTTTAAAGATGTTTTATAGGTTTCTTTTCGTTTTTTTCCCCAATTATAACTGTGCACCATCAAATGATACTACTTCCACTTACTGGTTCCTTAATAATATCTTCTTCATGTTTCTGTCTCCTTTGTTATCTACAACAAGATTACAGTGCAGTAAAGCAAGAAAGAAAATACAACAATTATATAATAACTGAAAAGAATAATTGCCTATAGTTGATAAAAGAGAGGAGGAAAGAAAGGCTGAAATATTTCATGCAACATCTCTTTGTCACATATTGACCCAGTTTGTCATAATTCATTTTTATTCCTTTGTAAAGTTGCATCATCTGGGTTACAATCTGGCAGGAAGTGTGTCACTACTATCTGTACACATGTGGGGGAGCAGAGGGTTCCTCTCATAAACTTAAGTATGTGCACAGATACCTTACATCTTTATGTCTGCATCTGCCTTTTCTGAAGTACTGTTCAGCCAAGTTACTCTCATTTCCACTGCAGTAATACAAACTTAGTTCTAGTCAATATCTACCATGTTCAAGACATCCTAGATATTCTTATTAGTTGTAGATGTCCACAGTTACTGAAACACATTTGGATTTCTTCTCAATACCAATACTTATCATGAAACATGAAATTACCAACACTTCACATGAAGGAGCACTAAACTATGAGCAGAAAGTAATTTCTGTCACTGAAATGCTTCTACTAAGCACGTTATAAATGAAGACACAAATGTCCTAGACCTCTGCTAGTTAAGTGGTCATTAGTTCCTTCTGGAAGTAGGAGGCATTTCTTCAACAAAAAGCTTAGGACAGAGACAAAGTAAATAGCTCCAGGACATGAACACAGGGTCAATGCTGTCATACATCCTGAATGGTTTGACAGTGTTTATTTCTGTTTCTAAAAAGCAGATGCTTTCCTGCATTTGTTATTATTTCAAATTGTTTTCAAAACATGCATACACACACATGTATTGACACATGCACATGTGTTCATGTATGTGTAGATATTTAGATATCTATCATATATCTATATATATAAATATATTTTGCATATATTTCCTTCCTTCCTTTTTTCCTTCCTTCCTTCCTTCTTTCCTTCCTTGTTTCTTTCCTTCCTTCCTGCCTTCCTATCTTCCTGCCTGCCTTCCACCTTCCTGCCTCCTTCCCTTCCTCCATCCAGCTGCCTAAATATGCACATCCAGTGCCATTTGAAAGTCTCTAAATCATCTGTAAAGCTGATGTTATAGGCAGGACACTGTACATGGGGGGACACAATGATCTATCTGTTGTGATGTAATGGCCTCAAATGGAGGCAGGTAAGAGTCACTGAAAAACTTAACTAAACCTAGATGACTGTGTTCAGGAAACTCATTCCATCCTCTAATTTTTATTTAACCAATAGTAGAATTGCTCATTCCTATTTTCAGTTATGGACAGAATTAACACATTGAAAGACTGCCTCTAAAAAGGAAGGGCTAAACTTCAGAGGCCATATGTTTAGAGTAATAATGTTCCTAGCACTCATCCAGTAGCTGTTATTGTTTTTGTAAACAATGTATGTAGCTTATAATGCCCCAATCCCCCCCTCCCCTGCCTCAGAAACTTATAGGATCAGGGCTCATTATACATACCTGTAGATTGAAAATTATCTTTATCTTTTATATAACTGAACTGTATATAGGAAGAAGTGGTCTCAATGGAAAATTTTGCACTTATTTAAACCTTTCTATCTGAAGATCCTAAATCATTGTACAGATGTGAATACATTTAAACTAACAGAATTTCTGTACCATTATATTCCAGATTCTCTTTTTTAAATTAATCATTATAACAAAATGAAATTTCTGTGGTGTATGAATGATGTACTATGAAAAATATATATCTTGTACTTGAGCACGATAGTATAATGAATTTCCTGATCACAGAAATTTGCTTGATATAATTTATTTGTGTTAGCTGAACATATTCTCCAAAGACTTTAATTCAGTTCAAATTCAGATCCAGAGACAATAAATTCTGATAAGCTCTCCTATATCATAATCTCTGAATGAATCCATATCATGACTCTAGAGAAAAGAATATCTTCTACTTCCTGCTAATCTGCAGTGTCTCCAACAACAAAATTATTCTTGGCATTATGACAAGATTAAAAAGTTCACAAAATTTTCCTTCTTTCCTGATTAAAAATCTGTATACATGATCTCTCCATTAATGATGATCTCTGAATCAGTTTCCATATTCTCATCTTAACCAATCCTAACTGATCCTAAGCAAACATTTTATTTCAGCATGTACACTGACATACTTTGTATCAAATAAGCTACAGGGAAAAAACCAAAAACAAACAAAAAAACCAACCAAACAAACAAAAAAACCCCCCAAAAACACACACACACAAAAAAAACCAAAAATCAAACAAACAAAGTCTTAGGGCCAAAATTAGATCACTTCCTATGGGGCTATAGAACACTAAAAGATATTATTCAAGATAATTGTTTTGCAATGTTTCTAGACTCTGTAAATCTATACATTTATTCTTGCCATCATGTTTTCAATTCTGAAGATATCTTTACCCCTAACCATAATTCCGTCTGTGTTCCCCACCTGCACTCCCCCTAAATACCCTACGAGCTGGCAAGATCACCAGGAAAGCACCAAGGGCCCTTCTTCTATGTGTATTCAGAGCACTTCTCACACTTACTACTTGCACCCAGTCAAGCTGAAAACATGCAGACAACATTATAATGATATTGCCTGCAGTGCTTTTGCATTACAGATCTCAGGCTTAGTACCTGGGTTCATGCAGTAGAAAAATTATGCCTCCCCAGTCAGAAAGGAGGATGGAGCCTATTGGTATTAATGCCACACCAGTGAACTAACTGTAAACATGAAGCTTGGATTAAAGGTCATAGTCATCCTAGCCATTAATACTAAATCACTTCTCCTTTTATGAACATAGTGTCTTCTAACAGCTGCCTTCTACTGTTATGGTAAAGCTGTGTCCTAAAAAAATGTGTGAGCAGAGGAGATGGAAAATTTTAAAGCATTGAGCCTATGCAATGGAACTCATTTTTCTACAAGAGATAAATAAACCATAGTTATTTTTGTCAGAGTATGTGAAAAATGTATTCTTTCAGTTTGCTTTGTCTTCACAAAGATCTCCATCATAAGAAACCCCATTAATGAATTAAACTCTTTCTCCTACTTTTAAAAAAAATAATGTTACTGACACTTCTGTTTTTTAAGCTAGCCAAGATCTATGATCTATATAAATATATATGGAAATTTCACGTTTTCTTGACATATCCAATTAAAAAGAATTCTGAGTTATGTGTACTCTTAGTTTTTAAATATTGTAAACATCCATAAATGAACATTATATTTTATCACCTAAGGAGCAAATTAGCAATGCTGATTCATAATCTATTCTAGGAGAAACTGGAATATGCCTCAAATGCAAAAAAATCTTTTTGTGTAAGTTTTGCTTTGTCTTGTTTTCTTTATTTTATAAATCCTAATAATTGTCTGTTATTTTGTAACAGGAAAATATAAACACAGAAATTAAAAATGTTTTCAATGGAAAAGATGAATTGTTTCTTCAGAAAATGCCAGTCTACAAGGTTTTAACAGTGAAATTGTTTTTATCTTTATGCATGAAATTTCCATGCAAGTCTAGTTGTTACAACCAGCATTATAAGTGTTCTTATAACCAGCACTGGTATTTCCATATCACATCTATAACTTTTGTACCTCAACCAGAGAAAGAGGTTGGAGTTGGGAATGTTTGAAATAAACTCCAGCAGGTGGAGATAAAGAGTAGTAACAGACACAACACGCTTTCAAATAGCTCAGTCTGGTTTTCATCATCTGGAAGTTTGTGTGGTTTAAGTGACACCACTTGACAGAGAAGGATGACTGATTCAGTGCTACAACCACTGCCACCCTTAGTCTGCAAAACCAGTAGACTGCCTGGTGCCTCTGTGCTGGCAGTGCCTTTGGTTAATCACATGACAGCAGCTGGCCCACGGGACACCCCAGCTCCGAGCCAGCTCCACTGATTCACTGCCTTGACCTGAAGTGTCTGAAGTGAGTAACGATGCAGGAGAGTAAGAACCAGCAGTAATGAAGCTTGATGAAGACTCCTAAGGTCACAAATGTATATTTAGCATTTGTTTTTTCTTGCCAGCTGACCAACAAAACAAGCTGGTTGCTCAGACAATGTGTAGCATTTTCCTGGAGGCAGCAGCAATATGAAAGAGGGGGAATAGGAATCTTATCTAGTAATAGTAAGTGAGGAAAAGACAGAATTTTAAGAATATATTTGTATCTGTCAATAATTCAGACACAAACCTCACTCGTTGCTTGTTGTAATGCATTGCGGAAGGAGCTAATATGAAAAATTAACTCTCTCCCTCACAGCACTGAGTCAGGATAATCAACAGATTTTGTAATAGAAAAAGATTCTTCAATTATGATAACTACATATTGTGTAACAACACAATTTGTTGACTGGCTGTGAGAACATCATCATGAAAATATTGCCCCACGGCAAAATCATGTTCTGAGATCCTGATATATTCATTTTTTACTTCTTTTTTGAAAAAAAAAAACAAAACACTTTCTGGGTTATGAGCACAATGTGAAGTCTTACATGATTGCATCTAGAGGATATATTATGCACAGAAGAATAATTTTGAAGAAGAGTATTTGTCTTCCCACTGTACCCTAACAAATTTAGGCTGGTTACCCATCCCCTTTTTCATCGCTAGGAACAGGTAACCTGATGAGCCAGCAAATGAAGAAACTAGCAGGTGGTTTTCACTCTTTTAGAAAGAAGTGCAAAATATTTGAGATAGTGTGAGAGCTACAGCATGGCATTTGAATTATAACTGCCCATGGTTGAAAGACATGGATATCAAACATCAATTTGTTTCAAAATGGAAATGGCCTTGTAGATTGGGCAATTAGTATTGCTTCTGTGCTACAGATCTCTCATGTGCCCTAAAAAAATCTCTGTATACTCGGATTCAGAAGATCACGGTGATTATGGTTTTAATTGTGTAAAATAGTCTATATGAAAGGTGGCTAGAGCTACATGATGCCAGAGGAAGCACTGCGTTTGTTATAATAGAGAAATGGAACTTGGGACATTCTTCTGTCTCACCTATGTGTTCCAGGGAGTGGATTTGACGTTTCCAGAAAAGGTTTTTTCTAAAAGGCTTTGTGCCCTTTTGAGAGACTGGAGCAGAATTCAGCATAGTCATCATATAGACCATCCAAGGGAGAGTTCAAGTCACTCTGGGCAGTAATTTTTGAAAGGCTTTTAGTTTCAAAACTTCTCAGCATGTGAATTAATATTCAACTCTTTCATACTGAGAGTGGATGTATGTTAAAAGATGTGAGAGATTTTCTTTACTCACTGTACCTGAATTTTAGCTTTCCTTTAATATTTAGTGTAACTAAATTCTCTGTCCAATGGGAAAAAAAATTAATTAATGATAGACATGTTGATGGACAAAATTAGTTGTAAAAGAATTGTAAATTATACCAACTATAAAAACTTACTTATTCTCATCTGTGACAGGGTTTTATGTACCAGGATCAAAGAAAAAAAATGCATAATGTTATACTGAGTATCTTGCTGAGGTCCATGAGGTCATGCACCTTTATGTTTCCAAGTTCCAGGACAGTGTTTTGTTTATACCAATTAGCAAATACCTGTTTTTCACATAATTTAACATTTTAAATTATTTTCCTAACAACACAGTAATATGAACTTGAGTCATCTATGCCTCAAATGCCAAATTGGATTAAAAAAGTTTAAATGTGGTCATAACCTTAATTTCATCAACTTGATAAGAATTAGGCTTTCTTGCAAGGAGGTAATTTTAACTTTTTAATTGTCATTCTCCATCCTGGAAGAATTCACCTACACTATTCAGATAAAACACTGAATTATATCACAGCATTTGTCTCTATTTTCTTCAATTCTTAGTTTGATTCCTTTAATAGTATATTGTCAATATACTAGGTATCAGTAGTTCTAAAGTGCATCTAAAGTTCTTTTCCAAAATATTTGATTTTCCTATGTGAAGATTATTAGAAATAGATGTAGCTTCATCTGTCTCAAGAGTTTACTATTCCAAACATTTTAAATGCACAAAGACAAATTCTTGTCATTCTAGTTTGTTTTGCTCTTATAATCGCTCAAGATAGTTAAGCCCAGCTTTTTATATAATACAGGTTAATTCTCTTTGTGACTGCTTTTATAGCCCATCTTTTCTGAAATTCAGTACTGTATAACATCTGGATCATGATGCATAATAGTCAGTACTCAGATTCCTGAAAATGCTAAAGATTTTGTTTTATAAGTTCCAATAAACTTGAAAAGCAGATTATTTTCATACAATTTTTGTTTCTGATTTGAATCACCAAAAGAACCATGTAATTCTTTTAGTAGTATGAAATTTATATAACCAGCTACATAGACACAACAAACCACAGATCAGATCTAATGAAATAAAGCCCAAAATATATATGTGGTTTATCTAAAATGTTACAAAGACTCATTAAGTCTCTAATTCCTCTTTTAAAAAGCTTTCATTCTCACAAGAATACATTTTTGTGTGTGTGGTCCTTAACATTGCAGGTTTGGAGACCAATGAATGTTTTCATTGAGCTAGTCCTGCACTTGCATTCAGTAGTCTAATGCTTTTTAAATAAAAAAAGTCAAGTACCTATGTAGACAAGCAGATACTGTACTCTGTTTATTCTACAAGCCTGTGATCATAAACTCTTGGTAAATATTTGTTCTTTGGAGATTAGATTTAACATACTTGCATTTACTTGCAATTAAAATGCTGCTTTCCTGATGACTGTTACATGGGCTGCTGTATTTCACCAGTGACATAACATAATGTAAAGATAAGAGCTAAATAGAAAGAAGTCTGTTGTGGATAAGGCTGTGGTCTGTTTCTGAAATTAACAGTTTATGGCAGTTATATTTGGATAATTTTTCACTTCTCTAACATCATTGCAGTTTGACATTATCAGATCCCAAATGTATAATTATTTTTCTTGGGAGTTTTGTGTTTTGGCTTTTTTGGTTGTTATTGTTATTGTCATTATGATTATTATTATTATTACTATTACTATTACTATTATTACTTTGTTTGCTCTAAAAAATGCTGTCATTTTATAGCCTCTACCATGTTTGTTAAGAACAAAGGTGCTTTTCTTCCTTCCTTATCTGATTTATTGACTATTAGGCACTCAACACTTCCAAATTGCTTCCAAAGGCAATTAAGTAGCAACATAAATTCTAAGACACAAATGTATGACTTAAATTACAGAATTCACTTGTTGACTCTAAAAACAGAAAAGTCAACATTAATGTTGATTTCTTTCAGAGTATTTAAGGGTCTTTATATTTAATGCAAAAAAAGGTCTTTTCATTGTGCCATACTGCATCAGTCCAAAAGGACTATCTTAGTATAAAGGAGATATTCTGGATACAAGTACTAAAACAGTCCTCTAGTAGTTCCTAGCCTGTGATGGCCACTCTGGCATTTATTTTCACCTCTTTATCTACTAAGCTAAGACATGCCGAAAGCAGACTGTTGTTACAGAGAAAGTATATATGGTCCATGTTCTCAGCTCTTATAATCCACTTTAGCTCTGCTAATTATGGTATAGAAAAACTAATTCATACATTAGGGCAATGTAGTATCATTGAACATGCATACAATCATGTTTTTCCTATACGAACCAGCTTGCACACATATAGTTATAGTAAGCAATTGCAAAGAAACTGGTGGCACTGCTAATTCCAGACACTTCCTTTTCATAGAAGCAGAAATAAGCACCCAGTAGGTTTTCACATATTTTAATGACCCACTTTTGTAGCAATCTCACACCTAAAAATTTAAAGAAGGAGACAAAACTGCTAATCTAATTTTATTTTCCCTCTCTTTGCACTTGTGAATTCACAATTTCCATACCACTGTATTAGCTTTCATATTTCTGAATTATCCCATCAGAAACCACCAAAACTGATCATGCCTCCCTCTCTTAACTTAATCAATGAAGATTTTGTCAAATTTTGAAATATTTCATTTTATTTGTGGCCATTCAAATTATAAAATACACCTCAAATTTAAAAACACAAATCTTTTTAACAGGACTCAGGCTTTTTAAAAATATTTTCCCTCACAGAAAAATGAGATGAAATCTCAATCAGCTCTTGTGACAAACACATTGTCTAAGGAGTTTTTCCTTTTAGATGGTTAGAAGTATACAATCCCAATCTTTGTTTACAGGTAAACTGCAAAGCCCTCAAATAATCATTGTTTTCCTTAGGAAATGTCTGTCTGACTCTTCTAGCCCTACTACACCAGATTAGCCAAAGCGTTCATTGTAATAAACTGTCTCCGTATTTTAGCTGCATTTCTTGAGGTGCCTGTCACTGTCTTTGAAGCAATGCAGGCTGAAGCTGCTGACCTCCAGATCACTTCATAAGGTCATTTTTTTTCTGTTGGATCGCACAAGGAGGTAATTACATATTATGCTAAAGATTTCATTACTGGTCCAGCTGTACTTACCTCAATTATTTTAAATTAGACATCATTTAATTAACTTTTGGCATGTTTTTGTGTATGGTAAGATTTCATAAGTGTATCTCATCGATTATAATTGAAAATGTTACTAATAACAACTAACGGGTAGAAAATGTAAGAAGGTGCCCCAGTTTTTACAAGAATTCAAAGCTTTCTTCCCTCCTTGCTTCTCCTTCTGCCTAACACTGAGCTTTCAAGGACTTAAAATTCATAAATTGTAATTACATGAGCCAAATTTCATCTGATATCAGCATGCAAGTTCTTTTTAATAAACTGCATTAAATAATTTGATTGCACCTTTCCTATTTCTGCTAATTAATACGTGCCAAGAATCATTGTGAGAAGTAGGATGAACAGCAATGATAGTATCAATGTTACAGCTGCCTGTCACATCTGCCAAAAAGTAGACTGAAAGTTTCTTAAAAATAGTGAGATACATTATAATTAAAACTTATAGGAGAGAAAGAGATGCATACTGGGATTTTAAACTTCTGTACCAGCCCTTACAGAATTTATGACTGCAAGTGGGTGTAGCTGTCAACTATTATTCACCAAATAACTTTATTAGCTTGGGAAATCAAAGACTCCAGCAAGTTTATATTTTTATCCTCTTGAAACTAATATACAGATGCACTGTGTCAAAGAGGTATCTGATTTTTTGTTGTGTGGTGAGCATATATAATCCACTATCCCATGGATCTCTGGGTTACAAATCAGAATAAATACTCTTTGTGATAGTGCATTTCCTTTCTAATGTCAACAAAAAAAATCACACCCCAGCTCTTTTCCATGCCTAGGCATACACAGCTCAGCCTTTTGGGTAAGAGAAATCTCCCTGATCTCTGCAGAGGGAGTATCCCTGTGGTCTCATCTCTTCTTATTGCTTTAGAGATGCCACAGTCACAGTGGGGCCCCACGCCTTCCTGCACTGCCTGTCAATCAGCTGGTCTTTGGGGATCATAAATCATTTCCATTTTTAGTTGGGCAGCTGGTAGGCTGGGAGAGGAAAGAGTTTCTGGGATATTATGCAGCTGTCAGATATCAAACCATGATACTTGGGGTTTGGCACCAAGTTTTCCACCCAGGATATCGAGCTACATACCACATGCACACTCTACCTTTAACAGCCAGGGGCACCCGCTCTTTCCAGTCAGTCTCTCAGTCTCTCAGAAGCATTTTGTCTGGCTCTGGGAGGCACAAATACAGCAGGATTTACTCAGGAATCTGTCATGGTCTCAACAATCAGATACAATGTTGAAGGCAAAGTGTACTTGAATGGTTGATGAGTGGACTGATGAATCTTCTCAAACCCCAAATGTTGCACATCAAATTAGGGAAAATGTCACAAATTCACCAGGCAGTGTAGAAGAAAGGATGCCTGTTAAAGTTTTTCTGTGCTTAATATGCTTAACATTGTCATATCATTTTGTTCCTTAGTGTACAGAAATGTACCTGATCGCCTTCTAAACTTAATTGAACACCTCTTTTGGTGCATTCCTTAGTTCATCTTCTGTCAAATCAGCCACTTTTGCTTCCATCTTACTGTTCCTTATCCTCCAGAAAGACTGATTCTTAGTTTTGAGAGAAGTTGTGGTTTGTCTATACGCAGAAAAACAAAGATTAACTCCAAAATGTTGCTAGATTTTAGACTTCATTCATCAGCCTGAGTACAACATCTTGTCCAAAATAGTTAGCTATCTATTTCAAGGGCCTCCTGTTAAACTTTTGCACTTGTATTTTTCTTTACTATTATTCTACAACATTTTCTGTTACTCGGGGGGGGGGGGTAGATATTTATTTTACTTGGCTTAATTTTGATTGCAGCCTTCTTGACTGCATTTTAAGTATTTCCCATGCATTACTGAATCCCAGCCAAATCACTTTAACTTATTTCACATTCATTCAAGTAGCTATTGATGAAATAAAAATAATACTGTAGTGCTTAAAAATCTTGAATAACTTCCTTTCTGATTAGTGTAGCAGTTAAAACCTCAAGCTAACATCATAGGCAGCTCTTTTCTTCTGAATTTAGATGAACAGATTTAGATCACAGTCTTTTCTCAAACACTTACAAACTTAATTCCTAAAAATTGCACAATTTTATCAAGCTTTGTAGAACCAGTTTTTCAAATAGTCCAAGGAGTTCTGGTTCAATCTTTTATCTGTGTGCCAAATTCATTTTTTTCAATAATAGTCCTGTGTAACACCATTTTGGTTTGGATTTGAAAGAATCCACATTCAAAGCAGAGCCTTTAAACAGTGTGAATCAATACACTTTTTGATAAAGTATACAAAGAACCATCAGTAATTCAATTACAAACCAAATTAGTGAAATGACAGTCTTTGAGAAGCATCACCTATTTGCAAGGACCTCATCCTGTATTCACTAGATATGAAGCTTATAGAGGAAGTGTGTTTGGATATCAAATGGGTATCATCATCCCAGACATATAGATGTGCTTTTAATTGCTGTGGTCATAAGCTTACATTTCTGCATGCACATTCTTGTGAAATGTTTACATTTTTTCAGAAAAAGAACATAGTATCTTAAGGTGAAATAATGAAATAATCCAAACTAATGCAGATTTCCATCTAGGAGAAAAACTAGGCACCATCAGAAAAATAATTTCAGTTGGAAACAGTAGTTTTGTCTTTCCATATAAGCTCTTCAATCAAAGTAAACAGGACCCAGCATTCCCAGACAATTCTTCTGCAGAACAAGCTAGAAGATTTCGAGATAAGTTCTTTGACCTTTGGCTAGTAAGTGGTACACTATATTTTGTCTGAGCCTTAATTTTCTGTACCAAGACAATTCTATGTATCTAATTACAGCATTAGTGTAAAAATTGTTCCAGCTGTCCAGAAGGTTTTGCTATCTGATGATATCATAACCATGGTGTTATTAAATCTCACAGCAGCTGTAGACTTGACTCCAGTCAAGTGAGAATCCTACAGAGATATCAAGTAGTGATGGATTTCCTGCATATCTTTCAGTGAAACAGAATAAGATTTTTAAATAAGTCAAAATGTCAGCATATTTTTTACAATAACCCTACATCATCCACTTGAACTCTTTTAAAATTTGATGAAGGTAAAAGTTGTTGATAACATTTCTTTTGAAGTCTAAAAACTTTTCAGGTAGTAAACCAAAGTCACATAATAAATACATATATATCTTCCAATTAATATTTCCAAACAGTAGTGGAAATAATGGGGCAAATATATTATCAGCATACTGCTAAGAAAAGAGAAGGCACTTCTGCAACTTTATTCTGGAAACCATTCGTTATATTGGGAATTCAGAATGTAACTTTTCAATAAAATAAAAAGATCTCACACAAAGAATGTTTTAATCTTAATTTGCCTTTAAGACCACATGAAAGAGCCTAAGGAGGAGAGCCTAAGAGCCTAAACCCTGCAGAAATTCTGTACATTTTATAGTCAAGCCGAAACACTGTCCTGTGGCACAAAGAAATGTGGGAGTGCCTATCCACTCTGATTTTCATCACCATTTTTTATCAGCTCACAAAACTTAGTGGACTTTTCAAACATTAATCCCAATCATGATGTTATTTAAATAAATACCACTTATTTTAAAGAACCCAAAAGCATGGTAGCTTGAATGTTACGGTACTGTAGGAAGCCATATTGCCCACCAAAATACATTTCTATAAATTAAACTAGTGCAAAAGGAGATTATGAATAATGTTTAATTTCATTTTTTACACCTTAATAAAGAGCTTCAAAACCTCACTTTTCTTTTAATAATAGAAGACGTGGGTGCCTGCAGGAATTGCAAAAACACCCTGTTTAAATTAGACATTAGTTAAGTACTTGATTTAAATATCTGTGTGTCCTGAACTGCCTCTTACTCCTTTCCATTGCTGTCACAGGCAATGGGGAAGCCTTTGCATACGATTTGTGCAGCTACATTCTTAAAGAAGCAGTGTGACTGACTTCCTCAGCACCATATTCTTGATTTAGATCAGATGATGGATGCCTACAAATGAGATAAAAAAAACTGGACAGGCTGAATATCTGTATCTGAACCTACCAGAGGTACATTACTTCAGTTTAACACTGGAATAAGATTCTTATCCATTTCTTGATAAACTAATGCATGGCAGCAAAGGTACTTAGACAGCATACTCCAGTCATTCCTCAGCCTGAATTAACGAATTATATAGTCACCATAGATTTATGCTAATATATACTAATTTCCAGTGTTATGTCTGTGGTTTTGCTTTCAGCATGACTTTACTTTTTTACAGGAAGTTTTACTTTTCTTATCCTATTCCCAGACTCCTATCCATATATCTTTGCTGTCTATCCAGAGACAAAGGGAAACTTTGAGTAAAAATAGTTGGAGAACAGAAAAAAAAAGTTAGGGAGGGATGGGAAAGCTGATTTTGCCAAATTTAGACTCTATCAAAAACCCTTGGGCTCTGTATTACAAAACAGACCAGGAAACATTTGAGTACTGGTCTGATCTGCTGTTTGCTAGGGTTTTTTTCCCTTTTATTTTTATTTCCTCTTTTTTTTTAAATAAAATTTTCCTCTGGTAACCCTAGAAAAAAAGTGCAATGCAAGTTTCCAGGCAAGAAACACTGCTTCCTAGAATAAGTTAACATTATGAAAATATGCATATTCTGGGCTGGAAAATGGAAGAAGGTAAAATGATTTCCTTGGAAAATTCAGGGGTCTCAGCTGATCTTGTGTGTGCCAAGATAAATTACAGTCCTTAAAAGCCTTTTACTTGAGAAGTAGCCATTACTCTGCAGTACAACTGGACTGCAGTACAACAATCCAGTACAACTGGATTGAAGGAAGAGTCAGGGAAGCATCCAACCCTGTATTTTTTTTTTACACGAAAATATGAATGGTGCAGTATTTTCTTTCCTAGTTTGTGAAAAAAGAAGGAACAAAAGAAGGAAGGCAGGAAGGCAGGCAAGAAAGAAAGGAAGGAAAGAAAAGAAATAGTCTATCTTTTAAATTTTTATTTAATTACAATGTAATGCACAGTATCTGACTTTAAAAGTATCTTGACTATTTGTCACTTTCATTTCTTCACTAGAAGAATAATCAGTTCCCTGTTTCAACTCTTTTTGTAGCCCAATGACCCCACATTTCCATCTGTTCATATTAATACCTTTTCAGTAGTTAAATATGGTTGATCTGAAATTATTACTTTGCAGAAACAAAAAGTAGTGTTAGAGTTCACTTGACTAGTACATTGGCTGGTCAAAGTGTGGCCATGAGCTAATGCATTCACAGTTTGGTTATTTTTGTTACACTTACTGAATTTGTCAAACTATTTAAGCAGATATGCTTGGCTACCCTCTTTGTATCCCTACCTTTTTTTGCTTTCATATCTATGCATGCATATCAATACCTGTGTCCTTATTCTTGATATTATATAGTACTGGTATTGCACATGTCACATGTATATTTAAGTAAAACATGCTTATATTATGCATTCACAGGTATGCAACACAGTTAACCCAGAATGAAATATGCAAATCTCATCAATAGGAGTTTATAAAAACTCTTATTCTCAGACATAATTTCCTAATATTTGAGCTAAGGTCCACAGGCATCCACATTGTCCTCACATTTCTTTTTGCTTAGAATTCTATTTCTGAACATGTTCAAAACTAAATCTAATGATTTTGAACATGGGGCACGTGCCAAACCTTGTCAACTCACAAGCTACTGCCCACCAGGCTGACTGGGGTTCTGTTCTCAAGTCCATTTTCCTAATCAGCAACTCTCCCTTCCTCCCTTCCCCCACTCCCCAAACCAGCAATTAGAGTACCTACACTTGGGGTAGGCAACAGGAGTCTAATGTTCATTGCTGACCTATGTGTGGAAGCACTAGCCATGGGGCAATACAGCTTTTGGTGATCAGATGCTCTCAGGCTTCCTCTAGAATGTAATTGCTTGTGTTCTCCACCAGCACATTGAGCAGCCAACTTCTATGCTCTGAATCTGACTAACTACAACATCATTGAACACTCTGTTTTTTTTTTCCCTCAAAGATCCTTTCTATTCTTCTAAGGAAAATGGAAATGTGGTTGTTTGTGTCTGTAGAAAATTAAGCAACCCACATATACACTAAAAAGAATAAGTATTGGTCTCTGGGCATAATGTACATTAATAACTCAAAGGACAGTCTTTACCAGTAATAATACAAAACCAAAACAGTGATGATCCAATTACTTCAGTTTATGCTGTTCCACTAAGCCTGTTATTATCAGCTCATTACAATAACTTTCATGTCAAATTCCTGGTAGCTCTGGAAAGAGTTCACATTAGCAATTATTACTTATGCAAGTGAGAGCTGCAGAGTAATCCAGGGAGGAGATTCAGCAGTTGTACCTTTTACTATTCAAACTACCAATATCTAGCTATACAAAATTACATTATTTTCAGCACAATGTATTTTGCTGTTGAGGTATTTCACTGTAGGTTCATGTGCCCTTCCCCAACAGCTATCAAGTATCAGCTCCATATGATTTAAGATAGCCACATTCTGCTGAAGCAAGTATAGATAGGAAAGTATATCACACTGAATAACTGACAAGCTCTTCTGGACTCAAGAGAATAAATCTTCAAGATGACAGGCAAGCATTTTCCTTCAAAGTGATAACATGTTTATGGTAAAAAACCAGACTGTTAAGGACAGTCTTTAGACAGCAATCACACCAGCAAGAAAATTTCTAAGACTTCTGTAACTTTAAATGGTTCAGTAAAGCACTAAATTCTAAATCAGGAAAAAAACACTTTAAAAAATTGTATTACTTACAATAAACAGCTAGATTTTCTGATACAGTAATACCATCTTGCAGGCAAAGCAAAGAGGTGGTGGAGTGAATACAGCTGTAGATCTTTTCTTCTTGAAGCTACTAAGCTCTTCCTGAAAATCTGTTTGTCCTTCAGGATTGTTTTCTAATCCAGAAAGCACCATGTATCTCTGTGTGAACAGGTCCATTTTATAAGGTCATGGACTTTGGGAGGAAACATAAAAGTACTTTCTGGGGATTTTTTTTCCCCTTTGTGTTACAGAGTGGATGAGGGAAGGGGGAATACTTGGACTCTGGATGTCTGAGCCATTGAAGAGTCCAGACAAGGGGAATAAAAAAGGTCAGCAGGACCTTGGGGACCTTGAATTTGTTACTCTGATAATTTGTGTGTGCTTTGTGGGGTACATCAAGAAGATGAGGTTGACATTTTTTTGGTTTTATCAACAGGGCTGCCTTGTGGTCTTCACTAAAATGTAGAAGTATAATCTCCATGATGCAAAACAAAATCCAACAAACCTCCTGCCAACAGGCAGACAAGGAAAAATTATTTCCGGGCCCTCCTCTTTTGGGACATTTGCCAGGTGAAACATTTTAGGATTTCTCCACCATTTCCATAAATATGTCTCATTTTCATAATCACAGGGCTTTGGGAGGTTTTTTTTATATACTTTTGTCTTTCTGTCCTGGTTAGGGAAATAAATTGCCATTGCTTTACATACTGTGGTCGTCCAGCTTTAGCATTTGTCTTTTAAGAAAGCATGGTAATAATCTTTGCATTTTCTCACCAGTATTGTATTGCACAATTGTAGCCAAATTTCACGGTTGCAGAAAGCGTTAGGAGGCCAGGCCAAGAGGCAGTTTTGACTTTGAATCAATATGAAATTTTACATCGCATCCCCAGCTCTTTGCATCATTACTGTAATTATTTGGCATGTTTTATTTTTCACAGTGTAGAAAGGCACTCTCCTCAGCCCACAAGAGCAGTAGTGTCTGATATAGACAGAACATTACTCTGACCCAGGAATGCCAGTCTGTCAGCTGGGAGAGTAAGGGCTGTTTAGGCACAACTGAGAATATTGTGCTCTGGTAAGACAGAATTGCTCTGGAGTTTCATGGCACAGAAGAGGACTACACCCTACCCTGCCTTCCTTTTGGAAATTGCAATCTATTACTTCATTGCACCTGACCTGTTATGGAACCAGTTTATTCTCTTCCTGTCCCACACAAATCCTTCACTAATCCCTTTGCAGCAGTTTTCCCCCAGGAGAGAAACCAGAATAGAAACCACAAGGGAAAATTTTTAAAATGGGACCTGCAAGAAGCAGTCATCACCCAAACTAGGGACATCTGAAGGACACAGCTGATCTTTCTGCCCCGCTCCTAGCAAAATATGGGTATGCAAAGCTAACAGAAACCTACTAAACCACCATAAGCATAGCAACACCACCTGTTTTCTATCTCTTTAGAGACATATAATGGAAGATCTATCACAATATACCTTGCATACTCTTTAGAAAAGCTAGTTACAAAGAGAATCATCAGAACTTTTCATAACAAATGAAGAAAAAGCATTGCTCATATTGAGTATGGAATCCTAGTAGAGAATGAGGTATAGCCTCGAGTGGATCCAGCTAACAGGTGTAAAGCTCTGGCCTGGAAGTGATCTTGAATTCTCCAGTAGTGAATAGAGATGTTGTGTAAGAAGAGATGGGTCAGAGGGTTCCAGGCATAGCAGTAATGAGACTTTAATGACAAGGCTTTCACAAGTTAGCCCCCCCCCATGGACTAATCTGGGAAGATGTCTGCATAAAATAGATCAATTACATATATGGTTGTGTTGAAAAAAATTTTGTTTCTAAAGAGAAGGTATCAACTTTCTTCACTACAACATGATATACGTACCATACTGTAACAGGCATTTCTGGAGGATATGTTCTGCCAGTGTCCAACATACAACAAGATTATCTAATTTATCATTCTTGCTATTCTTATTACAGTTATTCCACTGGGAATAAAACTGCCTGCAATTTAAACTTTTTTCTGCTTTCCTCTTGTTTAAGCTTAGTGCAAGTCATAGCTCCAGAGAAACCATATGGGATTTCAGACATAGGAGACTTGTCAGTCCCTCTGCATGAGAAATTGAACTTCTGGTACAAATAGTGGCCTGTCTCCATTTCACATCTGGAGGATTTTATCATTAGGAATACAACTACAACATGAATTCTGAACATTAATTTTTTGTTTGTTATGTTACAAGGTATCTCACATGAAGCAAAGAGCTCTTCTACAGAATATTGGAGAGCAGTGGAAAAATAAGGAGTTTCAAAGCCATGAGAATAAGTTATTATTTTCACATTGGTGGTTAAATTGCTGAGTCAAAATGAACAACTCTCTCAGGTCAACCCAAATTTTGATTTTAGTAAGTTTTCTTGTAAAAAAATGCATTTCACTTCATTGGGGAGTACCTAATTGGCTTAAAATATTCTGTGATTTTATGAGAAGCTATGAGCTAGTAAATATTCTGAACTTTTAAAATAATTTTGGTAGATTTCATGTTTTTCTAATTCAGCCTGGATTTGCAATATACTGGTTTCCTCAAAATATCTAGTTTTAGCTTCTTATGGCCCCAGAAAATTCAGATAGTTTTACTCTGCACACACTGCACAAGATTTAATGATAATCTGGCCAGTGATTAAGCATTTCTTAAAATGCAGGTGGAATTGAACATATCATACCAGAGCACACCTTTCCATAGACTATTAGCTTTAGAAATTATTCTCAGAGTGCTGACATTTAGACAAAAATGATCTAAAAGATATTTTTCCTTCGCCTCTACTGAGCATTTCCTCAGAGATTAAGCAAAATGAATAAATATTAAACATTAGAACTAAAACAATATTGGCAACTAAGAGCCCCATAAACATTAAAATAAGGATTAGTTGATCTCTGAATCCCTGCCTCTGTTGATATAGCCTAGGAAAACATAAAAATTCTTTTTTTGTTTGGGGGTATATTTTAAACAACAGCACATCGTGTATGTGAGGCTTGTAAATGTTGCTGTTTCCAGTGTCCATATCTAGGGCACCCTCCCAATGATGGTATCCAGTTTGTGTTTCAGCCTGAGGCTGAGGCTCTTGGAATACCTGTGGAGTAGCCCACTTGCCTTCTCTTTGTCTATTGAAAGAGGAATTTTCATCCAACTCTATTCAGCAGGCACAGACATTTCTAAACACTGTCCATCACAGGCAGCTTTTGGTACAAACCAAACACTCAGAATGAAAGATTACAGTTTCATTAGTGCTTCATTGACAATAATTGTGTAAAACTCAGGCTATAAGAAGGAGAACAAAGGCCAACTTTGTAATGCTATCAAGAGGAGCAATATGGTTCATTCATTCTATGGTTGCCTGGGAATAAAAAACTTTAAGTGTAGCTAAGCATGTGGCGCCAAGCATGCAAAACCTTACTAATGTGAGTAATTTCCTCAATTTATTATTTCTGTGATGTATTAAGCACCTGAAAAAATATTTCCTGATCTTTGCCCATGTTCTCTCTCTCTCTCTCTCTCTCTATATATATATATATATATAAATACAAATCACACATGGAGAAACAGAATATTCATCTCTTTTCCATTATGTCCTTTTTTTTTTCACCAGGGCATGAAAAAATGCATTCTGTGAGTCACCTGTTTTGGCAAATTTCCATAGTCAATAATTCCTTCTAAAAAACATCTGTGAAAATGCCCAGTTATATTAATACCAGAGGAATGATAATTTAAACAGTTCTGTTGTCCAATGATGTGGCTTAATCGAGGTAGGACAGATGTAATCTCTGAAGTAGGCTTTGAAACACTAAGGACTTTACAGCTTCAAGTCAACACCACTCAATACAAATTATTTGCACTGTTGCTATTAGTATCAGTTCCAGTTAGTAACATTCTGCAGTGCTTTCATTTTCACATCTAAGACACAATCATTAGAACTGAGTAGTCCTAAGGGGATAAACTCACACCTGATAATGCAGCAGAGGTGAAAATAAAATGTCAGACTGTGCTGACAAAAATAAAACAAAACCTCAAAGATTCTGCTGGAGCAGTCAAAACCCACAAAACAAAAAAACGTTGCCCAGATTCCAAACCAAAACTGACATTTGGTTGTACTTCCTCCAAGAGAAGAGAAAATCTAAGCTTTCTTCTAGCTCCTTCCTTCTGTCTACTAAGCCATCTGACCCAGAATCACATTCACCATTCAAGTAATCCAGACCTCTTCATGAAAACTTCTCTGGTGAAGTCTAATGTCCTCAGCTGCCCCTAACCCACTAGTCTGGCCTTGCATGGGAACAGTGGGACTGAGAGAAGAGGGGCAGGAATTAGTACCCAATTTCTATTTACTTGACCTCTCTGAGGCTTTATTTATACACCTTTCCTTCCTAATGTGAAAAAAATCAAAAACAAAACCCAAAATAACCAACCAAACTAAAAATAAAAAAAAAAACAACCCACACCCCAGATCATAATGATGCCAGTAACTTATAGAGATGACCATACAGTAGATTAGACTCCTGGGTATTTCTTCTCTCTACCTCATGGGGGATCTACTTTTTGTTAAAAGATGACATATACTGTTCCCCTTTATGGCATCAACATTTTTAGCAAAACTACTTTCCCTTCAAGTATCATTGAATCCTCACAGTTTGGGTTCTTTAATATCTAACTTGTATTTAAAACAATGTATCAGTGAGTGCTGTTCAATCATGAGATCCCTGGTTTGTTTGTAGGGAGAAAAGAGAACACAGTGAAATATATAAAACTGTACAAACATTTTACATTTTAGCTATTATAAAATCTACAGCATTGAGCTGTAGATTTTTCACTCTCCATCTTCACTCTCTCAAACAGCTTTTGAGAAGGCAGCTTTATGGAGGGTGGTCTTGAGAAAAATATAAAGGGGGACATGGTAAATACCTAAGGGATTCTCTATATGTTTTTGGAGTAATTTTGTCACAACTCACAAGCTGTACACAACCAGAACCTCAAATTTGCCAAAACATGCACGAAGGGTCTGGCTGGAAAAGAAGGCTAGAGAAAGTTACAGGAAAAATTAATGGAAGGAGTAATTGATACAGTTGAAAAGCAGAAAGGCGCACTGTGGAGGAAGAGACCTGAAGGCAAGGGAAATAAGAAAAAAATGTCTGCCTAACAAATGAAGAGGTTTCAGCCTCTTTCTCTTTGGCCTGAAATTTTTCTTGTTAGAGTCAGGTTAGTAATTATATTTTATCTTACTAATACATTAAGAGTAAAAAAGGGCTTTCTGCCTACCAAATAAAGACCAAATTATTTATACTTGACAAGAAGAAGGAACAAAAACATTATGGAGCAAGGTATTTTGCAGGGATTTAAATGACCTGGCACTGATCTATAGCATGGCCATAGGCAAATCACTTCACCTTTATGCCTCAGTTAGCCTGTTATACCGAAATCGTAACACTGAACCTTATTGGGTTTCAAGATGATGAAACTTTTCTTTCCTAGAGGTAAATCCCTTCTGTGATGTGAAAAAAACCCATCAGTGATAGGTTAATATAATCCATTTTTCAAGTTAAGAAAATGTACTTATGTGTTTGAAAAAAAATAATTTCAAACTTTAACAGTCTGTTCATTTGTAATCTGAACTCATAACTGATGTGGGCAGTTTTGATTAAAAAGTATCATGAGTGTGTCCTAATACAAGCCAAGGATATGTGAGGATTTCAGTGGTAAGGAGCATGCATATAACAAATCCGAGTCCCTTTGCATTCCCTCCAGCATGCCTCTGGCTGTAGAAGCCAGAATCTAGCCCTAAATTAATAATTAGCACTTTCAGCTTAAGCTCTCCAAGAAGTGTCATGAGGACAGACAGAAATAGTAGAAAATGTTAGTGGGCAGTGCAGAAAGGCAAGTGCCAAGAGATTTATTCCTAGCATTCTTGACAAGCAAGAACAGAATATCATGATTTAAATAACCCACTGGCAAGACTTTTCACATCAATTTGACTGCAGTGGGAGGAGATATTCTGCAGGGATGGTCTGTGTGTGTCTTCACAGGTCATAAAAAAGAGATTCATCAGCATGTGAGTACAGAAAGGGCTAAACCCCCTAAGTGGTTAAAATCATATATATCGGGTCATTCTTCCTCTGAATATGTATTTTGAATTTAGGAGAAGAAAGTGGGCCCCAAAACTTTCTGATCAACAGCAAGAATATAGATTCAGTTCAACAATAGAATTACCACAAATACTACACTAAAGGCTGCTTGTCAAAACCTTGTCTTCCAGTACAATATAGTAATATATTTTTCTTTGAGACAATAATGCAATTTTCACTATATTTTTAGATAATAGTTTAGTAACACACTATGGAACCACTTCTGATGAAGACCCAAACCAGGATACAATTTTATACATATAATTAGTCCCAAGAATGAAATTTTTAGTGAAATTATCTAAATCTTGTCACTTCCTTCTTTGGGTATATAATTAAATTAGATTTCAAAACAACATTGAAAAGTGAAAAAAAAAAAACCCAAGCACAAAACCAAAACAAAACAAAGAACCAAACCCAACATGATTTGAACAATGTAGTTTACAAGTTACCTTGTAAATTATATTAAATAAGTAAATATAAGTAAAATAAATACATTATATATAAAGTTTATATATCTGAAAATACACATGCATTGTGTATCACAATCACAGTTTTTAGACGTATAAAAAGAACTAAATGTAGATGATATCTCATTTTCAAACATGTTTAGATCACGTAAAATACACATTGTGCTTTGTTGAAACATGTTGTTCATAAAACCTCCCTACTTTGCATACAGAAGAGCCCATTGCAGGTGCTCATAACTCATATCAGAGGAGCCTATCTGAAAAAAGCCAGAGATTTAGGTGGGTTATTGTTGTTCAGACACCATCCTGGGTTAGCAGAGGTTTGCAGCCTTGTGTATAGATATGTAAACAGCCATAAAAACACTTCTACTGCATCACAAGAGTGACTACAGGGTGAGATGCAAGGCCTGGCAGGGTTCAGCTTTGAGCTGAGTACTGAAGCTTCCAGGCCAAATTAAGAAAAGAGGACCTGCCTTCTTGGCTGCAGAACATACCAACTTCTGGGCTTTGGGATAAACCAAATTTCTGTGCACACACATGCATGTGTGTGTGTGAAAATGGGCAAATCATCTGTGTGTCTTTGGTGCCAATTGTCTGAGGCATAGAACTGCAGACTGCTGCTGTCCATCAGGTTATGCCTTCCTTCTCAGGAAACCTGCCAAAAGATGCACTGCAGACTACATGGGTTTTGAATCCTGTTGAGTCTAAAGTATGAAGAAGGATTAAAACGTGTCTCAAGATATTAGGATTTCTTTCTATATGTGCTCCCTAATGTCCTTTAATGACATAACTGGCAGCAACACAGACACCTAGAGGGTTAGGCAGCAGCTGAGATGGAATTTTGAGGATCAGAGTGGTGCCGAAATAAGGATTTAGCTAATGGTCCTCATTTAAGTATTAAAATAACTGCAGTTAGCTGACAAACTTGAAACTTCTTCTCAGAAAAAAATCTGGCTTTAATTGTGGTTGCTGAGCAGTTTCAAAAATCTGGTAATGTACAAATGCACTGTAAATGTAAGCAAATACTGATCCCTTGCTGAGTTCTCAGATCTTTTGCAAACAGTCCAAGACTTCATAAAAATACACAGCTATTTACTTATCCTATATTTTATCTCATATTAGGTCACTAGCCAAAAAGCCTCTTGCCAGCAGTAAGTTTAACAGGGAGAAGGAAACATTCTCATTAGTTAAGTTTATTTATGATGACAAAAGGAAAATCATGAAAACCCCAAGTTGTAAGTGGTAATTTATTCCTGATAAGTAGTAAATCAGCAGGATTTCACTGCCCACATGGGGACCTGCAGTTAAATAATTAATGATAAATAATGAGTCTCATAAATGTTCACAGTGTTTATGAGAAACTATTTATACATGAGCTCATTCTACAAACTCTCCTGCTGCTATAATCATGATAACCTGGTGTCCTTATTGCATTATAAAAACATAAGATGATAACACCAGCCATCTCTGTGGTTAAGTTTATATTGTTCATTGCCAGGTTAAACTAATTATTCACTGGCTCCAAGGAAGTTCTGGGTTAACATTTCAAACTGATGCATATTTGGTCATGATAAACTTAGCTCATGGTATATTGTCATGCATTCCACTGATGTGGCCTTTGACTGAAAGAAAAAAAAATATTTAGAATTATTAAAAGAAGTGAAAAAAAGGAAAAGGATGTAAATATGTTTTGGGTCAAGAGTAAAAAGTAAAAACTATCAGCACTGATACTAAAAAGAAATATAAAAATACAGTAAAAATTATTTTCCTATTTATCAAAGGGCCTGAACATTTGTGGATTTCTATGCAACATTTTTCATCAGCACTGTTCAGCACTGGCAGTCATAAGAGTACAAAATCACCTCTAAAATACCCTGAACTCCTCCAAAAAATAGATCATCTGAGAAAGTTCTCTGTTTTTATTGTCCCACGTTCTGATTAAACACACAGGATTATGCCAATGTGTATTTTTTCCTTTTTTCTTTCATATTCTTAGGTCCTGATCTTGTTTCTCCTGTATTGTCTAGCTGTTATCTCATTAATTTTATGGGATGCTAGATTAAGAACTTCAATATTTTACATCTGTTGTGTTGCTATCTTCTGCTTCACTTCAGAAGCATCCAGCAGGACTCCACAATGATTTCACCTACTGGGGATCAGAGTGATCATCAGAGTTTCTTTCTCTTTGTTTTACCAACATCCCCAAAGCATAGTCATGCTATGTGTACAAATTATTAAATTCAGCAGAAGTGTTGTTCAGAGCCTTATGGAAATGCAGGACTGTTGTGTTCAGAGATGCTTTTGGAAAGTTTTGAAGTAGTCCCTGGCAATTAAAACTCAGGCTTTAGCATGCTCATACAGAAGATAATGCAGAGCAGCCCATTCAGGTATCCGGTATGGTGCAGTGCCTGTACAGAATCACAGAATGTTGCAGGTGGGAAAATACCTCCAAGATCATCTAGTCCAACACCATATGCTACCTACTGAGCCATCTCCTTAAGGACCAGGTCCAAATGACTTTTAAACACCTCCAGGGATGGTTACTCCACCACTGTCCTGGGCAGGCCTTTCCAGTGCCTGACAACCCTCTCAGCGAAAAAATTTTTCCTAACATCCAGCCTAATGGTGCAGTTTACATCCATTTCCTTTGGTCATATCACAGTCTACTAAGGAGAAGAGGTTGTTTTCCTCCTTGCTCCAACCTCCCTTGAAGTACCTGAAGAGAGCCATAAGGTCTCCTCTCAAAATCTTCTTCTCCAGACTAAACAACCCCAGCTCCCTCAGGAGCTACCCTCCTCCTTATAGGACCTGTGCTTCAGGCCCTTAGTGAGCTTCTTTGCTCTTCTCTGGACATTCACCAGCACTTCCCTCCTATAGTGAGATACACATGTAAATTCAAGATATAAAAGTGAATGGCTTCTCCATTATCCTCTGTGCTGTACATATTTCAAAACATGAAAGAGAATGAAGGAACAGAATATACTGAATATGATTTTTTATAAAATAAAAACAAACAAACAAACAAGAGCTAAAACTCTAAAATAACAGCCTGGGCATTATCTGAAATACCATGCTCTGCCTGAGCAGGAGAGAGATGGTGTGTGAGGTGACAAGCAGAAACCAGTCTCTTCCCAGTCTGCTGAACAGAGCAGCAGGGAGCCAGATGGAGAAGAGCCTGGGAGCAGCCTCTCTGACACCCACCTGACTCCCAGCATGAAAAGACTCAAACTCAAGATCTTCCAGAGTCTAAGCAACAACTATTCCCTGGAGGATGCAAGGGACAGGGGGCAGCAAAGCCCATGAAGGGACACCCTCAGCACCAGGGTAGGAGATAGGAGAAGACATCTTGAGACTGCAGCCCCTCACAGCCTGTGCCTGATATCACCCCAACACTGACAAGCCAGAATGTATTTGATTACCTGGAGCTGAAAGGAAACACTTTCGGTCCCAATGGTCTCCTCCGAGGCCTTGCTGGCCTTTTGCTTGCAGGGAAGGCAGGAGGGGGGCATAGAGCTGAGTGCCATGTAACTACCCCTCTGGCCCAGGGGCTGCAGATGTGCAGTCACCCCTGCCCCTCAGCCTCTCTATTCCTCAGCCTCCCTGCACCTCAGACAGCCCTGTTCCTTGGCCTCCCTGCTCTTCAAGAACCCCTGCTCCTCAGATTGCCTGCCAGGAGTGTCCACAGGTGATACAGCTGTGGCAGGGGTCACATCTCCTCCACAAAAAGTTCCCTGAGACTGCCCTCTTCTACAATGCACTTGCCCTATCCAGTGTTTTCTGCCTGGGTTCCAGGAAAGTTAATTACATACTTGTCTAAATCTGTTGGCTTTCCTTATATTCCTTCACAGGTAAAGAGACTGTCATTATCTCCGAGCAGAGAGAAAACATGATGTTTTCTTGCTCTGTATTCTTAGGATTGGTAAACATCCTTCAAGACCTTGCATTGTTATAAGGCAGACATAAGCACTATAGGCATATGTTTTTTCTGTGGTAAGAGAGATTAAATGTTAAACTGTTTTGTTTCTTAAGGCTTGTTTTTTTTTATAGCAACATTTTTCACTTTTCCTTTCCTTTCCTTTCCTTTCCTTTCCTTTCCTTTCCTTTCCTTTCCTTTCCTTTCCTTTCCTTTCCTTTCCTTTCCTTTCCTTTCCTTTCCTTCCCTTCCCTTCCCTTCCCTTCCCTTCCCTTCCCTTCCCTTCCCTTCCCTTCCCTTCCCTTCCCTTCCCTTCCCTTTCCTTCCCTTTCCTTTCCTTTCCTTTCCTTTCCTTTCCTTTCCTTTCCTTTCCTTTCCTTTCCTTTCCTTTCCTTTCCTTTCCTTTCCTTTCCTTTCCTATATAGGTCTCCTTGAATTTAATCACTGCTGATTTTGTAAAAGGAAGAATTGCTTCTTCTGGGACAGACTTGTTTTTTTAAAATATTAGTGAAATCACTTGTCTGTAAATCCATACCTGACATCTGCAATACTATATCCAGGAGTTCCTTAATAAAGTCTAAGGATCATAAAGGTGGCTTTTCATATTGATGATATTGAGATACAATATAAATTGATGGTATTTATTACTGGCCCACAAGAAATTAGAGGGAAGGCAAAGTTATGAAGATATCTCTTCTGTTTATGTGTATATATCTACACATGCACGCATATATGCATATGCATGTATGAATACAGGGTATATACATATGTATATACATAGCTACATACATGTCTGTGAGAATATATATGTTATAAACAAGTCTGCATTTGATTTTTTAACTTAGAACTATTCAGAGATAGGATTCCATACATTTAAAATTATAAACCATTGGGGAGAAAAATGGTTTCTAAAGAAGGGTAGGAAGGTCAAATATCTTTGCACTTCTTGATCAGTGTTGCTGACACTCATCTCAGTGAAGTACCTCACAACAAAGGCTAGTCCTTGTCCCTAGGTTTGCTGAAATGCAGCATAAAAATTGGTTCTCTTAAACCACATTTTATGCTGGACTAGGAGCACACAAAGTTTAGTTACTGAATGTGACCTGAAAGTCAGTAACTCCCATCTGAGAGGTGATAACTTCTAAAGACACATTGGTCTCATAACTCAGTGAACAGCTAACTTCATGGCAAATTTGATCCATAGAAACATGAGAGTACCATCCCACATCAGACCATATTGAGCAATGCAGAGTCCTGCAGAAGAAATTATAGGAGGTCTTTCAATTAAATCCCAAAACGAAGTTTCTTCCCATGGCTTTATGTAAGACATTAAGAGTGAAAGGTTTACTTTCTTCAAAAATGAGCCTTCCTACCTAGAATTACTGCAGATGTTCACATACCACATTGACCCGTTCTTGGAATCCTGCTAAGCCCTTGGCCTCAGTAAGATTTTATTACTATGATTTTCACCAGGTAATAAAGGTATTTTCTTTAATAGGTATTAGATCTTGTGTCTTTCATTGAATGCCCCTTGTTCTTTTACTGTGAATGTTTTTATTGTAAAGACTAAATGAGAGCTCCTGATTTATTTTCTCAAAATCATTCATTACATTAGTCACCTTATCTGGTCTCTTTTGATTTCTCACCTTCTTAATAAGTTCCAATGTTTTCAATACTCCCTCATACAGAAATCCTTTGAACCTCTAATTGTTTTCGATGTTAATTTCTGAACTCTGTTTTGCTATCATTGCTGCCTGCAAATTGTTACCTGCACGTGTAGTCATCTAGTTGCAAGCTGTCTGCTGACACCTTTGCTCTTGTTCTGTGTGCTCTTGCTCTAAGATTATTGTGCACTTGGCCCTCTAGGCAGATGCTTTCATTAAGTTCTCCACTAGAAGAGGTAAGCCAGTCTTCAAAAGGGATTTAATCAATTCCAGTTTTTAACCTAAAATCATAGTGGGGCTAAATGAAGACATGGTCAGGACAGAGGATAGTGAAGAAAGTAGATGAGGTAGCAATATGATTCTTCTCAGATCAGGAGTGACATCGTCAGATCACACTGCACAATGACATGTGGAAAGGAGGAAAACAGATCAGGGGAGGCAACCTGTAACTCCTTATGGTGACCAATTGAGACACATGTTGACAAACTCATTATTTTTCACTAAGAACTTTTTTTCCCTGTCCTGCCTTGGTGAGGAAAGAGTTTTCATGGACATCCCTTCTGAAAAGTCTTTCAAACCAGGAGCTGCCATAACTGGAGTACAAGGGCCATGGGCTTGAATTTTACTGTTATTTTGACCAGCAATACTGGAGCATGCTCAAGCATTTACTCCTCAGCACATGGATATCTGGCTTTTCACCCAGAGCTTTTCAAGAGACACTGTGTCAGAGCAACTATTAGGACCACAGGACACACCACTTGCTGGGACATGGGTCTCCCAAGACTGTCCTGCCAACTGAGGCTTTCAGAACACGGTGCTATTTTCTACAGAAAGCTTCTTCACAACACTTAGAATGATTCTGGATGACTTTCTGTTAAGTCTGTGTGCTGTAAGGGCAAAATAAGAGTGGTGAAAAAATGCCATCTGTATATGCTGTTACTTTAAGAGTATATGCTATGTTAAGACTCCTAAGAAACACAAAGATCTTTCCTCTTTACTGTGTGAAAAATGAAAAACAGACAGATGTCTGCTATTAAGATAAACCACTCAGTGGAAGTTTCTTGTGTTTGGTGAACTGAGAAAGAGAAGCTATTCCCCACACCACCAGCTATGGATTATCTCACTGAAAAATCACAGAATAGCAACAAACTATTAATTATCTTTACTTACTATAAACTACTGAAATCACTCTGTAAATGTTTTTCTTTTATAAAGATAAACATTTCTGTCACATAGTTTGTATAATTAATCAGTTTTCAATTTAAGGGACCATCTCATTTTCACTGGGAAACAGTTTATAAAAATACTTGAGAGTGAAAGATTGCTAATAAAGTTTTCAAAGTACACTCATGTTTTTTAAGTTAAACAGTCACTCTGTATCTGTGGGATGTTTGCATTGACATTCAGACTACGTCAAATCTTGCATCTAAACTGTTTCCACAAAGAAACTGATGGGGGGAAATGTGGACATGGGAGCTGTCCAATGATGCTCAATTTAGCTCCTGTAAAAGACAATTAAACAGGTTGTGTTTGGCTTGTCATGAAGCTTTGATTGGTATTGTTTATGCACTTCCATACTATTGTAAGCAACTTAAACTTTTTGACACAAGGGTTTGGATTCTCTTTTCAAAAATTTCTTACCAATGAGGATATTTTTCCAGAGCAATTTTCTTAATATTAAACAGCAGGTTCTAATATTTTCCTTTTAGAAATATGCTTATAAGTAAGAAAAGTTTAGCAGACTTAGATCTCATAATAAATGTAACATAGTTGTTCTAAGATCTCTTCTGCACAAGTTTCCTGTTACTCTTCTTTTCCCATAATGGGTTAAAATTTCCCACATATTACATTTACAAGATAGCAAGAAACTTATCTGTCATGGGAATTTGATCCTACTTTTGGATGTAAAAACAGAGCTATGCATAAATGAAGCTATATCATAATTTCTGAATGATAGAAATTAATATAAAATTGTGGCAAAACAAAAACTTTGCTTCAAGAATAAGAATACATAATTTATTATTTTACAGTAAAATCAAAGCTGTGCCATTGCATTCATAAATTGTTACCATTTCTTTTCAGTCAAGGATATTGATATTTTATTTCCCATCTCAGTATGAAACCAAAAGAGGTTTCTGAACATGTGTAAGCATTTTACTAGAAATGGAGATATCTACTTGTAATACAACACAACGTTGATCACAGTCTCCGTGACACTGGAATTCTTATTAATTTATTTACACAAAGTACCCAGTCTTTTTCCTTAATGGCATCTCACACACTGCCACTACCAAACTCATCAGCAGAATTAACACACACCCCCTCAAAACCACAACCAAAATACAACCTGTTGAATCACATTTAAGCTGGTGGATGTTGTGAAAAACCATACCTAATTATTTTCCCCCTCTGTGATACTGAGAACAAGAATGTATATAGAAGCAAGAGATCCTTCCACTGAGTGTGACAGTGTAGTGCACAATTTAACTGGTGACCACCTTCACTCAATGACTTTTTTTTTGCTACACATTCTTGTATAATTGCTCACACATCATAAAGAGCCTGACAGAAATGAAAAAGAGAAAGAAGGGAAGAAAAACACAGTAAATAATATCAAGCTTTTAAGTAATTCATGTGTCATGTTTTCTGGGATATTTAACCATGCTCTGACGTTTCAGTGTCCCAGCCAGAAAGCTCAGACTTGTATTGAGACACCAACGTGCCCAAACACATGCTAATGGAATTGAGAATTTGAATTTCTCCTTTTTCATTGTGTGACTTTTAATCCACAGATATTTTTACATGGAATCCAAAACTTCTCACTTATATGATTTATAACTATCTCATACATTCTCCAGTTCTTTGTAAAGCAAACCATGGCTATAATGAAAATACACTCAAAGTGCTGGTTGATTCATTGTGAGTACACATGGGCAAAGCATAATAATAGTAAGGCTTTGCTTGTTCTCAGCTCACAATGGTGAGTGTTCAAGGATTGCCAGGTGAAGTATTCTTAATCATTTCCCCCCTCTTGCTCCCATAGAAATGAGAATACTGAAAAGCTGCAGAATTAGATAGAGGCCATGCTGGAAACTGTCAGTTCTAGCTTCTCAAAGCTTTCATTACCCATGTCATGTGTAATGACATAAGAAAAAAATTCTTTGATCTTGCAAGAAGAGAAAAAAACCTACATTGAATGTGAACTGAAGTATAGGAGACCTCACACGGCTTTTTTAAAAAGCAAAGGGTTCCTGAGATCACCCATTTTATCCATTGTCACGAAAGATCCACCTCTATCTTGGAAGCCACCTTTTCTGGCATAAATGGCAAGATATCATCTCAGACAAATCGGGTAGGATTTCAAAGGGTTGTGCAGGAGGTTTCCTTACAATCTCCTGTATTTGTCAATGGGTAGTTAACAAACACAGTGCTTTGAAAGTTTACCTCTGAGCGTCCACTCTTCTTTTAGCTGTACAATGGCAGCAGAGAGTTTTCTAAAGGAGCTCCACCCAGCCAGCCTTTCCAGCTGGGAGGGCAGGAGGACATCTGTCTCCAGAGCCAGTGTCAATCATATTCTAACAATCACTGTTTCTCCTCAGCCAAATTTTTCATTTGGACTAAGTGATCTGTTTCTTTCAGCTAGTCTTCTAAACTCCCTTTTCCAAGGTTACTGCATATGAGATATAAAATCCATCTCTTGCACGAGACTTTTCCCTAAAAGGTTATTTGTCACTGAGACACTGAACCACATTCTTTATATATGAGGTCCCAGATTCTTTTCTGATGGCTCTTCAATGCTTTTACCCCAGAATATCTCTGCCTGATTTGTAGTTCATCTCTCACTCTAATTGTGTTTTTTCTTTTATTTTTCAGTAACACTCCTTTTCAAGAGAAGGGTCTTGTGTTTATTGCATATTCTCCCAAGTAGAGAACTTGTATATTGTGTATTTTTGAAATGCCATATGTAACAAACAGTAAAGTAAGAAACTATGAAACATAAAAGTAGTAAAAATACATAAAAATAGTAAATTGAAATGTTTTGCACAGACATGTCATTTATAACTTTCATAATAACCTAAAAACAAATCCTGTTGTTATGTGTTTATCTGTATTAATGAGCTGCTATGCATACTTAATTTACTCTTCTAATATATTTGTTATTGGCATTTTGTTGTGTGGTGTATCTACTGTTACATGCAGCCAAACAAATATTTTACTTTCATATTTTGAAAACATGTTTTCATGTTATATCCTTCTCCATCCCCATCATAAGCACCTAAGAATGGAAGATAGGAACACTGCAGGGGTCCTTAAGACAGAAATAGGATTTGTACCTGTGCATAGTCGCTAACTTGGAAACTGACATGCAAGTTATAAAAGAAGCTGATATCAGCTTGTAAACTAACTGCTTTGCAGAGGTAAGGCTCAAATTTATGTAGTAGCTGTTAAGAAACTTAACCTCACATGTTGAATTTTAAAATGCTCACAGCTGCTTTTGCTTGGCTCCATCTCACAAGGACTTCTGACAGGCAAGATACTGAGTGCAAGCAGGTAAAATTACATGCAGTGAATGCCTTTGTATATAGCAACAAATCATCATGTGATACTTACCTTTTTGTTTACTGATGTTTGAACAGTGATTTGTGATCTGCTGGCCACAATTTTTTTGATGCAGCCCAGGATAGAGTTGGCTGCGAGCTCACAGTGCAGGCACGGTGAGATTCCTCTCAATAAATACCCCCAAGTCCTTTTCCTCAGGCCATTTCAAATCCATTCTCCACTTAACTTGTAATTGTGCATGGAGTTTCTCTAACCCAGATGCAATGCAATATTAATTTTAAAGACAGAAATCTCAAAGATTTGTGTAGATATTTTGGGCAGGAAGTTTGTACTCATATTTTGTTCCATGCATCTTTTTCTGAATTTGTTCTTATTCACCCCTACTACAACCTCTCTAACTATTTTAAATGTTCCCTCTCTGTATTGAATGTTTACACAGGATTTTGTCGAGATTCAGTAAGTCTTTCATTGCTTGCCATTTACCCCAGCAACAGACATTTCATTTCATTCTATAAACTATTACTCCTTTGTGAATAGAATTGCTTTTCCTTCTAATTTTCCAGGAAAAACAGGTACTGCTTTACATGTGGATAAAAGTCAAGTCTTGGACAAAAATCTTGTC
The DNA here is from genome assembly GCF_003957555.1 of Calypte anna. Lineage (NCBI taxonomy): Eukaryota > Metazoa > Chordata > Aves > Apodiformes > Trochilidae > Calypte > Calypte anna. The sequence continues at coordinate 13,521,164 of NC_044245.1, forward strand.
AAATACATTTAAATTTTAGTATTGTTTTATAGGGATCTATTTAAATACTGCTATTTTTATTTCAGAAATACAGTTATCAGTTGGTAAATGGGCAGATACAAGCTCAGGATGTGCTAAGGAAATCACATACATCCTCAGAAATCTTAGATAAGGCAGTGTTTATATAAGCTCTGCACAGCTTTTAGCATTAGAAAACTATGGTCATGGATATTTCAAGACAGTTTGAATACAGTCTCTTCTAGATAAGATTTAGGGTAGGATGAGGCCATGCTGACAATAGAGGGAATTGAAATTTTTATTTAGGTGAACTAGACTTTAGGTCAACTTTTACTCTTTTATTTTTTTTATTTTTTTCTGAACAAGGCAAGGTAATTAAGTCAAATAAATTCTGTGGGTGTTGTGCAAGAGGTGAAGTACTGTTAGGAAGAGCCTCTGTACATAGCAGATACTTCCTAGATACCCATTAGAATGGTCCTAAGGGACAAATCAAAACAGGACTGAAAGAGGTGATTATTTGGCCAAATTCAGAGATGCCACATAAATCTATCTTAAGAGATGGATCTAGGAGTGAAGCATATAAGTGACTAACCTGGCAGAAAAACAATAGCAAGGTACTACCATGACTTCTGACTCTTCATATTTATTTGTGCACTTCAAATATCCATGCCAATATATCTTCACCAATCATGCAATACCCTAACTTCATCTTTCTTATAGAATCACTATCAGTATGATCACTTTGAACAAATGCATATTACAGCTCAGTACCTGGCCTTTTTTATACAAGCAAGTAGCAATACTATGGGATGTGTGAAAGCAGCTGGAATAATACTGCTCTGACCCACATCTTCCATTGTACTATACCTTTCCCATCTTTTGAAGCTGTGCTTATCCCTCTTCACCCAAGAATGAAAAATTCCGGAAAAAAAAATTGTATTTCCTTTTGTTTTGAATGAAAATGTGCTCAAAATTACTTTCATAGCTTTTTAGAATAAGATCTCACTGATTTTTAACAGTTTCCTGTTTATTTTCTCGTCTCCCACAATAAATAATAAATTTAAATCATCAGCATTTACTCATTGATGGTTAGCAGCATTAATATTCTGCCTTAAAACAATGGTATTTTAAATTCCACTTTGACCTGGGCCCTTTGCACAACTGATATACTAACAATGGCTTTGAGCCTAACTTCATATTAAGACAAATATTTATTTTCAAAGTAGCCACAAGATTAAGTCTTCAGTCATTTACCCATGTATGAGAGTGCCAATACCAATCTGATGCAAGTGAATATGTCATCAGTCATCCAATTAATTGAGCTTGGTTTTTGATCCCCTGTTCTATTAGTTATCTACATTTTGATCAAAATCCAAGACAGGAGTGTCAGAGTTAACCAGCCATGTGAGTTCATCCTTAAATCAGGCATTTTTCCTCTTTCTGAGCTAGCTGAAACAAATGGGGAGGAGGGACTTCATTAAGCTGTCAGTTATGCTAAGAGTACAGACTGCTCCTCTGGGAATATGGATGTAACACAGAATGCCTGGTGTTCTCATGTTTATAATAATACACTGGATCCTGCTCCAGCTCACTTATTTTAATACTGGAATATGAGCTTTGGGAATAGATCTTATTTGTAGAATTTTCTATTCAAACAGGAACAAGCTTTACACAATTGTATTTTTTGCACAACTGTCCACATCTCCAGAAAGTATCTGAAATATCTTCACTATCTAGAGATAGAAATGATTCATGAAGCGAGTACTTTCAGAGGTAGTATATAACTAGTTTGGAACTAAACAGTTCAAGTTTCCGTTCCCCCTCTCAGTCACAAGAGGATAGAAATGGGACACAGATTTAGCACAGGAGTAAGGAAACTGTATCTGAGTGCAGACTGGGTCTCCTGCATAGGGAGTATAACTTGTCACAGCTATATCCTTAGTTTAAGGATTTGTGGATGGCTATATTTTCTCTCAGCATCTGTTCTGCATCAGACCTTCTGACATGAAGAAGCAATCTCCCACAATTATTTGAGCAAAGACAGTACTGTATTCATAGACAGTATGGAAGAAAAAATTTTGGCCCCAAAATCAAAATAATTGGTTCATTCACTGGTTGGATTTTCTGAAAGTAGTCAGACTTCCCACTTCAAATCTCTACATCGATAGCTAAATTTTAGTTACTTCATGGTCTTGTAATCTGTACACACTCCACCAAAACAAAATTATTTGAATTTTAAAATATAAAAATAAAATAAAATATTATTTTCTGTTCATCTCTGCCTAAGTTTGACCTTATTCTTTGTTGCAAGACTGGTAAGCAGCCTTCCTCATGATTAGAAGGTCTGCAGCTTCTGAAGTCCAACAGGCAACAAATACATTTTATTTTGAAGAAGTCAAATGCCATTTTAAAAATAGTTTTGGTGCTTACTTTTTGGGGAATATCCTTCTTCTTTTCTAATCAAGAGTTCACAAGTGTTGAAACATGTCCAATGTTTGGTGTCTAGGTCACCTTATATCAAGAATAACTGGACTTATATCATTCACTTATTCTCTTCTGTTCTTATATTTTAAAATTAAAATGTATATACTTTAGTGTCATTACTGCTTAGAAACTGTCCTTGTCTCTAGTTTCTTTCATGAACCTTGTCATTGTCAGATTTGAGCACCTTATCACTAGTAGTTGATGAGATTAAACCAGGCAATGTGTTAAGTCAAAAGTTCTTCCATGGATATGATGATAAAAAGGAAGTTTCAGTGCCTTTATTCAACTTCATTCTCCTGAGGACAACAAAAAAGTAAATACTAAAATGGAATGGTTCTAAGAATCAGTTTTATGGGAGCAGAAAGAAACAACTTGAATAATAGATGATCCTCAGAAAGAGGCCTGAGAAGAAATATGTAATGAAAGAAGAGATGAAATTAAACTATTGTAGTGCAGACTAAAACTCTGAGGAGTAACATCAATGGCACCTCACCAAAGGGCATGCTGGCACACAAAAATATAAAGAACATCTCCCTCACAAAGTTAAATCTGGGCCACTAGATGTTGAGATATTCAAGTCAGGGCTCAGTCAGAATACTATAAATGCTTCCCATGCCACTTACTGTGACGGGTCGATTTAGGTCTTGTTTGAGGGCATAACCTGGAATCTGACAAACTGTATTGTTTGTTATAATTTGGGAGGAATGGCTGACATCAAGAAGCTTTCAAAGAAATACAGGCAAATTGGCTCAGGATTAATTGGCACATATATTACATGCAGTAATATAATGAAAGCAAAGATGCTGCATGCAAAAATAAATTTAATTTCTAGGAGAACAAAAATATAACACAAGAAGATAGTTGTCCATCAGGTAGTAGCTCTGTCCATTTCAAGAGTGATGAACAGATGGGTTAGAGTTTAATGGAAGAAAAGACCACTTTTGGGTTAATTATTGAAATACATATTCCTAAATAACATTTACGTTACCCTGTGCCAAATTTTACAAAATTGACAGTGAGAATAATGGAAAAATAACTCAAGAATGGCTGAGCACTCTCAGACCCCACTTGCAGTCAGCAGGAATGAGGGTGGTAAGACCAGCAGCCTCAGAAAAGACACAATTATTCCACTGCACAGTTGTACACAGACTCCAGAAAAGGAGTAAGTTCCATGCCCAGGTTAAACTGTTCAAAGGTTTTTAACATCAGCTGGAAGTTAATGCACTATCTGGCAATGTGTGTCTACTTACTATTTATCTGATAATTAAATGCCATTCCTTTCTTAAAGTTTTTCATCTTGAGAAGAAGTCATGTATGTAATAGTACAAATATTGAAAAGCTCAAATATTTCAAATCATCTGTGCTTTCCTGAAAAATACTGCTCTGTTTTGCAAAAGGACCTAAGTGTCAAACACTCACTGCTGTCCATTGTTTGCTCTGGTTGTATTTCTGTACAAGCTGTGCACAGTGGGTGCTTGAGAGTTATAAAGTGCCTGTTATGTGAGCTGCTCTTTAGTAAAGAATGCCTAAAAATAAGTAACTTTTGGTCTCTTTAGTCTAAGTCTAAGGAGTATGAAATTCTGAATGTGCTTGAAATGATGTGTGCTACCACTGGACTAATTTAAAGGAAGACCTGATATATGTGGGTAATAACCTTCACAGGAAGAAAATAATAGAGAAACAGAGAGGGTTGTGCTGCACTGAGTAGCTGAGCTGCCAGCATGTTTCCCTTCTCACCAATAATATTTTATTAGCAGCAACTAGACCTCCACAAGTCTGCCTGCCTTTTGGGGTATGTAGTTAAGGCCTTAAGGGTTTTCAATATCACATTATGAATGGGAATATTAACAGCTAAGAAACTTAGTGCTTCAGTCCACAGTGAAGTGTCATTTCCAGTCCCTTGGAAAATTCTGCATTGGAATTAACCGCATTGGAATTAATGCACTGGAAATGCCCAATGTAAATATTTAAGTCGATTATTCATATCTTACTTGTGCATTAGCTAAAAAGCCCACAAGATTGCCAAGTAAATAGTTCTGAGGTGTTCATACTGAAGAACAGGATGTTCCACTTACTGCAGTGAAAATGCAATCATGGTTTCTCTTGTTAACTGTAAGAATAGAAACAATGTGAGCATTCCACTAGACATGAGACAGTACAAAATGGCAAGTCCTTATCCTTTGAAATGCAAATCTCTTTCTGAAAAACTATTGATTCCATTTAAATATTTGTTATGTAAGTGAGTCAAAGGTTTAATTTTTCATTAACTGTCACAGATATGCCTGTAACTCCCCCCAGATAATCTATATAAGGTAAGTTTTGTGCTTTTGAAATGTTTTCTGCTTTTTTTTTATCATAAATCTTTGACAAAATAGATTTTATTAAAGTTTTGGTTACATACAATTTGATATCATGCTGTGGGAGTGTTAATCTTGTGGATAGTTCTGTCTGGGACTCTACCTGGGATGGCAATTTTCCCACATCATTGCTAAATTTAGGCACCATTAACTGCAATGCAGTGTCAGTAGAAGCTTGGTTATCTCACTCACACCATTCATGTGACAGGATTGACTAGAAGTCACATTGCTACATGATGCAGAAGGACAATCCATGCCATGTATGGTGGTCTTTCAAAGAAGCCCATGCTGGATCCACAGATATGGTAGACAATCATCTGTACATCTATTGGCAATATGAGTGCCACTGTATCACCTGAAATGTGGAACTGATTCATCCAATGTTTGTCCAGCTTCATTTCAGCATGGTAGTTTTCATCACAAAGAGTTGTACACTTTAGTCAAAAGCCCTTTCTATAAGCCTACAATACTCCCACTGACAGTAGAGGTCATAGACTTGACCAAGAGAAGTTGGCTCAGACTTTGCTACCCTAGATCTATATTTTTAATTTGCTTTAAATATGGTTACTTAAGAGCTATCTTCTTCAGCATTAAAAAAAAAACAAAAAAACCAAAACCAAACCAACCAACCAAACAACAAAAACAAATAAACAAACAAAAAACCAAGCAAAAACCCCAAACCAAAAATATAATCAAACAAACAAAGTCACAAACAAAATAGACAACAACACCTTCGAGCTATAATAGAAAGAAACTATAAGCAATACTCCTGAGAGCATTTCTGTATTCTTTTACTAAAGATACATTTCTGTGGCTTTTTCAGCCACTCCTGGAAAGTGGAAAAAGGTTTATTATGGACACTATCAAAGAAACCTGTTGGCTTCCTATCCTGGAATATTTGACTGTAACAAAAAGGATCGTGTATGCTGCACCCATCAGAAAATGACTCCCAGTATGATTTTATTTTATCTTCTCATTGGAAGAACAAATTCTTAAAACACTAAAATTGCCAGGACTTTTTTGTATCAAATTTTCTTCTCAGACTACTGACGTTATGAAGTAAAGAGACTGTGTTTTTTAAAGATCTGGACTAAGAATTCTCTTTTTGATTACTTTTAGCCATCTACACCATGACTGTCTCATTCAGAATTCTGATTTTCTAGTCATCACAGTACAGAGAGCAACTGGTATCATTGAAGTGTGCAACATCTCTCAGATCTGTAACATCTTAGTCATAGTGAGTGAATCTCTGTGCCAGGGCCTGTCTTAGACTTAATCCACACCTGTAGAAGTATCCTTTTTCCTTTCTCTTCCAGTTCTTTACACCCAAATCTGTATTTACACAAAGATCCCTACAGTGAAATGCACAAAGAGGCACTTGTCACTGAAATCTTGTCACTTTTCACATGTAGTCTCTAGACTTTGTCATAATGTCTACTGCACTGAATAGATGATGTCTTCTACATTTTTTCTGAATTTGCTGTCTGACCTAGCTGCTCTTCAAAACAATCAAATCTATGTTGATGTAGTTAAAAAGTTTGAATATTTCTCCCTTCTTTTTCATCATGACATCCAGGAATAAACTCCTTTTCATGCATACAAAATCCTGTTGTGATAGCTTCCATTCCCAGGTCTCCATTTGTGTTACAGATGCTACGAAAAAATAATTGTCATGCACAAACACAGTGCTTTTGAATAGTCTAGAAACACTATTTTAATCATAGAATCATAGAATCATAGAATCATAGAATTGGCTGGGTTGGAAGGGACCTCAGAGATCATCGAGTCCAACCCTTGAACCACCGTTGCGGTTGCTAGACCATGGCACTGAGTACCACATCCAGTCTCTTTTTAAATATCTCCAGGGACGGAGAATCCACCACTTCCCTGGGCAGCCCATTCCAATGACGGATCACTCTTTCCGTAAAGAAATTCTTTCTAATATCTAACCTAAACTTCCCCTGGCACAACTTAAGTCCATGCCCTCTTGTCTTGTTGAAAGTCGTTTGGTAAAAGAGCCCAACCCCCACCTGGCTACACCCTCCTTTCAGGTAGTTGTAGAGAGCGATGAGGTCTCCCCTGAGCCGCCTCTTCTTTAGGCTGAACAACCCCAGTTCTCTCAGCCTCTCCTCGTAGGGTCTATGCTCGAGTCCCTTCACCAGCCTGGTTGCCCTCCTTTGGACCTGCTCCAGAACCTCGATATCCTTCCTGAACTGGGGGGCCCAGAACTGGACACAGTACTCAAGGTGTGGCCTCACGAGGGCTGAGTACAGGGGCAGAATCACTTCCTTGGACCTGCTGGCAATGCTGTTCCTGATACAGGCCAGGATGCCATTGGCTTTCTTGGCCACCTGGGCACACTGCTGGCTCATGTTCAGCTTCTTGTCGATCCAGACTCCCAGGTCCTTTTCTGCCTGGCTGCTCTCCAGCCACTCTGTCCCCAGCCTGTAGCGCTGCATGGGGTTGTTGTGGCCAAAGTGCAGGACCCGGCACTTGGCCGTGTTAAACTTCATCCCGTTGGAATCAGCCCAACTCTCCAGTCTGTCCAGGTCCCTCTGCAGAGCCCTCCTGCCTTCTAGTTGATCAACACTCCCCCCCAGCTTAGTGTCGTCTGCGAATTTGCTGATGATGGACTCAATCCCCTCATCTAAATCATCAATGAAGATGTTGAACAGAACTGGGCCCAACACTGATCCCTGGGGGACACCACTAGTGATCGGCCGCCAACTGGATGCAGCCCCGTTCAGCACCACTCTCTGGGCCCGGCCCTCCAGCCAGTTCCTAACCCAGCACAGGGTGCTCCTGTCCAAGCTGCGGGCTGACAGTTTTTTCAGGAGGATGCTGTGGGAGACGGTGTCAAAGGCTTTGCTGAAGTCTAGGTAGACCACATCCACAGCCCTCCCCTCATCCACCAGTCGGGTCACCTGATCATAAAAGGAGATCAGGTTGGTCAGGCATGACCTGCCCTTCCTAAAACCGTGCTGGCTGGGTCTGATCCCTTGCCCATCCTGCAGGTGCTGTGTGATTGCACCGAGGATGATCTGTTCCATGACCCTGCCAGGCACTGAGGTCAGGCTGACGGGCCTGTAGTTTCCTGGGTCCTCTTTCCGGCCCTTTTTGTGGATTGGCGTGACATTCGCCAATTTCCAATCATCTGGGATGTCCCCAGTGAGCCAGGACTGTTGGTAGATGATAGCGAGAGGCTTGGCGAGCTCTTCTGCCAGCTCCTTCATTACCCTTGGGTGGATCCCATCTGGTCCCATAGACTTGTGGGGATCCAAGCATCGCAGTAGGTCACAGACTGTGTCCTTCAGGATTACAGGGGGGCTGTTTAGATCCATGTCACTTTCTATGAGCTCCAGAAGCCATCCGTCTTCAGGGTAACCTGTCTTTCCGCTGAAAACTGAGGTAAAGAAGGTGTTAAATACCTCAGCCTTTTCTTCATCTTTAACAGCTATATTCCCACTCGTGTCCAGTAAAGAATGGATATTTTCCCTGCCCCTTCTTTTGCTGCTAATGTATCTGTAGAAGGACTTTTTGTTATCCTTCACAGAGGTGGCGAGATTCCGTTCGCATTGTGCTTTTGTGTCTCTGATTTTCTTTCGACATGACTTAACAATATTCCTAAATTCTTCCTCAGTAGTTATCCCTTTTTTCCATAATTGGTAGGCCCTCCTCTTAACTCTAATTTCTTTCAGAGTCTCCCATCTATAGTATATTTTTTTATTCTTTCTCCTCCAGCTGGGACCAGGTACTAATTTTGAGTTACACACCGTATTCCATAAAATCTGCTTATATAAAGAAATATTCTTTTCCCAATTCATTATCATTTCATCATCTCTTCTAACAGCAAAGTAGTCCAGAGATGTGTTTTCATTTTGGCTCTGTGTATTTTGATTTCTGCAAGTAATTACTGATATTTTTTTCTTATAAAAAAAATATATTTATTTTATGATGATCACCTGATTATGAGATAAATGCCCAACACCAGAAAGAAGTCATTTAGTTCCTCATGCTCCAGACGTAGAAAGATCCATAAAAAATAGAGAAATCTCATTCATGCATTGAAATGAAACTTGGAGGAGGAAAATCTAAACTATATAAGATATAAAAATGTCTCCGAATCTTTCTGCCAGAAAAAAAGCATGTCAAAGAAAGCAGCTGTGACAGTGAAAGAGAAAGGCAATTCCCAATGGCAGGTATGGGTCCCAATTTATGACTTGCCTAAGATATTGGGCATTGGGTATCTCTCACAGTGCTACATGGAACTGAGGCATGGTTCTTCTGCACCTTCAGTCTGGATGACAGTAATTTTGGATGAGATCCAAAGTAGTACCTTTGCCATCTCAGGCGCCTGAACAGATTTGTTGGATTTTTTTGGGATCCCTCTCCTGAAGCTAAATTCCACCTAAATTGCCATTTGGGCACCTAAGAGCTAGTTTACTGCTGGGGCAAACCTGCAGCAAACTACACAAACTCAAAGTGACTTCATTTCCTGCGTGCTGTGTTGGCTTTGTATCATGTGGGGAATGATGAGGCAAGACCTTCCACCCACCTTACCACTCCCTGCCTATCTGCACCTGCTCCTCCATGTTCCAGGGATGTATGGAGACTGGGTTACACAATGGTACAAAATTAACAGTTTAATGATGTCCAAATATGCCCCAACAAGTCCACAAAGAACTAAATATGAGAGAATTTACAGAGGAAGAATGTCTCAGTGAGTCTGCAAAGAAGTAGTAGACCTGCTATGACTAAACTAATTTTTTTAAAACTAAGATATAACAGAGAATTCACAGGCTACAGGATTGTTTAGTAAGAGAAAATATGCAGATTCAAACAACAAAAAATTCTGAAGTTTCAAGCTTCCTCATATATATAACCTTTAAAATGCAAAGTTTTTAAAAAATAAATTTGGAAGTGTAATAATAAACCTGAGTAAAAGTAACAAGGCTTTTGTATAAGAGTTATTAAATATATTGAACACAATACTGTAAGAATGTTTGGCTTGCTTGATATTCTTCACAGACCATAGATCAGCAGATAGTAGTTTATATTCCAACATCACATCTGAGCAACACTTCAAAAGTTGTGAAAGTTTTGAGCTAATTCAATAACAGTAAATTAGATTGTCCTAGATTGTAATTCTTGTATTCTTACTGAGGTATCTGTGTGTGGGCCTATGATAATTTGCATAGAACAATCTGTATTACAGCAAGATGGGGCAAGCACAATTTTTACTTTGGTTCAACTGTTGCTCATTGTGCAGCCAAAAAAATAAGGTGAGGCTGGTTACTTCAGGTTTTCTTTGCTTAGCCTGTTTTTTGCACCATTGTTATATCTCACATTTGAGGTATGGAAAGCTGTATTTTAAAAGCCTAGGGTTATTTTTTTTTTTTGTGGAGTATCTTTGTCACTCTTACAGCTTCTCAGTTGGTCTTATTAGCTCAAGAGGACACCACACTAACAGAAGACATCTGATAGCCAGGTGTTATTTGGCCATTTTGCAGTGAGAGCACTCCAAGCTCAGATCTTCATGCAAGGACCTTCATGTCCTTGAAGATGGTCAGGGAAATTAAACTGCTGAAGGGCTATTCCCTCAAAGCAGCATTTACATGTTCATTTAGACAATCCTTGTTCTTGCCTGAAAACAAGTGGTGTTTAGAAATCCTGGTATCAATACTGTAAATATCAACCATGCAAGACCAAAAGCCAGCTGTTGTATCTTAAATGCACAGGACTTGGTGAAGCATAACAGAGTAACTGAAAAAGGGGTGGCCAACAAGGGAGAGGAGCAGCATTTTGTCATGTCACATCTGTTTCAGAACTGTATGGTCACAGACACAAGAGTCCTATGAAATTAAACAGGTTTTAGCAATAGCTTTATTAGCAAAAGTAATTATCCTATTCCAAAAATAGTATCAACGGTACTTTTAGTAAAAGAAAATCTAGTGATAAATCTGCATTTTTTATTTGTTTGACAAAGATTTCAAAAAATGATACTTTTAATATATCACAGTTGAGATGAAAAGTTTATTTTAAGAGCACAGAAATGTGCCCCTCCTACCTAGACTGCATACACATACATGCTGAAGATGGATGTATTAGATTTGTCCTTGGCTATTATACCCAAAAGACATCAGGCACCCAGGTATATTTTAAACTAAATAACTTGAGACTGTTCAAGCAGGTATGTTCTGAGCATGCCTGAGAGGCCAGAGCCCCTCTGGGATGTGCAAGGATGTTTTCCTACCCTTCACCAGCAGAACTTCAGCATAACCAGGGCTAGTAGCAACACAGAGGCTTCTGTCCAGGTTGTTCTTCATATGCATTTTCTAAGACCCCAGTCTGGTAAGGATATCTGACACTGTGAATTTAAAATTTAAGGCACCATGTGTTATAATTAAATGTCAAAACTCATTAAAAAAATAAAGAGAGCTGGTTCAGTTAAAGCAAGCAAAACTGCAAATACTGTGTCTGTTCACTCATGAAAGATCTTTTGAGCATAAGAGATGCTCTCTGTGGGAAGCAGTTATACTGTCTGCTGTGTATGAAAATTTCCACTGCAACCTGAGTTGGGAAATATTTGGACGTAAAGACAAAAAATATCCAAAGGAAAATTGTTACAATTTAAAGTGCATTTGTTCCTTCTATACAGGACAAAGAATAAGCAGATGGGATAATAAGATCAGAACAAGGGGAAATCTACAGATCAAAACATCTAATTTTCTGTGTTAAACAGAGCAAATTATTTCAGGAGGTAATAAACAGAAAAGTAAAAAGATGAGAGAGAACAGTTACTTGGCTTTTACTTATCAGCATGCAGGGTAGTGGAGATAAATGCTTACGTTACCCATTGTTCTGGTCCAGCTTCCTTTTTGACTGTCCTGAAAAACTCAGTAAAACACTGACAATTGATGGAAGTTGAAAGAACAAGCAACTTGATTTTTTGTTTGAGAAATAAAAATCAGAAACCATTTAAAAATATTATTAATTCAACTTCCTCATTGAATCTTTAGGTCATAATCTGTGTATCTTTGCAAGCTAAACAGTGAAGAAGGAGGTAGTCAAACATTCCCTCTAAAATGCAGTTAACTATTGCTTTCAGAGATAAATGTGTTCATTTACGGTGTAATTCAGGGGGTTGCAGGAACAACTATATGCCTCATCTCCACTACTAGAAACTAGTTTTGTTAATCCACTGGTATCTCAGTTCACAACTGAAAAAATATCACTGCAGAATGATCATATTGGTAATGCAGACAATTGTGTTACTTCTGAGCCCAGTTGTGCCAGATTTATTCATTAATTTTACCTGTACAAAAGAGCATATATTAAATCCATGACCAAGGATTTTAGAATGTATCAGAGCTATGTTATGTTAGCAGATCACTTTTTTCCACTTTTTCCTCAATTCCTTAACTAGTTTAGTTTAACATAATTGCTTAGATTGTCAAAATGAAAAAAGGGTGGTAAATTGAGACCATCTAACTATAAATCATTATATGAAACATTTATTATCATGTGAAAGGACACATTTAAAACTGCCACACACTCCAGAAAAAATAGTATGTGTGTAGTCTTCCAGTTAATTTGAAGTCCTAGGTAGGGAATTCAGTGCTGGCATTTCTTACATTATTTATATGAAGGACTAAAAAATACTGATTGTTGTTCCATAGGAAGGGGAAAATCTTCCAGTGTTAAAAGCCAAACAAAAAATTGGTTAAATAGCATTCTCATGTCTACCTGAGAATTTGGTGGATAAAATAAGAAAATCAACCTTTTTTTAATTGCTCCTTTTGTTTTGTACCATCAGGTTTAGTTAGGGTAAAAGGTGAGCAGCCTGAGGAATCATGAATTAATTGAAGCCACGGTTTTCCGAGAGACAGATTACTTAATTTAGAGAAGCTGTGAGATCTTGAACTTTAGTTGGCTTCCTTTCAGAATGCACATTTTTGTCTAGACACTTTAACAGGCTCAGTTGAGAGGTAGAGGGAATTTAAAATCATGCAGTGTGTTAAACTAAATGGATTTAAAAATATGTATATGAGAGAGATTCTTAGAAAGTAAAATTACAGAAACTGCAAACTGTCTAATAATTTCAGTATTACATGAAGGTTACCCAGGAATTAGAATCTTATACCTGTGGCAAAGGCCCGTTACAATGTAAGTACAGTTTCTACCACTGTGTGAGTAGCGACCCAGCAATTGAAATGCAGATGGCTACACAGTAGCCACAGTTTGGCACAGCAAAGACAAGTGAATACAACAGTGCCTGCTAGTGATGACAAAAAGAAAGAAGAACAATATTCTCTGAAATGACAGATTATTCATTCTTATGATACTGGTTTTGTCTCAGATATTATTTTGGCAATATCTTTTTCATTTCTGAAAGCACATTCCTGATGAAAAAATCTCTTTCCTTGATGTCTTTTTTTATGTCTAAGACCATGTGGAGGTATTCGGAATCTTTCCTGGAACTAAAGATTTGACTATAGCTGAATATCTCCTGTGTGATTTATCCTTTCATACTGTTTCTCATTAGAACTTTAAGATTAAAGATGCTTTTATCTATGGACTGTATTAGAGCTCAGCAAGTGCTGATGCTGGCCCATGTTGGTATTGCCTTTAGATGACTCTGCTCACTGCTTTCAAAATCCTTTTGTCTACCAATATTAAGAATGAACACCAAGAAATCTTGGATACACTCTCTGGAATAAGTTAGCTGCTTTTTTTTTTTTTTTTTTTTTTTTTGACATCTTAAACAATAAAGAAAGAAGAATTGGATTACAAAGAATTAATTAAAGTCATACCTCTACAATATATATAATACTTAGTTAAAATTACATACTTTCTTACCAACAGATGTATTTACATGACTAAATGGGATGTGCTTCTCTGGCTTTGCCAGTATTGCTGTACCAATTTCTTGGCTATAGCTATGCACTATTTTTGCCCAGTGCTGACAAATTTAGATTGTATGTTCTTGGAATGATGGAAGATGCAGTTAATAGTGAAAATCATATGCCTGGACATGGTGAATTGCATTTAAAATATCTTAGGTTTTACTGGCCTACTTTTTTCTTGGAGCTCTCTTTGTTACTAGGAATTACTGGAAGCTTCTCCAAAACAAAATGTCTTTAAGAAAATATAGGTACATTTTTGATATCTCAAATCTACTCAGAAACAAAAATGGTTTCTTCATCTGTGGTCTGACCTAATCCCAGACACATAGTCTGAGTGATGGTAATTATACACAGCTTTAGCTCTGCCTTATTTCAATTAATTCTGATTACAAGGATGAGTCCTGGGAAGTTCTAATAGCCTAACATAGGTTAAGAGCAGGTCAGAACTTGGCTTTGGCAGGGCTGGTAAATCTTGTAAACATTTAGGAGGGCAAGGAACAGAAGAAACTATGGCAACTATCATACTCTCCTCAGTTACACTCTACAGCTATATGAATATATCTAGCTTCTGACCAATAGGAATATATCTAGCTTGGACCCTGTGTTCAGCTGAGGTCCAAACTAAAGTAGAGGCTGAAATTTTTATCTATCAGGGTAGCAAGCAGCAAAAAATTAAATCAAAGCTTCTTTCTTTTCTTTGCACTTTTATTTAATGGTGGATGATATCAGTCTGTGCTAGAGGAGAGTGGGAAATTTTAGAATCTAGCTACAAATCATAGTGCATGCAATATATACTTCTTTATATCTTTCATTTCTCATAGTATGAAGACAAATGGTTAATATCACACTTTGAAAAAAATTCTTTTTTTTTTTCTTCAGTCCTTAAAAGTAAGTAAGTTGGCTTCTCTCCATACATATATTCTCTGTTGAAGCAATTTCAGAAAAGTTTGCCTTCACATCATATTGAGCCAGATTCTTTCTGAGTTTTAGTTCTGTAAGGCAGTTGATTGCCTTGGTTGTTCCATCTGATACATCTGAGGTGGAGCTAAAATGTAAATGAAAAGCAAAGCTTCTGCTTTAATCTTTACCTTGGGCTTGACCTTGAATTCCTTCAGTTCCTACTTGTCTCACTCATTCTAGTGCAATATCAGCAACAGCTTTTTGTGCTTTATTTGGGACAACAATTCGAAGCTGCTGAAAAATGCAACAAAAAGGAAAAGTAATTTCAGAGACCTCATTGTGCCGACCTATTCCTGTTCTCAGATAATTCAAGGAGTCAAAAGGACGTTTATCCACTTTCTTCTCTGGAAGTATCGTTGTTGCCATGCATGATTAATGGACTAAATTTCCAATCTCAAATTACACCTGGAAAGTTATCCTAGTACAGACCTGGCTGTAACATCAGAACTAGATGTTGCTAAGAATATGTAGGGCTTCTTAAATGCCATGTATCTCTTTTAGAGAATAACCGAAAAGTTAATGCTCAAAGAAATAACTCACTGGTAAAATAATGTGTAAGATAGGTTGTGAAATGTGGATTTCTAAATGAGTAAGATTAATGATGTGTTAAGGGATTAAAATATGAACTCATTTGTTGCGTAATGATGCCTGTCAGTGTTCTATATTAACTAATTACTAGGCCTATTATTAAGATGGGAGGTTATGGCTTTATTATCCCCTGATGAGTAGATGAATAGAAGTATGTGGATGACAGAATGGAAAAAAAGGGAATTAAATAAATTTGCTTCAATTCTTTATGAAAAAACAAGAAAGAAACCTATATAACGTGAACACAATGGGAAGAAGTTACTGGAAGTCCAAGAGGATAAGCTTGGCAACAGATGGAGCTCACAGCACTGCTACAGGCCTGCTTATTATCTCATTACCATGTGCTATTTTCACAGAAAAACTGTCTATGTTTCTATCTACTTGAGTTAAGATCATTTTTATCTCCCACAGGCTATACAGGAATTCTATGATTAGAGAACACCTGACTGAATATTTTATCAACTTTTCATTTCTGACATTTCACATGTGACCCTAAAGTCTTTCCAGGTTGAGTGAAGGAGGTGATGGGGAAGGGACTCTGGAGCCCAAAAAAGCCTTCCACCAGTGCAGAAGTCAAATATTGCCAATTCTTTTAGAAAAACTATTTTGTGAGCAGAGAAGGTCACAGGGGAGGTGAAATAGGCATGCAGGCAACACTTCTGTGATCAGTGTTCAAACAGTTTATGTTGAAGGAATGTGGTTCAAAGCAGCAAGTAATTTCTGAGAACACAGGGATCATCAGTAGAGGAAAAACAAAAGTATTATTAAGGGAGAAGCTGACTGACAAGTGATTGTTCAATCTTGAGCCAGGACAAGAATTACATAAGCATTTTGGAGCAAGGCCAGTAAGGAGTCATGAAATTATTAGGGGGCTGAGAACTTCTGAGGAGAGAAGAGATGGATCTGTTCAGTCCTCAGAAGTGAAGGCTACAGAGAGATCTTACTGCTGTCTGGAAAACACCTAATGCAAATATATAGGGAACACAAAGTAAATTCTTCTTCATAGTGAACACTAATGTGACAAGAGGCAAAAGACATAACTTGGGAAACAGAAAATTTCAAAATTTCTAAGGAAAAAGTTACCATGAAGGTGGCTGAATACTGGAGAACATTGTCCAGCAAGGTTGTGAAATTGTCAGACTTGGACTTGTTATGGACTCATCTAGACATGGTCCTGAGCAAGGAGGTTTTTATTAGATCTAATTTGAGCTGGGGCTTAGGTTAGATGACATCCAGAGGTCCTTTCTGACCTAAAGTAGCCTTTGATTCTTTGTCATAAAAATCCATCACATAACAGCACATGGGAAACAATAAAAAGATTATAAACTTGACCCTAGCATTGTAGCTAGACATTGCTTTTACCTATAATTTAGTGATAGGTTCGATATAGGTATTTCTGCCTATATTAAAGAGTTATTCTAGTTAAATTGATCTCAAATAAATTATTATATCTTATTTATGAATATGTGTTATGTAATGAGGTGAAAATAATTTGTATAGTTTGTGAGACTGAGATTTAAACCAGCAAATTAAACTACTAATCACAAAGTTGGAAATTTTAAAAAAAATCTGTGCATACACTTATTTCAGAGGGTACAAATGGCTGTAAAGGGATAAACTGAGACTGGAAATGCTCTGTATTCCAAACAATTTCCTGAGACCTATCCTTACTTAAGGTATTACAATGGAACATACATGATTAAAACTATAACATCTGAGGAAACTGTTGTGATTTAGAAAATGGTGAAGAGAGAAAAAAGAGGACAGTAGAAGTAAATGAATGCTGCAGATGCTGCTCATTTACATTTTTAAGTTTATCTTGGCTCCTTCCTTTCTACAGGAAATGGGCCACATTGCTTAATATTTCACCAGACTACCAGTAACTATTTTAGCATCTCTCTAAACTGTGTAATAATCTTAAATTATGGATGTATGTATTTCATAATCTATGAAACTTCTTTCATGCATTTAATTGCCAAAGGAACTCAAAGGAAACTTGGATGGAAAAGATTTCTACTACTGAAATTTGAGGACATTTTTCCAAAGGAAAAAAGTGCCGGCTGCTCATTTCCTTGAAAGAACGTTTCTGACCCTCTAAAGGTGGATTTCAAGTATATGGAAACCACGTCTGGGCTGGATTATTTATACTCCATAGAGGCCATGAGACGGTTTTGCAGCATTTCTGTTACCCACAGAGAGGCAGTACTTTGCTCAGGTTCTTGGTTTTTGAGGATGTTAACAACCTACTCAGTATCTTAACTCTTCCTGCACACTGCACTTGGAAGGATTTTCAGGAAAGATCTGAAAGACCATTTCTTTCAGAAAGACCTAATGCTGGTCCAGACACAAACAGTTGTAGACTTGTGCTAACACTCAGACTTTTTTGTCCTTCACTGGGCATATTACTCAATATTTGTTCTGTATTATTCATTTAAAAACAGCAAAATTTTCTTCTGTTCTGTCTCTAACAACTTCTCATCAGCTTATCCTGTCCTGTTAGGTAAACTTCTAAGTCACTGCAGGCAAGGCTGAGATCCTGAGGTAAGATTTTAAAGGAAGAGAGTTTCTAAAACTAATAGATTTCAGGTTCTTTTTAATTTATATTATGCTTTTGAAGACTCTGAATCTTATGTCTACTAACTTTTCTCTCACCTACAAGGCTAGATTTTTTTTTCCCTTTTTAAATAAGGGCAGAGATATTTTCCCCATGTAGAGTTGAAAGCACAACATTGCAAATTATTATTTTTCCAGAGAAAGCATTGCATGACATTCTTCTTAGCTGTAAATCCTGTACTGGAGACTGGCAGCTTTTAGAGAACATAATGTATTTGTTACACAACAATGTGCTTTATGTAATTTCTCCTTTGTTCCAGAGAGAAAACTAGGTTAAACTTAATATGATTTATATGTAGATAGGCGTTAATAGATAACCACATTTTGTAATCAGATGTTAGGCAACAGATATGTGTTTAACTTGTTTTGGAAGCAAAAAACCTGTCACTCAGGTAGAATTACACTTTGAACATTTATTTCCACTTTCTAAAATTCTTGCTAAAGCAGAAGAAAGGTCGAATTTCTTCTCTCCCTTCTTGACTTAGAAACACTGACCACTGTCAGTTCAGCTGGCTGGAGAAGTCAGTAAAAAAGACATTAATTCATCAGTCATTCTGGACTGCTATTGCATATAATAACAGTTACTCCTACTGCTCTATGAGGATCACAACATGGCCTACAAATAGCAACCACCTCTCACGCCACCTGTCTTACTCAGTGCAATACAAAATGATCTACAGATGAGAAAAAGGAAGCGCAGACTTGAAAGAACTTAAGCTTTTGAGCTTTTAGAAATTTTTAAAGATTCGCTTCTCTCCTTTCAATTCTTTTAGAGAACTCTTTTATTGTTATCTTTGAATTATCTTCTTAGAGATACATGTACGTAAGAAATTGGTCTGATTAGCTATATTATCCAAAATTATAGTAGTTAGCAAATGAATCTACTACCAAAAATGTGTGGAGCTGTCTTTTATAGTGTGAATTCATCCTCTCCTGAACGACCTAAAGACTTGACATTTTTGGATCCATATTCAGATTACATCAGTCCAGATTTCAATATAAACACTGGAGAAAAAAAAAAAAAAGTTTATTCTTTTACCACTAATAGAGTAACTACTCAACAAAAGATTTCCTAAGTGCATCATTCTCAAAGCTAAAAAGGCAATCTAAAAGTGGAGTGGCAGAAGCCCTACCGTAAAAAGTTGTCATTATACAGTTAGTAGCTAAGGACTGCTATATAATTGATGTTCTGCACTGTTCTGTTTTGGTAGATCACATAGTACATACATAATACAATCATACATCTTCCTTATTAGCAGGAAAATTCAAGTCACATCTCACTTATTACCAAGAATTCCAGATACAGCTTGAGTTAATAAAATGCTTGCATAAAATCATAATTGAAAATTTAATATAATCTTATTTGATCACTGAGTATAAAAATCAGTAAATTAAAAGCAATGACATCAAAATTTCACACAGAGAGGAGACAGACAACCAAGGAATGCTGAAATTATTGTTTGACCTACTGCAGTTCTCTGAGTAAATGAAGAGAATATAAATCCTTGGAAAGGAATATTCTTTCCATTAGCTGACTGAACATCCTCTGGCAATGATTCTGCCACACTAGGAAGGTGAAAACTAGTTTCAGGAAAAAAAAAACAAAACAATTCCCCCCCCACAAAAAAAAAACCAACCAAAAACCGAAAACAAAATATCATTCTCTTATCAGATAGTCAAATGAATGGCTATTTGGTGACTTAACAGGAGGGTAGCCAACAGCTGTTAGCTATTTTTCTGGCTTTTACAGATAGATCATGAAGACTAGATATGGCCAAAAATTACTAGCAGGAATATTATGAATGATTTAGAACATATTCACAGTCAGACTTTCAACAAATCAGAACACAATCAGGCAAAGCCCTGACCATTTCAATTCACTGGAATGACTCCAAATATAAGTTGATCAGATGGTGACTAATGATATCTTAAATGTCTAGAACTATTTGTAGGATATAAGCAGAAAAGCTTACAGGTAGTTTAAGGAGTAATTTAATGAAACTAGTTCAGAAGGTAGAGATGAGGAACCCTTTGTTAAGGGTGCCCTTACCTCAGTGTAGTGAGATCTTTTATATTATTAAGTACACCATAGAGGCAAAGCAAAGTCTAGAGAACATGGAAGGGAAAAAATGGCCCAATACTGCTTTCCAGTAAAAGGCAATAGACCACTTTAAAGGAAATGTACTATCCCTGGTAGCCAGGGGCAAATGTCTTTTGTACAGTACAAATGCACAGTTTTAGTGGAAAGTTGAAATGTTTCTCTTGTAAAACAGACTACATTATGTAAAGCAAAGGCTGAATTACACTTAGTCAAAAGCAGCTGTAGCTTGGTTTTGATCTTGTATACTTTGAGTTTTGTGAATAATAAAAATACCTCAAGCAGATTATTGTGTTGCTTGCTCAGTTGCTGCAGCCACTTTAACTCTCCTTATGAAGAAAAATGACTCATACAAATCACCATTAAGAGTCACTGACTGAATCTATCTCATTGATTTTATATGTTGAATATGATGTTTATTAGGTTCAGGATAAGTTTGTGCCACTGTCCTTTTCTCCTTTATGAAAAAAAAAAAAGACATCAGGATGACATGCTAACACCTTTCTGTAGACTTTTGTAGAAATAATTTTGAATTATATAGGAAAAGAAATACCATTCATTCATTACCTGGAGATTTGAGACTGAAGCTTTTCTTCTTGCACGTAGTTGTCGGGAAAAAAATATTTACATAATTGTTCTTTTTAAATAATGTTCACCAGAAAAAGTCACTCATTTAAACAAAGAATAAGTTTGGGGTAGGACAGAATTTTTTTTAAATCTGTCTCATATATGACTGTGGCACAGTAGTTTAAAGTGATACTCTGAATGCTCTGCACTGACCAAGAATAACTGAATTCCCTCCAGTGGGCTGAAAGTCCATTGCCAGCTGTGTAACTATGGCTCAGTGATCCTCTTAGCTGATTTTTCTGTTTATTAATGATAGAATGCTCCCTTTCCCAAAGATGCTGGATGTGTCTCTGCAGAAGACAGAGGAGCTCAGCAGTTCACATCCCAGTGAGCCAGAGAAGAAAGGAGGAAGGAGAAAACTTCCAGCAGCTCCTGAGCTTTCAGACACGTATGGAGTTGATAGTTAAAGAAAATACAACCTAAGTAACATGTGGCAAGGACAAACAAATGCTACTGAGAAAAAAAGTATTCTTTCAACTTCTTTCATGTCTTGTCACTATGGCTGACCATGGGGATTGTAAGCTGCCTCCATCATTACTGTATCTCTTGCGTCTGGCCTCTGAGACAGTCAGCAGAGCAAAGAAGTTTGGCATGTCTGAAAGTAAAGCCTCTCCTTCAAAACCTGGGCTCACCTCTGCCTTTGCAATCAGTGTCTCATGATCGTAGCTGGCACATTTAGCAAATTCTCTTGTGCTTAATTTTGTTTTTATATTAACTTACCTACAAATAAAGATTGCCTTCCTTGTTTTCTTGTTTATTTGTAATCATCATGAATTTTTTTTATCCCATATTGTGCTATTTCAAGGCTTTTTCCTACCAGTACTCTACAAGATTCCAGTAGTCACTCTCTTAAAATTCCCACCAAAGCTGGAGGACTGACGTCCTCTTTGCCACAGTCTGTGGAATAAGGTAATGGTATCTACAACACATCCCTCCTTTATGTCATGCTTGTTGAAGGATATTATTTGTTGGTGCAAAAGGCATTTTTTATTCCTTTTCTTGGAATGAGACACTAAGGAGATAAGAAAGCAACAGCCACACTGTCATATTGGTGTACTCAAGCCTATGAAACAAACCAAAAATAGGTAGAATTTCAGTCAGAAATTCTCTTGAGAATTGGATTCTCTCTTCCCCTGCATAATCTGAATTTTTAGACAGTAATTTTCAATTATTATCATCTCACAAATCTTAAAGAAATAAGGAAAGGGAACGGTGGCACTACACTTCCTCTTCTACTCTACTGTAGGTAAAAGGAGGATACTTAGTGATTTGCACACCACCCTCACTCCCTGCGAATAGGAATTAAATGAAAAATTTGAAGGAATCTGGTTTAGAGACTTATTCATAATACCTGTGTAAAATGACAATGTTCTTATATGGTATAGGAATTAATTTTTTATGGAGACCTTTGATCCAGCCCATTTATGTTGAGCAAAGTTCAGTTGCTATCAGGTGAGCCCACATTTTTCTATTAGCATTTTAAAATTTTTTCAAATTCAGTCACAGTGAACATTCACTGAACATTTCCTTGCGGTCAGTTTAGCTGCCTAAGTGAACTGCATATTCAAATACTGGGTATCATGAAGTGCATATTCAAATAATAGCCACAGACTAGGAAGCCATTTTGAACAATCTGGGCCTTAGACGTATAAGTATAGTCATCTGTGTTGACAGTTGTGTCAACCACCAAAAAAGAATGCTACAGAAAGCAAAAACATAGCTTAATATTACATTATTTTTCACTTTACACTAACCTTCTTTTCTTTGGTCTATCTCCTTTTGTCGTGTGTTAACAGCATGAAAGATTTTAGTGCAAGAATATAAACTTCATAATGTTTTTTAAGGGTATCACACCAGCAGATGAATAAAATTTAGCCAAGAGAAAAAGAATAGAATCAGATCACAGAGAAATATAATTTTGTTTAAGGCCCATTAGATTTTTCCTCTGGGAAAGATTAAAAAAATATTTCCATCCAAAAAAATACTGTTAAAAATCAACAGCTATCAATATTTTATTCCTGAATCAGAAATATGGGAATCACCCTAATACTCTGGTGACATTAGAGCAGCAAAATCTCATATTTTATATTTGGGTTTGGTGTTTGTCTTACATTAGTAGTTCATGAGCTGAACTTCATAGCTCTGAAGTTTGAGAACACATTGCCTGTATCAGCAGAAAATGAGCAGGTTAGTATTTTGAGTCAGTATTTTGAGTCAGTATTGTAGTGAAATGAGGCAACCAGGTGTCACTAATTGACAGGGAGTGAGCATGAGCTTGTGTCAAGCCCACCTGTGCCTAATTAGGGTGGGTCCCCACTGCGCATGAGAAGGACTGGGGGCCAATAAAAGGAGCTCATGCTCACTCTCTGGCAATTAGTGGCACTGGGTTGCCTCATTTCACTACACAGTACCATCATAATTACTCATCTTTTAAAATGTGCTTTTCAGCTCAAGATTTTCAGGCATGTTACAGAAGTAATGACTCCGAGTTCCTCCATACAGGTGGGAAAATAGGCAGCCGGCAGTGGGGAAGTGACTTGCCAAAGCCTTTTAGCAAACTGCTGTTGAAATCCAAATCCCAAATTCCTCGTGAGTGACACTTTGAGCACTGACAGAATTTAGATAGCTTACTTATAGTGCCTGCAAACATACAGTAGCTAAAGCAATCACTTCTTCTGCATTTATACTGTTGTCAGGCCTTTCTTCTTGCTGGAATGTATCAGTAGTTCTTGTTGTCTGCAATCTTTACCATTACCAAATAACTGATAAATCTCTGCAGATAACAATTCATATCTGCTTAAGCAACAAGCTGCTGGTCAAGGGTTGCATTCTGTGGAGCCAACATGAGCTGTCTACAATTTATCTAAACTTAACTAGTGCTCTGTGTTCTTAAGTCACAAGAGATAGGCAGATGCTGAAAACCATCCATTACTCCTACTTTAAACAACTTTTTAAAATGTGGAAATAAACATCTCCTGGAAGTAACTTTCTTGACCATAGAAGATATACAGGTAACTAATTTAGAAGATTTGAAAATACACATGGCTAATAGATGTGTGAGGAAAGTCCTACATCAGTTAAAATATTCCATCAGCTAGATTGTTTAGGTGCTACTTATATGGATTTCTATGATGTTACATAAATTTTACTTTTAATAGTCTGTGATTCCATCTTAGACTAATAAATGTCTCATATTTTACTTTGCCACCTTGTTTGTTATAGCTTTCTCCTGCTTTCTCCTGCCTCTTGGCTAGTGTGATTTTAATACTTCCCAGGGCTTGGATGGTACTATCATTGCATTTCTTCAAGAATCCTGTCCTGAAAATGTTTGCCTTCCCACAAAACACAAAGACAATGAAAATCACATTAGCATATCATGTTGTTAATAATGAGAGATATAATATTTATTAATTTTAATGTTATCTCACCTTTTCATATTGCTACTTGTAATACAAACCATTTTATAATGGCTTAGAGGTGCTGGATTCTGAGCCAGCATGGCAAATCTCTTAATGCTTGTTCTCAGTTCAGACTATGGAAAACAAGTGTTTATACATCTTGATGGGTCAGTTCTTCTAAGCTGTAGGCATTTTCTAGCCCAGAAAAGGCTGATAACAAAATAACATGATCTTATGGGGACATATTGAAAATATGTTCATAAGCTACATTAGACAATGATATGACTACGCAATATTTATGCTCAAAAAAACTGTTCCACTTATTGAGAAAAAATAATGAATAGTTTTATAACACAAAAATCTACTTGAATATTTAAAAACTCTCGCAAGAGAGAGAGGCTGGAGAAGATTTTATTTATGAGCACAGGTATACAGGCTTGTTTTTGTTTTTTCCTGTATTCTGAAATGGAAACAAAACCAAACCCATTTATCATTACCAAAAAATCTGAGCAAAAGATTTCACAGTCTTTCTGGGACTAAGAAACAAACTGAAAATTTGTATCTCTTTGAGACTGTATTTCTAAGAATATTTTTAAGTTAATTCACAATGATTAAATAAATAGACTGTGAATTAATTTTGTGTTAGTAGAGTTAAATTGCCAGTTAAATATAAAATCCATGTGTGAGCCAAGAAAGTATATTGATCTGTTTCTTTTTTGGTGTTTTTGTTTGTTTATTTTTTATTTTTTGTTTGGTTGGTTGGTTGGTTGGTTTGTTCTTTTTTTTCTTCAAGGAAATTTGAGGGAGTGACTTTTTAAAAGATTTTTGTCTTGTTCCTAACATTGTAACTCTGGCATAATTGGGGAGTATATGTGTCTTAATTCCACCAGTCGATATCATGCACGGTTCCACTGCCTGTTATTACTTATATTAACACTTTGAACTTTCATATGCCTATATTTATTCAACAGATGGCAGAGCTTGTGAGAGGATCAAACATTTTCTTGATAAGAGAGCAGCTCATTTTGTGCAAGGAAACTGCCAAGTATCTTGACTGGATGGTAAACAAACTGATGGCCTGCTTCTTCTCCCAGGAGGAATTAACTGCATGCAGCAGTCACAAAGAGGGCAGAGAGGCATGAGCTGCTGAATCCTGCAAGCCTTAATTCAGGGACTGGTAAGCAAACTCTGAAGCTACCCTGCAGTAGGGTGCAATTTTATTCGAAGATGAAAAGTTCACCCTTGAACTCTGTAAGTATCATCTGGATGATAAACATAGCAACAATATCTTAAATCTAATGGAGAATGAGAATCTGTTTTTGTAGTTTTCTATATGAGTCTACATATTTAAGGTATTGCTTTAAAAAGCTCCTAAAGCAACTTCAGCATGTATTTATGGTGTTATCAGAATATGAATGCTCGATAACAAGATTTACAGTGGTCATCTGCATTCAAGAAGTCTGCTTTGAGATAGTTAAGAGCCACCAGAAAATCTTATAGTAAATGGACAATCTTAACTGTACAGTATTTTTTTTAGAAGCTTCTTTCCATCAGAGCATCTTGCTTTCTTTTCTGACAGCTTCTCTAGGACTTTTCATAACAGACAATACCCCAGAATTAAGTTCTTACCAAAATTTTCAACAGACAGCAGATTTAGCTCTGTAGTTCCTTGTTACAACTTTAAAGTAGAATAGCACAGAATTCACTGATGTATACCTCCTAAAAATGCTTTCAGTTGATAAATAATGCTGAAAATACAAGAAAATTAATTACTGGAACCAGCATGAGTTGGTAGAACACAGAAGCAGGGGAAAGTCCTGTAGGACTGTGGGAATGTCTGTGGGAAAGAAAAAACTGATATTGCCTGTTCATTGTGGAGCAGCTAGCATTAGTGGTACTAAGAGCCATCACTTTAAATTCACTTAGAAACAAAACCTATTTTTTGTGGATATCTTCTGGTCTAGGTAGTTATAAAATTTAGCTTCTTCAAGAGAGGTGCTTATGTTATATGTAAGTTCCATTATTGCCTTCTCATATTTTTGCAGTACCAAAGAAAATACAAAAGAACTTTCTCAGGTTAGACCTTATTTTCCATGGTGATGATGATGTCTCTGAAGTTGTCCAAGTGGCATTTGTTGTCTTAATCTGATTTTCAATTTCTCTGATCCTTCATCCTGCCCTGAGAGTCCCTAAACCACCTTTAGGAGATGCTAATAAACCTGTGTTTGTAAAACACCACTGATAATGTTTTTTTACACCTTCCAGCTCCATCTTTTTTCATGCTATTAAGTTTATCCTGAGCCTTTCTTGCTAGACTTTAAACCAACTAGATTCTGTCCTTACAGATGCAGACAAGGGTCTGCACCCTCCCAATGCATTTACATTTCACATTTCAAGTTTGTTAGACTGCTTTCTTTCAGTATTTTTTACTTCCAGACTAACCTTGCTTTCACTAAAGCCACTTTTAAATAAAGAGTTCAGTCCTGGTAAATTACTCCAGTATTTCTTCATTCTTCTAATGAATAAGAGCTTTTTACTGCTCTCTTATAATGAATAAGAGCCTCTAAACACATTTAGAGAGCTTTTAAACTCTTGTCTTCCAATTGTGATTCTATCACAGACAGTAATTCTGCTATTTTCATACTCTTCTCAGGATAAGCCTACAAAGGAAACAAATTCTTCACAAGGGAAGCAAAACTGACTCCTGATATTGAAACGTTTCTCTGGGCATCCTTGTGATGCAAACATTACAGTATTCCCTTTTAACACTGTCTGGGGTGAACACAGTGCAGCTCCCAGACATTTAAAGATGCTGTCATCATTCACCAGCACTGTGCTGATTAGAGGCAGAATCTCAGCTAGTTAGAACCAGTATAACTCCTATCAGACATCACACTCAACACTTCTTGCCATCTGTATGAAAATGTGCCTTCTGACTGACACAGGATTTTATCAGCAGCATGCTTTCTTAAGGTGTCTGAGATCAGTAGTGGCACATATGATAGGCATCTCATAAGGCTATCTGATCTTTTAAGGTCTGGACTGAATTGTAACATCCCTGAAGCATTTAACCTCTTCTAATTACTGTGTCAATTCTGTCAAAGATACCTACTGGAAGATGTATATCCATCTCTCTGGCTTTCAAGCTCCTTCCTGTCTCACCTTATCTGTTGTTATAATAAAGACTCATCCTAGTTACAGAAGACAGTCTTCTCATTAAGAAACTTGTAAGAACAGTACCCAGTTTGTGTTCAGTGGGAGCATACAGCCCAGGTCTCTTTGTATAACTTGCGGAAAACTCCATGTCTTTCCTGTTATTACAATTAACAGTTCACAGCCATACTTTCATATAAACATGCACCTATAGTTAGTTACATTTACAGTGGTTTTGCTACACATGCAAAAAGCCCATGGACTACAGTAGGAGATTTGAATGTGCAAGAAATATCACTTCATTAGGCAGACAAAGCTTTTATTGCTTCTAAAGATATTTTCTCTTGCCTTAAATACAGAATGTGGGGATAGTATATGCATCTTGTGTTAGAAGTTCTGTTCATGCTTCACCTTAGACAATGACTAGACAATACTCCAAATTGTTCCTTATGAAAATCTATTAAATGTGGTGGTTTTGAAAAAAAGGTATTTTATGGGGTCAGATAAGTGGAAAACAGTTCTCTTGGGTACTAAAGCAGTAGAAATAAAAAGTGTGTGAATTCATTTTTCCTTGGCAGCTAGTGCTATTCAGTGCAAAATTTGTCCAGGGTTTGATGCACAGCTTAAATATTTGAGCTTTTTGAGATTCGGATGAAATATATGTTTGTTTTTCCAAGTCAGTCAAGGGCATATATGTGTCAGTTTTCATTGAGAATAATTTCCCTCAGGATCTTTCGTTTAAGTTAACCTTCAGACCTCTACTGACCCCTTCCAGACCATGAGGGTTTCTTTTTGTGTGTTGTTCCATGGATACATGTACTTGCCAAAATCTAAGTACCTTCAGAGCATGATGTTGACTGACTGTCTGAGCAGTTCTCAAATCTAAAAAAAGTGCCCTGCAAACTGCAGTAAGTAATTCTCCTCCTTCCTTACCACTGAAATGATCTGTTTCCCCAGTACTATTAAAACAGACCCTTGGGTAAGTGTATATAGGGGACGTTTGAAAATATATGTCCTTACTTCTTTCAGGAAAAGCTACTCTGAGCTATATATGTTTAAATCAGATTCCTACCCTGAAGAGCTGTGCTTGCAAAGTAATGACAAAGCACAGCTCTGCAAATTCTTTAAATATATAAAAAGGAACCCAATTAGTTTAAAAAACATGGTAACAGTAATATGCGGCCAATGCAACTTCTCTGGAAAAAATTCTGTTTTTTCACTGGCCAGGGGGACTTCACAGAAATTATAAAAACTGCTAGTGCATCAGTCAGGACATGAATCCAAGCCCTGTTCCACTCTTTGCTTATAGTATAGGCCACCCATTTTCTCAGGAGCTAATTTTGTTCCCTGTTCAAATGTACCAAATAATTTTAGAGTTAGGTCATTGTTGGCAAGTAGAGGAGGACTGTTGAAAGTAGGGAAGTTTCCAGGGAAAAGCAGAGACTGAATATTATTCAAGGATCCTTCTGCCTCAAAATCATGAGGTTATTGTAACATAGCATTCTGTTTCACACAATCCATTGATGTTAGTAAGTAAGGAATGCTGAAATGTTTTGATTTGAAGGATGTGTTGGAAATGAATAATTCATTTCAGTTCTGCATCCATGAGCTGAGAAATACATTTACAATATACTTTCTCTTATAGAATGCTTTAATGAAAGACAGCTTATTTTCTTTCTCTTAGATGAAATCACATGATTAATTCTTTGTAAAGAACTAGCAAAAAAGTTCTTTTGCTGCAGTACCAAGGCAAGGGATCAGCTCACTGATTTGCAATAAACCATGCTAGTAACTGCTATTTTACTGCTTAATGATTACCAATATGAAGCCTTAACAGATAGACATTTTAAAATATATCATTGACAGTGAGGTTTATCTGAAGGCATAATTACAGATGTAATGAAACTGTTGGACTGGATGGTCTCCAGAGGTTCCTTCCACTCCCTAACATTCATATGATTATGTGATTTTTAATTTGTGCATTTACTAGTTGCAGAATACCCTGAAAGTGTAAACTAAGTTATAGACATTGATCTTTGTTTTAGGGTATGGGAAAATAACTTCAGAGGCTGTATGCTTCTCCTTTCCCCAGCTCATTCCATTTACTTTTGGGTGGCCTGAATAGAGTACAACCCAAAAGTGAGTTCGATCTGGATTTTATTCATAGTTTCCACACCAGAGATAAGATGAAACAATCTTATGCTTCTCTTAACTGTGATTTGTTCTTGCATTCATTCAGGTGATATTTCAGCTTTGAATTTTACCCATGTTCAAAGGTTGCCTATATTCTGTAGTGCCATATGGCAATAGCCAAATTAAATAAGCTCCCTCAGGAACAGGCCAGGTCATGAAAGCGAAGTGCACCGTGATAATTATGTATAATACTAGGTTTAAATGAAGACACCTTCTTAGAAATAGTTAAAGTGAAAAATACATTCATGAAAATGTTATATCTATGGTCCAAACCTGATTATCCACTCTGCCTTCTTCTGCTGGGTACTCATCCATATATAGGGTAAGCCCATCTGGAAAAATTCATAAGGGAGGGAAGAAAATATAAAGCAAGTCTCTGTGGTTAGAGGTGGATGTCATTTTCTACCTTTGTCCATGTCTTGGGGCCACTGAGATGATATTGCAGACACTGTTTCTCCAGGCTTTGGGCCAGAGCTTCCTCGCACTCCTTGTCCAAAAGAAATTTTAGACAGATCTCAGATCTCTACAATTCACTCTGCTTCTTTAATTTCTTCTATATCTGTCATATGGATCCCATTAAAAACTAAGGAACAAGCTCAATGACTTCCAATAAACCCTTATATAGGTACTGAAAAATCATGTAATAGCCCTCAGTACAGTATTCTGGACTCCAGTTCTCAGCCATCACAGATTTCTGTGAAGCATTCTCTAATAGTCAGGCAGTTTCCTCTGAAGCAATATTATTAGAGTCATTGCAAAATGACTTGGAGCTTTCTTTAGCTGAAATTTGGCTCTGAACTAACATTTAACCTCAAAAATAATCTTTCCTTTTGGAAGAATTCAAAATGAGAAAAACCAGCATTGTTCAGTACCCATTTGTATATCCAACTGTTATTAATTACTGTATAGCCTCTATTTTTAACTTTAAATCCCCTGTCCCCAGCTCTCCACACACCTTTGCTGGTCACTTTCATATGATAGGATGCTTTTCATATGATAGGATTCTCTCCCTTAAATTCAGACCACAAGTCTAAGATAGATGCTCGACTTTTAGGTGACTATAATCTTTTCATACATTCCACTTTTTGTGTCCAGAGAAGGCATTGTACATTAATGATCATAACCTAAAACTATGCAGACACATTATCACAGAGTCAAGCTATAAAAATAAATCAAAATTCATGCTAATGAAGCTTGTCTAAATGATCAAATGTGTTTAGCATTATATTACTAATTCTTTGCCATTACTTTTAGGAATCCAGTGCTACAAATGTTAATCTATCTCTGGTAGTATCAGGGGGTATTGTGAATGCTCATCATCTGAAATGATGCTTATTTCACTTTGAATGTAATATGCAAAAATCTACACCAGGATCTTTGTTGGATTCACTGGGCCACTCATACCATATTAAAGGTAAAAAAAAGTTATAATGGAAAAGCATCTCAAGACTCCTAAATTTAGGGAGTTTGGCTCACAGGTATTAGATCGTGATATTTGAAAGGATCTCAGATTGTGATGAATGGTAACGAAATGAACAAGCAGTCCCTAAACAGAAAGCTCATCTTCACTCAGTCCTTCTGGAATATTGCCCTTGACATAATCTGCAGATGTCACTGGGGAAGCGTGGCATTTCCTTGCTGTATGACCAGAGCTGTGTGAAACCTAAATACCTTAATTCATGACATGGCACCAGGTGCCTCTGGAGTACATGTGTGCTACTGCTCCCTTCTCTCCCTTTACCTGCCTTCATCTGGTTCTTCAGTTGGCACCCATACAGCACTTCCAAAGCATGGAGGCATTTTCTTTATCCATGCTAAGGAATCCCCTGCAAAATTTTCTCAAGAAGCACCCACTGGCTTAGGATCCAAATTAGCTGAGCAGCTACCTCCTTGGAGAGGGTGCTCTAAGGGTCACTACACTGCATTAAGAATGTCCTAAGTTTCACCAGAATTTTTTTTAATTTCCCTCAGAACTCTTAGGTGTCTGAACAAATGGAAGCTCATAAAAATCTGTCCTGGTATGCAAATCTGGCATGTTGGAAATAGCTTAGTTGATTTGTACTCTTATACATACTCAATAGGTGAGTAGAAGTATAAGTTACTTATGGATTGGATTCTGAATTAAGTGTCTCAGCAACTTAATTCTGTCCAGAAAGATGGTGAAAGAGAACAGCAGAATGTAACAACCAGTCTTATTTCACACTATTCTGGCTTAATGGGAGCTGCAGATCGGAGAGTGAGCCATGGGACTGCATTTGCAAGTGTGTTTACAGATACAGTATTGATTTCTTTGCTCTCTCAGAGCATTTCTGTACTGCCACTGCTTGCAATAAACAACCCTGCGAGAGCCTACATGGTTGTGAAGCCATTATGCATTATTTAAGAGGAGCTAATCAATATAAAATAAGCATTCCCTTTGTTACAGGAGTGCTATTGACAGAATGCTTCTCCCTTTTAATTTTTTATTATTTTGCATTGATTGCTGAAGGTCTGCATAGTCTTCAAAAACATATACTGACCATAAATTTCACTTTTCATATAAAAACAGATTACCCCATTTTAGCACAGAATACATTTGGTAGAATATCCAGAGTTCCAAGAAATCAATATAAGCATAGCCATTAACTTCAACAGAAGAAAAAGCAGGCCTTTGACCAGTTATAAAAATCAGTCCATTTAACCATCTCTGAAATAAAAGATAAATATGAAGAAGAACCCATCCTATTTCCAAGTAAGTCCTTAACCTAAGAGTTCACCTGGAAAGAATGCATGGAATTTAAGTTTTGCAGCTAAATGAGGAGAAAGAATTTCACCATCTGTAATTTTAAAAATCATATTCTCTACTCTGCCTCAGACCTGACCTGCAGTTCTGCTGTCCCATGCCTGTGGCATTGTTCAAATAGCAGCAAACAACTATAAGACGGGGTTTAGAAAGTTGGACTGCTTTGTACATATCTCATCTATACTCTCCTAAAAATCCAATGGGAGCAAGGATGAAGTAGACAAAGAGGAAACAATTTGAAAATTCCATTGTTATTTCTTGGACATTCATTTATAGGAATATGTTTAATTAGTAAAGTGTTTGGATCTTTTCAACTGGCATTCATTAACTGCCAATATGACATTTAGGGGATCAGATTATATGCCATAAAAAGGCCTAAAAAATCCCAAATTGATGTCTTGTTTGAGTACATTTCATTTCAATCTTCAAAGAAAACAGTCTTTTTCTCCTAGTTAAAAGTTAAAACTCTGTTTTTAAAACTGAACTCTAAAACGAACATATTCTGATTATTTTGACCCTTTACACATCCACTTCAGTAAGGGTTATCAATATTGTTTCAGGTGAGATGATGACTAATCTATCATTCAAAACTGAAAATCCTTATGAAGAAATGCTATGTTTGACATTTTAGAAATTGATGAAAATTGTAAGTAAAATAAATATGAAACACCCAAAGACAAGTAGTAAATACGAAGAGAGCAGCTTTTTATTTCTTTTTTACTGAAGATTCTTGACTATTCTCTGAAATTTATTTCAAAAAAGATAGAATTAACTGAGTGAAGATGTATTTTTCTGGTTAAGAGGGAAGTATTGTGGGATGCTGAGATGGAGAAGATAGGAGATGAGTATTTATTTTTATTTTTATTTTTTAGCCACTAGCCATTGATGACTGCAGAATGCTTAATGGTCTCAGAATGTCCCTTTCAACTGATAGTTAAAGAAACCTTTACAAACTGGAAATCTCACAGGTGACCAGCTAAACACATTACAAGTGTTTCCTGACTGTTAAGAAGTATTGTGTGTCACATTGTTCTATTAGCAGAACAAAAAAAATGAGATAAAGAGATATTTTTGAGGAACTGTAAGCTTATAACTCATAGCATCAGGCACAGCACAGCTTGCCAGAGGCATTTCCTTTGTAATCTAGAAGACCATCTGTACAGTGTCATGGAATAATACAGCAAGCAGAAGCTTTCATACCAGTATCCGTGGCTATGTGCATATGCACACCTCCTCTGCCCAGAATACTGAGGGTAGAAGGCATCACTGATGCTCACTTTATAAATAATACACTGAATACTAGACATACAAAGTTTAAAATTTATCCCAGTCATCACCTGGAATGCTAAGTCTGTCTGTATGAGTGTAGAGGCTGGTCACACCTAAATTTTCAAATTCAGTACAGTGTTTCTATAACAAATGGAAAGTGTTTTAGGAGGGCCCAAAATCTGAGTCATGAGTATGTGAGTACTGACAGGGAGCACTGAACTAGGACTCTCTTCTCTGTCTGGCACACCATATGGAGGCTTTCCAATTTTAATAAGTTACTGGGATTGCAGGTCCTTTTCCTTAGTGAAGGAGACACCCTGAAGTCTTCAAAGGTATCCAGGCAGTGCACAAGCCAGGGAGAGGAGTAGGCTTAGGTCGTTTGGATTCTGGAGTGGGAAATTCATAGTCAGAGAACAGACATGGGCCTGTGCAGCTCTTGAGAAGTGCTAAATCACCTCTCTCACAAGGAGAAAGAAGAGATCATATGGAATTTGTGAAGCAGGAAGGTTAACTCTTGAAGAAGGCTGATTGTTCCTGCTAGTGACAGGTACAAGGGCAGAAGAGAGATTGCAAGACAAACATCAGTGCTGCCAAAGCACTGACACTCTGACAAAGAAGCACCACAACTATAAAAACTGGTATTGGCTTTAGAAAGGGAGTTGACTTGCCTGAATAAATTAATCCCAACTTTGAGATGAAGTTGTGTTACTCAAAACAATTTTGCCATTGCAGGATTCTCTCTTATGCCATGAACGAGAACAGGTTCTCCTTTCATGGAGTAAGAACTTATATACATATTAACATTATTAATTTATTTATACTATTTTCTAATTCTAAGAAAATATGTATTACTCTGTCAGGATTCCATCCATTTCTTTCTTTTTTTCTTCTTACTGTAGGAGCCATCCAGTAAAAAGAACTGTCAATACAACAATATATCTGAAAAGATAAACACTTGACAACTTGGCAACACTTAAGCATTCTTCATCCTTATTCTTTTATGCATCATGAGTATCTTCTCAGAACACCCACATACATGCACAAACATTGTGTCACTCACATAATACACTCCTTTTTCCAGCCACTATTTTTCCTTTCTTAACAGTTCCAACAATAATTCATTGGCAGAGCAAAACCTTGGAATAAACATCTCATTTATCACTGGACAGAGACAGGCCTTTACTTCTCAGCTCTAAAGGCCAAGGTGGAACTGGCTGCATCTCATTTGTCATAAACTTTCAGCAGATGAATTAGTTTATATCTGGGTGGACTGAGACATGCTGGAGCTTACTGCAGAGTTTTTTCATAGTTTAGTCAGGATGGAGCAGAAATTCTGAAACTTCACTGCCAAGCAAGATTGACTTTATCCTGCCTGCAAGAACCAGTACTGAGGTTCAGAATTGCTCCCTGAGGTGCTCAGGCC
The DNA here is from genome assembly GCF_003957555.1 of Calypte anna. Taxonomy (NCBI): domain Eukaryota; kingdom Metazoa; phylum Chordata; class Aves; order Apodiformes; family Trochilidae; genus Calypte; species Calypte anna. Next base: position 13,556,012 of record NC_044245.1, read on the forward strand.
AAGCAATTACAGTAACTTGTGTAACACTTCTGATCAAGAAACTGCTTTTTTTTCATCAAGAGTCTTGTTCTATTCACAGTAGAGACCTAAAAAGAAAATGTCAGCCTCCAGTACCAAGCTGCCTGTGAACCATTTTATATTACCATTAACAAGCGTAGGTAACAAACCAGAGAAAACTAACTGAAAAGTCCCATGTGCAGCTTACTGGATATTCAGTCTCAGGATGGTAGAAGTGAATTTCAGGAAGAGTTTACCTAAGAATTGGTTAATAATGGCCCCTGAACAGCAGAGCTCTCATACAAGTTATCTCATGGTGTCTCACTGCCAAATTCACAGGCTACCACCCAAGAAGGGTTTGTGCCTGAGGCTTACTCCCTGTTCCATAACTACTTGGTACATGTAGATGCCTGCACATGTTACAAAAGCTGTTAAGTTTGTGCAAGTTGCTCCTCTCCCTCTGCCCCATCTCAGACCTGCTTCAGCAGATGAGAACACATCCATGATACTCTCCTAATGACACCAATCTGGCCACACAAAGTCCAGGAAGTCCAAAAAGGTCTCAGAATGCCAGGCTAGAGACAACAAGAAGGACACAATGATTTAAGTCCCTGTTTATAAGGTTAAAAGTTAGTTAAAAAGGTTCTATCTCATGTAAATGGGGACTGTTTTAACAGGGAACTAAAAATAAAATAAAATAATAAAATATAATAACAATAAGCTAAAATAAAATAATAAAGTAAATGAAAATAAATAAAATAAATAAAATAAAATAATAAAATAAAATAAAACCCCGCTTCCCCCAGGATATTTCTTGAAAGGCAGAGCCATTGCAAAGGGAATCTTTGTTTCCCCACCCCCTGGGTGAGTTTCCTAGCCACAGGGTCACTAACTGCAAGATGGGCTACATCATCTGCTAACTTTATGAATGGTGTGTAAGTCTGGAATACCATCTCTCTGGCTTTCTTTGTAATTGACATATTAATATGTAAAATGAAAAAATTCCTTGTTTCATAGGAAAAAAAAACCTATAACTCATTTTGACCGAGAAAACCCTACTAGTTCTAACCAACTGCATTTCTTCTTCAAGAAAAATGACTTGGATATGTTAAAGATCAGTGGCATTTAAATGGGTAAAATGCACTGCATTGTGAGTTAATCCCTATTCCATTCCTTGTTCTTCATGCTACAAAACTTGATAAATGTGATAATTTTTACATGTGTCCTTAAATTTTGGTACTATTTCTTTTCCCTTGATAAAAAAATCTTAGTCTTATATAATTGTTCTCTATACTTAAGGAAGATTAATTTTATATTTCAATTAATTAAAGTTACACTTTCCTCCACATAAATTATTTGGGTCTGTTCCCTTCCCATTTTAACCTTTTTTCCTCGTTTAGGGATGCCGAGGTCCTACTTATTACATGAAGCATCTGATAGTTTGAAAGAATAAAAAAAAATCCTTTTCTTGGTGAAGCTTACATTTAGGGATGAATAGACCACTTTAAAATTTCAACAACAGCACTTAGCCAAGAATGCAGAGATTGATAGTTTCTCAAAAAATTGAGATTATTTTAGGACATATTTGGTTAACAAAATATCTCAGGTTTCCCACTCAGTCTCAACAGTTGGCTTTTGCTGTACTAACCACTGCTGTTAAATTATATAGTGCACACTACACTTATGATGGACATGGCTATAATGGACAATTGGTTATAGCGGACAAAAACAGATCTCCCAAACCAAACATATTAAGTTCAAGACATTCCTCTCTGGTTATAACAGACAAACTTTGTCCACAATGCCAATTTCTGGGCTTTTTTCTGAACTCTATAAGTGGACTGAATAGAAATGGCAGCTGGTGAGGAAAGTTACAGGAATACTATGTTTTTAAAATAGATTGTGCCTTAAACCAAAGGCTGATCAAGATGGTTAGAGAGGTTATGCCAGACTGGCACTTTCTGCCCAGAAATGTCTGTGATCCTTTCACTCCTGCTCTAAAAGGCAGCTTCAAGTAGCTGCAGTACTGTGGAGATGCAAAAGGCCCCTGAGTCACCATTCCTTCACAGGGCTCTTCCTCAGGTGACACAGCCTGTCCTGCCCATGAGCAAGGCCAGGAGCTCCAGGATACACCACCTGGCATCATAATTTTCAAGGTAGCCTTTTACATCCTGTTTTAATCAATATTTGCCAAGGGCACAAGGTCGGATTGGTGGGCAAGTTAAAATGTACCCATTTCAAATAGATAGATGAGCCTGAGAGCTGTGAAGAAATGTGGAATAGTCATGTTCCACAGCACGTGAAAATATTGCATGTTAGGCCCAGTCAAAACTCTTGAGAGGTTTTCTAATACTCACCTAGGTCCAACAGCTATCACAGATAAACATTTAAGTGGTCATTCAGATTCACTTCTTAAAAAATATTTTTCCTGGTGGAATTTCAAACAATCAGCTATCAATGATGGGTGTAGGAGCGAGAGTTATGAGAGTTATAGAGACTCTCAGGAGTGAGAGTCTGCTTTTGGACCAAAGAAACAAACCAACCTTGTTTTTCACTTCTATTAAAAGTAAGCTGTTCAAAATGAAAACTTTTTTTCTGAAGAGTGACATCAGCTAAACATGCTTGTCTCAAATGAGGACAAATCCTATTTATCTGAGTTCTGCATTGAGGACTTAGCTACAAAACACACGGCCCTTTTAAAAACAGTTCAGCACATTTTTCTTTAATAGTCACATACGTGGTTTTAGGGGCCTACTGGCAGACCTTTCCTGGCCAGTGTCTGTGTTACTATTAGAGTTAGTTCTGCAGGATCCTTGCCTGTCTGGAGTTCACAAACTCTCAGCCTACTTTACCTCTTAAAACAGGGCAATGAAGTATGACATAATTCACACTTGCACATCCACAAGCATTTACACACTCCTGTGAAATAGCTCTGGAAGAAATAGAGGCTTTGTTTGTATTTGCATGGACAAGATCCTGCAACAGTGCATCCTGTAACAGTAACAGGGAAGAGCTGAACCAAAATATAATTCTGCATTTCAGCGAAAAGCTTAATTTTGTTCTATATGTGATTTGGGATCCAAGACTGTCAAGAGTTAGTCTTGCCTTCCTGATGTCTAAAAAGTATAATAATTTGGTAAAACAAACAACATTGTCTGTGAATTTTAGTTCTGTCTGTGTGACCACCCTGCAAAATAGAGAACAACCCAAGCCAGTATGAAGTACATTGGAATTTCTCTCACCTAACACCTATAAGGAAGTTCCAACGTGTACCTAAAAATAAATTATGGCATTCTCAGAAATGCGATGGCAAAATATATGCGATCCACGATAGTCTTGTCTAACATAGCATGCATTCAAAAAGACCAGGCAGTTCACAGAGTGATTTTCCAGGCAGGGGGGATCTGTTTCTGCCCATATGTCTCTTCTCTCTTTGTCATACAATAAGGGCATCACTTTGTTATTGTCTAAGGATTGTTCCATTCCAGTGGTAAGATAGTTGGCTCGCATCCTTTCCATTTAGGAGAAAAGTTGCTAACAAAATGTGATCAGTGAATGATCACTACAGAAAGCCATGTGAATGGGAAGTTTATAGGGAATACATACTGGCAAACATACTTGCTATCTAGAATTATGACTGAAAAAGTCTGCAAGGTGCATCCAAGTCTACTGTATTTTTGAAAACTAGAAAATATCTGTTTAAGTAGTTAAATCATTGAGATGATTTGGGATTTTGATTTCTTCTTTTGTTCTGATTTTCCATATTTTAAGGACTATTTTCCAGTTACTGAATGTATGCTACCTGTACTCAAGCATCACTAATGCACAGAACTTGATAGAAAACATGAAGTATCACCAGGAGTTATGGTTTTCACAGTTTTCTGTGCTTGTAGCTGATCCTCTTTGCACAGTTTCAAGTTAACACTGGACTTTCTCTTCACCAGCTAATTTACTACCTGTGAATAAATATAGAATGGTGAAAAATGTTACCATTTACCTAGAGAGTGTCTAAAACTATTTATGGTGTATGTTGATCTTTTTCTACTTATCTATCTTCTTGTTTTCTTGGTTAAACACATAATGCTAAACAGAGGGGGGGAAGGGGAAAGTAAAAAAGTGCATTGCAATTACATTTGGCATTTCGAATACAACAAAAGGGACCTATAGAGCTGCTTTATTGTACAGGCAAGTAAACTCCAGCTGTCAGCCCTGTGATCACTTTTTCAATAGGCAAAATGGACTCAGCTCTAACCTGGCTACATGCTGGTTCTCACCAGTATAACAACTGATATGTTCTTCCTTATGAATTGCATTTACAATTATTCCTTGGCTTTCAAGGAAGACTTTGAAGGAAAAATGCGATTAGACCACCTAAGTGAGTGAGTTTTTTGCTTTGCTCTTTTTTTCATTATATAGAAAAGCTGTATAACTGTTTTTATTAGAGCCGAAGCAAAACCTTTTGCCTGGGATGAAAACTTTTGCAGGATGACTTGCAAATCTTGTGGTTTTATTAGAATTCTCCTATTATATTTACACTGAAGAGCTCAAAACATGCTAAATATGACCCTCTGCCTAGAGACAGAGCAATTACTGCATATATGGAGTCAGATCATATAAAGTGCTGAAACTTTGATCATTTCTTTAAATGTGTCAGTAAGGGGAGAAATCCTGGCCTTGCTAAAGTCAATGGTAGTTTTATCTGACTTCAGCTGGTTCAAGGCTTCACTAGCTGTCTGGGGATTCTAACAGGGATTTCTAGATCTGTTGTGCAAATTGTCTGAGCTCCACACTTCACAGGAAGAACAAGCATAACTGAATGCTTAATTAATTTAAAACTTTGAACAAAATTTTCTTGAAAACTTTTGGGTTTCAGAATGTCTGTTTTTAAATTTTTTGAAGGCGCCGAATTATGAGATCAAATAAACTTAATTCTGAACATCTGTTTCAGTCTTACTGAAAGGTCCTTACCACAGATCTGACCAGAGTCCTGACACAAAGTATTTTGAACAGTTTCCAGAGTTTCTGACAATTTCATCAATAATAATGACACATTTGAAAAAATTAATATCTGTACCTGAGGATGTCCTGTGTTAAGTAGTTTTACTTCCAATAACCCTTTCATCTGGCATATCTGTTGAACACCTGTAAATACCTTCCTACCACCAGGCAATTTAATGCCCAGTGGCTTTTCACTCCTCCCTCCTAATCTTCAGCTAGCAGGGAGCTGCAGCTGTATTTGGATTCTAAAAGCACTAAAAGTTACTAGCTATACCTCTGTAACATTTTCCAGAGAGGAAAAACAGCCCTAGCAGTTCCAGCTAGAGATGGAGAAAGTTCCCATAACATGACTTGTCAGTGATAAAAATATCATCAGAATTGATTACAGCAAAATTGGATTGAAGATCTATCTCCTTACTCCCCTCCCAATGGAACTGAATTCCTTGCCTTAGGTTTTTTTAATGATTTTTATAAATAACTTACAGGCTGGAGTCTGAAACAATGAATGAAGGCCATAAGAGTGTGTTTTAGTCATTCAACTCAATTAAAAAATAAATTAATTCTTATTATAAAATTAGCCCCATTATATTGGTACCGAAGAACATATCAGAATGGAAGCCAGAATATGATAAGTGGGCAGATGTGCATGTAAATGTGTTACCCTGTTCTAAAGGAGCAAAACATTCCAGAAAAATACGTCTGCATATCCGAACTTCAGTAAACTGAATTTTTTTATTCATAATAATATACACATTTAACAGTATTTAAAATACATACCATGACTTTAGTAACCAAGTGAATTTAAGCATCCATTTCCCCCAGGCACTTTTAAAACATTTGTTTAGATGTTCTGAAGAACCCTTAAGAACCAAAAATAACTATGCCAACTATTATCCTAAACATCCTAAACAACTATTATCCTTTAACATCCAAAAGTACTACAGTATTATACAGCTCAGTCCCTAACAGATGACTAGAGGTATCCTACTGGTGGATGACCAAGAACATACTCTCCAATACTTGGCTATTTAGCGTTCTTTTGTCCTTAATGTAGGTGGGAAGATTTAACAACGCAGTTAGTCTTTGACATATAAATATAATATGTAAGATCACTTACTGGTGGCATTCTAACTACAGAGGTAAGAATTACTTGTCCTTTAACAATACACAAGTTTTATGACCTTTTGTGGACAGACAGAAGAAAACTAGCAACATTTTAAAAAAATCCTTGAGTTCAATGCGGAGAGCTCAGATAACCAAGACACTTTCCCACTTGCCATTCTTGCTTGGTTCTCTCCAGGTGGGGAGAGAAAGAAATCTTTCTGCAGAAAATTACTCAAAACCTTCACATTTGTGTCACTGTTGTGTTCCAGATCCATGCAGGAAACCACAGTCCATTTGGCAGGAATCTACCATTTTACCAGCTGTAGTAGAAATCTATTTCTAGACTTCCTGCAATCAGATGCTGATTTCCCAACAAAATGGTTTCTGCACAGGTATAATTCTCAGCACAATTAATGTGTTCAAGAAAAATACTCCTGCTTTCAAACAGCAGTGATGTCAGGGCTGCTTGCCAACGCTTCAGTGGGCCTCGCAGCATCAATATGGGGGCTGGGAGAGGGCCAGCTCTTAAATGTTGGGGGACAGAGCCAGCAATCCCACTGTGATAGAGATTCCCCAGCCATGGGAAGGGCATGTCTGAATGCTGCCTGGACTCATAGGAGAGACCAAGAGAGCTGCCATGCTCCTGCTGTATACAACATGATGCATGACCTGGGACGGATGCTGACCTGGAACTTGACCATTGCATGGCTGTGCTAGGACCTCACATCTTCCAGGCCACCTGCAGACAGTCACACTTCAGTGCCAGGCTGGTGGTGTCCCATTGCTCCCAGTTTCTGCAGTACATCCCACAAGTGGCGAATACTGTTTGCTCGGTGTTCCAAAGTGACGATCACACAAGTCCTTAGAAGTAGTGTTTGGATTAGTATTTGGATTTTTTTTTTTTTTAATTTTTAAATTAAACAAAGCATTCCAATTTCCATCTCTCAGAAATAAACAACGAACATTCAGTTTCACAGCTGCAGCTCTGCAATTCATGCAGACACTTTGGATAATAGAAAGGTTTCCTTTTTTTTGTCTTTTCCTTCACTTCTCTGTGAAGTCAGTTCTCACAAAACAGCAACGCTCAGTCACTCCAGTTAATCAGTCATGGCAAATACAACTGTTCTACACATGCAGCTCCGTAATTGCTCCATGTGAGGTCTGAAACTGGGGAAAATAATGAGACCATCTCCAAAAAAAGATTAGTTCAAATCCAAAACTGGGATTCCAGTGGAAAATTGTTTTAGCTATAAAAATCTCTGAAAGACATATTCAGGTAAGTAGGATGAGTCTCTTCCCTTCATTATAACATTGATGAAAAAAAAAGAAAATGCTTTAACATAGACATTATTTCATCATAGCCAATGACCCTTCTTATAAACATTTTTTCTTGATAAAGACCAGTTTTATAGCTTATCTTCTGTTTTCCTGTCAATGTTTGGTTTATCAGCCACTCAGTTCTTATAACAATATCAGAAAAATATAATTAAAGTATCCTCATTTCTAAATATGATTGCAATACTTACATTATACTAAAATTTCTAGAACAGACACCTTTTTAATATATAAATATATTATTTTCAATTAAAATGTAAGAGAAATCATTTATATATTTCAATTTCAATGGAGTTTCATGTCAGTGGAATCAGAGCCAGATATGAATTTTCTCTTGTGTTTAGATAATGTTCATGGTTTAAATAATGTTCATGTAATTCAGAGGAAAGTTAAATCAACAAGGATATATGACAATATTGGCTGCTTCTTCAGACTTTTTTATGCAGCTGTTACAGCTGTATCAGCTGGTGAAGCCAAGGGACAGAAAAAAAAAGCAAACCAAAACAAAATAAAACAAACAAAACAAAATCAAAACAACAAACATAAAAAGAAGACAGGGAGAAAAAACAACAAAGAAAACAAACAACAAAAAACAATGGAAAATTATTCAGAAGTTACACTTGCTGGAAAATCAATTTTTTTTTCCTCATATTCACATGTTTTGATTGAAAAGTATTTCAATAATTAAAAATTATTTATTATGTTAACTGGTATCTATTACCAGTACAATGTACTCAAGTACTTTCTGAATTCTTTTCCAGAATTTTCTGAAGCATTCAAACAAGTAAAACTGAGCTTAATTTTAACCTGAAATTCATCCATTTCAAAAAAAATATTTAGGATGTTACTGCAATCTGTCTCAGCTATGGAAACAATTTTCCCTATTCATTTTAGGGAAACATGAGTATTGCTATTTCTCAGAATTATAAAATGATCTGGGAAAAAAAATATTCCAAAATTTTTATGGTGTTTTTCTAGAAAGAAAATAAAATAAATGAAAAAATACATTATACAATCTATTAGCAATCAAGCAGTGATGTATCTACACTACAGTTTCTCATATGCTATGCACTTAGGTCATTGCAAATACATATTTTAATTTTCTTTTCCCCTACAGAAACAGTCCCTTCTCTTGAAACTACTACTTACATTATCAGCAGCAACTTATGTCATAGCAAGTAATGTAAAACTTATTTATATTTATAATAAGTTTACACATTTTTCTTGACATCTGGGAAGTGCAGCATGTAATGGCTATAATAGTCCTTTTGATTGTCCAATAAAACCCACAAATATTTTTATTACTTGAGTGATAAGTGATCACAAAAGAGTACTTCCTTCACCGAGGATTTTCTCAAATAGAGAGTGAGTCAATATGTTTTTTCATATGCATGAACTTTTAGTCCAGTTCATATAGTAACTGCAGTTCTTTTGTTTTAGTGATGGCTGAATTTACTTTTGAGTTCACAAAGAAATGTAGGATCTTTGCTATGTTTGACATGATCCTCGAGGGCAGTCAATCATTTTCTGGTCTCACTGTTCTCATGCTATAAACATAAGCCTCATTTTAAGATATAAGGAATTCCTAGATAAGATTTACAGTCTCATCTGAAACTCCATAATGGAATCATAGAATTGTTTGGGCTGGAAGGGCCCCTAAATATCATCTAATTCTAGCCTCCTGCCATAGGCAGAGACACCTCCCAATAGACCAGGTTGCTCAAAGCTCCATCTAACCTGGCCTTGAATACTTCCACAGGGAGAAGGCTTCCACAACTTCCATGGACAGCTGTGCCAGTGTATCACCACCCTCACGCTGACTCATGAGTGGTTTTGTCTCCAGTAGGAATTCTGGTTTATTTCTTCTTTGCCAAACCATAAAAAAAAATGCAATCAACCTGATGCAGAAGTGATTCCTACACAGTCATTCTGTAACCATATTCCAGACTGAGGTCCAGAATCACAAAAAAAAGATTGCAATTGGCAGGATTTAGGAAATTAAACTTGATCTGTAAACTCAGACTGTAATCCACTCTTCACTAATGGTCAGAGCTACTAAACTGAAGCTCTTTTGACACCTAAGGAAATGTCTCAAAAGGCCTTTAGGGCTGTGTTTTGAAAAATAGGTTTGGCTATATCTCTAATTAAAAATAGGTCACCTGTCCTTGGGGAAACACCAGAAGCCAAGAAGCTGAAATAAGAGAGACAGACTTCTACCAGGCTGCATGTTAGATACCTAAATCGAAGGGGCAAGACCAAATCAGCCCTTTGCCTTCAGATCAAGCTCCTGACTCAGCATAAGGACAGCCTTTGCCCTATGATGATTCTTCCCTGAGCATCTACAGTGACCACAAGCATCCTGGCAGGCCAAAAGCTACAGGCTGGGGGCTGTGTCACTGCACTGCCTTCCTTAGGGGTTCCAGCAGTGAATCTGATTTGGAATCACATGGCTGTGAAGTGAAATTACAGATGTTTGCCTGTGTAAAACATTCCCTGATTGTTTTAAAAGTACCCTTACAATGCTGTCCAGAGTTAGAAAACCAGGAATTTAATTCTAGAATTTATCCAGACAGTTCAGCCCTAACTAAAAACATCATGTGACTGTTTTCCCAGGGAATACAAATGGTACCTGTGACATTTCTTACTGACTTCACCTGGCACATGGCTCATTGGGCATTCCAGTTCACTATGTGATACTTTTGTTTCTCTGCTTCCCTATCACAACTCATATTTTAATTCTTGTATTTTGACTACACTGAACACTTGCAGGCTGTATTGTTTTGTACTCCCTAGAGCACCAGGCAAAATAGAGAACTTCAAATTTCTCACATCACTCTGTGAAAGCAATGTCAATTTATCCTCATATTTTGCAGACTGTGTCCAGCCATCAGGACTAAGATTATGGGGTGCATTCCTAGTGCACAAGATTTATTCACCAGCAAATTCTCTGTTCCTGCATGCTACCCAAGACTCCAAAACTGCAGACTATTATCTGATTATTGCTCAGGGACATGTGACTTACTTTGTGTCCTGGGAGGGTTATTTACCCAGTAAAGGGAAGACCATAAGGGATCTAAGTAATCAAGAAAGAGTTTCCAGACAAGGTAAACAGTGACACAGAAGACTGGAGTATTAGGATCGTAGTAGCAGCAGTATAGCTGCTAGTATTGACATTAAGCAGACCAGCCATATTTAGAAATGTTTGGTTATTTCTGCTTTCAGCTTTATCACCTGATTTCTTTGCCTTGTCCTCAAAAAACCTTCACTAAGTGTCTATCTCTCTTTGTATTCCCCAGTTCTTGGGTGCGAGGATGTTTTTTTCTCTTGCATTTGGAAAGCGCCCAGGCCATTTTACAAATAGCCACAACATAAATAATTTTTATCCAGACTGCTGGAATGCCCACTCAGTGCATTAGCTGCATGGCTGCACATCCAGTCACCTCTTGTTCTCTTCCAAGGATTGTCCCAAATTTCCTGCAGCCTTCTGCCAGCAGCAGGGGAGTATCTATACCATCAGATGTCCAGGTTCAGAAAACCAGATATTTTTCCCCTTGTTTTTACCAGGAAATTTAGACAATGGCAATTTTAACAAACTCCCTGAAAGAGGTGATCTACACAGAACCCATGAGTAGTGAGGCTGCATACATTACTCAGCAAGACATACTGCAAGCAAAATATAACAGACATTGCAGGAGAGGACTGTCGGGGGAAATCGTGGTGCAGCTGCAGAGCGCCGCTTTGCTGGCCAAGTGACCCCAACCTCAGAGAAGCCACAGAATCCAGAAAGCTGAGTTCATAGCAGTTATGTGTTCTTATGGAGAAAGAGTCAGAAAAACAAATATTTCTTCATGTCAGAACATGTGGGATTTAAAGTACAAGACCTGGTTTTAAATTAGTGACCAGGTTCTCTACATCTCCTATGCACCAACTGCTTTGTGCTGGCATAAATGCTGTTCCACAGAGGTCAATAAGAGTTCCAGATGACCTCCCTGAAAGGTCTGTTGTATAAACACGTCAAAGAATCATAGAATAATTTGGGTTGGAGGGGACCTCCAAAGGTCATCTGGTCCAAAGAAGTGGATTCCCTGACCAATCTCATCCTCAAGTTACCCTGCTGTAAAGGAACAGAGAATGTTACACACTTTGTTTCATAAAGGCTCTTTAGGAATGAAGTGATTAATTTCTTGACCAGAAAAAAAAACAAACCACGATCCAAACCCAGAATACTTGTACCTCTAATTAAAGCAGAATCACACCATTTGTAAAACAGTATCTATGAATAAATTATATAATCCTTACCAGAGAAATAGTATGTAGCCATTAAAAAATAATTCATAATAGAATAAAATTTGTATTCTGTATTTGACATGTAGACAATCTGTTGGAAAGTGAAACAAACTCTTCCCATATTATTAGATCTTTTGCAAAATCTGTATATCTAAATTTTGCAGACTTCACAGATTAATCTCTTTATTAACTAAGTAAATTAAATTTATTTTATTTATAAAATTAATACATAAAATATTATAATGATAACTTGAAAAGATATGAAATAATTCTTAATTTAATATTTTAGACCTATCTTACCATGCAGAGGTACAATAATCACTAAGAATTTATTTCCATATATAGAAGTTAAACTCTACTTACAGAATAATCTCTTCTGGTTTATCTTCATAAACAGATTCACCATTGTTTTACCATGTCTGTCATTTTGGACTTAAAGCTACCTTTTTATATAATGCAGAAATAGTACAGTGCCACAATATACGATATGTACAGATAATGAGCCATCCAGTCATTCAACAAGGCTAAATTTATGATTTCAAAAACACAGAGAAAAAATCAACTTTCTTTCTTGTGACCTACGTTTGGGCTGTATTATTCACAGACTATGGCCAGACTTCAGCAAATTTCTGCAAATTAAATTTGATATCCCAGGGAACTCTTTAATTTTGCTCTGGTTTTCACATTTGGCATGTCAACTAAAATGACATGGACCAAGATTCACATCAGAGGTTTAGAGGATTTGCTTACAGTAAATAAATAAGCATCATTATCATGGCCCTTTTAGGTATTGCGAAGTGGAAAATATTTAAAAATAATTACTCAAGATAGACAATTGCTTGTGTGGATTAGTGCATCAAGTTACTCAAGAAATAAGGTTTTTAATCACATCTAGGTTTAGTAGTGAAATAATTGGGTTTTCTTGCACAATCTTAATTGATCTCAGAGGAATACATGCATTATGAGAATCTTTAAGTGTTGCACACTGCATTTTATAATGCACACCACAAACTTTTTTTGTAAATGAATCAAAATTTTCTAGAGCTGAAGAAGCCCCTCTTAGACATGCCTATACATTAGAAAGTTATAACTATAAATATCTAAAACTAAATAGAATGTACCTATCAATAGAATGTACCTGGTGTACTCCAGGAGGTCTACCAGACAGGTACCAGAATATTTGTAACCTAGTTTGCAAATAAAGTAAATGAAAGTGCAGTAAAGTCTTCATTTGTTCTTTAAAGATTGTTTTGCATTGTTCTTTGTCACAATAGAGAAAAAAAATAATGGACCTCAATTTTCTTCCTCTTTTGAAACTACTTAAGAAAACTAGGGATTACACAGCTCACATTGAACTTCTAAAATTACTTGCTAGAGGTTTATACAGATATATATTAAAAGCATATTCCTTGTTGCACTCTTTAAAGATGGAACAGGTTCTACCTGTATTTATGTATTTTGATTCAAAATCTCCTTTACTCTCAGTTGGGAACAGAAAAGCCCTTATTATTCTCAGCTGAGCCCAGTCCCACAAACATTTCAACCCTGCCTTCATCAGATGCAGATCACACCAGCATTTATCCCCACTAATCACCACTCCCTCTGGCACTAACATTATCCTGGGGAGTTTCCCATTCACCTGACATCAATTACTCTAGACCCCGCTGATACTTAATTCATATCATCATACTTAATTAATCATTAACCCCTTCCCTGCAGTCAGTGTTTGTAATTGGTGTTCACAGCATCTGCAAAATATTAAGGGCATTTGAGGGTATGTTCATCATGAGCTCTTTGACTAGCACATGAGGTACTGAGAGCTATAGACTTCAGCCTTGTTTAAAGAGGATATTCCCCAAATATATTAACAGTGGGAAAAACTAGTATTCTTGATCCAGCAGATCCATAAATCCAACAGCTGCACATCCACCATTCAGATCTCATTCACAGAGACCACTGAAGGGCTTCACACTTCAAAATATTAAAATAAAAAGAATTAACACATTTAAAGGAAGCTTCCAGTTTAAAATTTAAGTGTTTTCATCTCACCCTAGAAATAAGGCTTTTTTTCTGATAGTGATACAGAAATCACTCTACAGCTACCTATGAATGTCTGAGAATATTTTATATAGTTCAGGGGATATAGTACAGTGGGATACTTTTCTCTATAGAGCAGCTAGAATTCAACCAGGTTTCAAAAATCCACTTACCCTCCTCCACTGTGTTGGAGACCTATAAGAAAAAAAGAAGTCTAGAGTGCACAGTCTTTGGTGTAGATCTCTAAATGCAATGTGAGAACTACAGTAGACTGAGGAATAAACCAAGTTCTGGGCATGGTTTATTTAGAGCAGTGACTGCCTACTCAGAATATGAGAAAATATCCAGTGGACTGGATTATTAGACTTAAATAATATTTTTCTTTGTTATATCTTTTAATATTTATATTTTAAGGGTAACTTTGAACAGAAGGTCTGTGAAATTTATCTGAAGCATAAGAACCAAAAAAATTGTACAGATGATGTATCACTGATCGCAGCAACAAATCTGGGAGAATATATTCTATGCTTACTCTACTGAAAGACAAATAGCACATCAATGATGAGATGTTTCCCAGGTCTTTATATGCTGCTTTTATTTTGTTTTGCTTTTAGCTTAACAGAAGAGAAATATTTAAAGAGTGGAGTATCTAACAAATCTCATTTCACAAGCATCAAGAAGGAGGTTAATGAGGTTTCAAAATAGGTTAAGTGCTATCAGCATCACAGGAGCTGTGAATGTTTGTAGAGAATGCACATGAAAGAAGACCCATATTAATAATATGGAAAATTTTCACTTTCATTTTTTCTAGCTGGCTCATGTCGGAGGGATTTTGAAATTTTTATTAGAGGAGTAAGATAAAATAGAACAAAGCCACATTTACTGGTCCTATGTCTTCACTAATCAGGCTGCAGAGATCAATTAGTACAAAACTACAAATTTAACTATTTTTTTAATGCATCTTTCTCTTAGAAATATCTCTAGCAACTACATCAAAGTTATACATTAGTCCATGTCAGACCAAAATCAAGCAGGTTTTCCTTGTGGCCAGGCAGAATACAATAGTATCTGTAGATCAATGCCCATTACTTCACTTTGAAAATAAAATAAAAATAATCAAGCATTCTATTCCCTCCAGTTCCACAGAATGTATGGTAGCAGTCTTAACTTCTTACAAAGATCTGTAGATTCACAGGGAAGACCAAAACCATAGCAATGCAAAATCACCCCTCCTTATTATAGTCACCACTGTTATGTTTATTTCTGCCAAGTAAGGAACTCGTTGAACATTTCTAAGTTATATTACTGCAAGAATCTTCCATTGCAGGAATGGAAGGAGCTTGTTTGTTTCTAGTAGTTGGGAAGTGCACAAGCTCAGCCAGTTGAGAAAAAAATTCTTGAGCTAAATCTTTTTGCTCAAATTTTCCAAAAGAATTTAGCCTGAGGTAGTCAATGAGTATGGAAAAATTCAGTCCAAACGGTTGAAGTATGCTGAATATATTAGCATTTAAAAATGGGATTTTGTCATGAGATGTGTGAGGTAGCTTTAGTAACTGGCAGATCTTTCTTCTCCCTCTGTCATATCGGCCTTCTTAAAGGCACCAGTGACTGCTATTAATTCCAGATCTGGTTGTAATGGATGGTGTGCTTCCCACTCTCTTTAAGACTAATAGAAAAAAAAAATCAGTGCATTTATGGAATGCAGTATCCTAAAAAATATATATCTTTTTCACAAAAGAATTGTCCCAGTGGTAACAGAGCAAAGCCAGGCTTCAGTATAGGAGTTTTTCTTGTAGCTGCTTGTATACAGACCTCATGGAGGTTTCACAGCAAAGTCTGGGTGTCCAAAAGAGGAAAAAGGTTTGTGCAGATGAGGTCTCATAAGGGAACAAGAGGAAAATATCTTTTTGGCATAGGAGAGGGCTGAAAAATAGGCTTGCAAACTGGGAGCAAGAGAACTTGCTATTGCATTTTTCAGCTGTGTCAGTTCTGCATTTGGCTGGGGCCATATTTTTTCCTCTTATCAGAGAAAAATCTCTGATGTTTACTAACTGTACAGGAAAAAAAAAACAACCAAACAGATTTATAAACATTCATAGACACTGTTGTGTGTTTATTTATTGTTTTTACTTCTCTGATATGGTAAAAGCCTTTAAATAAATTACATAAATGTAATATCTGTATTTAGTTTCTTTGTTTGACACCACTACCTACACTTGATTCCTATCTTAGTCAGAGAAAATATTTTTGTATGGCACTAGTCTCTGTAATCTAGCATGACACCAAAGTAATTCTTACCATTCCATTTCATGGATCACATAAATTCTCTTTATTTTATGCCCCTACCCTTTCCTAAGTGCAGCATAACTTATGACAAGTCCTCATGTACTTGTCCTCAAAGATAAGGGTTGCACAAGTAATAATTTGTTGTATTACACTGCATTAACAAGCTTTGATTGAGCACGTTACCATTTGACAGGAGAGATACATTGTAATGTCTAATATGGAAGCAAAACAGGACAGATGGATTGGGTGGTGACAGAGACTCTTAACACCTCCTCCCTTTAGCACTCTGCATAGCATAGTACAGACACACACACTGATTGCATCCAGCCCTGAATATGATATGATTAAATGGCCTGAACTATTCCTCCTTCAAAAAAAATTCCCCACACTGATGGACAACAGTTCTCCCCAGCTAACATGCTTAACATTGGCTTAACTTACTCAAATCATCCACTAGTAACCCACTGGCTATTCCTTCTCTGTAAATTATGCCCAAAAGATGTCCTTGACTCCATCTGGGATTTGATTCTTTGTGGCCAAACCACAGACATGCAGATACAGTAGCTCTGGGGGACCCAGGGAATGGGTAAGAGAATAGAAAAGCAGCTTCTATTTCTATACAAATAACATTTGTCCTTAGAGGAAGAAAAGGTTGCTGCCAACTTTGTTCTGTTTTCAGGATTGTTGTGATAAGGCATATTTCTGTTCCAAGAAGTAGGAAATCTAGTGATTCCCCTTTAGATAAAACATATTTTAATCAGTTAGGATAGTCCTAATAGCCTATGTGAACACTATTTCCCCTTTCTCCATCTAAAGTACTCATAATCTTAGCATAAACTCAATATTATATATAATAATATTGATATGAATATTGATATAATAATATTTTCTATAATATTATTTTATCAATAGTATGATTGATTTGAGTAATTTTAAAATTGAGATCAAATTATAACTTTATTGCCTACATGTTCTTTCTAAAGTGCTCAGATTAGCATTAGGGACATCTTTTTTCTTTACGTATTGTAATTTTTCTTGTCAAGCTACCTTGAACATGACAATCTGAAGTGTAAACATTTTTCTAGAAACATTAGGATACTTTAATTGCTGTCTTTGCTATTCTTATGGCTGACTGAGAAATCTATTTCTGCATAAGTCTCTGAAACAGACTGAAGAAACCCTCTAGATAACAAAAGCCTCTCCTAGAGGTATGGCCTGAAAGGCAGATGGACTAGCACACTTTTTCTACTGGTTTTGTTGCCTGACAGTTGACAATAAGTACAGACTAAAAAATATATTTAAAAGTAACATTTGCTTACCATCCGAGCAGAAAATAGCAGGCTGGTATAGAATAGAAATAGTAATTGGGAGGCATACGTGGGTTTGGAACTGTAAAGATCCCCTGATAGGACTGGGCAAGCAGTTTCATTCCAAGTCCAAACAGCCTGAATTCCAGCTATATAATTATGTTTGGATTTGTTGTTTTTTTTCTCTACCCATAATATTTTGTTTGGCTTCTGGACTTTTTGGAAGTTAGAATTTCTCCTGCTGCCTATTTACTTATGACATTCAGTACTGGCAGGGCTGATGCATTTCTGAACTGTGGAACTCTCTAAATTCCCAAGGATAC
This sequence comes from Calypte anna, assembly GCF_003957555.1. Lineage (NCBI taxonomy): Eukaryota > Metazoa > Chordata > Aves > Apodiformes > Trochilidae > Calypte > Calypte anna. The sequence goes on from NC_044245.1 coordinate 13,573,686, forward strand.
TTGTAAAACCAACATAGTCAGTAATAAAGCTTAGATATTGTGGGTAATAAGAGCAATTTCAGTAATGAAAGGCTCACAATATATCAGTCTTGTGACTTTGTTTGCTTGAGAGCTAAGGGGTGGGTCAGCAGGTCTGTGATATGAAGTAGAAGTATTCATCCTAATTATTATGGAGGTGCAGTAGTGCCACTTATAAAAAGTATCCAGGGCTTCACTAGATGGATGTGATCTAAAAGCAGGGTTTCTCATTTGCAGGAAATGCTAGTTTGCTTGGCATTTGGTTGCAAATTCAAACATCCTCGTGTTCCTGTCAGACAAATCACTGCCTTCACCATCAAAATTACCTCCTAAAAAATAACAATTCTACACTTATATGGCCTGACATGCACTACATATTCAAAACAATAATCATGACTGGGAATCCAAAAGAAAATAAGATTATACGGTCACACATCCATGCAAAATTAACCTCTTCTCCTCTAACAGTAGGTCGAAGGCCTCACTAAGTGCTTCTACAAAGGATGTTATACGCTGTTGCAGCTGCCTGAGTTCAGTTGATCCCATTTCCACTTACTTATTTTAATGTATTTAGTAATTAGTTGATCTTTACATATTAACAACAGTTTTCTATCTTGTGCCACCTCTCATATCAGACATCTCCTAAAGCTCCCCCTTTGCTGACATGGAATGCTTACTCTTCTTTCAATACTTCCTTTGTGGTCTGCACTTGTGACACAACAACTTCAAGAAGACCTTCTGCATGACATGTTGACACTTACCAGTTTTACCTGAGACAGATTAGGACTAGAATTGTCCTTTCATGACTGATTCAGCCTTTTCACTACTCCACTATCAATCTGAATTTTATTTTTAAATGGTATAAAACGAAAGCACTGGTATGACATAATCTGTACACTAGTTTGGTACATGGTTGGTACAGTTTACCAAAATAAATATTGCTGAAATCACATGGAAAGTTTTCAAAATTTCAGCCAAGGGTTCTCAGAAACTGAAACACCTTTTATTTTGGAAATAGGGGTGCTGAGGAATTAAAATTAAATTAAATTAATTAATTAAATTAATTAATTAAATTAATTAAAATCTGCTTCCATATATTTAACTCCATTTTAATCAAAACTGGAGGTCTTACCTGAGTGTATCTTGTCAGTGTATGTCAGACAAGATGCCCTGGAAAAACTTCAGGTTGTTCTTCCATGAAATTGAGATAAGTTGTATGGGGACCCATATTATTTTGCCCAAAGCTCTGGTTAGGAAGACTGAGGGAACTTTTCCAGGACATTACACAATGATTCTTCATTAGGAGACTATAAAAATTTCTGAGTAAAATGTGTGGGGGAAAAATTGCTTCTGGCTTCAATACTGTGTAACTGCATACAATGCTGTAAAAAACCCTCCAAAATTGGCTTGTGTAGAGGCCAGACCTTTTACTTTTGTCATCCTTTATTAATCAGTAATATAATTAAACTTGTCTCAAAGTTTCCACAACCCCCATCTTTGAGGGATTATGATTCAGCTGTAAATTTTATTCTAGGGTGAAATCCTACAAAGATTTTATCCCATGGGAAAATTTTAATAGTATTCATTTTAATATATGTATAATGTTTTATGCTTTTAAGTTATTAAGCTCTTCATGTCCCCAGCACCCTATGTGTCTGGTACCTAAGCAAGTTCCTAAACAGTGCTTCCCTGACTACCCCCAGGGGTGCCTAATGCACTGGGTACCAAGACACATCTGACCCCACAAAATGAGGTATTCATGAGGGTATTCAACTATACTCAGATATTAATTTCCAACTCTACTGACCTGCAGATGAAAGTCTTGAATCCAATCTCCTCTCTAGTTTTTCACATTCAATCATAGCTCAGGACTTTAGAGATCACCCTCACCCAGAGGAGCATGGCCACCCCCAAGCCACCAGCCTGTTCCCAACTCTCCTGAGAGCAGCCGTGTTTCCCAGTCCTTGCCCACAGCTCCCACCCCAGTGTGGTCACAGTCTTTGTAGGACTGAAGCCATCACCTTCCTGATTGCAGTCAGCTTCTATTCTGACCCTCCCAGACAGCTGCTCCCCTACACTTGACAGTTTTGCTGATTTGGATGCATGGCAAAAATTCAGAGCCACACTTTGCACAAACCTAAGATTCTAAATTGTGTTTAGCAGCTGTTTTCTCATGTGTCTGTACTCCATGGAAGCTGGGAGCTGTTTCCCAGTGTAGGTGCAAGTTGCTGCATATTTTCAGGGTCTTCTAAGACAGGGAGGAATTTTCTTTCTTCAAGATATTGCACAATACAAAATTATATACCTTTGAAAATGCCAACAATAAACTCCTTGAGCTTTTTACAAAAAAAATATTTGATAGAATCATGGAATGGTAGACATTTGAAGGGACCTTAAGGATCATCTAGTTCCAAACCTCCTGCATGGGCAGGGACACATTTCAGTAAATCAGGCTACTCAAAGTACCATCTCACTTGGTACTGAACACTTCCAGAGATAAGGCATCCACAACTTCTCTGTCTCACCACCCTCACAGTAAAGAATGTCTTCCTGATGTTTAACTTAAATCTACCCTCTTTCAGCTGGCACAGGTAGTCAAATCCGACAAATTTGTTCAACTTTTTTGATAAGTAACTTATGTCTTTTTCAGTTAATAATTTGCCTCTTACCCCCCCCCCCAAAAAAAAAAAACAAAACTAAAAAACCAAACATTCTCTGCTTTATTTACTGTTACTTGGTAAATAAATAAAAAGAATTTCAAGAACCTTAAATTGTCTTACACTAAGTGCCCTCAAAAGTACTTCCTCACTCATAAAAATTCTGAGAAAATTAGTGAAAAAGGAAAAAATAGCATTAGGGGTACAAAAATTTAATGAGGCTGAGGAAACGTAGCAGAAAAACAGGTCCACATGGCTCAGCTGTTCTTAGCCATGGACAAGAACAATGAATGTTTTATAATGCTGGATCCCTAGGGCAGAGGACAGGCTGAGGACACAGCCAACCATTATGGCCTTATTGTCTGTCTCTCACAGACACATAGCCAGTAATCTTAAATTGTAGTTAGGTGTTTTGGGACAGGAAGGTTTGCACTGTTGCATGAGAAAGAAAAATTGTTCATTACATCATAGCAAAAAAAGGAAGGAAATACTTTCTTATTAATCTGAATTTTATTTATGGTTTTATTTCTGCTCATTTTAATAAATTATATGTGCTGTTTGCAAAGTAAAAGAAAGTCTTTTCAATTTGCAGTTCACCTGATTAGATTTTTAAAATAAGCATTATGCCACATTTAAGTTGTTTCTCAGTGATGCAGTCACTGCTCTCTTCTCTAATGGTGCGTGCCCAACCTGGCAACTCTGAGCTGCCTTCTGTAGATGGACTAATCCACACAGACATTTTGGTTCCCAGCTTCTGAGTTAAATGGAACCAAATCTAAACATCTTGGTGAATCTGAATTTTTCACATAAAGGTTTTTGTATGTTTAGTAAACTCCATAGCTCTTCTCCCATTTCAGGAGCTCTGCATTCTCTGATAAATCTGAAGCATGTTTATAAGCTGCTTATGGAAAAGCATTTTTAATATTGTTTTTAAACCAGATACTTACCTCTTTGAGGAATGTGATTTTCATAAAGAGAGTACCCCTGCTTAATTTTCAGCTTAAAGGCCAAAATGTTAGCAAGGTATTGTTATTGGTATTAAGTAAATCTTTAGTTGAAAATGCAGGTCTGTAGAGGACTCCTTGCATACCATACCTTTTAAAAGCTTCATTAATGTCTAAGGCATGTTCAGGCCTGCCTATACCCAGATCCACATTTTGCAAAGTTGCCTAATGCCCATGAACAAAGTTTAAATATATCAAGAAAATATTATAGGTAAACCTCTAACAACATTTTTATGCATCCATTTTTCCAAGGATAAAGTGATTGTATAAGCTGTCCCTCTTCCATTTTATTGTACAAATTCCCTGGTGCTGTTAGTTCATTCAAAGCCAGAAGTATCACTTTACACAGTTTTTCATTGTACTCAGGGGAAGTATACGGAAATTTTACAGCAATAATCTACAAGTGGGGAGCTGGACTACAGCCAGTCTGCATCCTTCTCATGCCCTTACAGCATTTTTCTTCAGCATTCACTGTTCTCCACAGTGTATAACATATTTATCCTGAGAGGCTATTATATTTGTTCTGGAGATGCAAAATATAGTAAGTAGACTTTTAACACTGACATCTAAGCAGCAAAGCTGACATTTTATTTTCTTTTTCTTTCAAGAAATGTCCATTAGTGGAGAGTTCAAACACACTAAATCACATTGTGCAGTTCTTTCATTTCAGTTTATTCTTTTCCAAATGGTTGATAATTACTGCTCTGGTGTTATACAATTCAATTAGCACTGTATATCTTGCACAAATTGTTAGCATATGCTACATGAAGGTGTAGGGTAGCCTGACTCTGGGAATCATGTTTTTTCTTTGTACCTTTGTAAGAGAAAGGAGGAGATAGTCAGGATAGTATTATAATTGCTGGAAGAAGTTAAGCTACAATGTTGTAAGTGTACTCAAGAACTAGAGTATTTAAGCCCATAACAAAGTTGCTATTTCAGACTCTTCATGGTATGATAACACATGAATCAATAACTTACAGGTGACATGTTCTAAAACCAGGCTACTGTATTGTATCTTTTCTATATTGAATGTGTACAAGAAAACACCCATTTTAGGCCTTGCATTCACTCTTCCAGGAGTTGTTATGCCAGAGAGGACAGAATTTTACACTTGAAAGGATCATATATCCTGTAGAAACAGTGATGGATCATTACTTCCCAGTGTACAAAATTCACTCAGGAGTAGAAGCCTATAGAGATTGTCTTTGTAATAAAGATTTCCTTTTCCTAGATTTCATAGACCTTAGGTGGGAATTATCTCATTCACTTACATTTAATACAGTTAGAGTTGAGCCAGATGTCTCACATACTCAAACAATGGAAAAAAGCTGGACAATGTCCAGATGTCCAGATTTAAAATTAATTTTCAGGTAAAACAACTAACACTAGAGACTCTATTAACACAGTCTCTCCTCTGATCATAAAGGAGAGTTAAAATCATCTGTTCTCATGGACCTTACTACAATTTAGATTTTGACATTTAGGCAAATGTATAACCAGGCTGGTGAAGTGAGGAAAGGAGGCATGGTATAGGCACAAAAAGAAGTGCTACCTGCCTGAAATGCAGATCATAAGACCTCACTATAATGCCAAGGCGATGGCAACTTCTGTACACAGCAGTCCAAAGCTTTGATCAGAACAGATGTGAAGTGAACTGAAATCAATAGCCAAACTTGTCAAGTTTAATTTGGTCAGTCACAATTGGAATAAGAATCAGTTCCTAGAGATCCAGTTCCCAGGATGTTGCTAACCCTTTTATGACCTAATAGGATAACAGCAACATGATCCCATAAAATAAAGATGACATAACAATATGGGTTTTGGTAATATATTCTAGTCATTTAATCTTTCTGTGCCTCAGCTCCCTATCTGTTCAGTAAAGGGCTAGTGGTCTGTTTCTCCCAGCTTCTGTAAGTTTAGTGTGAAAGTCCTCATTGCAAAGACCCTGTAATCACTTAAGTATATCTTCATAGCACCTAACACAAAAACAGACCAGATGGGTCTTTGGATATAGTTGTAGTATAAATAGCAGTGTAAAAAAAATCCTTAAACAATGTCAGTTCCTCGCTGTTTACATATACACATACATATGTATTATAGAGATGTTAGAAATACTATATTTTACATAGATTTAAATCTAGAATACTATTGCAATTACAAATTCAATGCTACTGTGGTTTCTGCAGATTATTTCTTCATTTAGAGGTTAACAGAAAGCATAATGAATAGTGAGAATTTATGCTTATGGCTTTGTGTTTCTTTCACAGCATTTGATTAGTGACACCATAAATTCTATTGTGAGCTATATTTCCTGTGTCTTTATACAGCCCTAGAACTATCATCAGCACCAGAGAGGACATAAAGAATTAACATAAAGATTAACACAGAGGGAAGGAGGGAACGGATCTTCATTTATGTATATAAGATAATATATTGTATATTCCACATTTATTTTTAATATGAAATTCTTAAATTGGTAAAAGATTTTCACCAGGTTACTTTCTAACACTACCCTACATAGTGTTTTGACACACCAGTTGGTATGCACTCATTTTTCATGATGATTCTTCAGGAAGACTTTTGACCTCCCAGCAGCAAGAAAGGTTTCAATTAATTATTGTGGATTTCTGTGTGAAGTTTCTTTTTTAAAAAGAATCTTAGAGGTGCAAAATAAAATACTAAATTCATACATATGTTATCTATTCGCTTTCTGACATTACAGGGTCATGTAAAAAAAAATTGCAAATAGAAATTTATTTGACTAGGAACTATGATGAACTTTTTAAAGTTTGGCTGTTTTTTGAAAAATTTTGGGTTTGGTTTGGTTTGTTTTGTTTAATTATCTTAAAGGTCTTTTCCAAGATCAATGATTCTCTGATTTTTATGATACACTTGACTCTTTTTCTGTGTGCGTATATAAGGCCACCAAACAGTTCTGAAAAAAAAAATAAAAGTTGGTTCTTCATATTTGCCACTGAAAGTCTCATAAGAAAATGGACCTTTGATTTCCATTGACTTTAAGAGACTGATTAAATTTATTCAAAGCCAGTTGAGATTCTAGGCTATCAAATTGCAAGGAGTGTTTATTTGTTAGAGTAAGGCATTAGTACCTTAGCCAGCAAAGACACCAGCAGTTTATAAACTCTGCACATATGAACTCCATTTCTGTCAAAAGACAATAGTTTACCACAAAATAATTTCATGATCAAATACTATTCCTGTTAAGAGGGAAGATATCAGGTTTTCCATATGGGAAATTAATTCTTGCATTATACTGCATATTGAATATTCTATTTGACTGTCTACCTGGCTGTGAAATGAAAAGTAAAATAGATGGAGAACTAAAAATAAGTTTCATTCATTCACTCACCCTGTATGAACATAAAAAAACACCAGCATGCTAACACTACATCTCAAATGGATTGATAATCACCAAGATGTCTGTTAGCCGGTTTATCACTTCCTACAGAGAAATGTGATGTCTTTTCAACAGACATCTGATATCTCCACATAATGCTACATTCTGGGTTCAGTGCAGTGTTATAAGCCAGATAATCCTAAATATGAAGAATATTTAATTACACCTTCCTTATATGTGATCTGGGACATACACACATTTCTGGTATATCCATGACTGACCTCTCATTCCTCCCTCCATGTCTTTCAATCCTACCTGTAAATCTTTTCTCAACAGCACTCAGTGTATTTGGTTGCCATACAGGCAACTAATGGCATTCTATGTATTAGCCCAGTCCATGTCTGCCTCAGTGCGAACCCCACCCACCCCAACCCCCCAAAAACACCTACAAACTAACACTGAGATTTGGAATAGGCCAAGGCATCATGTAGAGTTAGACTGGAACCTTTCTATTGTCTGCTGCCTGTGAATTCACTTTTGTGAATGCTCAAAATCAATGAGGTTTTTTTTCCTAATCACTCATTTGTGAAATACTCTGTACTGTACACAGAAGCCTGCAAAAGAAAAAAGAAAAAAAAAAACCCAGACAGCTATTGCTATCAAACACAAGCTGCACAGGACTAACCTTGGTTTTATACTCCGCTATCTAATTTGTTGGTCATTACACACCAGATCTGAAGACTTACTAACCAAGAGTTAAGCCTGATGAATGGTTAGGTATTTAAATGTAAGCACAGATGGCTTTTTAAGCATGGTCTCTGCTATCAGAATCACCTAAGGTCAATTAGGAATAGGACTGCAGAGCTGAGATAGTGATGATATGAAGAGAAGTTATTACCTTCTTAGGACATGAGGGAGCCTTTCCTGCTAAAGCACAGTGATCTATATAGACAGGATGGCCTACGTCTGAACAAAGGCAAAGTAGTGCCTTGAAGCCTCAGGACATCAGTTCCCTTGTTCTCAAACTCAGTACTAAGTACTTGAGGCAAGGTTGAAATGTTAATGCAGGGGGTAAAGAGGGTCTCCCTCGTTCTCTGGCTCGTCTTTCAAGGGATCTTCTCCCAGATTTCTATTTGAATTCTGGGGAGGAGATACATCAATACAGTCTTTCAAAAATAAATGAGGCCACAGGCACCCACTGACTACACTCTATTTAAAACTCTCTTGTAATACTTTGGTTAAGCCAGTCTATAGGTTCTTGTACTGTACAAAATCCCTACTGAGTAACAGCAGTGCTACTTAGAGAGGTGCCAAATCAGCACTGCAGGGATCTCACAAGTTGTTGCAGACCAGCAGGTGACTGCAAACTACCAGTAATGATCCATTGGATACATACAGATCTAGATAGAGATGACACAGATATGTAAGTAAGATAGAGGTAAAAATATAGAGAGGGAGGAAGATGCTAATGGTAACACTGCCAGTAGAGGAAGGAGAATAAAGAAATAAGTGCAAATATTTAAACAAATATGTCTGAGACATTAATCTATTGAGAAACAAAGAAGAGTCTAGCTGCTCAGAAACTGTTTTACAGGAAACCTGAAACAAAAATCTTGCAGTAGTAAGCAAAAGGGTAGCAAAAACAAATGGGACAGCCTGAGATAGCCCTTGATGCTACAGGACCTAAATTAAAATATCTTCTTTAAACAGGAAGAACTATAAAATTACTTTGAATCCAAATTTAATGTATGAATCCCTGGTGACCAAGAAATAAATAGTACAACCCCTGGACATTTTATTTATAGTTCAGGTGTATGATGACAAATATTTTTTGTCTAAAAGGGCAAATCTCTGCTCAAATGTCTGTAGGATTTTGTGCTGAATTAATAGCTTGAGGCCCTAAACTCAAACTGATCGAAAAAAATCTTGCTATAACCATTGCACACAATGCTGAATCCTACAGTTAGTCATTGCTGGAGGCACCACTCTGCTGTATGTTGCTTTTACTATGAACCAAAGCAGCGTGGGGAATTCTTTCAGAATGGCTGAAATATTTTTCAACTCATGACAAAAATTCTTGCCATTTTCTAGGAAAAGATTTTCTTGCATCACATTTATAATAAGTGTGATTTATGGAGACAAATCATCATAGATTATATGAAACAGGTGGCCACAGTTTAGTAGAGTACTTTCTTACTTCATATACATTTTACAACTCAAGCTTGAATCCAATGACTTCTCAAATCCCCTGCAAATGAATCTGATGATGTGAGCTAGGACTGAGATTTTGGAGAAAAAAGAAAAAAGAGAGACTAGGCACAGTTCAGAAATGGCAAAACTGAGAGTGAGTTTTCTTTCTTTGCAAGAAAAAGACTTTTTTGCCTGGATATATGTGCAGTGAAAAAGATCACAAATGCAGTGCTAGTTGCAGGTAATATGGGGTAAAAAGCAAAGTGTACTAATGAAACTAAACTAAACTCAGATAAACTATAAATGAACATTCTAATAGTCCAGCAATAAAAAAAAGACTGGAGAAGAGGACTCAGCCTTTGCACAAGATATTCTGGGTTTTTGAAGAGGGTGGTTCTAGAAGCAGGTGATGCTCACCAAATCCCTCTAGGGAATACAGGACACAATTCTGTTGGCAATATAAAAAAAATAATGGTATTAGTTATAAGCTAAGTCTTTTCTAAAAGTCAATTTTATTCTTGTGTTCAGAAGGAACCTGGCTAATATCACCTTCTAAGTCACAGATGATGGATCATTCCAATGTAATTGTGATGTATGTTATTTAGTCTACAACTGCAAATGATTATAGTTTCACTCCCTTTTTTTCTGGCAGCTAACATGCCAGGCTATCTAAAAGTTCAGTGTCAAGTGTAAAGCTGTCATCTTTACTCAGTGGAGAAAGATAGACATTAGAAAGAATGATCCCTTTATGCCATTTATAGGGTGATCCTCTGAAAGTCACCTTATGTCTCTAGCAGCTATGGCAGGAACTAAGATTAGATGAGTGAACTTCAGACAGCTAAAATGAGACATTCTATGAATTCCTCTACATGACAAATTCCTTGAATTGTAGCTGAATTAATTAGGAGAGGCTATGCATACACTATATGAATAAAATCTTACTCTTACCAGAAAGAGATTGGTATTTTTCATTGGAGAAAGATCTTTTTTCTTTAAAAAGCCGAGACACAATGAAAAGTCAAAAACTCAGAGAAGCTTGACTCATTTATGTTTTATAGCCTCAACCAAAACTTCTTCACTCAGAGGCCAAGTTCCTCCTTAGCAACAAGTAAAGGTTCCTACTTGTAAGAGCAGGGTTTTCTCTGTCAAGTGCAACCCAGAGTAATTCCCTGCAGGAACTGTTTTGTTGGTTCTTCAAGCATCATCAGTGCATATACCTACTGTACCCAGACAGAGTTCTTGCCTATGGAAGCAGTGGGATAGATGGCTGGGTGAGTAACCAGAGCTGTTGTACAGAAGACTACACACAGAAGGGAATATGGTGATCTTGGCCCACCTCTAGGATCTTCCTCTGTGTGCTGTCACTGATAGCACTCAGTGTTACTTGCTGGCTCAGGTGACTGACTATGCTCTTCTATCATCTTTGTCACAGCAGTCTAGGAGGGAATATAATACCCAGTTGTTGCCAAGTTCGCAGACCCATGGTCACTAAGGCTGTATCTCCCAAGATAATTTTTTTTTTATCTTTCCTGTCTGATAGTGCCAATAGAAGCTGAATCGCAAAGCACTTGTCAGGCATTTAGACACTCCAGTTCTTCATATGGGAGAAATTTTCTCTGAATATACTTCTTAGTCTTTTTATCATATTCTAAATACAAACAGCTTACTAAATTTTAATTGTACAGTCCATGTTCAAAAGATGTGTAGATGTGGTGCTTGGAATATAGTTCAACACTGAACTCAGTAGAGTAAGGTTAATGGTTAGACTCAATTATCTTAAAGGTCTTTTCCAGCCAGAGTCATTTAGTGATTCTATTTCTCAGATATGTCCTATTTCTGAAGAGACTGCCTGTTACTATCATGTTACTGACATTTGTCAGTCTCATTGATTTAGGACTTACCGCTTTCCTCCTTTAAAGAAATGACAAATATTTTCTAGTAATATATAATGTCACTGTGATTATTCTACTGCTGGCTATTTTGATTTTAATATTATTTTTCCACTTGAACAAAGTCTTCTACACTTAGATTAAAGTCATAGTGATAGCACTTTGAAGTCCAGTTTCATTTTCTTACACCTTTATTTATGCATCACTGGTCTTCCTAAACCTCCATGAGCACTATGTCTAGCTAAAGGCACTCTGTTTTGCCAGTTAATATAGTAGCATTAATGAAATATTTCAAACAATGCACATTGTAGACATTAGCTGAAAACTGTTTTCCAAAACTTTTTTTGGTTTTTGATGGAGAAAATCCACTGGGACTTGAGTGCTTTTTGAAACATCTTCAATATTGTTCATTCTCACCTTGCAATTTTTAAGATAACACAAAATTTATTGCTTTTTAATATCCCTATCATGTCATCTCTCCTGCTTCAGTCTTCTAAATTCTGTTACACAAGGATTAATTTATAAACCCTGCATTCTTTACAGTAAGGAGATATATCAGTCACTTTTAAATATTACTTCAAATTTCCACTGAGATCAGGATGGCAATCACAACCATGATGAGTGCTTCTATTGAATGCTACATTCCTCCTAGAATACTGGGAAGTCTGACCGTTTCCTTTCCTGAATATACTCAGGCAAACTGTCACAGCACCCTGTATGTCATGGAAAAAATGAACACATGTGCTAATGATCACAGTGAAATTAAAGTCCTCTTAGATATCCAGTGATATTCTGCTTGTAGATAGTAAAGAGTGAATGTTTTGTTTGACAAGGGTTGCTGTTTTGGAGAATAAAAAAATGGGGGCAAGGAAATTATTAAATCAACCTGTATCAATTTTCCTTCTTTAGTGGATTTTTCTGTTTGGTAGATAAAGTAAAGGTCAGGTAAGAAACAGAGTCCTTCTTCTAACATTCACATTTGTTTTCTTATGAACAGATTTCAAATGCAAATCCAGGCAGCCCAGATAGTGTGTGTCAACTTGTTCTTTCTTAGGGTAGTTTTTTGCAGTTTCATTTACTCCTCCACCGTTTGCCTTGAAGCAAATGAAGTTTCACTTTGAAATGAGGAGACACAGTACAAGACCCACAGGGTAGGAACATAGGCTGGGACATGGATGACATGAGACTAGAGGGCTTAGATTGTCTTCGTGATTGTAAACCAAAAACTGGTAGTGAATAATTATTATTATTTTTTTTCTTTCTCTCCGTTGTACTCCTTTCAGTCCAAAACTTTTTCCTTAAAAGCATGTTCATGACACTATGTACAATGTCTTCAAACATCAGATGTTGAAATTTCAATGCAGTTTTTTTTTTTTTTAATCCTAGAAATTATGTTTGAAACATGTATTGGTAAGATTCTACCCAAGAGTAAATAAAAGTGATTCCTTACCTGTTTCTAATTCAGCAATACAGAATTACTCTGCTAAGTAACTGAAGCAAATTTTAGAGAACAGAAATGCAGTTCTACTCATTTATCTAGAAGTTCATCCAAGATGTATTTTCAGATTGAAGGAATGAACAAAGAGATTATGATTCATCCCTGTATCTGAATTTGTATTCCCATTCCCTCCAGAGTGGTTTTTTTCCCCACAGCTACCTAACTTTTCCTGGAAGGTATTCCCCTGGCCTAAGGTTCTCAGCAACCATCCTGGGTTTTACTGATTGGAGGAAGGGCTTCAAAAGCAAGCTTGCAATTTCTCTTTTAACAGGACTAGCTCGTTCTGGTAAAAGCATCAGGTCTTTAAAACCCATTGAAAGTTGCAGGGTTTTAAAAGGAGTTTGCAAGAAGGGACCAAGCTCAGAATGGGCTCAGAACACTGGGACAGAGAGAAAAATGAGAAGACATTTTATTTGACTTTTCAGTGTTCTGAAGGTTCTAAATCATGAATAAAAGAAAACTAGTCATAGAGAATTGACTCTGTGGGAGGTCTGAGTGAAACAGCCCAGGGTAAAGGCAGAAGACTTTCAGGAAATGTGCCATTCCTCCTGCATTAGCTCGTGCCTCTTGAATCATTGCTATTAATCTCTCTAGATCTGGTCACTGATAAAATATGCTTCTAAAAAATTGTCTTGTCAAGGACCATTACAGGAATGGCAGTGCAAGCTGTTGAAAGCTTCTGTGCATACAATGGAACTTCTGTGAGAAATATATGGTAAAACACTGACGGCATTTTCAAGTGTCATTCAGCATCAGAGTAAAGGTTTACACAGCACAAATAATATATAGCTCTGATTGCTAAATGTCTGCTGCCAGTTCTCCCTGATGTCAACAATAGCTGCCATTGTTTAGGCAACTTAAAATCTTTAGAAATATAGCTGTGAAATTCTTTCCTTAAATGTAGATTGAACAGCTCTAATAAATACACTGAGCTTTTACTGATATACAAAATTCCCCTTAGTATTAGAGGAAGGTGAAGAGGTTTGTTAACATAGTACTGAGTGCTATTCAGAGATGGTGAGGTAGAAGATCATTTAAAAGTATTCAATCTGGACTGATTGTGCTCCTGCTGAAGTTACTTCCTATTCACTGTAATGGCAAAACCAGAAAACATTCAGTAGCACAGACTGGAATGATACATCTGATGGAGAAACTCCTTAAGAGTTGCTCTATAAAAGTAGCCAAGTCTCTTGCTTGTAGTTGTCCCTTTGTTTTTTTAACCCTTAAGGTGGTTTTGTTTCACACCTCTTGCTTTCCAGTACCATTTCTAGACAATAAAGCACCATTTTGAGGGGGGTTTTATGCTGCAAGAGCATATGTTAGCAGTACCTTGAACTTTCCATTTTAAAGGATTCCTCTGATTTTTCCTTTCAAAGTTTTCCCACATTCATTGCTTGCTGTAAGCTTTTGATCCTCGGCAAAGAAAATTCCCTGTGGTAACAAAAACTCTTTTCCTACCACACTCCTCCATCCCCCCAACCCCCAAATTCCTTTCAGATTTGGCCAAGGTATAAAGTGAATTATTGTGATTTGGGATCCCAGTGCTTATTGGAGATAGGATCAGAGATAGAGGAGAAAATAAGGAGACAGAAAAGAGTATCCCATTTGCAAGAACATGTGTTTTACCTTTTTGCTTTACAATGCAAAAGTAATAAATTTTACATGAACTAAGACAGCAAAAGAACATTATTACACTCTGAAAAACAAGCTGAGGTTTACTGCTGGTTTTATACTTCTTAGTCTTTTTCTCATACTACCACATTAGGCCCAGTCCAAACTGATGATTTTGCTGGAATTCAACGTAAAGAGGACAGAAGGATACTAAACTTTCAATCTGTCCTATCCCATATTTTATACATACAGATTTTATCTAAAAATAACTTCTTAAATCTACATTCTTAAATATTTTTTTAAATAAATAAACAATATTAATCAGTAGTGTATCTTCCACACTATTTCTTCCCATAAAATAGATACTGAGTTTTAGCACTCAAGACTAAATCCATTTTCATTATGATAGTGGTCTCCATTGTTTAGGCTCTCAAAACTAAATAATTTTATTCCCAAATATTAATTCTTTGGGTTTTGTGGCAGCTTTTTGTACTCTGCTTCTTAGTCACAGAGTCTGCATGGATTTGTGTTTGTATTTTCTTTTCCAAAAAGTAATGTAATAATAATTTATTTCTGCAAACAAGATAAGCAGAAAAGTGTATCAGAAATGTGTTGAAGAAGGACATACAAACAGCAGTTTCCCAAAATACTTCATCATGAAGGTGAGGTCTGTCTCTTCACTGCTGCTATCTTCATTACCACATGCAACAGTCAAGTATATTTACTCCTCACAGCTGCTACTCTGGTGCCACAACCTGAAGTGACAATTCCCTTTTGGTTAACAACCAGAGTGCTACATCCAACTGCACTGGTGCAGACAAACCACATCAATAGCTGGGAAATGTGTGTCATGCAAGAGACCAAATGGGACAGCATGGAAAAGGATGCCTGAAGTTTAGCTTTTCATGTACAAGGATTTTGGTAATAAATCTGCCTGCAGACATTGGGCTGTGTCTGTGCAAAAGCACCATCTGTAGCTATCATATGTGAAGCAATGCCAGTCACAGCACAATAATAGAAAATCTTCAGGAAAGAGCTCAGCATTGACTGTGTCCATGAAGACAGTGAGCCTCAATTCTGTTCTTACACACACACACACACACACACACATACACACACACCCTTCTATCAGTATTTTGCAGAATTGAAATAATACTGTTCTAACCTCACATCACCAAAATCATAATTTATCTCCTTCTATTTTCGCAGATCTAGGCAAAAACATGAAGTTCAACAAGGGCAAGTGCTGAATTCTGTACCTATGGCGTGGCAGCCCTGGTGGCAAGTACAGACTGGGGAATGAGCAGCTAGAGAGCAGGGTGGTGGAGAGGGAACTGGGAGTCCTGGTTGATGAATATGAACCAGCAGTGTGCCCAACAGGGAAAACCACATCCTGGGGTGCATGAAGCACAGCATCAGATCAAGGGAGGTCATTGTCCCACTCTACTCTGCACTGGTACAGCCTCCCCATGAGTGCTGTGTGCAGTTTTGGGCACCACAGTGTAGAAAAGACATCAAGCTATTGGAGAGTGCCCTAAGGAGAGCAACAAGGATGGTGAGGGGTCTGGAAGGGATGACTTAAGAGGACTGTCTGAGGTCACTTGTATTGTTCAGTTTGGAGAAAAGGCTGAGGGGTGACCTTAGTGCAGTCTGTAAATTCCTCATGAGGGCACTAATTTCTTCACTCCAGTGGCCAAAGACAGGACTTGAGAAAATGGTAGGAAGCTGAATCAGAGAACATTTAGGTTAGACATGAAGAAAAAGTTTTTCACCCAGAGGGCAGATGAGCAATGGAACAAGCTCTCCCAGGGAAATGGTCACAGCACCAAGGCTGCCCGAGTTCAGGAAGGGTTTGGATGGTGCTCTCAGGCACATAGTGTGAACCTGGGGGTGCCCTACACAGGGACAGGAGTTGGACTTGGGTATCCTGATGGGTCCCTTCCAACTCAGCATATTCTATGATTATGTGTTTTGAATAGCATGCTAGATCATCTACAATGATTTCTAGTCAGGTTTATACTGTTCATTTCAAATTACCTCACTAAAAATACCAGTTAGGATTCTGGGTCTGAAGAACAAGTTTTCAGTGCTCAGTCTTTCTATCTTCCCTTCTTTCTTTGAAACAAATTAATTCTGTATATCCAAATTCAGATGTGTTTGCTACTGGGGAGAGTAAACAACACTAAGAAATACACATGCTTTCTTTCAAGTTCATTAATATCTAAGTCAAAAAATTAATCATTCATAGTGAATTTTGGAGTCATTTTCACATACTGGGACCTTAAAATATTTGGGAGTTCATATTAACTGAAGCTTTTGTGGAAGCTGCTTATGAATAACGTAAAAAAACTTGGTTTATTTTTAGAGTGCTTAGAGGGAGAACATCAATAATTCTTTGTTTAGCCTGGTCTGAGCATTGTTACTATGTCTATGAATCACTGTAGCTTGTCTTGGCATTAGCATTATGATCCTCTGGTTTTGAACAAGAGAGTTACAATAAACTGGAAAGATGCAGCACTGATAGAAGCTAGCAAACAAGTTCTCTCAGTAGTAATATATTGTGTTTGTTAATTTAAATGGATACTGTCAAGAAGTTTTTTTGACTAGAGGACTGTTATACCTGGAATATTTTCCAAGGCTTGTAACTAGAATTAATTTCCAAACGTGAGGGCACAGTTGGAGAAACTGCTTTGACATTTTACAGTAGAGAAGAAAGTTTCTTTCTCGAGTAGTTCCTTAATAAACATATGGATTTCTATAACAGGAAAACATATTTTCTTAACTTTCAAAGGAAAGCATTTCATCTTTAATAGTAAAAAAATAGTTGGTCAGTAAAAATAAATAAATAAATTCTTATTTTTTTTATGTGTCTAAGCAAGACTGCCTACAGTTTTGGTTACAATGCAAGAACTATTTCTTTAAAACTGAAACAGGAAAGTCAGTGATGAAACTGCTGAAATGAAAATGAAACTGTTGGTTAGTGTTAAAAAGCACGAGCTCTTATGAACCTCCTAAAAAGGTGAAGTGTGAGTCTTTCAGGAATTCTGCCCTTCAATAACAAAGGAAAAAGACAAAAAACCAGAAAAAATATTCTGTAGGACACCCATTCTTCTGTCTTACATGAATTCTGTAGCCTTTCACATGGAAGCCATTTGAATCATGCCTTGGTCAGAATTGATGATTTAGAATGATTTAAGTCTACAATCATCCAATAGTCGTTTACAGGTTTATACATCATTAACAGACAGTTCATCTAATGGTATGTTAAATAGCTGACAGATATTCATCACCCAAAACTATCTGGTTTCCCAGCTGCTCAGCAGTAGTTCACAGATATGAGATAAAGTCCATTTATCTATTAAGCTTCATTTGTGCTCCTTGTTTGAAAGACAAATAGTGCAGGCAGGCACTACTGTTCTGAATCTGGGGACATGTCACAGTGTTGCATAGCCTGTGCAGCAAACTGGTAGAAGAACTGACCATTTTACAGAGGCAAAGGCAACAGGAGCTATTCAGCTACGAAGCCACACATCTATAGAATATAGAAGCATCCATTTTTATTTTTCTTAAAAACTTTTTGATAAATATTGCTTTAGGTATAGAATTGCCCCTGACCTAGCCCACTTTTTTAATATTCTTAGAGTCATATGGATTTTCTCAGTATTACATTAAAAAATTCTCATTTGTTTAGTGTGGGTTCCTTTGGTGCTTCAGCATTAGCCTAGCAAAATAGAAACCGACATCTGTCTGCTTTGATAGCTTTGCTAAGTTAAGAACTCATGACATTGGTGGTTAGCTGGATTTCTGTATGCTTTACTTTAGAAACAAAACCATTCCTTTATAAAGCAGTTTTTCTTACTGATGGGAACCACGACACTTTAAAGGCTCATATATTGAACTTTCTACCTTTGAAAGTAGCTATATTTCTGTTCCTGTGGTTCGTGTGGCTGTCACTTCAGTGTATGTCTAAATGTTATCTTGCATTGCTGAAGGAAGTAACACCACAGAGCAGGGGAGGCTGAGCAATGGATACCAGAAATTGGTCATTAGCCATAGCACTTCATTAATGTTTATGTACCTATCTCTGAATTGACTTCACCATTAGGTGTGTGGTTTTATTAGATTCACCTGCAACACATATGGAGCTGAATAATTCAACCTATTCAGCATACAAGTGTGTACCAATAGCACACTTGGGGAAGGGGAATAGCATTTAGAAAGAACAACAATCCCTGTGTAGCTGTGCAGGTTTAAGTGACTTCAGTCTTTGGCAGCCTCTTATCTGTTTTCCTCTGTCACCAACAGTAAAAATCTCTTGCATACCTGAAGGGCCCAAAACCTTGACCACCTGGGATATTTTTAGTTTAATGAGCTATCTAGAAAAATGCTTTGTTACTGAAGGAAAGGTAGAACTGGCCAGACAGGCCATCTCTCCATCAAAATCTGTCTCAAGAACAGCTTTCACTTCTCCATGGGTGTTTTATTACCTCCTGGCTGCTGTCAGTTATCAGTGCCAGCTGCAATACCACAGACAGGGAGCAGATGTGGTTCGTGCAGTGTGCAGCCTAGGATACTGCTGATGTGATAACACTTCCATATTTTGAAACTGGGTATTTAAAGAGAATTGTCAATGTTTTAGCCAATAACTGGGTGACATCTATTATCCCTCCACAACCCTCCCAGGGGAAGATAAAAGAGAGAATCAGAGGGGGAGACTTTAAAATTGGAGAAAAAAGGTAGAATAGCTTTAAAAAAGTAATAACAATCATGATGATGAATTATAAATAAATACAAATATATAAATATGAAACCCCCACTCATTCCATGGTAATTACTTCCCAAACAGAAAAATCCCCAACTGAGCTTGGTAGCAGATGGAGGTACCTGAATCCAGAGTGTCAGTGACAGTCTGCCTTGGAGTAGCCAAGTGGTCCTGCTCAGGGAGGTAGGGGAAGGTGACCTGTCTGGGTGCATGATGGCAAGAAACAGCATACAGGAACAGCAGCAGAGGGAGATATGACAGACAACCCAAATCTAGACAGCACACCAGCCCTCCTCTCTGAGGAGCCTTTTTATATGTTCTTACCTTTAAGTAAGGAAAGCTCTGAGCACCATGGGCAGGAACACAGTGACTGGTCCTTTCCTTCTCCTCCCTTCTTCTCCCCACAAGCACAGCTGCTCCCCCCTCAATGTGACTGCCACAGCCACAGCCACAGCATGCTGGGGGATCCCAGGAGGTCTCAGGTTAGTAGAGCCATAGGAAATTTTTATCCTGGTTCCCTTAAGCCAGGACAAAAATAAATAACCCTAAAAATAAATATTTCTATTTGCTTGACACAAACTGCCTTCTTTGCTGAATAAAATGGGAAACCTGACTATAGGAAGCTGGTTCTTCCAGAGGTCTAACACCAGACCCCCCAAGGCAAGAAAGCCTGGTGGGAAGAAGCA
Source organism: Calypte anna (assembly GCF_003957555.1). Taxonomy (NCBI): domain Eukaryota; kingdom Metazoa; phylum Chordata; class Aves; order Apodiformes; family Trochilidae; genus Calypte; species Calypte anna. The sequence continues at coordinate 13,593,359 of NC_044245.1, forward strand.
AACTGATAAAAAACCAACCTGCTTTCCAAAGCTGTTAAAATCTAAATGCTTCTTTGCTATGGCTTTGAAAGAGCCACATAAAATCAAGGAATATTTGATCAATAAGAGTGATAATGTTGGAGGAATTTGGGCAAAAAGTGATACCAAAAAAGGGTGGAAAAAAGTATTTTTAAAATGCATGAGACTGAGGTAAATTTACATCTACCCCTTGAGAGCTATGAAGCAACATTGTTGAGAATGGTATCCCAAAGAAAAAGCTAGACAGGTAAAAGTAGACTATTTGGTGCTGATATTCACTCTTGAGTATGGGGTTTGGCTTTTACCATGGCAGCAGAACAGATTTGTAGTGGAATTGCCCATCATTCCACAAAGGACTGTTTCAGGTTAATACTTTCCCAACACATAACATTATTTTTCAAGTAATTTGAAGCAAATAACCTGCTTCTTTGCAGTATTCCACTGATTTCCCTGATGGCCTGCTCTTGTATCTACTGTGCTGAGGAATCTGGTCACTGAAGAAATCCCCACACTACTACTATTACCTTATAACATGCTTCTAACTGCCAAAAAAACTTACAGAAGCTTATGGTGGGTCTTGAAATACATTCAAGACAAGACCAGCATCCTCTTAGCCTGTCACAGGAATAGTGTAGGTAATAATTTTCATGCTTGCAGATACAAAAATGAGATAGAGTAAGCATTAGGACAGACATTTCAATAATAATCTGCCTTCAGACAAATTTACCAAGGAAGGAAATATGTTTTAAATATTGTCAGCCCAGACATACTGTCTCCAAAGTTACCCTCTTGGTGGGAAAAGTGGATGAAAAACACTCATAATTTCATATAGATATAATTTTAAACCTGTGAGACATACAGTAGAAACATAAGGAACTAGGATTTTGTACACTATTTTCAGTTAAAATAAAGGTCTGTGGCTTTCTGTAGTATGAGGTTATGAAAAAATTGCTGAGTTTAGTGTGCAAAAGAACATGAAAGCCCACATCAGTTTTAATAGGAAAGAATTAGGAATATAGAACTTTTCTTTGGTATTTACCTAAAAATAAACCTGAATATTTTCCAAAGTGCAGGTGCATAAATAAAATTTGAGGCAATTCAAAATTGTGGTGATTTTCATTCCCTAAATATGAGAGTGAGAAAAGTTGACAGTAAAGTTGAATCAGATGCGGGTCTAAATCAGCAGAGGCAACAAGACAGCACAGGAGAAGGAAGGCATAGGTATCACAGAGTTAGAGATGTCCACAAGCAACTCCACAAGCTACAAGTTTGTGGTAAGAACACAAAGCATAAAATAGCAATGTAAAATTAGTATAATTAAACAAAACAAAACACAAGAAAACTTTTATGTATCTTGACCTGAAGCTGACACTAGCTTTAAGTTATGCCAAAGAATCAACTCTGACTCTTTTATGCTACTAAAATACTTTCTCCTCCAAACAATAGAATTATCTCCTCCCACACATACCAAGATCCTCTGGAAGTTGAATGTAACTCAGTATATACAAGGATTTGGGCAATATTTTTTTCATATTTTTAAGCTGAAGTAATAACAAGGGAAGGTCTTCGCTTGAGAAAAAATATCAAATGTTTTGTGTTACTGGGAAAAAAGAACTTAAGAACATAAAGAAACTAATGCAAGATAAACTAAGAGTCCGTACAGAAAAGTATACCCTGCAAAACCCTCTGCTCATTGACTCTTGCCTCTGTTCTCTGAGGAACCTTACTCGCTAGAGAGGATTACTCACATTTTTAGTGTCTTAAGGACAAGTCTCCTTGGCTTATGAATTTCTACGCTGACTTTATGCATTGATATGCAGTTCTAAGTATAAATCCTGATTGAGATCACAGGTGTCATTGGGAGTTTGTTCCCAAAGGATATACCTGCCTCTCAGGTCATTTTGTAGCCTGAACATTCCCTGGAGGTACCAAGTGGGAGGTTGTAAATCTGAAATGAAGCCTCTTAATGGCAGGGTAGTGTCTGTAATTCTTTTACTCTAACTCTTGCCTTGATGATAAGGCAATGTGTCTTTCTAAAAGAAAAGACACACAGAAAACTTGAGCTTTGGGGAATATTAGGGATAAATAACCTGTGTGAAATGTTGCACAGGTACACTAGATGTGTACTAAGTTTTCTTTCTGCTTCAGAACAAGTGAATGTAAGTCTGTTGAAACAAGGAACATGTATGTGCCAAAACTGAGCTTGTAAATGGATTTTGTGAAATATTCACAGAAGGATATTTATCTGTAAAATTAGTAATATTCTCATAGTAACTGTAATTTAAATAATAACGCATTTCATAATTTTAAAAGTATATGCTGTGCTGTGACCCTGACGCTTAATAATCCATTTTGAATTTTGAATGTCACATGCTTTCTAATGGCTAAGTAGGAGCTCACAACCATTTATAAGTTGCTTTGGAACTTGAAAACAAAGAATCCCATTATTAACTAGTGAAGAGAAAAAGTGAGTGTTCGCCCATTACATAAGCATATAGATGAGACATAGAAAAAAAAAAAAAAAGGAGAAAAATTATTAAGTAGGTTTTGGGGGTTTTTTAATGAATCTGTCACCTGTGGGTCTAGATGTGTCTAGCAAGCATTAGAATTTATGGTGCTAACGTGAACATGAGAAGTGAGTTACAGCTCACCACCTTTCTATATCTCCCCTCTGCACTCCATTTTGGGGTAGTTGCCATCAGCAAACCTCAGCTGAAAGAATCAGCAGATTACATTTCTCTCAGCCTTCAGAAACACCACAATATCATATATGTGTTTGAAATCAGCAATGCTTACTTTGTTCTCTATCTAACTGGTTTCTGCAGAAACCTACACATTCATATTTCTAATCTTTCAGAGTTTGGTGCATCTGCAAAGCTCTTCTCTGGAGGAGGCTCTCAGAGCAAAAATCATTCTAATTCCAAGGTACTGTTTATCAGTCACTCTGTTTTTCTGCTCAAAAGAAAAATAAATTTTAAAAAATCCTAGGTTTAGTCATCTATATGCCAGCCTAGAAATAGTGAAAACCTTTTTTTTTTCCCCTCTCTCACCCACATTTGACAAATTTAAAACTGGCTCTTCTGTTGTCAAGAAGAGCTGGAGGGGGAAGGGCATCCCTCCAGCTGTTAGCAGCAATCTTGGCACAGAGAGAGCCCCACATCCAGCTGCTGCAGACTGGAAACATTGGAGTCAGGGCAGTGAAGCAATCCCACAGCAGGTCTAACTCCCAACTGGCCCTGATATTTTTCATCAACTGTCTTCATTGTTTGCTCTCTGTCTGGGGGATTCCCTTCAGTAAATATGCAGATTTAGAAAGACTGAAAAAAAATGTCTGTTTTAAAAGCAATAGCTGAATTCTTTTGCACATGTTTCAACCCCTCATTCTCATTCACAGTCCCCTGCTCCTATTTTTTACAGTTTTTACCTATATCGTTGCTCCCTGCTAGAGTTTCATATTTTTTTTCCTAACAGTCCTGTGTATTTTAATTTCACATCCCAATTTCCTATTGTGATATGCATTTCAGAAGGTTTTGGGGAGATCGACTCTGAAAAAAATGAGCAATGAGTGGCAGAATGTATTGATTTCTCTAGATTTACATTTCCCCCAGCACTCGCAAGACTCTAATTGATTTGTGGACCTCATGAGCTTTCTCCCTCCAAAAAAATAATTGTGTATGCAGTCCAATTATACCCAAGGCAGTTAAGAATCACACTTTGAGTTAGAAATAATAAAAGAATTCAATACAGAAACCAATCACCTTTTTTGGTCTGTTTCTTTCCTAAAAGAGGTCAGAGCCAACACTTTCACTGAGTTCAAGAGGAAGACTTCTCTGCCTTTATTGTCAAGTAAACACAGTTAAAATACATAAACCAGACATATACAGACAAAATACATGGTCTATTTCCAAAGTCAAATTTGGCAACTGGTCATAATGAATTCCCTGTTGCTAAATGGAGGCAGAAGCTGTTCACTATAAGAGATTTTATTTTATTTAGGATTTCAATAAGCGCTGCTGAGTTTATCAAGACCTGCTTTTTTGTTTTGTGTACACAGAACACCTCATACGGTGAACCACTGCTCCACCTCTGAGCCTGTGTGACAGTTCTGAAACACAAAAACAAACAAACAAGCAAAAAATAAAATAAAAAATTCCTATGCACCATAAAACCCTTTCATCTGGCATCTTTCTCCAGAACACTGCTATTGTTTATTTAAAGACTCCCCCTTTGAGACCAAATTAAGGCCAGCTTTCTAAACGCTTAATGTTTAAATATTTCAGAACACCTGCACACAGGTGGTAGCGTAGCCCTGAAGGTTAGAAGATTGTCATAAAAACTAAACAAACAGAACAGAACAAAACATAATACCAAAAAAAGCAATCACAAAACACCAAGAAGCAACAGTGAGATGGATTTCAGTTTAGTAGGAAAGATCTTCAGTCTTTAGAAGCATCCTCTGCAGACAAGTGCACAGAACTTAAAGCTGGAATATTTTTCCAAGCAAAAAGAACCCATTGTTTCTAGTAGGCCTCTAGCTAAGGTTTCCTAGGGATGGGAATGAAGTTTAGTCCCTTGGAAGAAACATCTTGAGACTGGCCACACTAGAGCCAACTGTACAGTCACTCTCCAGTGCAGCTGACAAACAAGTCAGGGGAAGACAGCTCAGGGATCAGACCCAGGTCTGGCTGTGGCTGTAACTGCTGGAAACATTATATTCCAAAACAAAACTGAATTATCAGCCGCAGGGGGCTGACTACACCCAGAGTGATTAATATTTTCATGTGTAAGGAGCTAAAGGAGAGTTCCCAGACTCTGCTAACATTGACCATTTCTTATGACTGATAATATCAGGGACACGAAGTGCAGGAAAGTAGCTAAGGAATTGCTCTCATGAGGCCAAATCCACACACTCTTTACCTTTTCATTTGAAACTTTTTAAGGAGATGCTGTTGCTTACAGCAACAGAGAAGGCTCTGCCACTGGCTTGATAGATCCTACATACACAGGCTCTCCATTTTCTTTAGGGGAGATTTTCTGAGGTACAGACAGGAGTCGCATGACCGATTCCCATTATCTCCCAAAGACAATCATATGCTTAACTGCACTCTGTGCCTTTTATAACCCTCCCTTTTAGAGTCAGTTGTTCATGATTATATAGATTATCTACAATAGGTTTCAAAACAGCAGTACTTTGAGGTAGTTCTTTAAAATGCTGTTGGAAGATTTGACAACATAAACAAAATATAGAGTAATGATCATGTAGTCTATGGATTGTTTGTTTTAAGCTGAGATTTTCATACTAAAATAGGATACATTTTTAAGGAAACATACCCTCAGTTTAAAATACATGTAATTATGGCTTATTCTGTTGCTCCAGTGGATTAAAACATTCATTACACAACCCACAGATAAGATATAATCTGGGAGGTTGATGATTTTTTGCAACATCACAGAAGATTAAAGGGGAGATTTTGTTGTAAACTAGTTGAGTTTGCAGTAGAAACTTATGCCCACTATGTGGTAAAAGCGCTGCTGTAACTTTCAGCTACGGCCTTGTTTTATTTTATTTTTCCTAGTCTAATTGGCTGTAAATCTTTGAAATTGCATAATGGCAATTAAGAAAAATAAAGAGCAAATTGAGATACCAGTATTCATAGAGGAATGCTGTTGGCTGAGGCCCCAGATATTTTTTGTGTCTCCAGTGATTTGCCTGTCACTGTTCCAGGAAGTTTGGGAAAAGCTTTGCATTGACATCATGCTGCAAGTGCTGGAAAAGCTTTACCCTGGGAAAGATTTGAGGCCTAGTTCAATGTCCTGGGTAACCTATCCTATGACTTCTACAGCTATTCTCAAGGTTAATGAGTTTAACAGAAATCTAACCCATCTTCCCTACCCCCAATTCTAAAAGCTGCTTTACTGAAGGGAAAGTTAACAAATTGTTTATTTTTGTGTCATTTTTCTCCTGATCTCTTTCTTCGCCAAGTCTTGGAGGTTTGTTTTTAGTTTCAAATTTTTCTCTCAATGCAAATTGCAGCTGAACCTATGAGCCATTTAAAAGAAAAGAACATTATATTACCTTGATTTTTTTAAAAAATAAACTAATGCTCATTAAATTTTATTCTTCTCTTCCTAATTCTTGGTCTTTCTTTTTTGTTGTTTCTTTTTACAAATGAAAAAAACATATAAAAAATGCAACAGACACACATAGAAAGTAATTCTAGGGGGTGAAAAAAAAAATAGAAACAAAACAAAACTAATAACAGTCAGGGGCCATTTAACTTCAGTTCAGAAAGGTCCCCACTGTGAAAGATTAAGCCATGTAAGAGTTAGCTCCTGAGAAGGGAAGAGCACATCCAGTGCCTGTTTAATTCAGTGCTTAATGCCTCAGTTGGAGATGCAGTGGAATCACTATTTTGACTTGGGTATTGTTTTCCAGGAACTATTGTATTTACTTTCACTTGTTATCAACTGGTTGGACTCTTCTGACTGAAAAAAGTGACTCAGAAGCTGGGTAATTCAGTCTCTCCAGATGTATCAAAGAGCAGGAAGCTGCACTGTTCTGCTCAAGGTGCCTGCCTCTCTTTGATTAAAACCAACAGCTAGCTTACTAGTTGGAGCTAGAAGCCTCACTTTTACATAATCAAAGCTAGTCAAGATAAAGGTCAGCTAAATAAATTCCAGTAATTTTATTGGCCTTCATTTCCATGATAAACCTAGCAATAGAAATGATGCATAAAATCTGTGAATTTTGTGAGAAGTGGCAATCATTTTTTCTGATGAAGGCTGGGAAAAAAACAGGAAACAAAATGACCTTCAGTGTTCGCAAGAAATGAACTTCTATTTGAGTTGTTTCTAAATGTGCCAGTTTTTCTGAGTCGTTATTCTTGAAGTACATTTTCTTCATAAATATGTTGTACGGGAAAAATTGTTTTTATAACCTCTCACATTTGGCAAATTGAGACGCCAGTGTCTCATTCTGCTCTCCTGATATTACACAGACACGGGTAAGTAACATCTTAGAAACAATGCTAAGACTGTGTGTACTTGTTGTTTTTAATAAAGCTGTCAAGTATTAAAACCCTGTGAGTGCATAGGTATATTTATAGATTGTTTCTTGCTAAATGGATAGGAAGAATTATTTTCAAAACCACATTTCCAGATGTGAAGCTAGGGAAAAAAAATTTACTCATTAAGGAAAATGTTATGAAGAGATGAATTAATGTCCTGGACAGAGATAGAAAATGCCATATGCTATTGAGTAGAATCAATAAGCATTATTTATTCAAAATTTTATGTTAAAAAAACCCTTTAAGATGTATTCTGAAGATAATTTGATTCTTAGAGATAAATGATTTTGTTTCCTGTTTTATCTGGGTGTGGCTTTTACTGTTGTATCAACCATATTTAAGACAGATAATGAAATATTAACATTTCAGAGCATATCACAAACCTTACTGTACTTCAAAAATATAGGCAAGCATTATTTGTTTCCTTATATAGGTAAGCAAATGCACCTTATATAGGTAAGCAAACGCAAATATAGACAGATTATACAAAATACTTAAAGTTTGAATAGTTTTGTCTAATACACAAGCACTTAAAAATCACTTTCAGAGGTATTGACTGCAAAAATCTCAGTGAATTAAGGTAGGAGGAAAGTCCAGGGGTTAGAGCTGCAAAAGAATTTATGCTACTAAATCACATCAGCTATTTTAGTGGAAGGTAGATGCTTAAGTACATTTAAGGCTATGGCTATAAAACTGCAGGAGCATATTAAGTACTGCACTTCTTAAATATCCAGATAACTTGTAAATATAGCATCCTAATTAATTAGTCAGACTTTTAGACTCAGACTCTAAAATCCTGCAATAATAGCAATACTTTGGGGGCCCTTTTTAATATATGTACAGAAGCCATAAGTTTAATCAAGCATTACCTGAAGGTGAAAGTGTCAAAGAACAGGGATCGCTGTTCTGTCCTTGAAACATAATTTAACTCATATACTTAGCTTATAAGGTTTGAAGGTTTAGGTAATACCTTAGTCAGAAATCCAAGTCAAATTAGCCCCCTGGCTACAAATAATTACCTTATTTTCTGCATTTACCAAATCTGAAAGCCACATCTGTTTATCTTTGTAGGTAGCTGATAAACCCATTTATTTTATACATAGGTATCAGAACCCCCAGACATGTTTTCTTGCTCAATATCAGCTCCACAAATATTAAGAGATGGGGTCTAAACCTTATGGTTGCCTGTGTATGTTCTGAAAGGATTAACTAATAGGTGCCCTTATTTTAATATTGGTGACAATGAGAAGCTGAAAATTCTCAGCTCAGGGCTGATAATCATAGACTGTTAAGACTCAGTGTTAAGACTAGAAATAATTTGGCTCAGTGTAGGTGCCAACACAATTAATCACTCTGGGTTCCATTGACAGCCAATGGAGATCTATTCAGTGTAGACACTGAAGTTCAGATTGTGATTCATGGTATCCTAAAGTACACCCTTAAAATAGGTCAGAGAAACTATGCCCTAATATGGCCTGTTTCTCCTCATAGGCTACAAATGGAGCCCAAGATAATGAACTCAACTGAAGACAGTTGAAGCTAAAATTAATTCATGCCTGTATTATGCAATGCAACCTTTGTGGATGTAGCCTATTGTATCCTGTGTCCTGTTTTCTAGAGCAGAGGGTGAAGAAAAAGAATGTTCAAGTGTAATAATTTTTAATGCTAGAATCTTGCAGTTTTACCTATGAAATACATCCCAAAACTTTAATATAACTATCTTAAGGTTCTAGTGAAAATTAGTGTAGAGACTCTGAAGAACCAATGTCAACAAAGAAAAAAAAAAGTAGAAATTAGACATGGGATTTCAAAAGCAAAAGGATTTGAATGTCTATTGGAAAGTGTGAAAGCATATCTCTTGGGTTTCTTTGAAAGCTTAAATATTAGTAAAGGGAAAATTAGATCAAGAAAATCTTGGCACTTACTTCTTAGCATTTTTTATTGAAAAGGAAATGCAGGAAAATAGATAGTTCTCTTTAAGCAAATGTGTTAATGTAAAGTTGTTCTTTCATTCATTCCATCATATTTTATGTCTGGAGAAAGAAGAACATTCCAGCAGTCACATTTTATTCACTTCAGGTTTTTTCTGTGCACATGAATCCACATTTATTCAACATCTGACTACTTATTTTGAGAAATAAAACTCACAGGAATCATGTGACCATAGCTCTTTTTTCCAAAAGCACCATTTAAAGCCTTAAAACTAATTGCTTGTGTTCCACTCCCACTGCACAATATTAAGCTCTGTCCATTAAGAAGTTCCTAAAGAGATTTTGGTAGGAAGACTTATAATGAATACCTTGACTAATAAAAAAACAGAACTGTATTTATTTATCTTTACATTTGTCTGTCTCTTTCAACAGGAAATGTTATAGAATTGCAATCACCAGGCACAGAGGGGGTTTTTTACCATGTAAAATAGAGACAAGAAGGGACAAGCTGTGGTGAGGAAAATGCAAGCATTGTACAACTCACCAGACCTCCTGTCCCAGAGAGATTTATTTATTGGAAATTACGGCGAGAGGAAAAAGACTAAATAACTTTAAGTCCCTAGTTATTATGTCATATGCAGCTCTGTAGTACAATATAGCCACAATCTGCTGTTTTGTAAACCGAGCTGTCAAACTCTTGTTATTTTAAAGCTGCAGCTTTTCAGGGTCCTCTGACAGCCTGAGGTCCCAACTCTCAGCCTGATTCATGGCTGGCTCTGAGGCAGAGGAAGTTCGTGTCTGCTGTAATCTAAACACTTTGCAAATGGAGCACTGGAACAGCGGTGAAAGAAGAAAATAATCTAAACCCTATAACCCAGACAAGAGTCCTGCAAAGCTTCTGGGGAGAAGAGAAAGGAAAAAAGCACAACAACATAGTCTGCAAAATCAGCAAATGGATTCACATGATTTTATTTCAAAAACTCTCTGTTTCAGGCATGAGGAAGAAGTCGATTTTAAGCCACTTAGCTTAAAAGCAGTGAAAATTAGTCATTGTCAAAAATATGGAAACAATGTCCCAGATGTGTACTTCTGCAACATCTGTATTTTCCATTTAAAGTGTAAATACAGAAAGGTTGATTGTAGGAGGATTTTTCTTTCTCCTCCCCTCCCCTCCACCCTTGAGAGTTGTGTTTAGCCCTTACATTCAAATCATTGGATTATTATAAAGCATAAAGAGACTGCACTTAATTCTCTACTGTTTCAGAGGCATCATTCAGTCAGTAAAGGGAAGATGTATACCTAGGGTGTGAGATAGCACTGAGATGATGAAATCAAGATACATCTATTGCTTATTCTTTTGTAAAGTAAATGAATGTCCAAATCCAGGCAAAAATACTAAAATAGCTTCCTAATTAATTAAGCAAAGACAAGTGTATGATATGATATTTACCTAGAATAATTTTCCTATTTTGGCCCAATTCTGCTACATTTGCAGTCTTCCTTGTCTCCAGTGCACTCATTTGTTACCTGTCTAAGCCTTATTTGATGTTCCCCTATTAGCAACTCACATAGACTAACCCTCATCAAGACACTTTGCCAGATTATAAAAGAGGCCTTCCATCTGCCCCTTTCCATTTGGTCTGACCAAGTGTGAAGATGCTTGTTTTAATTACTTATGTGTACCTTAGGTGTAGCCTCAGGATGCATTCTAGCTACAAGTTTCTTTCAGCTGTCAGGAAAATAACGTTTCTGGATGAAAACTTGGTAATTCTGTCCTACCAGACCCCATGGCAACATAAATCAAATGTATTTTTTTAGTTGTGTCTGATGAGTTACAGTTCACTTCTTTGGCATTCATTTCATAGACAGTAACACAATACAGCAGGAACTGTTGCAGAAGGGAAGAATCTGTGAGAAGAAATAGTATAAGTCATATGCATTCTGTGCAGAAAGACTCTATGCTCAAGATTTTGGCAACTTACTTCAAGTGTTTATAGATGCCATAACACTTGCCTTTCAAAAAGTTATTTATGAGCAGCTGGAATTTACACTCATTGCTTGGAATCTGTGAAAGAATCTATATGTTGGCTCATGGCCATAAGAAAACTGGATGCCTTGAAGCAGAGCAATGTAGAATATTGATAGTAGCCTTACAAAGTATCTTCAAGTTTGTGCCAACATAATTGTCTTTGTCATCAAGCAATGGAATTGCTTTTCTAGTTAAATTTAAGTCATTAAATCTCCCTGCTCTTACTAAAAAAAAATACAACTGCCTGGTGTTGGTCTGAAGAGTCCCACTGAGTGAATGTAAATTTCGACTTCATGGTGCAAGTGTTAAATTATTGCCATCTAAACTGTCTGCCAATATTACATGAAATCCCACCACATTTTAATAATTCTCCTTTTGTTTTGGATGGAAATACCACACATGTTTTGATTTGGAAGTTTTATGTGCAACTAGAGCCCTGAGAAATACAACAACATAACCATATTCAGTTGGCCTTAATGGACTTAGAGGAAACTATAATTTCTGAAATGGTTTTTGTCCTTTTCTGTGTATGTGTGTGTGTACATGCATATAAAGCTAAACTTATTTTCTTCTTCATCCAGTTTTAAAATACAAGAAACTCCTTGCAATTTAAATTGAACATATAGCTGGGTGTTCTGAATTAATCTCAAAAAAAATTTTTGGAGTGCATGTAAATACAAATCTGTCCTTCCAGAATTTTTTCATTGCATTTTTTTTTTTGTTATATGATACTAACAAGGATTTATTATTGATTCCCTGTACTTACAGCACTCTAAATTACACTTTTCAGACTATCAAACTAAAATTATCAGAACTATACTCTGCAGTGAAAATACTGATTTTCCTTCCAGAAGAACAGAAATAATGAGTTTCCCCATGTTCATAATATCACATCTCTTTAAGTTGTATTAACAAAGATAACCACATGGAGATGTTTTCAGTACAAATATAAAGGTATTCATAGCTTAGGTAGCGAAATGGAGAAAGCTCGGAAAAACAAAACAGAAGTCTAAACCACTTACAAAAACATCAATCTGCCCTTAGGCATTTTCTTAAAATAAAGAATATTTTTGTTCTAAGTCTGTTAGGTAGCACTTCACTGACATACCAAAATGGCCAGTGGCTTACTAGCTACACATGGTCCTTGTACCTAGTTAAGCCCTCTGAGCCCAGCAACACATAGTCATGAAGTTACTTAGTGTATTGTGTCACTTGTGCTTGAACAAGAAGGCCCATTCTCTCTGGTCCCACAAAATTAACTCTTTCATAAGTGCCAATGAGGTGAAATCTAGAAAAGGCAGAGAAATGCTACTAACTCTGTGTTTCTACATCTTTATGGTTTCTGTCCAGAGAAAGCTAAGAATTACAAATCCAACTAAAATTATGTTCCCCAGTCTGTTTCAGCACCTAAGCCTCCATCAGAACCCAGGAGGAGATTCACACAGAAGAGATTCAAAAGTTCATCTATGCTTGGAAGCCTGACATTTCTTTCAACAAAGCAGAAATGGAAACTCTGAAATTTTCATTGTCTCCCATCTTGATGAACAGAAAAGTTACCCAGGCTTTAGGTTCAGTGGGGTTCAGTCCCCTCTCTTGCCAAAGGAGTTTTGGGTTGCACTGTGTATGGTAATAATATACCTTAAATCATCTGCCATCAAAAAACCACCAATGGCAGCACACCCTCCTGCTAGAGCTAGTCCATTTTGCAAGGAGTCATCAGGGCATTTCCAAGCCATTACATCAGTACATCTGCTTCTAAGTGATATATATGGGGAAGGATAGCAGACAAGATGCATATGTATAAAACAGGATTTATTGCAAATAACAAAGATCCTAAAAATCAGACTAAACATGTATAAATTGGATTAAATTAACGTTAGGATACAACGTTAACAAAACAAGGTGGTATAACAAACGAGAAGGTAGCTTAGCAATAAAATATGCAAATAATTGAATATCCAGATAACTGTTACAACAAGACTATTTAAGTACTCACAAATTACTTATTTATAGGTCTTACACTAGATCTAACAAAGATTAAAATAAAAAAAATAAAATAAAAGTTAGGAATTCATACATAGAGATTAGATACTTCTAACCCTTTTATAACTACTGCTGGTTATCCCTTTGCTCTCAAGGTCTTGAAAAGCCACCAGCAAGCAAGCACCTCAAATGTAGGGGAGGAGGTTCAGCACACCTTCTAGGGAAAGTGTACAGGATTCTGGGAAGTATACAGTATTCTCTGTGTTCAAGAGATGGGACAAGGTTTTTATAGAATAAATTGATTGGGTGCTATCATTTAACTACTTAGCCATTTGTCTAAATTAGACACTGATGCAATCAGATAGAAGCTAGGAAGGAACCTTGAAGATCAGAAAGACTAATAAAATCCTATCTGTTTTACCTAGACATCTGAGATGTCTACAAGTACCCAAGATTCATATCTTCAATGAGAAGTGTCTTACTGAGCCAGCCCAATGCCTGCATTTGTGAGGTGACTGACCATGTATCTACTGCCTTTTATTTCTCCAGGATTCTGCTGACCACACATTGGTACCCATTCTATGGCAAGCCGAGCATTTCTACACACTCTTTTTAACTATCAAGTCGATCCTGTTGCCTAGATTTACCTACTGCCATTTCAAGCACCCAGAAGGCTGACAGGAAGAACACAAGATTCTCTGAGATTTCTGGTGTGGCAGATACGGCAAGGTAGGTACCTCAAGACATTTCAAGTGGTCTTGAGTTTTAGCAACCCATGTGAACCCCAGATAGGAACTAATCCACATAAGCATATCCCAAATACACCTAAATTTTAGCAATGAAGCCAATTTAATCTGTGGGAATTAATCCTACTCAAGACTCTGAATCTGGGATTTAACCAGCGGAGTTCTTTGGGATCCCCCCAAAAGTCCCTTTTTAACTTAGAGAGGTCACTTATGGATTCAGTAACTGCAGGTAGAAGGGATTAAAAACCCAAAACAAGATACCTATAAGTTTATTACCTACACAGAACACAAGAACATAGTAGTAATGATAGTGATTTTTAAGGTTTTATATCAAACAAATTGCCTTCTTAGTCTTAAATATTTTGGAATCAGCATTTATTGTGATTCCTCATTTATAGCTAGAAAGTCTGTGTAATCATAATGTATATTGCATGCACAGTTTACTGGTGAAGGCCTAATCTTGTAAACAAGCCTTGTTTACACCAGAAGACAATCGAACTCTTCTTTTGTTTCAGAGTTTATACGGTCAGAGGCTGAGACCATTATTTTTGAAATGTGATGACTGGAAAACACAGAAAGTACCTTTGTGAATTTTTTACAATGAATCCTATAAATAAGACCCATGACAGAAATGCATAGTGTCTCCAAAGGAACAGTTATGATGTATTGTGTTTGAATAATGACTCACAATGTTTTATCATAATCTGTTTACATAATAAGTCATAATAACATTTCAAAATATGGTGTATGCATTTTTATGATTGTCTGAAGTGAACAGAGGGGAATTGCCACAGCCTAGCATCGTAAACTTTGTAAACTTTTCTTGGAGGCTGCTTTTTTATCGCCATCCTCTTCTGCTCAAATAAAATGTGAAGGAAACAGAACACAAATAAAACTGCATTAAAATAGTCCCATGTGTCTGGCTAAAACAGAAGACAGGAAATTCTGAAAAGTGTGGTTATAAATGCAAAAATACCTATAAACGTGGCTTCCTAGAATTCTAGGTTTATGTATTCATAATTATTCCACTATTTTCTTTCTTTATAGAAATATGAATGGCATTGGTGTAAGTGCCAAGACCACATTCTTAGTCTGAGATCTAGAACACAATCACTGCTGCTACTTTGCCTTCTACTTCAACATTAAATGTGGAACTGTGGAAACTTCCTTAGGTTTCAGCTCCTGGAAGCTTCATGATTTAAAGATATTTCTCATCTTTAGCCATATTCCATTGTGGAGACTGAGGTCCAGATTCAGCTATCAAGAATTATACAGTAAATCTCAATGAACTTCAGAGCCATCAGGACGACCAAGGACACTGCAGTTCCCACAAAACTGCTTAACAAGGGATCTTGTTACCCTCACAAAGATCCAGAAAGGGGCCAAGGTGCTCATAGACACAGAGAATGAAGCACATGCCTAGTTTTCAAGCATGTAGCCCACAAAAGAATCCAAACCCAAGAGCAGATAATTGCTATGGAAACATAGGACAGTTTAAGTATCTGGGACCAACAACTCAGAGAAAATAAAAGCATTGAAGAGGTGTGTAAGTCTAACTCACAATACTGAAACTCAGATTTATGTCATCCTGTGGAGTTTAGGCAATCTGTGCAAGGATCCACAGAGCATTGGCATATTCAGCTATTCTTCAAAGGTAAAATTGACAGATGAGATCATAATAATGCTACATAAAATTACTCCTGCTTCTATCATTTGATGAAAAATAGATGTTTTGTATGGCAGACAAAAGCCAGAAATCAGTCTGATCCATACAGTATCCTTCTTTTCTTATGTACCTCCATGAATCTTAACCACTTTTGTGGCAGGAGTGCACACCACCTGCCCAGCTCTGCAGGCTAGGCTGAGAGCCTGTGGGTAAGGTGTGCTTCCTCACAAATGACAGATTCAAATGCCTCAGATCAAAGCAGATGGGAAAAAAAGTTGTCTACTTCTGAAATGTTCCCAGTTTTACTTGAGGATATTCATAGAATGGCTTAGGCTAGAAGGAATCTTCAAAGAGCATCTAGTCCTGTCCCTTTTCCATAGGTATAGGTATCTTTAACTAGATCTCATCCCTCAAAGCCCATCAAACCTGACTTTAAATACTCCCAGAGATGAGGCATACACAAATTCTCAGGTCAGCCTGTTCCAGTATCTCACCACTCTTATCATACAAAGTTTCTTCTTTATAACCAATGTAAATCTGCCCTCTTTCAGTTTAAAACCATTGCCCCTTGTCCTGTCATTGAAGGCCCTGCTAAAGAAGTCATCCTCCATGTTTCTTATAAGCCACAACAAGTTCTCAAGAGCCTTCTGTTTCCCAGGTTACACAGCCCTAACTCTCTCAGGCTGAGAGCATTTCCCAGGTCTCATCTATAAGCCACTTCATTTATTTACAGGATCCTCCGAGTGCTTAAATCAAGTAGCATTTACCTGCCTGGTTAGCCTTTCTTAGGATGGACAGAAACAGAACATCACATACACTGGAAGAGCCTCAAATCAAAGAGGGAGATAGATTATTTTAAAATAATTCTGAGCTCAGGCTACCTTGAATGCAAGGTTTTGAAGTCACAATTTCAATGTGGCTCCTCTCTGTGTTCCACTTTAGCTAAGCAGTTCTATCAATCCTAACATGCTGCTGATTTTTGAAATGTAACAGTATGCAGGTATGTCTCCCACATCTGATATTTCTTCTGCACCACTCGTGAAGAAGTCTACATTTAAAATTAAATTTTGTGCTAAATTATCAGCAATAACTAAACTTATTCCAGTTCCAAAAAATCATTCTCTTTTTTTTTATATGGAACACTTCTGAATTCTTCATTATTTTTTTCAGAAAGACTTTCTGTCATGTATCACTCACTTCAAAGTTTATGACTATTTCTCATGCAGCTACATTCTTAAGGCAAAGAGATCAAAAGGGGGGCTAGATTTGGAGCACAAACTGCAAACTAGTTAGATTTCAGGATGATTGGCAATATTTGAATCATGGTCTGGCAAACTATACAAATGACTGAGGAAGGATTCTTCAGCTGACTCTTTTAAGCAGAGTCTAGAGATAGCCTATGGCAAAAGAAAGCATTTGGGATCCACACAGTCATACAGCCACTATCCTGTCTCACAAAGCAAAACCATGTACACCACCACTCTCAACATAGCTGCTTTTTCTTCCCTCCTGTAAATCCAGGTGCATGGTCCTATAAGTCTTATCCCATTCCAGTTTCTATTTGCTTGACCTCCATGGATCCTTTCCTCCAGCCATACAACCTATTGATAGTTCACCAGCACAGTTAATTTGAGCAACAGAAATACCACTTGTGGCCTTATCAGTGCAGCCGGCACACAGCACTGGAACACACAATTTATGTTTCCTATATAATGGCAACTTTCTTGATATAGAACTTCCTTTCACTTCATTATTAAAATCTGTGTAATGTGTCAAGACATGCAGCAGTTCATGAGTAAAATGTTTTTTCTGTGGCCAACAAATACTCAGATGCTTGCAGAGCATCCAATATATACATTTTAAAAAGCCCCAGTTTGTCTTCCTAAGTTAAGCAGTTGATCACTTCACCTGCCAGGATCTTTCACGTTATGCTTTATTTTCTTGTGGGAAAAGAAAAGAAATTCACAAAAACTAGAATCCCTCATCAATTTAATCCACAGTGTTTTGTATTGTTCCATAGGTTTTTTAAATGGTGGTTCAAAAGGTTACACAGGTCTTATCTCTTGGTGTTAAAACTTACAGTGCTTTTTAATTTCTGTGAGTTCCTTTTGGCTTCACAGCTCTTACAATGTATAAATCTTACCTTTTGGCTTCAGTTCTCTTGCAGCCTATAGGTCTTTCCTGGCAACACCAAAGCAAGACAATATTTGACTTTCATGTCAAAACATTTCCCCCACTGAAATTTACCCAAATATTCATTTCCTCTCTGTACTTGGTGTTTCCATGCATCAGATATATGAAGACAGCTACGCTCCTTCATATTCATCATTTAGTTAACCTCCACTATATATATTTTTCTCTGTTAATCTTTCTTCATAAATCAATTTTTCTATATCCCTTAATCATGCATGCTAGTTCTTTCTGAATTCCTGCCAATATAGACTGAGAAGAATAATTTAAGTTGGAAAAGACCTTTAAGATCAAGGACTCCAAACATTAACCTAAATCTACCACTTCCAGTGCTAAACCATATCCTTTAGCACCACATCTACACATCTTTTAAACATCTCCAGGGATGCTGATTCAGCCACCTCCCTGGGCAGTCTGTCCTAGCATTTTCTATCCCTTTAGTGAAGAAGTTTCTTCTCTTATGATCAAAAATTTTTTTTATTCTTTCAGATCCTTTGCTTTAAATAGTTCATAATTTCAAATGTATTTAGGCTCACAAGGAAAATACCAGAATTACCAATATAGTAACACTTGATACATATAAATAATAATGTTTCAACATGTACCAAAAATACACAAGCAACACAAATTGCAACACAGCATAAAGTACAAAACACACTGAAAGTCAGGATGGAATTATTTTACCTAACATTAAGATTTTGCAATTTTCTAATTTCAGTACAGTCCAGATTGCCTGTTTTAGCTTGCTACATCAGAATAAGATGAATAACAAAGCTAACTACACTGACTTTGAAGAGAGTCTAAGGCACTAAGAACCCAAGCTTACAGGAACGTAATGTCAGAGGTCTACACACATAGGCACATATCTGTCTGTGTGCCTATTCGTGTGAATCGCACCCTCGCGTCACCTTCACATCACCTTACTTGAGAAAATGCATGCAAGCAAAGGAAGTTCACTACTCTATAATTTTAAAAAGTTCTTCCTCCAACCCAGAGTAGTCAAAGTAGTGTATTTATCCATGGATCTTCAGGGGGTATGGTGTAAGATACAGCTTTGTGTCTAACTGCAGTCTAGACAAGGCAGAAACAGGAAAGTTCTCAGTAATTAGATATAAAGACCCCCAAGGCATTAGATCAGTCTCTCAAGGAACAGAGTACTTGAGAAGTTAGCATCAGAGTCAAAATTTACAGAGACACATACACACAATATAATTAGAAGATTAAGGTAAAATAAAGACACTGCCTTTGGGAAAGTCTGTCTCTTAATTGGCAGAAAGATGATTAAACCTGCTGTCAGATACTTTTGCTAAATTGAAGATCTTAAGAGGATGAGAATTATAAGTGGGAGTTTGTTTTCCTAATTCCTAGAGAAGAACAAGTAACTGGTAAATTTCTTGTCAAAACCATCATGATCAAATAACCACAGCTTTTAATCAGCCCTTCCAAAAATCGTAAGGTTGGTTTCCTTTCTTAAGATAAGACGTTTTTCCTAAGGGATATTATTTACTTCCTAGGAGCTTCTTGTCAAACATTTTTTTCTTAGCAAGGAGCTCTAGACTTCTAATTGGAAATCATAGACAAAA
Organism: Calypte anna; assembly: GCF_003957555.1. NCBI lineage: Eukaryota > Metazoa > Chordata > Aves > Apodiformes > Trochilidae > Calypte > Calypte anna. The sequence continues at coordinate 13,612,572 of NC_044245.1, forward strand.
CACTTACAGTTTTCTTTTAATGAGTGAATGTCCATTATGTGCAATTAGCAGAGCCTCTTCATTCCAACCCCAGCAGTCTGGAAGAGCCAGGAAGAGACTCTGGTCCTGGAAGACTATAGTCCTGGAAGCACAGGGAGTCTGGAAAAGTCATGAAATGACCACAAGATTTGAATTAATGCTGTCACTCCTGTGGAGCTCAGGGTCAGTACAGGACTTCCTTAGAAGAGCTTCTTTAATATCAGTGTGAGCTTCTCTGGGAACTGCAGTAAAGTAATGAAAGGTGTGCAAGTAATGCCTGTGAATAGCAGGGAGTCAGATCAGTAAGGGGTGACAAGCCTTATTATGCCAGTAGAATATCTTCCTATGAGAAAAATAAAGGTTTGAGGCTTTTTCCCCTTAACATTGTACAAATATGACTTCTTCACTCTATGAAACTACTGGCAGTACAACATTGTTCAGGGTTCATTCAGGTGTCTGTACACCTGACGTGTTTTCTGTATTACCTCTTTTCTTGGACTTAAAATTGGTCCACAATTCTAACAGCAGTGACAATTGACAATCAACCACTGTCTTCTTCTTCTTTCTTAGATAAGCCTTGAAGCTGTTTATGTAATAAATGACAGCAAGTCGGGACATTTAATTGAAGTAAAATGCCAGTAACAGGATATGTTGCTTTCAGTGTTTAAAAGTTTTTTCTAGATAGAATTGAAGCTAATATTTTGAAATATAGGCTTGCACTTCTTTTGTGTTTCTGCTTTAAGACTAAAGAAAAAAATGCAGAAAGATGGAGAAACAAGTAGTAAAAATTATAACCCTCAAGTACTCATAAGACACTGAATGCTTTTTAAATGTCACAAGAACGTCCCAGTTCCTATTAAAATAAAATGTTGAGAAAAAAAAATTAGAAAGAAACATAATTGCTAACCTGCTATCAGTATTTCCCTCTTTATTTTAACATTTTCCATCAAGATCTTTGCCTTAAGTGCACTTCTTTAAATTGACCTCTCTAACATAGGTTTGCCATTTCCCTTCTCCCACATTATCAGAACTGAAATTTTTTTCAGCTTTTTTCAGGTGAGTTCTCAGCTTCAATACTCTGAAACATTCAGTTTCCTTCCTGGATTCTTTTAGTTGCAGTTTCATTCTCCATTCTAGTGTCACAGTGAGACCTGGGCTCTGTACCAGTGATAATGCCATCTTAAAGGATGGGTCTGTAAGCAAATTAAACTGTCCCTAGTGCCAGGACAGATGTCCTACACTGGGACACCATCCATGTGCTGTACCATGCACTGATTCTGGGTCTGACCTAAGCCAGTGAATAACTTGATTTCATCTGCCACTATTTGAATTAGAGACCATTTCAGGCTATAGGTATGGTTCAGAGAAGCCTAAGAATTGCATCAACTGTAGTTGATTAATATTAAAATACATAAATATAGTTTTGAAAAAAAATTGCTTTTCCTTATTTCTACCGTGGGAACAGACAGGAATTTAAAAACACAAGTATGACTTCCACTTAAGAGTTTTAATAAAGAGAATAAGCTGACACTGAGGGTCAGGAATTTTTCTTTGCTTTTTCTCAAGGACATGGAGTCATATATGAAAAAACACCCTTTAAAAGGGTTTTAAATTACTATCATAAAAGGGTGGCAAAAATAAAAGTCGACTTTGCTTTTGAACAAGGGACAGCTAGCAGTTTGCAGCTGGAGCTATCTTGCAGCACAGCATAGCAATGCATACTATAGTAGAGACATGAGAGAACAAAGTGAGATAAAAATTTATGTTGAGCACTGAGAATTTCATTACACCTACTTTTAAGTGTTCAAGAATAGTAAATGGTTAATAGTGGTTATACGGCTAATAGAAGGAAATATTAGATATGCAATCAGTAAGTATTCCTACAGTATTTAAAAACTTTTAAAAATTAAATCAGAGGGTTAAAAACAGATAAGAAGAACAAAATAAAGATATTACAAAAGAGTATGAAACTACCAATGATATTTTCAAAATATTTAAGAATAAAAGGTCATAGAAGAACACAGTGATGCCTAAAGAACATAAATTTTTAAGGAGTGAGGCAGAAAGTACTGGAAAATGTAAATAAGTTCTTCACATAGCTTATCAGGAAGAAAAATTATAGACAGATGGCAGACCTGTACAAATACAGGTATACATTTCCTGAGGCAGAGAAAAGGAAAAAACACTGAGGTAAACATAGAATGCATCTGAAATATTACAGGTGATCATCCTAGCATGTATCAGATTAAATAGGTCCTCAGTGCTAAGTCATATTCACTTCAGATATCATAGAAAGGGACAGTAACAGCACTACTCTTCACAAAATTAATTTACATCCCTTCACCCTTCAAGTTATGCTTTCCTTATGCAAGATGTTACTGTGAAATCAACTGGGCTGTTCACATGGGTGGCAGCAGTGGGCTATGGAGGAAAGGAAATTTTAGTGGATTTAAAAGTAAACCGGTAGTGCAAGAAATGCCCTGATGCAAAACTCTCAAAACATGCCTCTAGAGAAGCAAAGACTGTATTCAGATCAGACAGTTACTATTTCCAACATGTTTTAGAAATATCCTTTTACTCAAGAAGGTAATTTTCTTGAAGATCAAACATAGAAGTACATGCTTAGAGGATGTATTACAAAAGCAGTAGAGCATGGCTAGTTTCAGCAAATTATGCAGCAGTGGCTATTGCAGTGAGAGTGAGGGAATCTACTAACAAAAACCAGAATTTCTAACTCTGAATAAAAGTTTTTTACTCTGCTAGCCTGGATCCAAATTTAAACTCCTGCAAGTAACCACTCTCCTACATTAAAAGTAATCATCTCTCATATTTTTAGCTACATCTGTAAAGGAGTTCAATAACTTCCGTCTAGAGCATTAAAAACACAGACACACACTCTCAGCCTAAACAAAGCCAGGGCCAACAGTAATTTTAATTCCTTTCACTAAATGTTTTGGCCATGAGACTGTGTGTCAATGGATGTTGTAGGCACAATGGCCCTGCGATATATAGAGTTTATAGGGTGAACAACTTGCTGAGGAAGAATTTGCATGCCAGAGAGATTGTTTTCTTACAGATGTAGTATTTCTCTCCCCTTCCTAATTTACTCTTCCCTAAAAAGATGGGAAGCAATGTGTTCTTCATGAAAGAAGTTCTACCAGAGCATAAACTAGAGACATTCAACTCTGCATCTCTTTCGAGATAGGAGTTTTGGACCCATCTCTGCTCTGCATCTCTCCAGGAGCATTATGCTAAAGACAGGCCACAAGAGGCACATGGATATTTGCTTCATGGGGGAAGACAGGCAGGTTGGCTGGATGCACCTCCCTGCGTTTAGGAAGAGACATGGAAAAGGGCTGTCTGGAAATGGCCTGCTTGCTGGGTGGTGGGAAACTGTGTTGGACTATTTGATTTCACCTGTGTTCAAAGGAACAGGGTTTTGAACTGTCTTATAAACAGAGTGGCTTCAAAGAGAGATGACTCTACCATCAATCTTTCCATCAGAGGAGTAACCCAAGCTTCCAAACTGTTAACCAGACAATGGGATCAAGAGCAACGCAAAAAGCAAAGGGTAAGACAGTGATTACAAACAACTATGAAGACATTAACTGTACAAAAGGTCTGTCAGCTTATGGGTCAGTTTTGACCTGACACTCATTAAGTCCTTGGTGTTGATCAAAATAACTTGCAAACACAATAGCTGCAAAGCAAATAAAAACCTAGGCATAAGTCTGTGTCTTCTGTCCACTCAGATACAGAAATATGTGTTTCTAGCCTGTGAAGTGAAACAGGGGTAAGTACAAACTGCAAGCATTATTCAGAGGAAGCATTGTTACAACAGTGAGCATGATTATTGAAGTCTACTCCACATTTAAAAAAATAAAATCAACAGCTCGACCTCCAGACCCATTTGAAAAGAAGATAAAGTATTAATAAGCAAACAAAACCAGCATTTCCCTTTTCAGCCTGCTAGCAACTCAGTTGATCTGTAAAAGATGCCTGTGTGTCTAAAAACTGTCACAACAAGAAGTAGCAAGACAAGGAAAGGTCTATCGGAAGCCTGAGCCAAAAAAAATTCAAGTGAAATATTTCTTAATGATAGGTGCCTAAAACAAAATTAAAAGCTAAAGCTATCAAACAACCCAACTTGGTATTTCTGTTACACTGTTTTTCTGACTTACTTTTTCAGCACAGATTCACAAGTGGTCTAAAGTATCATTTTGTAAAATTAGGAAAAGATGGTTTCCTCCTTTTACTCAGTATATCCCAGGAGTTAAATACTCAGTGGACCAAATACTTATTTATTTCACTGAGTTGATACTTGCAGTTAGCTTCATCTCTTTTTTTCTGAATACTATCCTGTTTTCAAGAGAGTATTTTTCTGTGTATCACCCACTGCAACCATTGTGTTTCCTAGAAATAGCTAAGGGAGCAGAAAGATAATGCACATAAAAAACCATGAAAATTCAACTGACCGAGAAACTGCTTGGCTTTATTCCTTGGTATAAACAGCATTTTTTTTCCTGTAGTATGTCACAGCTTCCACACAGGGACTGAAAGACATCCTCAGAACTCACCGTTTTTGTGAAAGTGAGGAGAAAAAAAAAAATATTTGACTATAAATCACACAAACTTTATGTGAATGCCCTCATTACTGAACTCAAAGACTGACAGGTCTTTCTCCTTTTCCAGGTGTTTTACCCCACATCGTGTTGTACACTATCACTTTGATGTCTGGTTATCTTTATATAATACAGGAATTTCTGATAAATTTTATCTACAGTTTGGGTTTTATTTTGGTTTGGCTTGGTTTGGTTTTTAATTCATTAAAAACCTGAGAAGAAAAGACTTTTTGGGTTTTGTGCAGTTTACGTATCTGTCAATGAACTGAAAAAACAGATGCTTTACAGAGAACTGACCTACTCTATATCATGCCTCTTTATGTTACTTATTCTTTCTGTTCTACTTCAGGATTTTCATAAAAACCCATCAGTATAAATTAGGTATATTTCATAAAGAGCAGAAGTAAAAAGGTAAATATTTGTTCAATTAGAAAGCTTCTTAACTCACATATTAACTGCAAGTCTTCATGAACTCTTCATTCCCTGCTGAAAGGGAAGGAGGTTGAAACTGGGAGGTAGGTTGCACTTGTTAATGAGCATTTTGGAGTTTTCCATTAGTTTAAAATCTTTCTGTCTTCCTAATTGTAGCTTATAATACCATTTGGGGGACATAGCAGAGAAGCTTTGATTTTCTCCCTCACTCAATGGTCATAGTATATGGAGGAAACGAAAGTCTAGAAGAATATCTGTGATTGTGGCCCATTCTTATTATCTGTTTCCATTCTAAGTAACATCAGTGTAGAGTTTTATATTATATGAATGAATATTTAAAATTAAATTATAGCTTTCAGTGGCAAATTAAAACTAGATTTGACCAAGAGAGGATTAAGCCCATCGTTTTGCTTAAGAGCTCAGATGGTTGGAGTAATTGGATGATAGCTGTAGGGCATCCTTTTGGTCTATAATTAGGTCATTTCTTTCTCATCCCCTCATGGTGTGTATAATTACAAATTAATTTGAAATCCCACTGTGAGTAAAGAAAATCAGTTTAATACAATGGAAGTGCAAAAGCCAAAGGATATTATTTTTAAAAGCATTTTTAGCGTTCATGCCAAAATACTCAACCTGGACCAAAATCATACCCTTAAGGACTGCAGAGTTCACATTTGGCTTTTTTCTTAATGTTTATACAGACACAGATAAATTTTCTCCTTCAAATTAAATGGTGTTTCTTGACCACACTTTGCTCCAGTATCTGTCAGCAGGTATCAAGAGCAAAAAACATTGGGGGGGGGAAAATGAACACCAGTCATAAGAGCTTTGGTAGGCAGCAATACTGTCAAGAGGGCTTACAGGGAGCTCTAAACAAGGCGATCTCTCAACCATTTTATTCTTCAGTCCTACCATTATTTGCTGCCATTTTAAAAGCATTTTTCTGTCTTTGCACCGCAAGCATTAAGTGCTGCACAGCCCTAGCTAGCATACCTGCTCCTATGTGCTGCAGGAGCTCACCCCTTTCATCTCCTTGCTGAGGAATGCTGCTGGCAAGTTCCACTTCCCTTCCTTTATCACAAGCTGTGGTCGGATGTGTTAGACCTCCTGCCTGCCTCAGTGCTGCTGCAGGTAAAAACACGCACGCCTGACAAGGGGCTAACCCCAACCAGATCCGCACAGACAATGTTTTGACTTGCTGAACTTCCTCTTTCACTCTAGGGACCAACGTGTTTTTATCTCTCCCCAGGAATCTTGAAAGGCATCGGTGAGAGGGTCCCAGGTGTGATCTGAGCACCGGGGATGTCAGCAGCGAGCCGGGGGGCCGCGTGGGGTGTGCGGGGAGGGGGGAAGGGCAGGAGGAAAGACTGGAGGTGCAGAGAACAAGGCTATCAAGACTTGATCATATTTGTTGTAAGAACTATGGAACATCCCATGCCATTAGCATGATAAGATTAAAATTCTGGCAGGGAAGAAAAAAAAATGCTGCTTAGATATAAGTTCCAAAGTTCATTAAGAGGGTTATTTATTGCATAGCTCCAAAGCTAAGATGTGCTGGGGCATGTGGAGAAATAAGGAGGTGTTAAAAAGCTCCCAAGCTTCTTGGTTTTCAAAAAAAAGTTCAAAGTCCTACTCTTGGATTATTCACACTATCACCTCCAGGCCTATTTGTGGTACCATAAAACCTGTACTCAGGAAGGAAGGAAGAGATTATAAAAAAGGAAAGAACTTTTTAATCTAATAATGTCTTGATAGCAATAATAATTTTCTTTTACATAAAATATATCATTTGAGGATGTCAACATACTTTTTAGATTTAAAAAAATAATCACAGCAGCATGGGAAAAACCTGTACCTATGAGCTAGAAAGAAAACAGAGAGAAAGAGACTTGCATGCACTCATTGCTTACAGGAGAGGTATGAAACAATAAAGTAAACAAGTCTTCCCTTTCTGGGGAAAAAAAAAAAATATATATATATATATGCTAATAGGACATATTCAGGAAGATGTTTCTGGAGTGGTAACATCACCCTGTAATTTTTGAAAGCAGGAATACTTTAAAACTTCCACATGAAACTGAATAAGTAAAATATTTCTTTTTACAATTTCATTAGAAAATATATTTTTTAAAGTCTAGGAAAAAAAAATTCAACTGAATCTCATTTTCTACTTGGAAGATTTTGAATTAAAAATTTTGAGCTTCTGTGTAGCTTCTACATCAGAAAGTATACATGAAGGTAAAAACAGAAAAAATAAACGTAGATGAAAGAATTATTTGCTTTAATTAAAACTTTTCTTGTCATAATTAAAACACTATCTTCACTTTTAAAATAGATTTTGTCTTTATCATATAAATACTATACTTGGGTAAATAATTTCCAATAGAGAAATATCTACTGTACAGATCTACTACTTCTAGGTATTTACTTACCTTCTTATTTCATTTTAAAGTAAATTAGCCTGGTTAAGAGAGACTGGAGGCTATCAGTGAGACTTCTTATACAAAAATAAATAAAAGGGCCAAAACAGAATAATTATTGTTTTGTTTAAACTCATTTTCTTGAGTTTTTTAATCTCTCTCAACCACAATTACAAAATAGGTGGTCTCAAATTAGTTTCTAGATAATAGAGTTTAAATTATGTGAGTTCAGAATTAACTCATTTTCCTCTAAGCTTTTACAACTCTTTGTTTGCTATGTAAATAATTAATGATATTTTATTTATACAAGATTAGTGGGAAATAGAAACCCATAATAGGATATTTAACTTCGTTTCTTGTGATTTTCTATGACATAATGTTAACAAAAACAAACATTCCATAGACATAAGTATTTGTAAGGCAGAAAAATATTTATTCCTACTGCACAACTCCCCTATAATCATTCCCCTGTTCAGGAATATACTAACACACTTAGAGCAAATAAATCCCACTCACAGTTTGCCTACACTACACCCCTCAGGATGCTACCACAGCAGTTTAACATTCACCTCAAACCTCAAAACCACTTGAATAAAACCTTGGTTTGATGTGCTGCTGCCCCTCAGGCCATGCTTACAACAGTTCGTGAATGTAACTTGAGGTTTTGTATGCATCTGGGAGATTTGAGGTCTCTCAGTTCTTAAAGCCTCCCAGGTGGTATTCTTCCCATTTCCTTCTACCTTTGCTGGATTCAGACACCTGGGGAAAAAGGATGACATTGGTAATTTAGAGATACAGCCACTAGAAATGGCCTCAGTGTTAAGGAGTAAGAGGACATTTCAAAAAAAGAGTTGAATGGAAGATGGCAACTTCACTTGCAGCAAATTTGAAACGTGTTAAATTACTTTGTATTCCACATTAGAGTTAAAACCTTACAAACTTTTGTCCTAAAATACAAGTCTGTGGTAGATACCTGCTTTTTTTTCAACACCTGATATAAGCAAAAGAAGGAAGTCTATGTGTTACAGGGTCTTGATCTACTTGATAGAAATGGTTATCTTCATTGTATATCTTCCTGAACCAGGAGTTTTTCCTTTCAGGGCACTGCCCTCACCACCCACCATAGATCCCGGCCACTGGTCCTCACTGAGGTGAAATCTCCTTCTCAGAACTGTCTTACTTTTGATACACATTACTTCCCCAAGCACTCTCTCTAAGCCATTCTGGGGCAGATTTTCTACAGCATTTTTACATGGAATCATTTCAAGAAACCACTCAAATAATTAAATCAGATTTTAAGAAAGTGAAAGTGATTTTCTAATTTATACATCATGATAGTCACCTACGTGACAATATCCTGAAAGCTCAATAAAATTTTGATTGCTTAGTCAAAGGTGGAACAGAGTTTACTAGTCAAGCACCAAAGATATTAGAGGTCATGACACTTTCCTAGGAGTTGAAACCCTCATTGCTGTGGCTGGCTGAATCCTTCATCCCAATACTGATCCATCTCTGGATCACTGGGTAGAGTAATATTTTTACCTCCTGTTTGCATTCTGGTGGCTTTTTCCCTCAGCTTTTCCTTCAAGTGTTTGAAATTAAATACTTCTCATTGAGCTAGGTGAACAGTTCTTGTTAGAGTATTTTATGCTCAGTTTTACACTTCATAATGAGAATATTATTCTTTTTTAGTAATGAGACATTCATAAGCCACCCTATAATTATTTTTTAAAGTGTGAAACAAAATTGAGACACAGACCAACTCTGTCATTTCCTCCACATTTAGATCTATCAAAGCAGTTTTTCATAAGCACACAAATGGCATGCTGGTATTTGCCAAAAGGAATGTTTCCTGTTTTCTAGAAGCCAAAGTTTCTATGCTCATTCTTTTATTGAAGAAAGGACTAGTAGAATATCTACAGTCCTGCATTTCATATGTAGTAGTAAGGTTTTCACTTCAAGCAGAAGCGACTTGTGGTGTAAATGAACATACCTCAGCTGTGATCTTGGGATTAGTCAGGGTTTGGGATGCAGATGAGATTTAACTAGAAGTTTTTATAATCATGTTCTTAAGTTTCAAAGAGAAAAAAAAGAGCTTACTAGAAAATGCAAGCTGGATTGAGTTGTCTATTATTGTTTAATGAAATCCTGTTCATAGATTTAAATTCAGAATTGACCATCCTGTCTGACCTCGAGTACAACAAAGGCCATAGATTTTCACAAAGGAATTTCATCTTGTCACTCAGTAACTCAACTTGGAGTTCATTTGATCTTTTACAAACAAATACAATCTATTGAAAGCTACACGAAGTTTATCCCTCCTCACCAGCAGCCTTACAGCTAATATTGCATACATGTGGTTGTCGTACTTCTAAGGTTACGTCATCACAGACAGGAAAATCCATTTGACAAACTTATTCTATACAAACAGGCCTTTAGTCCCTTGCATTATCTTCAGTGAAGGTGCTTTTATTCTGGGATCCTAAGGAAAAAAAAGGATTCTATAATTGCATTGCTTGTATATGAAGGAAGAACAGTATACTTAACAGCAGAGAATTAGAAGCAGGGCACTAGCAATATCAAAAAGGATTCTGAATAAATAAAAACAATTCAGGAATTACTCTTCCCCATTTATTCATGATTAGTGAAAAGACCCAAACTTATTGATCATGGAGTTGCCATCATGGGGCTTCCTCTCACCATGCCATGCCAAGCCAAGAGCCATACATATAAAGAAAATTGAAAATATTACTCTCTTCATGTGAAGTGATCCATTCTATAGGCCTATATCAAAGGTCTGAGATTTTAATGGGTAATCAGCCAGTTTGAGACACTCCCTCAAGGTACCTGCATTCTTTGATTGCAGAACTCAACACTACAGCTCTGCTGCTCAGGCTGATCTCTCTCTGTCTAGTACCTTATATTATTAGACATATATTTTGTATTAATTTATACCTTGGGGAATTACAGCACATTAGTTTCCAACTTGAAGAAATCATCTGTCTTTTTAAATTGATATCAGGTGAGGCTCCTACAGCCACGTATTGAAAGCTTCCTCATAAGTGTGTAAGAAAAGGACTCTCTCAGGGACCAGTGATCAAAATGGCCACTTAGAAACCTTCCACAGGTGCAGTAATGACAGCTCTTGGCATTCAGGTCTCACAATTAAAACTAAAAGAAGATCATTAAAATAGGCTTCATTCCTGTTTGTCTTCATTCCATTTTCTTTTCTTTCTTTCCATCTTTTCATCTGTTACTATGAGAATTTCAAACTTTTTAAAAACAAAAAAATCACCAACTATTGCACAGCTCACTAATAAAATTCCAACAACTGGCAACATCGTTAGTTCAGCCCTTCTCCTCAGTATCTTCATATAGACCATACAGGTAGGCATGTGCCAAGTGCCTTGTTTACATATCTGTTTGTTCATCTTGCCCACTGAGAAAACAGAAAAATCATGTGTCCATCCATGAATAATCACAAGCACATAACCCTGTCTCACCACCCTCCTCCTTTCTTTTATCTTTTTTTTTGCATACTTGTTCCTGCTTGCCTCTGTATCTGCCCTGTTTTTTCCTCAGAAAAGGAGTCCAGCTGTGTGCTCTTGGATACCATAGTGGAAGGCCAATCTATAGTCCAAACAGCATCACTTTATTTAACAGCTTTAAAATTATCTGTTTTACCACAGATCAGCTATAGGTCAAAAATGTTCATATCATGACCAGAAAAAAATTCACATACAGTCTGCTATCCCATGCACTCTGTGGCTGAGACCCAAACAAGGTATTAGAGCGGGGCCTCCATGAAATCCAAAATGCTATGTCCAGCACTGAAATTGTCACAACTCCTAGGTATTTGCGATGCTTAAAACAGGAGATACGTAAACTTTTACCATAAAAAATCCCCAAGCGCCTTAAATTCTGTGTCTGTGCATACAGCCTCCTAATCACCCTCTGCCAAAGGCTTCCAAAGGCTTCCTGCCTAAGCATTAAATCCACAAATGAGGACTTCTACCTATGAACTAAAACACAAGGGAGCACATTCTGCAAGAATTGCTACAAACATCCTTCAATTTTAGAAACATGACCAGAGTAAGAGCATACACCCATCATTCCTATTCATTATTTTGAAGGTAAGAGCACTTATATCACTGAAAAGCAACTTTAGTTTAAGTGACAATATTCAGCCCTTCATATCCTCTTTCAGAGAGGCCATCGTAACTTTAAAGCTGTACAGGTAGAAAAGTGCCTACTCAAATCCCCCCCATAAAAGATTTTCTATTATCTATAAAATTGTTTAAAATCTCTTATAGAGGAACATTACGAGAGAATTAGATGATCCTGAGCCTGTCATTACATTTTTAAAAAGGCACCAAAAGTCCTGGTTATTTTCTCAAGACTTTTTGTGGATTAATGCCATGGGTTTAAAACCAGTGATGCAGGGACTGTACAGCACTATTCTCTCTCAAAGTGTATTCTGTAACCACCTGGAGAATCAGTGCTTCTTCTCCCAGTGACTTCGTAGCCAACAGGCCAATCACCACTGGAGCCCATTGCCACTGTCTGATCTGTCACCCTGGGAGAATGGGATCTCCAGTTATTCACCCTGAGTGAGCTGAGATATGCAGAGGGACTGAACCCCCTGCAGGACTAAATTACTCTTTCCACCTTCTCTATTCTATTATTAAAAAGCATAAGCATGATTTTGGTTGCATTTTCAAAAGAAAATTTACAGATGCTGACATGCAGGAGAAGGTTCCTTGCTGTGAATTTCTTGCATGAGGGAAGACACGATTTCACAGTTCTCAGCAAAAGTCCTAAAAATTCAGGGAGAGGGAGCACTGGTATGTAAAACAGCTCCCTCATTAGTGTTTCTTTGTTACTAAATTAAGTGTTCCTGCTCACAGCTCATTTTTGGCAGAGATTTCTGTGCAAATATTGCATATCCACATCACAATTGCCAGGACTTTTTTGGAAGAGCCTAGATGCAGATGCTAAGCTTTGCAACAGTCAGTGTTTTGGTGTCCACATATGTGGCCAGAAGCTATAAACCAAGCTTTCACAAGTAAAATACCAGTCTTCATTTCTTGGAACCCTGTTGAAATATTTTAAGAGTGTTTCTCAAAAATTTCAGTCCTTAGGTTTCCGTCCCTTTCTTGAGTTAAATTTACAAATGGCTACTTAAATACAAACTTGAAAATATGGGCCTTATGTTATTATTCTTGTAACATTTGCTTGACCTTGATAAATCCATGTGTTTGCATTCATTTAAAAAATTAATAGATATTTTATTTTTTTCTTTGGTTATAAGTACAATTAATTTTGTATAAAACAAGTACCCTATTATTAGTGAAAAACCCAGAAGTGATTTGTACCTGCATTTGCTAAGCATCATGAGTTCATTCCTTATACTGAATAAAAAGCACCATGGAAGATTTTGGAACTAAATATAAGGAAATAATTTTACTCCATGGGTTTAGTAGACACTTAATTTAATAATTTGGAAAAAAATATAAGCTTTTCCTATTTCAAATTAAAGTTTTATTTAAATAATAAACATATCGTGGTTACTTTGTGTCACCACCTCTAGAAAATTAATTCCAGACTTATTAAAACATATGTGAAGATCTGAAATTCTAGACTGCTGAACAGTGAAAAATTTTAAGTACTTTGCATCTTGAAGGCAATTTTTCCTACAAGAAAAGTAAAAACAATATAGAGGTAAAACGAAGTAATGACAGGCTATGTATGGACACTGCTAATGGCCTGGTGCCTTCAACTTTCTGTATTTTCTATGATTAGTTTAGCCTTCTTTTGACAACCTTTTTTAGCCCGTCCAGGTATATTTTCCCTCTATATTACTAAAACTCTGCCTGAATTGTATAATACTTGGCTTTAAAAAAATGTTTTCTGGGAAGCTGCTAATAGTTGCCTACATCAAAACCCTATTCAGAAACTGCCAGAGTGTCTGCAGATACATCTGGCAAGGGCGAGCCCTCAGAGCAAGCAGGCAACCCTGGTTTGAGAAAGCAGTGCACTCAGGTGTAGCTATTTTCCCTTAGTCCCAGGTACGCACAAGCACAGTCGTGCTTCAAGCTGTCACACGTAGTCCCAGCACCCTGAAGCACCCATTGCAGTTCCTGATGGGTGCTGCATGTGGGTGTGCTCTGTGAGCTTCAGTAACCACCCAGAGAGGTTACTGCTTCTTCTGCTCCTCATCACTGCTATGCTGAGGAAGTCAAACCTCACTGTGTGATCACTTCCTAACTTGCCAAAATGATCTTGCTTTGCCTAACTGCATTTAAAAACTGTGTTGGCTTTTTAGGGAACAAGCTCAGAGAGCAAATGCGCTGGCAGAGAAAGAGGGACAGCATAACTAGATATAGGGATGGAGAAGCTCTGGACACATGGAGGCTTCAGAGTTCAGCGTCTGAAAGCAGCTGAGTTATGGCTGGAGCAGCACGTTGGACTGCAGCTGATGAGGTCTGCAACCACACAGATAAATAGTGGCACATCCTTATGGAAATATTTTAAAACCACTTAATTTCAAAATAATACTAATGACCTGTGATTCCCTCTGGGGAATTCTGTGCAGTTTAATTGTGGTTACAGGGGACTGGCACTTACTAGGGGTGGCTGGTGTGTGGTAATACCTGGTTTTTTGTGGCTAGTGGTGGTGGTGATTCAGCGTGGTGTCTAGTGTATGCCAAATAGCACTGATCCCACAAATACGGAAGGAAAACAACTTTTGGGGAATAGGTTTAAAATAGACAAGGGAGCAGTTTTCTGGAGGGAGTGTGGTAGAGAGAGGAGGAAATCTGAAGAATGGAAAATAAAAAAAGTTAACCTGGTGAAACCACTTAATTCACAGACAAATGTAGTCTCAGCTGACAGCAATAAAACAGAGGTGGGAGGAAAAACAGCAGGCTGAGGAAAAAAGAAAGGGAAGCAGGTGACAGAAAGCCTGTGGAAAGCCTCCTGGCCAGAGAGGTTACTGTCTCAAATTCCACCCTACAACTGCTTGTCAGCCCCACAAAATGCTGGCTAAAATGACTGTCTGATCACATTGTCATAACCACACTAACCTACCACAGTCAAAATGAATAAAATCAGCCTGAACAAAAGAACCTTGCTGACTAGAATCATTGTGACTGGAACTCTATCAGAACTGTTCAATAATGCAGTTCACCTTCTAGTTTGGAAAAGGCTACATTATCCCAAAAATAGTAAGATAATGAGGGCAGTAATTTTGTTATTTTAAATAAATGCAATCATGCAATGATGTGTCTAATCACAACTATCATCATTCAGCAGATACTCAGCTATGCCTACTTAGTGAGGTGTGGCTGCAGTGTTGCCTGGAAGCACAACCAGATGACTACACCAGATTGGCCAAGGGCACAGCTCTTTGTGGCATTGCTCAAACCAGAAGCACATGAGTTTGAAATATAAGTCCTTCCACTAATATATGCTTCTGGAAAGGCCTGACTATATAGAGGTATAAGATTGTTCCAGAACTCCTCAGATATCATCCAGAAGAATGAGAAAAAGGAAGAACTGCCTCACTTGTGTCGTCCTTCTTAAACACCCACTTCAGAGGTCACTACAGACTACTCTCAGAAATGGGATCTCTGTCCAGATGGACTCTGCACATAAGTAGAGTTGCAGACTTTGTTGAGGGTCTGTATGTACTCATATGGAAAGGATCAGCCATAGTAATGTAGACAAATCCACAAACTCCTTTTATCTCTGTGACTGTGTTTTCTTATGGAGTTTCCACAGATACCTGAATAAGCTAAACAAAGACCTCACTTTTCTAATTGCTTTAGAAAATACTTTAACCATGGAGACTAGACAGTAGTGATGGGTTGTGTAGGCATAAAAGGATCAAAAACCTTGACAGCTACCATGATTTTCCAGAAATGAGTAAAACTGAGTACATGTTCCAGAAAGATGGCTGCCAGACAAATAGTGGCAGTGGGAAGCAATCAAACTGTGTGTGATATATGATACAATCAAGTTAAATTACTAACACTACTTTTTTGCAAGGGTGAGTGTGGCATACTTCCTAGCATTGCTTCTACCTGTTGTATCTCTGAACTTTATAACTATGTCTGCTCCTCTTAGAGCTAGGCTGTGAAGTCAGCCATCAGCATAAGTAGCTGGTATGCTCTAAAGCATCAATGTCCTAGCTACTTTCTTTCTGCAAGTATTTAATAGATTTAAGACTTTTGCCTTGAAGGTAGCAAAGCAGTAGATTTTGAATTACGGTCTTCCATCT
Source organism: Calypte anna (assembly GCF_003957555.1). Classification (NCBI taxonomy): domain Eukaryota; kingdom Metazoa; phylum Chordata; class Aves; order Apodiformes; family Trochilidae; genus Calypte; species Calypte anna. The sequence goes on from NC_044245.1 coordinate 13,628,345, forward strand.
ACCATTTCTCTTGTCTTCAACATTTTCATTAGGGTCTGCCTAATTTTTCATCTCTAAATAAATTTCATGTCTTTGGCAGAACAAGAATTTATATAAACAGCAAACACTCAACTTTTGTCTAAATGTGTTATTTTTACAGACACTACAAAGGAGTGAAACAACAGTAGCAATCATAAGATTACAATCAAGTCAGCAGAAATTACTGATGAGAGGGGTTATGAGTGCTGCCCATAAATACATCAGAGGGGAAAGCTGCAGGAAGGGAGACCAGTAAGAGGTTTCTCCAAGTGCTGACAGACACCAGCTGGTGGGCTGTACTAGGATGTGACCTTGCCTCTGCAAATGGGAACCATCCTTTAACCTAGCACTTTAGCATTAATATAATTCCAACAAAGAGTCTGCACTGTATACCAAACCCTGAACTAGGGTGGTCAAAATCCAAGTGTGCATTCTGCACTGTGGACAGAATTCATCAGTAAAGGGTAAGGTGAATATCTAGCTGAAGTTGCCTAAATCAAAGCTGAAAAATCCAGGCATTTCTCATTCTTACCAAAGCCTTTTTGTTATCAGCATAGAGAGCAAAAAACCCTGTCCCGTCTGCTTTTCTTAGTTTTCACACCATTTAGGTTTTATACACAAAGGTCATACAGGCCTTATGTTTCAATTCTGGTGGGGCTAGCAGTGGTATCTTCACCCTGCTACCACTTACTGGCATCACAAGGTCATCAGTAAGAAGTATTATTAGAAAACATGTAAGAAAATTCAGACTGGACACTGAAGAACAAAAAAAATAGGTACTTTGAGTCCAACTATATAGACATCAAAGGGGTAATAAAGCTTTAGCTAATAAATACTAACCTCTAAATGCAACTTAATAGCTTTGGGCTATATCCAATGACAGTGTGAGAGTCCCAAAAGTTTTAGCTGACTGGTCTCCAGCATGGAATCTGATTTAAGTGCCAGTGTTCCCTAAAGGGTGGATCAGCACCTCAAATTAGACCCAGAACAGCCGGGTGCTGCCCTCCATGAGGAACTAGTGGTGGATTTCTGTCTTCATGGGAGCCCACCATCCTCTTCTAAATTTAAGATTTTTTTCATTGAATGAACAGCATGAAGTTTTTCTTTACTTTTCAGAATTGTAAAGGAAGCAGAAAAAACTGTCAAAGTCTAGTGATTGCCATCTTCATGTAAGAGGTGAGCGTCACTTTCCTTAGAGAAAGCTCTTAGAGCTCTCTCACACTAGGAGAATGCCTGAGCCTCAAGGTAGGGGGGAAAAGATTGAAATATTTTTCTTCAAAAATGTGATTTATATTTTTTTAATAGTGGTGTATTTTAGAAGTAGCTAAAAAAATCTGACTGCTAAGTAATTGGTTCTGGTGAAGACAAACTAGTGAGAAAGTGCATTTCAGCCAGTCAGAGGTGAATGATATAGCTCTGTAATATATTCCATGGCTCTCATCACTTTATATGATATATGTGTGAATAATTAAAAGTTTGAAGCTGCTGTGTTTATGTTAGAAACAGAGGGTTTTGTTCCTGATATATAATATCTAAAAGCAGATACCAGTCACACCAAAAAATGTCAGTGTGAAATCTATGTAAATGAAAAAAAAAAAGAAATATAGTATGTAGCTCCCAAAAGTGAAAGGCAGGCTCATCAGCTCTTTTATTTCCTCTCTTGTAGTTGAAAATACAGTTAACTCAGTCAAGAATCTTCATTCTTTTTCTTTCTACTTTTTTTTTTTTTTTCTGTCAGGGGCTTTTACTCCTCCCACTGAAGGAAACTAAACTCAGAGAACTTTACAGGCATTTCTATTGACTCTGTGAATAATCTTGACTCTACGGATTATCCTCAAGCAGCTGTGGAGAACACAAAAGCTTTCCCCAGAACACAGGAAAAAGAATACTGATGCAGCCTGGGGCAGATTTTTTTTTTCCCTCAGCTCTCAAGTGACTTTTAAGAGCCAGCCGGTCTGGAAAACGATGAATTTGTTTGTAGGAAAGGTAAACACTGCCAAAATCAACAAGTTCCTTCCTTAGGGGCCTATAGAGCAAATTGGTCTTCAGATTAAGACAGTTCAGACAAGTCACGTTGGGGCTGACATGAACCCTTCAGGCTCCCTAGCTTTTACCTTAGAAAACACAAAGAGAAGTGATAAATTTCTTATGTAGGAATTATACATTATAGGCTCAGAAAAATGAAGCAAATTAAAATTGATCTCCTCTGTAAATATCCTGGCACAGGATCTCGGGGCTTAACTGAGATGGTTGGTAGGTTTACTAGTAGTTTCCTTTGCACTGGGTTGCACATAGGCTCTGTCTTGACTCACTAGACTGGTATTGGTGAAGGATTTAATGGTGATTAGAGCTGTGTAAAATGACCTCATATGTTGTCACCTGCCAAAGAAATTTCAGTGGTTGAAGTCTAACCCTATTCATAAGTCATTTTTCCAACTCAAGCCAGGAAATGTGTTAAAAAAGCAGAGTCACAGTGTCTTACAAAGGTGGATTTTATCTTCAGGAATGTACAGGATGTTTGTGAAAGACAAAGTGAGATGAGAAAAACACAGAACTTTACAATCTGTTATGCACATTCCCAACACTCTTAGTTTAAAGGCATTAAAGAATTAAGATAAACAGTTTTTTAATCCTGGTAAGACACAAAAACATTCATCACTCTTATTTCATGGATCAAGAAACAGAGGGAAATAGAAATTCAATGTTGGTGCCATAAATCATAAGAAAATTTTATCAGAATCAGTGTAATAACAAAGTTTTCAAATTATTTTACTAAAAAGAGTTGCCTAAAGCTTTAGCAAGCAGTTCTGAATATTCTGGCTGGCTGTAGCTGACATGGCCAGGTCATGCACAGTTCAGTCACACTTTATTGGCATGACAACATCTTCACACACAGCTACAGAAAATCAGCAATACAGCTGGGAGGGAACCCAGGTCTCCTGACTAGCAATTCTATGTATTAATGACAATACTCAGCTTCTTAGTCCTTTGCATCCTCACAGCATTTTTCAACTATTAACTAATGCATCAGCAGGGTTTGTTTGAGATGGAGATGCAACAAGCAAGCTCAAAATAAAAAGCATGTAGGGCAACTATTTCAGTGGAAAAAGGTTAACTCACTCTAATTAAATCTCACAGAGCCTCTCTGTTCAGAAAACACCACATTTTAAAAGAAATTAAGGTTAACATCTCATTAATGGGGAGGTTGATTGCTATAAGGCTGCTAAATAATGATTTTGATGATTATTTTTGCTGGAAATCAGTGTACAAGAATATTATATTCAAAAGTCTTTGTTGGAAAGGCTGAAAAGCTGCTAATCACTGCAGCTACACTCTCATTTTGACTTAAATTAGCATAGTTCTGCAAACTTTTCTGTGTGACATAGATGACCAGAGGGAACACGCGTGTGCATTGGGTCATATGACAGAGACTCTCAGGATGGAGCTGCTGCACTTGCTGGCACCACGAGGGAAACTACACAGTAGCTTCTTGCTGCTCAGTCTCCTGTGCACTGTACTCGCAGTCCTACTCCAGCACTGCAGGCAGAGATGCTGAGCACCAGCTCATATATATAAATACCACAGAAATTCCTCAGTTGGATGAGACACAGATACCACAGCACCAACCCTGGCTTGACCCTTGTTTGCAAGGGATGCCAAGTGTGGATCTGGCATGAAGCAATCATCTCTGCCTCTTACTTCTGTTGTTTTAGCCCTACCACCACAGGACCTCTCCTATGTTTCCCATTCATCATTGCCACAAAAGAAAAAAGTTTTCAAGGGTTTGTTATATGTGGACATAATTAAACTTTGCCTACTCTTGGAAATATTATTGATTTATATTAATGATGTGCTACTTAGGTAGCTGAGTGGCTGACTAAGAAATGTTAATCAATTAAAAACAGACCTAAAGAAATATACACCTCATATATGGCTCAGCCAAGGAGGAGAAAGAACTTAAGCTAGCTAAGGGAAAACAGCAAACAAGTAGACTATGTGTTGTTAGTAATTCAAAATAGGTATCCCACAACTTTACACACTGAAGGGTGAATTTACAGTGTCTTTCAGGGTTAGATGAGAGGTGGGCTCATCTCAAACAGCCATATTTTAATAACTTTAGCTGGCATCTCATACAACTGAAAAGCAGCAATAGGCATCTTTGTTATAGCCACGGAGTGGTAACACAGTTTAGTGAATCCCGGAAAAATACTTAAAATGTCAAAACATAATATTAACTGAATAAAAAGCTAAAGTATAAGCCCAACCCAGAGGATGGAAAAGTACTGGATAAAACACTGGAAAATATACTGCAGGGAACAATCCCACTTTGGCAGTGGGATAGACTAAATGACCTAATACAACTTTTCCATCTCTGATTTATATGGTTCTATGATTCAACGAAAACAAACTGTTAAATTAAAAACTGAAGTAACTCTATAACCTGGCTACCATATTTTATAATTATATATATATATACACACACACACATTTCTATAGGTAATTAAAATAGTGACTCTCTTGGCACTAACACTGCAGCAGATATTTGCAGGCTGTCAGATTTCCTCTTAAAATATTCATCTGACTGCCAGGATGAGCAGATGCCAGATAGACCTAAGAATAACTCTGAAGACACTCTGAAAAGCAAAAATCACTAAAACTGAAAAAAAAAAGTCAATTATGTTGACCACTATAGTCTAAAACTCTGGTTTTATTGCAAAAAATGAAGGCAAAGGAAAAAAAAACCAAAAAAAAACCCAACAAAAAAACTAACAAAAAAACCCAGGAACAGCAGGAAAGCTGGGCCCTCTATGTGAGCAGGTTTATTCAAAAATAGATGCTCTTAGGCACTTACTTACTTACTTACTTAGGCTCTTAGGTTCTTTAAAATGTTGTGCTTTTTTTCTGTGGGGAAAAAGAAGCAGTGATAAGTGTTTCAGGAAAGTGCTTAAGGTGCATTATTTGTAAATACAAAGCTCAGGTTTTAACAAAAAAATTTTAACACCTGAACTGACAGTTAATGAGTAGCCTGATCAGAAGATGTAACATTCAGTTCCTCTCCGTGCTGGGTAGGTGTACATCATTACCATCAAAAAAAAAAAAAAAAAAAAGAAAATTAAATAAATGGAATACATCCAAGGCCCTTCTGTCTTATTTTGTTTGTTTGTTTAAAAAAAAGATCATCTTTTAAAGAAAATCACTACTCTCAAAAGACTGTAAAGAGAGATTTATACATTTAGGTTCTCTTAGCTTAGTATGAAAGTGTTCCAAATGAGAATAACAAAGATTGTCCTGTTTTCTGAGAAGGGAAATACTGACTTTCAGATGCTCAAGTGTGCTTCCCCATGCAGATAATCTGGTGACCACAAAGGTTCCTGCAGTTGTAAATAATTTGAGACCACCTGGACATGTCTAATACAGACAGCCTGGGGAAATAAGTCGTTCAAAAATAAAAATGAAGTCTCATTTGAGTCCCTTGGTACAGATCTGTAGCTCTAAGGATAATCAATTAAGTCCCAGAAGAAGAATGGGTGGCTCTGTTCTGGAGTGCAAGCTCAGTGCCTTTCCAAACAGTGGAAGAGTCCTGTCAGCTTGCTTAGAATGAGGAACAAGCTTGACCACTGAGGACAAAAACTTGGCTTAAGCAAATAGTTTATTAAAGGAACAATTACATATATATATATATATTAAAATATAGAGAGAGATTTTTAAAAATTCATCCACTTTTTTAAGGAGTATATGTTCCTTCTGAGAAAATAACTACTGAGAATTTCTTTTCCATATCCGTGAGCTTCCAATTATTAAAGATTTTTTTTTTCTCAAAGGAAAAAGCACAGTAGAAATGCTGAGAAAGTAGAAGCTGGACAGACCATATCCAGTGAGGTGAGTACCACTGGAGTTTGATTAAAAAATTTTACCTTGGTAGCTCATCAGTCTCTGCTTGGTAGAATAAAAATACTAAGTCCATAAATCCACAAGCTACTTCAGCAGCTTTTAAACCCTTTTAAAAATGCCTTATTCACTTCTCACATCTGCTCTAACCTTTATTCTACAGCACACTTAACATACCCATCAAATCCATACATGTCGTGATTTAAGAATATTTTCAAAAGCCTCTGAGTGATTTAGGAGCAATTAGTACTGATTTTTAGTGAGGTTTGGGCTCCAGGGACAAGATTCACAAGCTGTTTTTAGATAATTTCAGTTCTGAGAGTCAGAGTTCCCAGCACCCTCTCCTATCTGGTGGTGTCACTGGAGGACACAGTTCTCAGTATCTCAAGAAGCATTAATGGCTGCACAAGACTGACAGAAATCCCAAGAGTGGTAAAGATGGACATGCTATAGCTTGCCCCCTCATTTACTGGTAACTTGGTTTGTCTATCTGCAGCTCGCTGGATTTGCTTGGCTACTGTAATAATACTCATTTGCAAACATGTCAGTACAGTAAGTTACACCTAGCATTACAAGTTCAGACTTACTGACCTTTGCAGGTCTACAATACCTGCTTGACTTGAGCAATTCCTTTGTGCAATGCGTGGAACAGTGCATAACACAAACACCTCCACAGGAAATCAGCAGCCACATGGAAGAGAAATCCTCCACAAGGATGTTTTGCTGGTTTAACTCTAACTCACAAGGCAAACAAGGCTGGCTCCTCTTGTTTCACAGCCATGAACTTTGCAAATCTAGAATGCTAAGCTTTACACAGAAAAAAATGGAGGGAAAGAAAGGAAAAGTAGAAGCAAAAGACCCACAATTCCCTTGTTATGATTAGGAAATTTATTTCAAAGATCCACATTCATATCCCTTTTTGGGTAATTGGATCTAAGCCCAGGTTGCTCTACGCATATGTTTTTGGGTATCTGGGGACAAGGTTTCTCACTTGCTCAGATCTTTCACTTTCTGTTAATTAAGTAGTCTGCACTTTAGGGTAGAGAGAAGAAGGCACAAAATTAAGTGAAAGAAACAGCTGAAGGTAAAAACAACCCCTAAATTGCTAAAAAGAACATTTTCCTGAGAAGTAGGACATCTGTAGCTGAAACAAAGTTGGATACCATCCTTCTGCTGCTGAGAGATGCTAGAAAACATGTAGGAAATTTGAGATTAGGCTAATGCATCTACCCATCAGGAAAAAAAAAAAAAAAAAAAAAAAGATACATTTAGGAATGAGTTACATGGACCAAAGTACTACTGCTGCAAGGGTTTTAAATGTCTCTACACCAGAAGCAAAACCAAAGGGGATTTTGACAGTAATGCAGACAGCTAAGAGAGTCTTTGGATTTAGAAGGAATAGGGTGGTAATGTGGATCTATAGAGTTTAGGTTGAGGCCCTCTGAAGAATAAGTCTCCAAGTAACCAGATTCTTTTTGAAATGGGACATGAGGACTTCTGAACTTGCCTTCATCGTTCAGGAGTGAAGGCTACACCTATGCTAAGTGAATCCAAAGGTCTGTAGCCCCAAAAGAACCAAACTTTGTCAGTACCTCAACATGGCTCAAATTCTGTTTCATGTTTATGCTAGTTAACTACTTTTTATGCCTATATCTAAAATCTAGCTCTCAAGAACCTCTTAATTATCATTTACAGAATGGTATGTATATCCCATTGAATATATTGACCACAGTCCTTTAGTCTTTCATACCTAGTCTTTCTCTAGTCATTTATGTTTATCTGGTGCAGTACACACAGTCTTAGTAACTACAGCAGGATATTTGGAGAAATATTCAATCCTCTTGCAAAAAAAACATTTAGTGAAGATAGGGAAAATTCTCAGTGTTGCAACATCTTTTTTCAAGCAAAATATTTAATATTATTTATTAATTTAAAGGCTAAAAAAAATTAATAAAAACCACCAACACTGAAGTGATTTTTTTGTTCTACAGAAAACTAAACTTTGAGAGTTTGGCCCCCTTGGAACAATACCAAATTCCTGAAAACTTGAAATATTTTGTAGAATGGAATGTCAGCTTTCCTTGTACTCCCAGTAGTATGCAATTTAGGCCCTAGCTGCTGTGAACTATCTGGTTTTATGGGATCTGCCCAGATAGTCTAGATTCCTTGGTCTGAGTCTGCAAATGTTTTTACCCATGCTCAGCTTTCCTACTGTGTGTGGTCCCACTGAAATCAGCAGGAGTCCTCACAGCGGTTAAACACGAGTGTGAGTGTTTCAGTGTGTCTCATGGCTTGAAACTGCATATCCCCAAGGAAAGCATGCGTTATCTGGGGAGAGGGGAGGGCCCCTGAATTACCTATCATTCTGCATAAACCATGCAAAGGAAAATAATTGTGTCACATTTTCAAGCTCAAACTTCAAGTCCGGAGGCTTCCTTATATGATACCAAGAATCATAGTAAGTGAAGAACCTTAGATTAGGCAATGAGTGTTTCAAATTATTGCCTTATTTTCTTAGCTTGACAGGGTTATTTTACATGGCTCTTAATTTATTATCTTTCATAATAAGGTATTTTACTGCAGAAATATAGCATTATGGAATATTGCTGAACATATTATTAAATTTAATCATGGTAAATGGGTTTCCTTTCCAAAATTGTACAGTCCTGTCTATCTTTCTCCAACTTATTTGGATAACTGGTTGTTTCATTCTTCATACATTTCAAGCTCCTCTAATTATGTTTTGAAAAGATCTTTGCAAAATGGGTGCTCTGGTGGGTCAGCACTGCTTTTCTGGCTGGGAGGGAGGCAACACGAGAGCTGAAGCAGATGGACCATACTGATGCTGGGAAATTCCAACAGTCCAGGCTTTTTTACTCATCTTAAATGAGACAAAAAGTCTACTTTTTTGAGAATAGCTAGTATCAGGAATACTGTTCCTTTTTATTACCTTTTGGGTTTTAAATAGCGCCAATTTTAAAACAGTCATCCTTTTTATTTTAGCATTGGAAAAAAATCACATAGAATAACACAAAATCAATTTTAATATACAGTAATGACTGGTCCCAAACCTCACATTACACAGAGAAAAATTCTGTAGTCAAATAACAGCTGCCAGCTGTGATTTTGAGCCAGAGCAACAGCTTTTCTCAGCAATGTGCTGGGAGAGATCTCCAAAGTGTGTGGGATGGAGTACAGTGCTCAATGGGAACAGGCTCTGTCACCTCTGCACTGAGCTGAGCACAGAGACAGAAAGCGGAAGCAGAAAGACAAGACCAAAAATAAGTTACCTGTGCCCTGGCTTTCCTCAGTGCAGTCCAGAAAATGTAAATCATCTGCATTGCAGCCATTTTTAGGATTTTTACTTTCTTTCCACTGCCAGGCTAGAGCACCATCTTATGCAAGTGTGTCTTAGGTCCTAAGGGAGAGAGGAGTGCGAGCAGCCGAACTAAGAAAAATGCCTCCAAAAGTCTCCATGAAATATTATCTCTTGCAGGCAGCTGTTCGATACCTCATGATGTGTGTTAGGCACTGCTTTCCTGCCAGCCTACAAGACTACACAGCACGTTCACCTCATCTTATTTACTTTATTAGATTGTGAATTAAAAAGCATTATTCTTCTTGCTGAGCCGAAAGTTTCCCTTACCAGTGACTCAGTGCTGCTCTCATAACCCTTATGTATCCTCAGCACCACCCAGGCCATGATTTGTCTCAGTAAATCAAATGGTGTCAAGTGACTGGGATTGCAGTCTGATCTGCTACATCCAAGTAAATCAAAGTTTTGTCTGGTACATATATGTGTGCTTAACAGAGGGTAGATCACTTGTAGAGGCAACAGACCTAAATTTGTCATTATTTTGGAAATTTCTTTTGTCTGTATGCTTGGAGAGTTTCTGTTTGGTGACATTATGACCTTCAGGGTCATAAGTTAAGGCCAATTGCAAACAAAAAAAAAGATCCCCAATGACACTGCTCACTGAGAGTAAATTCCTCCCACCCCACCACACCCTAGTCTGATCATGAATACTGCAGTATCAATAGTGCAGGTCCAGCATGATCCAAAAACCATCAACAATTGCTAATCTGGTGGGTTTTTTAACAAAAACATGAAAGAGAAACAAATCTTTCATGTGAGCAAGATTAAACTGCAGATAAGATCCACAAGGAATTATTCAGAGTAAGTCTGTGATTATTTTCTGCTGTTTGGCTTAGTTAGTCCAAATAAAATTTTCTTTATTCGTAGTCTTCAATCCAGGCTAGCACTGAAGGCCTGTTCCACAAGGCTCAGTTTCCAATATAACTGGAGTGGGTAGAATGGGTTCAACTGATCTCAATGACAATCTTATTGCTCACCTTTAGTATGCAAAGGGTCATTACAGGCCAAATCTGCAAACTCTCTTCTAAGCAACCCCTTGTTTTACCAACTTTATTGCAGATTGTTTTCACTCAGGCAACTGAAAATAGAAAACAGTAATCTTTTGGTTAGTCAAGCTGAAACTTGCTGAATTATTAAACAGCCATTTAGCCAAGGTCCAAGACCACCTATGAAGCTCACAAGTATGATGGAGGAAGGGCATAGTTTTGGAGATCTGTGACTTTCTCCAGCTGTAGGGTAAATAGTCACATTTTTTGGTAATGGTGAAAATGAGTCTCCTGACAACAGCAGCAGCTTCTCTTGCCTGGGCTACAGCTGGTCACCACCTCAGGGCATTAGAAAGAAGTCCTGATTTCTGCCATAGCCACCACAAACATGGGGAGACACATACTGGTCTCACTCTAACCAAAAGATTTCTATGATGAATGTCAGGAAAATCAAATTAGGGTCAAGATAGCTTGATGTCCTGCTTTCTTGCTGCTTACTGAGAAGTAATTTCCTCTTTCGATGAGATATTTGTTCAGATGAGGTTTGTAAGAGCCCTTATCTCACTAAACCTCCAGGCAATGATCTCTGCCTTGCTGGGCCAAATACTGTAGCAAATATTTTTCTATACTGTAACTGTGTGCTAGGTACTCCCCAAAATAAAAAATTCTGCCCATTGATATAAATTAAAATAAATAAAATTATCTGAACTGCAACAACTATTTTATTTGGGAAATAATAATTTGTTCTCCTGAAGAGAAGCCTACCCTTACAACTAGCTTCATCTGTCTTTTTAAGTTAAAAGCCACTGCACTGATCATTAAGGTTGAGGGAAAATTAGTTTACATTTCTGTTGCTGTCTGAAAAAAAAATAAAAGAACTTGAAAACTTGAGTAGTTAGACTTTAAGGAAGAATTCTGGAAATTAAAAAAAAAAACAACCCATCTCCAATGAGGGGACACAGAAACATGAGACACATTTTTCTAAATTTCTCCTTTGCCTTTCACTAACTTCTCCTGACTTCTACCCACCTCCTAGATGATTTTGTTAGATGAAAAATAAGGGGAATTTTCCATAGAAATGTAAATTCTTAGGGAAGTGATTACTCACTGACTCAAAACATATCACAGAAGGACCTCTTCATGGATGAAATTCAGTCTACGAGCATACTTGTAGAAGACTTGAGCGTTCTCTGAGACTCATAGGTTGCAGTATTCAAGCAGCCCTATTCAAACTCAAGACAGAGCTTTCATATTCTCTGACCATATGATTCCCAGTCCTGTTCAATTTCTAGTACTCTTCAGAGAAAAGAAGAAAAGGGCAATATTTCTTCAACAATTGCTACAGTCTGATGCAGCTTGAAGAGGCCACTTCAAACATTGTTGCTGTCACTGTTGTTAAGAGTGCCTCCTTCAAAAGAATCTTTTTTTTAATTACCTTCCAAATAGGTCTGGAATAAAATTTCCAAATACTGAAGCTTCCTCTGAGCCATAAATTCTAATTTTTAGTAATCTCTGGGTAATTCTAATTCATAGTCAAATGCATAATCTCTATTCTAATTAAATGACAGAGCTACTGACTCTTTGCCTGACTCTCCCTGCTTCTCACCCTTCTCCATGCAGTCCTATGAAATATGGAATAGAAAACTACCTCTAGACACTAAAAACCAGAACACTGAATAGCTGTTAAAGAAATCAAGTAGGTCTCTAAAAGCAACTGATTTTTCCTTCCATCAGACAAAATCCTATGCTATGGAGACTCGTTAAACGAATACCTAAGTTAGCCACTAGTGCATCTAGCACAGTGGGTAAAAGACCACTGTTATATTAATCTATTTTCAGCAAAGGAAACCAAAATACATTTTATATAATGTGATAGCCAGCTTAAATTAATATCATTTATTCAAGAGAACTGCTAAAGTATTTTGGTGCAATGTGGATACTTATTTAACATATTTATACTTCAGATGTAATAACCCTCTAGAGATTTATCATGCTTATGGCTTCTATATCAGGCCATAAGACTACTGACTGCAAGTAGGGCCTTTGTTGATGTCTGTTTCTATGCAAAAGAAAAACTGTGTAGTACACTGATATTGACTTCCATTGTTCTGACATCTCTGTGTACCTGTTTTTTCTTGTTTTGAGGGGATTTTTGACTTCACTTTGTTTCTTATAGAAGGCCAGTAGAGCTGCCACCAAAGGGACTTTTGGGAGTCAAAAGGTTACTTGAAAAAGAAACCAAAGCTAAATTAAAAAAAAACATTCTTTTCATTCTCTTTTTTTTTTTCTGAATGAAATTCTATGGTATAAAAGCATGATGACCTCTGCAACATTACTGAGTCAACTAATTTCATAAAATTTTTAAATTACAAGTTCCATAAACTCTTCTGTTATGTCCTAAATGCTTTGGATGAGTCAGGAATCAGTATAACAGCTAACATTCCATCTCCTACACATTATGTGTATATCTTTACAAATAAAGTTCTTGAAAATAGACATTCCATGAACAGGAATGCTCTCAGACCTGTTGGAGAACAACATTCAGATCTGCTCTTGGAAATGCCCCATCACAGTTATTTGTAAAGCAAATCACTCAAATTAAATAATGTCAAGTCAGCTGACCTCTACTGTCAAGAAAGAATGAAGCAGAGAAGCAGCCTCTTAATTAGGAAGGCTGAAAATCATATACATATTCATAAATCAATGGCAATCACTCAGAAGCTGATAGAGAACCAGACACTTATTAGTGAATTAACGTGATTTGCTTCATTCAGCTGCCACTCTTAAACAATTTCTGTCATATATTTTGCACCGGCTTTTGGGTATGAAGCATATTGCATGTTGCAGTTTGGAAATCCCAGGGGTATGGATAAGTGCAGCATCATTAAAGACTGCAGATGCCTTTCATGCCCACATTAATAATTCTTTCTCCTAACCTTAGCACAGCTAAAAACTACTGCAGTCTGCACAAGATAAATCTCTCCCTCACAAAATTTCACATTCTGAAAAAAACTACCCAACCTGATTTAGGCAAGAATTAAAACTTGAAATATTTTTGAGAGGAAGGAATTTCCTGGAAAAAAGAAATAAGGAAAAGATGTGTTTCTGCTTCTTGGGTCGATAAAAGTTTTCCACAGCAAATGAAAATAGCAAAGCTTCTATTCGTATGGGAAGTAAGAGAAATCTGATTTTGTCCTGTGAAAAAAAGATCACTTTTCTAAAAAAGAATTCTTTTTCAGATAATCACTTCCACAGAAAATCCTCGCTTATCCCCACTAGCACAAGAAGCTATCCAGATTCTCTAAAAAATGACAGAAGTTGCATGAAAAGGTGCCATAATCATTTCATCCATTTCATTGTAACACAAAATGTCTTACTATCTCTCAGTAGAGGCTAGCAGTACCTCCTTGACTTAGAGGGGAAATGAAATGAAATGAAAAAGTTAATTCCTAGTAAAACATCTTCAGGAACTACTGATACCATGAGGCAATGTTTCCTAAATGTACTGACATAAAATATAGTAAAGGTGTGAAATTTCCATTTCAGCAATGTCATAACATTTTCCCTCACAAAATGATGACATTTCAGCAAAATACATATGGCATTGTACTGTACTTGTATTTCACTTGAAAAATAAAATGGGCAGGGTGAGTGTTTCCAGAGAAGTTCTGCTAAAGAGTGAAAATAGTTGGCAGAAGTCCAATTCAAAGACTGTGTCCCTTTGGGACACATGTCTACCACTACAGAAGCAGAGACTGTCCAGATCTGATCTGGGAAAGCAGTAAAAGCTCATCACAGTGAGAATAATCTAACTTTGTCCCCAAAGAGAGATTAAACAGATTCGCCAAGCTGTATACCACCTGGAAGGGCTTTACAGGTCAAACTTCAAATTTATTCAATGAGAGAAGAGTTTATTTTCTTTTTGCCTCTAAGAAGCTCCTTATTAAAACTAGATCTGTTTGTGGGATTTATTACACCTATACCCAGTGACAGAGTCCACACAAATCCAGTTGTGTGTGGTGAGTCTATCAGATATGCTGTTAGATGAAGATACAAAGAAGATATCACCAGTGCATTAGATTTCTTCACCAAGCTGATGGCAGTTCATTGTTTCCCCATCTGGAGGCAGAAAAAATACACCAAGGACCTTAGGAAACAGCTCTATGAGATAAGATATAAGGGAGCTTTTTGCCAGCTTAAGCCAATACAAAGTGCAGTGAGGTTTTCCAGCTGGAAGTTGCTTTTACTGCCTCTTACATGTGCACTCATAGCCAATGTGTGAATTTGACATCAGGCTCAAACAACTTGCTATTTGTTTTGCAGACTGCCTATGTCATCCCCAGCAGGAATGAGCAGAGTGCAGAGCAAGAGGCTTTGCAGCTGGTGCAGCCACCCCCACTGACAGACATGAGACAACTGCTAGGACTTAGCTCCCCTCTGCTCCCCACACAGGCTGATCCTGCACTGCAAACTTGCAGCCAGGTCTCTTTGCACTGTTTTGGGTGTGTGTGCATTGTAACTCTGGCTTCAGGAGAGATCCCCTGCTTATGGCCACAATTGCTAAGTCCTAGCAGAGAGCCAGGCAGCACACCCAGAAACTGCTTGACATTACCAAAACTCAACAGACAAAATTGTCTTGCATTCAACAGAACTGTGCTATTCTCCTAACACACGTAATCAGTGCCAATCATTCATTTCTTTATAAAGCAGTATTAAGAGATTGTGTTACACTGGTCACAGGGACATTGCCATTCTTTCAGTTTCTCAGACTACAATGGGAGTAATCTCCGTAGAGCAGCAAATGATGATAGATAAGTAACCTAAACCAAGAGACTTCTGTGTTGATTCAGGAAGAACCCTGGAAGGACTTCCTGTAGCTATAAAAAAGCAGAGGGTTTTTTCTCTGTCTCAAGAAATATATATATTTGTACCTATGCATTTCAGGAGCATCACCACAAAAAGAAGCTCTTTGTATCTGCTGCTGCTTACCAGTCATCTTTCAGTAGTCAGCAGCCCTCTCCTCTGCTCTCAGTATACATATCTACCTAATACACCTAACAAGCTGAAGGAAATTTTATCACAGAGGAGAGCTCATAGATAGGCTATTCTTCTCTTCTTTTTTAAATCACCAGCTTCTATATCACTTAGATGAGCTATGCTCATGTCCCAGTTCTGTCTGTAACACCCAGATGTCAATGCCTTATATGGTCTAAGCATCATCAGATTCATCTGACACACCAAGAATGAAGCAGGTAACATTTTACCATCTCTTTGCCCATCAGAACAGCAGACCAAGCACTTATATGACAGGGCCTTAGGTAGAAACGCTATGAAGGTAGCCTCTTTAAAATAAAATTAAAAATAATAATAACAATAATATTCTTTTTGCCTCAGAATTTTAGAAAGTGTTAATTTCACTGGAAAAAAAACACAACAAAAAGCTCTGCACTGTTTCCTGCTGCTCAATACAAACTGAAATTAGAGGATGACCCCATAAGCACAAGTATACCAACCCTGAGTATCAATAAAAAAGTAGGGGGAGAAGTAATTTTCTGCTTCAAAATGAAATGTCCTATACATCATCTTTTACATCAAGTGTTTATCAAATACAGTTTTGTGACAGAATATTTCAGCTACTTTCTTAATGATATTGAAGGGAAAGAATTAGCTCTGTAAAATGAAACTACAGTCTTGCATATATCCCTGGAAAAAAACACCTTCTTTCAAGTTCCCTCTCTGCCTTCTCTCCCCAGCCCTCAGAGTAGAGAGGAAGCCTCCCCTCAGGTTTGCATCACTAGGCAGTGAAGCTGCATGGTAGACATGGGAATTCAGAATTTCAGCTCCCAAATAATGTTCTGCAAAATAAATCTATAGGCACTAACGTCAACAATGTATTTTTAGAAAAATCTTCATGGCATTCTTTACCCTGAAAGATTTCCAGGCAGACATAAGTGAGGAAATCTTATATGAACAGCTAAAATTACTTTCAAGAAACTACAAAGTACATAAACATATTTTTCCTCGCTGTCCACAGGCACCTGTGACTCCTCCAAGTTGTAACTCATTGCTACCAAAAAGCTGAGTAGCAACTGGACACCCAGCTGGGTAAATGGTTAAGTAGGAGTAATCTGCATAGCATGACCAAAGGGAAGACAAAATATAATGCTTATTCTGTCTGGTCCCAAATTCAAGCAGACTAGGGCCACCAGATTTATTCAGTATTGTATCCCAATTAGGAAGGGAGAAGAAAAATATCAAGTTTCCAGGCAAGTGTCTCATGTTTCTCCTGAGAAATACCTGACTACTGAAAGCCACAGAAGTGTAACTGAGTTGTATTGTGGCTTTTGTCTCTCTTACTCTTCATCTTTGGGTTTTTTTATCATTGCAGGCAAGTCAGAACTTTCCTTGGGACATATTAAGTTCCAGGTCTCTGGGTTTTGGGGATGTGAAGGATCAGAGGGGCAGACTTTAGGTAAGTGGCTACTATTGTCTCAATCTTCCCATTGAGGAGCAGAGATGAGTTTGCTTGGAAATAGGACTGAAGGTGAGAGGTAATAAATAAGTACATATGTATCAATACTATGTGGGTTAAGAGATAGGATTACCCTCAGATGAGTACCTGCATACTGACCAGCAGCCTGCAGCCAGCAGGGTGAACCCCTTTGCAGGCAGGAGAGAGAGAAGAGTGCTTCACATTAATTTTCATTGAAGCTAGGACCTTCTTTTGCCTTGGTCAGGTGAGAGTCAGCAAGGACCTGGTTACTCTTCCTTACCCAGTTTTCTCTCCTAATGAACCAGGGGACCCTGTTTCTATCCTGCCTTTTAGAGATTCCCCAGATGAAGGAGAAAGATTTCTGCCTTAGGGCTCCTTCCTGAGTTATTCAAAATGAATTGTGATTTTATGCAATGAAAAAAAGTTACTTCTTGTCAAAAAAAAAAAAAAAAGGAAACAAGGACTGTCAGAGATTCAAATGCAATGCATGACTCTTAAAATAAAATAAAATTTAAAAAATTCAAACAGAACATTTTGTCCTGGATCATTTAAAATCTATTACATTTTCATTCTCAGTTATACACCCTGCCCTGTGTCTACAGTAGCTCCATGGCTCTTTGTTCATAGACCTCTGTAAATCATGGCAAAGATGGAAGCTGTTCTACTTCTTCACCATCACTGCCTTCAGGTCAAGTGATTCTTCCCTTACTTGTCCTTTCCTTACTATTATTTTTCTTCATGTTTTTTTATCCACTCCTCCCTGCTCTCCCCTTCACCTCCAATTTACTTTTTAGCACAAGAGAAAAATCAACAAGAGAGGAGTCTCAGGAAAGGCTTCCCCATAGTATCCCTATATTATTCAAAAATGTTCAGCCTCCTCAAAGGAAACAATCTGGTACAGTCAGCAGTACCAGTGTCACAGTACCAGTGCCAAAAAAAGAAGCTGGAAACTCTTTGCACATAGGATTAGATCAGACAGAGATAGAGGAAAGAAGGATAATAATAATTGAATGCAAGTTAAAAGAAAGCAAGGAAAGCATATCAAGATCCAGGCCTAGGACTGACTTTTATGGGACATAATAGCTTGAATTTGTTAGCCATTTAAATAACTGGTAAGTTTTCTTCCTATTAGTAGTGACTTTTGGCATCCAACTACTACAACAGTTTTAGAAGAGCAGTCCCCAGCAGGCAGGGTACAACAGTACCTGCTTAAACTTGACAGGGTCTTATGGAAATATGATGGTCTTCCACTGGCTTTTACAGGAACCTAAAAAAAAACTATTCTGGTAATGGTAGTTCGTTGGATATTTTGCTGGAAAATTGCTTTTTTCAAAGAATGGTCTTTTATCAAAACAATTTTTCTGCTGCGGTACTGAATATCAAAAAGGGGGCATTTCCAAGATGAAAAAGATGAAGATCTGAATAAATTATTTGTTAAGGCAAATGACCATTCATTTCTCATCCAGAGTCAGCTCTTGCCTGACTGCTTAAAACAAGTAATTGCCATCTTCATACTCACTATAACAGGGGGGAGCTTGCATTTTCATTTCCCAGATTTAGGTACAGCCATGAAACAGGTGCTTGCAAGTCCTTGGTCCAAGAGCTGGAAAAAACATCCACTTCAGATGGCTGCAGGAATAGTGAACAAAGAAAAAGGGACAGATAATCTACAGTTGTATTTGGGCAGGTTTCAGGGATAAATATGGCAGAAAACTCTTGCTCTACAATTAATCTCCTGAACTGCCAGTGTGGCTGAAGCTTCAGGGTATTGACCAGTTGAAATGTTGTGCTAGGTGTTTTGAATCATATGCTTATATGGTCACATCTTTGTCATGAGAGGAAATACTTTCAAGACATGTGTTTCTTCCTTCCTTTGATTTGTCTTGGCAGGAATACTAAAACCACCTCTTTACAAGTATTTTGTTTATTCATATTTTCCACTGAAAGTAAATCTTTGGAGTTTTCCCTGTCATATGAATGGGTGCATGCACACTAACAACATTTCTTTCTGGCTAGAAGAGTATCACAAAACAAAATAATCTTCTCTAATGACTATGCTGCCTGCCCTTGTGACTGTAGCAGTGCCAAGAGCACGGCTGGTTTTTAAAGATACTTTTTTTTCATCTTTTCAACGGAGTGTTATGGCAGAGGCCAGAAGGAGGAAGTTCTCTGTTTACCTACTATCAGGAAAGCACAGGGGATCGTAGGCTTCCACACAGTGTTTTGCAGCCCTGCCCTTAGAGAATCACCTCAAGATACAGGAGGTCAGTTCAGTCTCAGTGCTCATTAACTCCACGACCTCTCTGCTGAGACAATACTTTGGGTGTACTTACTCCAGGAACACGCAAGCATGGGTCAGAACCCTCCTTCACTCCTCCAGCTTCAGCCGAACTGTAACCAGAAGGTTGCTGCTCCTCAGTGGTGAGATAAAATGCCAACAGCAAGAGATTTAAGGCTCTTTAATTGATAAAGAGCTGGTGCTGTGAGAATTTCCTGTGAAGGCCTGCACAGCTCCAGTGCTCCCTGGCCCCAGGGGGAGAGGACTCTGCTACTCACCAGCAGAATTAGGTCTGAAAAGCAAAGGGGTCTGCTAGGGCTGAGGGCACACGGGGCACTTCTGCAGCTTACCTCTATCATAAGCTCTTTCCCAAGGTCTGATAATGTCCTGGAACCCATACTAAGAAGACCCATTAGTTAAAATGTATACATTTCTATCTGCAAAATGCTCTCTCACTGCCAAACCAGACAAGATGTCAGTTCTCGTAAGCCCTCCCAATGGAGTGGGAAGGTTGTAGTGGTGCCTCCAGGGCAGCAAAGACAAAGACCATGATCAGCAAATGATACCTTTTCCCACAATAAAAAATATGCAAATGAAATTCTGTGCATTAGCAGGGAAATGCTGTGCTCAATTTTTTTTACAACTGACATTTGACCAATGTCTGCATCCTGCCAATCCCACTTCTCATTCAGAAAGAAAATGCACTCAGCACTTTTTTTATCAGGAGTACATTCTGGGGAAAAAAAAAATCATTTTGAGTGGAAATATTTGTGAACATATTGCTTATTTTTTGTTATTAAAAGTAAGGCATAAAATTATCACTTTGGGGGAAAAAAGTTTGGACTTCAGGTTCATTCTATGACATGGATGATGATGTTACTGGCTGAGTTTGTGAGGAGGTAAACCCCTCTTTTGATATATATTCATGGTATGCATTCATGCCAGACCACCCAAACTGAAATTAGTCTATATAAAACTAAATGCACATGAGTATGGGTTTGGAAATAAAGCATGCCATAAACTGTGGATATTTTTCTTAATCCAAATCCATCATTTGTGATGGCTAAAATACTCTACCTTCCATTAAATGAAAACAAACATGGAACCTAAATTTAAAAAAAAATCTCAATGTGGTCTGAATTTCTTAAGTAAAGACACCTCTGATACTACTGAATCTAGAGAGAAACTTGTATCTGCTAAAAAAAAAAATCAGTTCATGTCCAATTATTAACAAATTCTCAGAGCAAGAAATGGCACTGAAGTTCTGAAGCAAATATGTCGCACAACCTCCAATATAATAATTCTTGGGAAATTTTGCAAAATATTTCTCCAAAAGAACCAGCTGTTATTTTTTTGAAAAAACAAAAAACAGAACAACAACAAAAAAAAACCACACCAAAACCAAAAAAACCCCACAGGGCACAGGGAAGTAATGACATTTCCTTTGACACTGCCCTTTAGTCATGCACTGTGCTTCAAATTTTGCTAACTATGCTTGCTAACTTCATTTCATACAAGCAAAGATTTAGGTCAGACACATTAGAAATTCTTATAGCTCTGATCAAAACTTCTGCTGCTATTAGAGAAAGTATTTTTCTGGGTAAGTATATGTGTTATGCCATGTAAAAATAGCCTTGATGTTATTCAGATCAGGAGGACAAAAAAACTATTCTCTAAATCAGAATCAGAAGTATTTTTGGAGACACTAACCTGGGAAGGGGAAAGTTTGGTTCTCATTTGAAGTAAAACCAATGTTGTATTGACATGTCTGGATTAGGTTTTCAGTGCATTTTCATGCATTTCAGCCTGACATCTTCCACAAATTATTTAAAAAAAAACCCAAACAACACAAAGAGAAGTGAAGGGAAAGAGAACATTACTTTTGTGCACAAATTTCTCCCCAGGGTTTACAAAGAGGGTCGATACACATTTTTGTATAAAAATACAAGACAAATTTATTACAATGGAGAGGAGCAGTAGAAGCAAATTTATTATAATTTTTATCATTCCTGGATGTTCTTCCAGCAGACAGCCCAGGTCCATGAACTGTGTAAGGTTTTTCTGTGGCTCAGAACTTCCACATCTGAGCAGGGTTGGGAACTGAAATTTACTGCTCCTGTCAAAGTGGGCAGCCACCCGTTCTAGCACATGCTGTGCTCCTGCACACAAAATCTTAGGAAGAGAGGATCTGGGGGAAGATTGCCTTTTCCAGCAGCAAAATTATATTTTTTTCCTGATGAGTTTAACTGAAAAACTGGGTAGTTTAGTGTGAGATGGTGTGCTCCTTTGGGGTTGTTTTGTTGGTGTTTTTTTTTTTTAATTGATAGCTGCCTTTCCCTGCATCATTTTTATTCGGTAAAATTCACTAACACAACACAGCTCAGTGCCTGAGGAAAAGTATTGGGAGATAACAGCAGCTTCACAAAATGCAGAATCCTTTGAGTCAACCATTGTTCCAGAAGCAGCAAGAATAGTGACTTATGCTGTTGTCACACAATACGCCTTCCTGCAAGGTCTTCTTCACCAATGAAATAAATCAGTCACTCTATCTCTAAGAAGTAAAGGAATATCTTCTGTCTTTGGAACAAAAAAAATCCTTGAAGGTCTAGCAGAAAGTGTGTGCTAGACACTGAGTAGAGCAGCTAACACAACGGTGTTGGAATGCAGTTGAAGAGTAAGGGATTTCAATAGAGAGCTAAAATATATCCCTATTAGAAAATTGTGTCTTCCTAAAACCAAAACTGCTTCTGTAATGTATCAGAAGATTAAGTTTCCTTTTCCACTGACTGGTCATACTAACCAAATGCTGCCCTTATATAACCAAGTAAGATTTGATTGCTCTTTACTGTTAAGTAATGTTATTCCCTTTAAAGTTTACTGGTCCTAAGTAATGGTAAAGCATTTTCCAGCAGATCCAACAGTGCCCTCTCATACCTCCACAGTGCCTATTAGAGTGATATAGTAGGTTTATTCCAATGACTTTCCTTCCCTGTGCCACAGCAATGAACACTTTCATCTGGGACTTTTGCCACTTCATACAGTAAGCCTAGAAGAGATGTAAAAGGAACAGAGAAATTTGGTTGCTACATACCTTCCAAATAAATAAATAAATTAATTAAAGTAAAATAAGGGAGTCCTCTTTCTGTCTTTATGGTTATGCCATGTTGTAACACCACCTCACCTGGTGCTCAGACTCCCAATTCCATCCAAAGCTGAAAACTGACATGTCAGTTGACTCTTTAAAAAGGTGAATTATAAAACAAGTGGGTCTAGAAGAAAGGGAATTTATTTCCGTTTACTAAATTGAATTTTACTAAACTAATATCTGACAATTTCAGGATTTACACAAAGCTTCTAAGCTTAAGACACCTTTCAGTTGGCTTCAATAATCTTTAAATACATCTATTTACAGAATTTATTTAGGAGAGTTTTATTATGGTATTCTCCAGCTTTACTACAAAGAGGAAACATACCGACATCAATTGCTTCAGACTTGAGTCTTCACTAACACTGTCTTCTGGTGGCTTGGGAATGCAACCATAGCATTACATCATTTTCAAGTTCTCTCTGAATTCAGAAGATATTAGTTTTTTACAGTCTTCTAATCAGGAACAAATAAGTAAACTCTTTTTTTTAAAACCAAACCCTACTAGAGTTCACTGAATAACACAAATAAATGTGCTAATGGACATGATTTTCAAACTTTTCCCTTTACCAAACACAGAGATGATGCTGTCAGGAAAATCAAAAAGCATCGAAAAGACTGGATCCTATGGTATTTTGATGCCATCTACCAAAACACTAAGATCACAGACATCTTCCAGAACTATAGTAGTCATCAGCTTCAGAAAGCATTTGACTTTCCTCTCAGTACTGAGAGTCCCTTTCCCTGAGGATGAAAGTGAAGACCCAGAGTGTGATACTTAACTATATAGCACTGGACTCCTCTGCTCATTTCCCTGCACCTAATAAGCATCTGCATGAAATTCTGGGGCAACAGAGCACTCCTAATATGTGAGACAGCACTTGAACATTTTAATACACATTTCACCCCTCCTTCAGAACATAACCTTTGGAAATAATTAGTATCAGTGGAGGAGAAAACAAAATCAAGGATTAAGAAAGTGCATGAGAAAACTGATGTTTCCTTTGTACTTCTTACCATGATTGTATGCTAATGAATGCACTAGAAATACAAAAAATTCATACCAAAAATTTTATGAGAGCATTTGCAAGGTCTTTAGCAGAGCTTAAAAACTGGACCAAATTCAAGCAACAGAGAAAACTGCCAAACTTAGAGGATTTTTACAGGCAGCTCATGCATGGAAGGAAAGAAATCAGCCCTATGACTTGCTGGAAACATTCAAGGAGAATCCTCATTCTTCTAACTAATTGCTATTTTTGTCAGAAATGTAAGCATTTGTCATGGCACATCATAAATTACTGATAACATATCAGCAGTGAACATTTGTAAGTGAGATAAATGCAGAAAGTATTTATACTGCTTCCAGAACAATTAACACTCTGCCACCCTTCACCACCCAAGTTTGCTGGTATTTGAGTTATTGACAACTGAAGCTGCTTGCCTTTAAATAATCTTTGCTCTTTTCGGGTATTATTATCCCAGATACACTGCAGAATTCTAAATCCGAGTCAGTTATTGAACTCCCCCCTGGCTCCCTCAAAAGGGGCCCTTGTTGATTTCTCAACTAGTTCAGCAGCCAGAGCCTGCAGTTGCTCTATGGAAAGACATGACTCATGCCCAATTCATTCATTTAAAATTCTCTCCAGCTCAATAACTTCTGGCAGTCATTCCAGTCGATTCTCTGGGTGTCAGAAACACAGGCTGTTTTAGCTGGATGTTCTCTCTGGCTCATTAAATGGAGGAGCTGGTTTACCATTACATTCCTATCAATCAGGTGCTGTTCACTGAAGATTATAGATGAGCCAAGAAAGAACTGTGGGCTTATTTATTTAACACTGAAAAGCAATACAATGTTTTTACTGCTGTAATGTTTCTTTATACCAGTTGACCATTCAGCCATTATGTGGTAATTTACTGGAAATGAGGAAATTTTAAGGCACAGCTGAAGTAAATTCCTACAGCACGAATAATTTTTGAAGTATTATAACTAAGGGTCACTCAAATCTGTTCTTGAACTTGTATTCCAAGAACCCACCTTTCTCTAGCAAACTCAAGTAACACATCAATTGACATTTCTTGAGACTGCATTTTGGAAAAGTAAGTCCTCCAGCAACCACACTGTTTCTTACAACCACCAAAATATACACATGGCTTTTCCTGCTAAATGTCAGGCACAAAAAAACCTTTCCTGTTAATGATTGATCACAACTCCTTTTTGGCTCTGGAAGAATTGAATCTGTGTCCACAAGACTGCAGACTGGACTGTCTTTAGAAGTCCCCTGAAGATGCAGACAGTGCACATTAGCCAGAAACTGAAAATGGAGTCAGCTGCATTTTCCACTACAGAACTGTAGAATAGTTTGAGTTGGAATGGATCTCAAAGATCTAGTTCCAACCCTGCTGCCACAAGCAGGGACAGATCCCACTAGACAAGGGTCCTGAAAGCCCCTTGAACACTTCCAGGGATGGGACATCCACAACTTCCCTGGACAGACTGTTCCAGTGTCTTACCACCCTCATGGTGAATAATTTCTCCGTAATGTCTAGATTAACTACCTTATTCAAGTTTAAAGTCATTATGTGCCCTTATAAAAAGTCTCTCCCCAGCTTTCTTGTAGTCCTCCTTCAGGAACTGTAAGACCACAAGAAGGTCTCCCTGGAGCCTTTCTTCTCCAAGCTGAACTATAACTCTCTCAGCTTGTATTCATAGGAGAAAGGATCCCCACTAACATCCTAAAATACCAACATATAGACCTGCTCACTAGTCCAAGGAATATCAGAAGCAGACACCTGAAGATGGGGAAATACCTGAAGGAGGAAGAGGAGGGCAAGCCAGAGATGTTAGGTCTGATCCAGCTCCCACTAAATAATATTCCTATTCTTTTCACAATATACATTGGACTAATTCAAAACCAGTCTATCTCCCACCACCTACTGCAGCAAAATGCCATAACTCACCACTGCCTTCTAGATAGAGAAAAATTGTTAGACAGCATTCATCCAAATTGCATGGCTTTAAATTTTCACAGGCTTTGAGACAGTGTGTCCTGAAGTGCCTTCTCAGATCCAGGAACAAGGAATGTTTTGAAACTAATTTACATATATTAATAACAACATTTCTAAGACTGTGGAAAAAATATGTAAGCTAAAATTTTACTGTGCTTTCTGTTTTCCAATGTCTCTGCTCATCAGTCAGCAAAAACATTTTAATGGCCAAGGCAAATGCCAAGTGCAAGACAATCTCCCACACTCAAATGCAAGATGTACTTTCAGGGGTTTTTTTAGGACCTACATATTTTTACATTAAAAATAATACTGTTGGGTATACAGAAAGCATATTGAGGAGGCTTGCCCAGATTTTCAATAGTTTTTTTGCAAAAATTGCAATGTACTCTAACCAGTCAGAATGATCCTGAAACCCTCTCCAGAGCACACATCTGACCTGCAACCATACTTGGCATAGCCATCCAGCTGAACGTGACTTTGGCAATTTTTCAAGGACATTTTTCTTTTATTATTTATTTAAGGCAATATTTAGAAATGGCTCGTTAAAACTAGTTTAATTAATTGAGAGCATAACTTGCAAAAATTTTGCAAAACTACATTTTCAAATTTTGCAGTTCAGCCTCCCAGTAATTTTTAGGTGGGATTTTTCATACATATGGTTAGCCACCCACAAATTTAATGCTTTGCCTGAATTAGGCATCTCTTTTCACTTTTTTGTCAATGGAAAGATAGTCCCTCCACCTCAAGACTGCAATTCAATTCCAGATTTTGTATTTTTCCTGGGACTGACATCACAAGCAGAGGAGCTTTCCAGCCAGGTACTTATGATTCAAAATACCAATAAAATTAAACTCAGTTCTATTTACTGGTAAAGGGTATTGTGCATTTAAATTCCTCTAAGGCCTGTAAATTTAATGGCACACTTGTTTAAAGAAAAGATGCATCTTCTAAACAGTCACTTTTAAAATATACCCAGCAGTGCACTTTCAGAGTTCAAGAACTCCTTGCTTTGGAGGCAACCAAGCAACATATAGAAACATCCAAGTCATGCTGTTTTCTGCAACTTTACCCATTTCAGCCAAAATAAAGTCTTTTATGTAAGCAAGAATCACTCAGATCCACTCAAAGCCTTTTTGTGTCAACAATAATATTGCACTTCAGGGTACTCTTTGGGTAGAAGCAATGTGCAATTAGTAAGTCACCCTGTTTTCTTTCTGTAAAGCACTGGCTTCCTCTTCTTGCAGATCCATGCCATTGATTGCTCCGTCACCACTCATACTAGGGAGTAGATTTTTGCTTGGTATTAGACAGTTATTAACATTTCCTAAGAGTCAGAGCATTATTAATTAGGAAATCCTAGTCTATGGGCTGGTTTCTATTCCTATTGACTTTGATTTTAATTACCTCCTTTTATAAGAAACTGGGGTACAAAGCTTGGGCATATGGGGGTGTTCTGAAAGGCAGAGAAGAATCAGTAGTGAGTGTTTATTGCTCCTTCTGTGCTTTCTCAAGGATGAACTCAAATAGTTCGTTTGGAGGAAGGTTAATGAATTTAGATCAGGGTTTACAACAGCTGCCAGCAGATGGGGAGAGGTTGGGGGGAGCAAACTGCCTGAGGTGACAAGAGGCTCTTAGAGGAGCAGGAAAGCACATGCTGAGTATTCTGCCTTTTTGACAGGTCAAGTAAAGTGCAATTTATGAGATCAATAAACAGACTTGCCATTATTATGGATTAACCAGGCTTTTCTTCATCTAGAGACTTCTGCAGTACAGGAGAAAATAAATAGGATTCTTGGACCTTCTGAAACATGCAGATTTAGAGGGAATGTGCAGGGAAAGGGGGAAAAAGGAAGACAACCACAGAAATTCAGCTTTTCCTACCCTGTTTCATCAAAATATTTTCATACCTAGGCTTCAATAAGAAGGTTTGAGGATTTTTCCAATGCTAAACTCATTCATCAAACAAAGCTCCTAATTTGACCAGCCCATAGGAAAAAAAAATTATTGAAAGCATGCTTTTTCATCAGAGAAAGAGAATTTTCCTCACAACCACTTCATTAAGATTGGTCCAACCTAACACTTATGTGTGTGTCAGCCTGTTCAGCTCTTCACTGAAATGACAAAAAAGGCAAAAGCCTCATACATTTTTATTTTTTATGGTGCTGTGCCCTCCCACAGGTCTCCTGTTGTCTGGCTGGTGTCCATTAATATGCCCCGTCAAAGATGAAATCATGCTCCTTGGCAAGCGTACAGCATGGTACTACTGAAGTAATGAATCTGGAGGAACAGCAGTGTTGAGAAACTAAATGATGAACACAGAGCATATTCCACTGTTAAATGTGAGAGTGTGATTCTAAAGTTCACAGGAGGACAGAGGTTACCTTCATTGAGAAGCAGCATATAGGTGTGCTGAAACCACTTACCACTGAAATTATAACCTTATAAGAATGGCCTTTTTGTCTCTGTACTTGTGAAACACTAAGAATCACAAAGCATCAGTCCTGACTGATTTTTGGAAAACTAAAATTATAACAATAATAAATAATAATATTGCTTGATTTATTAGAACATATTCCCATATGAAAAAATAATGTTGCCTTGCTTGAAGCCATCTATAAGTAGATTTGGAGAACAGGAGTTGTCACAAACAGAATAAAACAAAAATGACAGCACTTGCTGCACACCAGAACCAAACTAACATTGCTTAACCATTTGTTGTGATACGTAGGATAAGATATAAACTTCATGGCAGTGTTGGTTTTAAAATGTGACAATGGGAAATATTGACTTTTGAAGATATGTATGTATGCATGTACATACGTATGTATGTATATAGTACATACACATTTAATTGCGTGCTCCAAGATTCCAGTATTTTTGGGCGAAGATTTTACTACCTGTAAAGTGAGAGCAAGAGAGAGAAACAGTATGCAAATGCCAGTAATCATTTTTACAGATATTTAAATTAATTAGTCTGTGTTGCTGAAATGCTAGTTATTTTTTTAAAGAAAATAAAAACTAGTAATTTATATAATTAAATAAATTTCTGTTTCAAAAAATTTCAAGCTCACACACACCACCCGTCTTATCTTAGTCAGATTCATCCACTTTTATCCAAAATTAGCTGAAATTTCACATGCTGTCATAATCTCCATGGGGTGTTTAGGGACATGGTTTCGTAGTGGATTTGGCAGCATGTGAGGTTAATGATTGGACTTGATAATCTTGAAGGTATTTTCCAACCAAAAAGTTCTCTAATCTGAGTATGAATTCCTAAGTATTGTTGTGTATTTGAATATTTTCACAAGTGTCTATTCAACTATTGTGACCTACTTACGATCTATGGAATCTTTTATTTTGCCCCTCTTTCTTGAGGACTTCAACAGACCAAACACCAAGAAAATAAAACATGCAATATGAAAGAGTTCACCAGCTTGTGAATTTTGTAACTGTGGGAGAATGTGAGGGAGAACTTGTGGAATCTCAAGGCAGGCAGGAATCCCTTCAGAACTAAATTTAGTGGTGGAAGTAGACTACAGCCCTTAGATGCTAATGAACAGGAAACAGCTGGTGGTCACAGCCTGCTCTGGTACTACAACAGCCATCAGGAAGAGTCCTTTTGCTGTGCAGTCAGGTAACAAACAAGACTGTCAGCCCTTTTAAGCCTTCTAGAAGGTGAGAAGGTGAGAGTCATTCCTTTCTTTTCCAGTGTTGTTTTACTCTGTATTTTGTTTCCACATATTCAAAATTAAATATTTCATCTTCGCATTTGAAATAGTTTCATAATTAAGCCTTATTTTCAATGGGCTTAAAAAACATAGGGAAAACCCATCAGTGTTCCCTTTAATCAAAACCACTTTTCTCCATTTTGATGTTATTCTTTTTGAGAAGAATTGTAAAGATATTATTTTTTTTAAAATCACTTACTTATAAGTATAAATAACCATGGAAATATAAGTAACTAAATGCAAGTAAGCAACAATTATTTTAAGTTCAAGAATAAGGCACAAATTTTTTTTAAGTTTGTTATGTTAAAACTACATAGTTAAAACTACAACTGTAGATAAAATTTCATAGATTTAAGTAGATACAAGAGGACTGACTTTCTTGATCCACTTTTACAGACTCCTATAAACTAGTAAGAATAATTTCCCATCTCAGGGAGCTGTTGTTCCATGATTATTATGATTTAAAACTCTGGATAGTCTGCTTCTCTAATATCCATAATCTTCCACCATTCTTAACCTAAGATGTATGAGATACAAAGAAAGTGAAGTTCCTCACCAGCAGAGAAGAGCATTCCTCCAGGCTTCACCTTTTTTATGCATGTGAAAGTTCACCAGTCCATCTAAAGCTACTTGATATAACCCCTCAATATCAGCACAAGCATCTCTGGCATGATGATTCACCCATCTGAAGTAAGGGATCCAAAGCAGGCCATCTGAATTACCCTCTTTGTTGTAGAGGAGCCTAGCTGGAAAACAAACTTAAGATGAAATTAATTGTGTCTCTCTGTGTGTAATGTTTATGTTCTGCAACATGAAAACAAGCATGAGATTTAAGCAGCAAAATCCCTTCATTTGCTGCAGATGTTTAGAGTTCCTAGTCCAAAAAGTGCTGTCCACAGTTACCAGAAATATTTATCAGTGATGCTCAGGGAATTTTTTGTATACAGTTAGTGTCAATTACTAGGTTTCTAGGCTGCATGTGTGGATTAAGCTATTTCCTTTATTGTTATACTTGATTCTTAACTGTAAGGTAATTTTCTACCATTCTAAGAATTCAAAATATAACACTATCTTGTTAAAAACATAAACAGTTTTTCTGTTCTTACAACTTTTCAGTTACAATATATGTGTGCTGCATCTTCTTACAGTAAATAAGCACACAAAAAATAGTCTCCAGTACTGCACCTTAAGAAATAAACATTTCCATGGTGCTTCCTTTTAGAAGCTGAGTGTTCACAGTCCTACCTAGGTCAGCCATCCTGTGAAGGTTCCACATTACCACTGTCTACTTCCACTTAGAAAAAGTGCTGCACCCATTCACTTATTAAGACATCTATCCAGATCTGTCCTCTGTACTTACTACATTATTGCATAATTAGAAAATGATTTAACAACAGGCAGTAAGAAAAAATCAATAGACCTTGATAATGAGATCTGTCCTACGTGCTTCTAATCAATTATTCCCCCCAAAATTATATAACAGGAGGTGCAGCACATGTTACTAATCTTGTAAGCTGATGTTTTGTATTCCTATTTTACTAATAAGGTCTTGTAAGGAAAGGTGAACTCTGTTTAAATTATCATTCATCTTCATTTCATACCCTGCCAAATTCCTAAGCAAGGCCAGAAGGGCATGAAGCTTTTGTGAAATAATAAACTATTACTTACTCTGAACGTTGATGATATTATCTCTGTTTCACTGATAGAGCATCTGCTTTCTACCTCATTAATCACAAACATTGAAAACCTATAAACCCTGTTCTTGAATCTTAAAGAAACAATATTTAGCTTATTTTGGTCTTATCTTTTTGACAAGCTCTCCTGTGCCTACTGTAATGGCAGAGTTGTTTTACCTTCATGTCCTTATAATTCAGTATATCTATGTATAAGTCAGCAATCTATACAAGGTACATTTTTCACTCTTCTTTTGATCAGATTATTTCACTTCTGAAGAAACAATATCCACTGGCATGCAGATTAGACAGATTTTCTATGATAGGTTTTTTCTTTTTCTTTTTGCTTTCTTTATCTTTTAATGCACAAGGAGAACACCTGGGGTAACAAGATGCCCTTTAAACCTTCACCTGTTCTGGGAACCTCAAGAGAAACAACAATAGGAGAAAAACTGAAACCTCAACTGCAAAGTCGTGTTTGGTTCCCCTTTACTGTGATGTTCTCAGTATCAAAGTTAGAGAGTTTTTTATTATTTTCTGCAGTGCACAGGTAATTCACAATGCAAAGAGATGGGATTTATCTAACACTTCAGCACTTTTTTCTCTCCATTCCTCTGTATTAATATATTTTTTCATTACATTTCAAGTTTCGAAACTTCAAGTATGGCAAGTCATGATACCTGACAAAGAAGTAGCAGACAGCATGGTGGATTTCTGAACTGGTGGTAGTGTTTGTTCAGATGCACATTATGATTTACAAAGTTCTTACTATGCTGAATTTCAAGCTATTATTCTTCATCAGCGCCCTGAAAAAATTTTTAAACCTTCCTTAGAAGAACCATGGTAGGGATTTTTAAATGCCTTGAATTATAATCCAGTGTCTAGAGGTATTTGATTAGTTAAAGCTATAACTGCTCTAAGAGTCATGTTGTCAGTGATCACCTCATACTTCTGTGAGACATATGTCTTCTATAAAGGAAATTATTATAAAGGCAAACAGTGGAAGAATTAAACTACTCCTTTTTGTGTCTTTTCTTAAACCATGTTTTTTCACTTTTGTTTTGATGTCAGTGCTTTGGATATAAAGGTACACCAACAGAAGCATAAAAGATAGAGAGTGATTTGCAGTTACTGGAAATGCCATGGAAGAGGGTGAAAGGTCAGCCTTGAAAACCAGACAATTTTTTTCCAATGGGAAAAAAATAAAAAGCCTAAGATTGCAGCTCATCAAGCAATTGTAAAATCACAATATTAATTTTGGGGTGGTTTAATGTCTATTAATGTCTAATTGCATTTCATTTATTTCCTGGATTCTCAATTATTGGCATGAAATTGGATTAGACTGTCAACATTTCTTCAGAAGAGGAGAGCTTAAAGCTAGCTTTGCTAACAATATCTGCATCTGCCCTGGGATTTATAAAACCACAAAAATACTGAGGAGACTATCAGGAAAAGTCAAATAAGTTGGCAACACCACCTACAAAAAGCTTTTGTCCAAGATGTTGTTTGTAGTTCAACAAAAAGAACCATCAAGTTCAGAACTAACATTCTCATACACTCAAAGTTTTATAGCTCACTCTTACTTCCTTTGAATCAAGTCTTTTCTTGACATTTTGACTGAAATGAACATCTGACCTCATTATCTTTATGATCACCAGTGTGTGTATCAGAGCTTGCAAAGCTTACAGCAGTGCTCATGTCAATAACTACAGTTGATTAACAGCTTTTAGAGGTCATATTCCTTGAGCTCTTATCTCTCATTTTGAATGCTGGTCTTCTTGATTAAATAATTAGGAACTTTATGTAGTCAGTGATTGGACTACCCAGCAGTAAGTTCCTACAGTAATAAAAGGTGACCAGGAGAGGCTAAGTATTTTTTAAGACAAATAATTCTGTTTCTCAAAGCCAACTCAATCTCAGGAGTTGAGTCAGAGGGACAATTCAGGCAGAGTTAAATAAGTATTTATTTGATCACCTATTGTATTAGACATGAGAAAAGTATTTTATATGGAAAACTACATCAAGTATGAATTCAATGTAATTCTTGCAAAATCCAGTGATGAGGAAGATTTACTTCTGTGGCACATGGCATCAGTGGAAATGGAAATTCTCTTCTATTTCAGATTCTCATGCTCAGCACTGAGCTTTACAAGAATCATTTATGCTGAGATCATATACTGCAGTGTAGCCTCCTGTGTGCTGAACAGCTGATACTGTGCATGAGCAGACTGAACAGGTTTTCATACAGGACTGACAGTATTCCCAGTGTTTTTCAGCAGATAACTGAACAGGGGCCGTAACTATGCACTGGGGTGAACAGTCTAAAATTAGGTAAGATAGCTACAGCAGCTACCACACTAGTGAATAATACTGTGTGGCCAAACGAGTTATCCCATGGTGTAGCAAAAGGGGTCTCCTTTCCCTATCTGTGTAGAAAGCCAATAGAAAGGCATAGCTTTACCTCCAGCTAGAGTTCACTCATAGTGTTGGACCACACAAGCCTCTTGATCACATCATAAATTATCAAAACTGAGCAAATAACTAATGGTTACTTCAACCTCAGAATCTTTAAGAAAAGCACCAGAGGTCTTATCTTTGGCCTTTCTTTCTGTTTATATCTCTGGTGTTAAAATTTGGCATTTTAACCTCAGTGTCATCTCTGTTTTGAGGAGGACCACAGTAACACACCTGTCCCTACGCTGAGAAATCCTGGTCTTGATGATTACCATCCTATTTTTGCTCTTTCATCCCAGAGTAACACCCAAAAATAATTAGCCCATGAACAACTGCAGGGATCTTGAACTCATCTTGATTTATTACGCACATGCTAATCTGGCTCAGAAGTCCACAGCTGAGATAACACTTTTAAAATTGCTGAATGCCTAACCTTGGCCTGCAATACAGAGAAGACAGTGGAAATAACTTTTGC
This sequence comes from Calypte anna, assembly GCF_003957555.1. Lineage (NCBI taxonomy): Eukaryota > Metazoa > Chordata > Aves > Apodiformes > Trochilidae > Calypte > Calypte anna. Next base: position 13,661,866 of record NC_044245.1, read on the forward strand.
TGATAAGTTATTTTGATTATCATTCTCTCCATCCAAGTACCTAAACTGCTGGGGACAAGAGTAGGTTGCTACATAGGGAAATCATTTTTCAATTAATTATAAAGCCAGACAGAAAGATTAATGGAGTTGATGTAAATATTTGACCAAGGCCATTTAGAAAGCCCCAAGGCATCTCTGAAACCAATAGCTGGATATCACAAAATCAAAACTGCTGAGTGCAATTGATTTGGCTCTGGAACTATTCCCAGCCCTGCCTTGCATAACAAATAGGTGTAGTTAATAGCTCATGTTTACACAGTATTTTATAGCTTAGGGTTGAAAAGTAATAATGAGTTAGACTTTCCAATAGCCAAGAAAAGTGAGCAACTGTTAGGCCTGTAAGGACCAAGAGGATTGCAAGATATGAAAAAGAGCTTGAAAAAACTCCCTTTTCTGACACTCAGGCACTGAACTTACATTAAGTTAATTTTTTCCTCAACTAAATGAAAATATACACTTCTTTTGAAACTGTAGTATATTCTAAAACACTTTCTACTCCTTTAGGTCTTCTGTTAGCCAACATTTGAGGATGTCCTAAAAAGCACTGCTTTGACTGCAAACTGCAGGAACAGCAAGGCAATTCTGTGTCTTAACTCTGCTCTAGAGCTGTATGGTCCTGCTAGCCTAGCATTACACTATAGCAAATCTCTTCTGCCTCACACTGGCAGAGGGCAAACCTCTTCTGGCCCAAAAGCTGCTCAGACACAGTGCTAAAGCTTGTCTGCACATCCTCCCAGTACAGTCTGAGGAGCAAGCACAGCTCACTGCAAATCTGGCCAGAGTTTCCAGTTCAGTGCTGCCTTGTGGCCTGAGCTGCCTGAGCAGGGGTCTACAGAGCTCTGTGGTATCTCTGCTTTGGATGACTACATGACGTGGTGCTAACCATGGGGACAGTGCTTCCCAGATCATCCTTTAAATATTCATACCCAAACTCTGCTCCTTCAATTACTGCTTTCCATACCTCAAACCTCTCCAGTCTGTTAAACCAAGGTACCATTAAGCAACTGGGTAAGGCCCAGGACCATTATTCTTGGATTCATAATGTCTATTCTATTCTCTGTCAAATGACGCTGCACACAACTAAAATTTAAATTCATGAAAAGGGAAGCTCCTGCCCCACTACATATTCCATATTTCATCAGAGCTTCCATTATTTCACAGAACATTTCACATTGCAATATTTCTGGCTTATAGGAGTTTCTGGAACAAGAATGAGCATGTAGGTGTTGTGAAAGTCTCGGTGTTTTGTTCAGCTAACAAAGAAATGTGTCTTCTTACTGTAATCTCTGTCCCATGGCTGGACAAATAGTGTTTGCACTATGAACATTTCAACATCTGGAATCCCACAGTATTCCTGTCACCACCAGCCCTACAAACCAAAACCAAAGCCAAATCAAGGCTCCTCCTGGCTTAACTGGTTAGAGTAATGGTAAGCTATTCTCAATACAGAACTGACAATCGGTAGTTCCTAAAAGCTGATAATAACAGCAATAAAAAGAGTGACAGTAATAACGACTATAATAATAATAATTATATAGCTACATACCTCAAGCTGCATTTAAAATAGCTTAAACAGAATAAGACTGATAAAACCAGATTCAGCATGTCACAGTCTGATGCATCCGCCCAGAAAATTCAGAAACAGCTCACCAGAAAGCAAAGACAAAACAATGAAAACACTTGCAACATATTCTTATTAATGGGATATTTATGGACCAGTGCTTAAACTGGAAAAAGAAGCCATAATTGCTGACTGTTGTTCTTTACAAGTTAAAATGTTGTTTTTTCAGTGTTTCCAAATTATGACAGTGTAAAGTTTAGTGAAAGCTATTATCCAATAATGATCACTGAAATGCAACAGTAAAATAAATATGCCAAGATCAGGGAAAGCCTCAGCCAGTGTAAATCAGCAAAGTTACACTGACATCAGTGGAATTCTATCAAATTACACCCATGTTTTTGCATTTGGCAAAAAGGGCAAGGAGGAAAGAGAATGTAATTGTGTATACAGGGATGTCTGAAATCTAAAGACAGACATTAAAAATCGCTGTATGGAATATTAAAAAATACTGTATCAGATATATAAAACCAGCCATTTTGTAATTGTTTCAAATCAGAGAAGGTGAATGTTGTAGGATACAAGTTATGAAATCAGATATGGTACCTAGGACTGTTGGACAGAACTCAAGCTCTCACATTGGCTACTGAGGTATGGATAATGTTTTCTACTAGAAAAAGCAATCTGGTCATTTCACTTAACTGTACAAATATTTTCACCCAGATCAATCAGTGGAACAACTTTTTTACTATTCTGCATGCAAGCTTCTGCCCCCCATCCTGGGAGCCACTCTTGAAGAATATGTAAACAAACATTTAGAATTAAAAATACAAGAAATACAAGCTGCTCTATTAGGTTACTTATGCAGGCATTGTCAAAAAAGGCTGCCTCTTAAGCTTGAAAGAGAGCTTCTTCAGAATGTTTTTGTCAACAATTTTCAGAATATTGCCTGTTCACATAATTTTTTTATCTCAAGATTCCATCAAGGCAAAATTCATGTCACTTGACTTTGAATGTATACCTCTAGCTTGCAGAGTGTCCCAGCCTGACATGGTGAGGCCAGAAGAGTCTGGGTCTTCCAGAAATGCTTTGCCAGAACAGCCACATGTGGGGGTCCTACATCTGAAACACCTATTCTTTGTGTTCAGAAAACTGAACTGTATCCCTATGGTCAGATTCAACTTGCAGCATCAGACTCTTACGTTTAAGCATAGGTGGTTGAGTCGGGCAGCTAAGCTATCAGTAATGCCTGGGGAGGGGTGGTTGTTCTCAAGTGGGATTCGATACTTAAAGGTAGGCTTCTCATTCTGTTTGAGATGGCAAAGGATACCCTCAGATTTCCAGGAGGACATGGTAGATTGGACAAGATGTGTGGAAAAATAGCCTTACTTTTGGAGAAGCACCTGAAGTCAGGCAGAACATCTCAACTTAAGCCCATGCCATCAATTGAGAGTTGAAAGCAGTTCAGCTGCCAGCATGTGGGCAGCTGTCTTGCCATGAGACCAACCAACCTGATCTTCTTTAGACCATAATGCACCATTAGACTAAACTTTTTTCAAGGACAAACATTTTAATGAGAAATTATAAACAGCTAAAAAAGCCAATATTTTCTTTTTGATTCAGAATGGAGATGAAAATCTAATTCTCAAGCGCTATTGCAAAATGAAGCTCCACTCTCAAATGTTCAGTGCACTCTTTTTCAATATGTATTCATTTAAGCAATATGCTTAATATTCCATAAATTATTTTATTGATTTTCCTTGTCTTCATTTTCCTTTTCATAAGGGGACATATACCTCCACAAATGTTAGAAATAGCTTCTGGTTTTGTGAACAGGTGCCTTTCATCTGTCCCAAGTACCTGCAAGAAAGAGAACATATTTTCATAGCCAATGAGCTGATATTGTGAGGGGGGAGTCACTAAGGAAGACCCAAGTGTGCAAACACTTTGGCTTACAAAAATATGTTTCCACTTAGATGTGACTGAATAACCTGTTTCTCTCCTCTTTTTCTCCTGACATATCAAATTCTTTGCTGTATCTGAATTCTTGGATCACAATACCTTTTAGCATTAAAAAGAAAGGGTCTCCATAACTGGCCTTTCTTTTGTGCCTTTCTCTGAGTTCTGTTCACTTGCCTCATCCCACTACCTCATTTTCCTCAAAACCAGATCCTTCATAATGGAGCCTCATTTTTTTCAAGCACTGCCTGCAGAAATATGTTTTTCACTGAAGGTGAGCAGGAACCAAGAGTAAGTATCTTCCCCCTTTACAAAAACAATGGTATTAAAGGCAAAACTCAGGTTCTGCAGTGCCTGTACCTCCCACACAGCTCTCACTGCAGTGAAATTCCCCATTCCCTTGTGCTCACACTACCATTTGAATGACACAAAACCACTACAAATTTTTTCAGCACTGCAGAAGACTGATGCCTGTTGAGGCTTGTTTTAGTTTCTTTTTCTTGATCAATGCCACACAACTCATCCTGCCCTTCACAGTAGTGGCACTGAGTTCTGTTTTTATGAACTAATCCTGTTGGACCATTTTGCCTGGTTTCCTCTCTACCAGTGATCCTCAGACAAAAGGTCTTTACACCTCCCAGAACCTGGGGAAGAGCTTGTTCGTTGTCTCTGGTGGCTGCCCCAGAGGCCCCTGAGCCTGCCAGGTCACCCATATGGCAGTGCTTCTCCATAATACCTCTCTGCTGCCTCTCAGGAGACCACCCACCAGCATCTGAGGAGACCAAAGATACCACAAAGCTAGACACAAGTGTGATGGGGGGAGATTACTCCATCAAGGATTCCCCTGATGAAGTCTTAGGTAGGATTTTGTGTGTGTGTGTGGTTGGACTCACTGATCTCAGAGGTCCTTTCCAACTATGACTGTGATCCCAAGTCCTCTCTTGTTTCACAGTTCCCTTGCATTAAATAACAGAATGTAAAGATCTTACTATCAAACAAGTAAACAGGCCACTGAATAGAATTCCTCTTTTAAGTCCAACTCCACTTCCAAAAGAATGGTTAAGACTATAGGTGTTTTGCATAAACAAAAGAAAGAGAGAAAATTCACTCCTTTTTAATCTGCTTTGAATTACTGTTGCCCCTTTTACCATGCATATTTTTACCTCCTGTCACTACTTCTCCCTGATTGTTTGCATCCCTCATAATAATGTAGGAGCTCAGTACCAGCACTGTCCAAGATCTTAAGGTGAGGTGAATTGACTTCTGTTGTTGTGGTTGCACATTGAATAGAGAATTACAAGAAAGATTTTCTTGTAAATATACTTGTATTTCATGCTTTCAGTCTTGGCTGCAACCCAGAAAAAACAAAGTGTGTGAGAAAAGGAAAAAAAAAAAGTCATGTTTAGGGAGAAGAAAGGATTTCATTTCTGTATCTTAAAAACAGTCCTCATCCACACACTTTGTATTGTTTTCAAAATAGTACAGAGTTCTTGCTGAAAATTAGCTTGGTTCTTTTTCTTTTTTTTTTTTTTTTTCCAAGGCCATGTCATAGATCAGGAGCAATGAGATTTGGAGCACAGTGGTACTTAGAAGACGCGGTTCTGAACCACGGTTCTAGGTGCTGTAGAATCACTTTGAACACCCCTCACCCACAGAGATAAGGTGTTATAATCCAAGAACTAGCAAGGAATAGCGTAGCCATCTCCATTTCATGTGCTCTTGTAGTCACTCAATAAAGTAACACAGTAAAATTCTCTGACATTAATTGTCAAATTTTAATCATTGAATAGACGTAGAGGAGACCTAGGGCAGCAAACGCATTCCCAGTCTGTGCTGTAAAGGTGAACACACACCTTCAGAGACATTCCCTGCTTCATAGCACAGGCTAGACACTAAACCAGGTGTCCTTAATGCATGACAATTCAAAGATACACAAACTGATTACATTCAGCTACTAATCTTCTGCTTTAATATTTAAAGCCCAAGCAAATTAGGTAAGTGATCCATCACCTTGGATAGAAGCTTTTTTCAATGTGGCCATCTTGTGATTTCTGTAAAAGGTGGACAAGGACAGTATTAACACTTAACCTCAGAGTTGCAGAGGATGGAGAGAGAGCAGACCAGCAGACAAAGTAGGCAATCTGAAGATCTGTTGTGCTGGAGATACTTGTGCAGAGAAACTTTTTCTTGGTTTAATGTAAGAACTAGTATTTCCCTCGCAAGAAAGTAAAATGAAGAGGAGGCAAACAGGGTGTGGTTGAAGATTTATCTAAAAAGACACTACATGTCGGAAAAAGAAGTTCTGCCAAATGTTCTGTAAATTATAGCAATTTTATTTACCAGATTTGATCCAATGGTTTGTTTCACCGCTCTTAAAACTGCTTCTGATGGAGCATTTGCTATTAATTTTGTTGCCTACTTTCTAACAAGAACTTTATTTAATCATATTTCAGTCATATTGTTTTCCTTTTGGGGAGCAGCCTAAGAGCAACTATTTCACCTTGATGTTGGGAGACAAACTTTGGGCAGGCTCATTAATTTAATATCTCAGAGCAAAAATACTTTTTCGTAATTTTTTGTAATTTCTTCTTTTCTCATTAGCAGCTTCTGTCTTCCTGCATATTTTCCATGCCACTCACACCTTCTGCTACTGCATAAATCCTTCCTTTAAAATCCCTTACTCTAAATTTATTGTATATATAACAGAGCCCACTGGATATTTACTTTTATTATGCAAGTCTGCTTTTTTCTAAACTGATAACAGATTATGCCATTCATTGGAGGACTTATTCTGTACAAGGTTTTATTACTACACTAATAGATCGATCTCAATTTCCCTCCAGAAATTCATTGTCCTTTATTACAGTAGGAAGAACAAAGTGCACAGACATGAATATGAACAATGAAGAAGCTCAACAGTGAATAAAAAGAAAATATATATTTTTATCTGAAAATTGAGATGAAGACCTTACCTTATCAACACTCTGCTGCTTGAGAGGCAAGGGCCTCAGAAGGAGCAGAGCAGTTAATGAGAAAAGCAGCTTTTTACATGTTAACCTTTACAAAATGTTTATAAATATTATAAGATTTGAAGCCTGGAAGAATTGCTGTGATTATTTAACCTGACACTTGAATATGAAGGGAACAGATCTTCACCTGCTAATTTCTACAGCAACTCCATGTCTGTCTGCATTAAAGTGTTTATTAAAAATGCTTTAATTTAAAAATATTTCTAGAGATAGATGATCTGACACAACTCATGCAATATTAGCCAGTGTTTACTTTCACTGTCAATATTTGCAATTCGTTTCTAGTTCTTTCCTCAATCTTTTGATTTAATGAAATTTTCTTACTTTTAGCTTTCTTCCCATCACTATCAGATTACAACACTTTTTACACTTGGATTTCACCTTCCTCATAAAAATACTGGTTGGTACAATAGAATAAGCTCTTCCCCTTGCTCTGCACATGCAGATCTCATGGATCTTGTACAATAGAGGATCATCCCTGTAGCTCTTCCAGTTCCATCCTTCCTGTTCTTTCTGAAGCATAGATGCATTAATGGGACCTCAGGCAGGGATAATACTTCTTATAGCTACAAAATACCATGCCCTGCTCCTCTAGTCTTGTCCAAGGATATTTTTTAATTGCAGTATCATATAATGTCATATTCAGACTGATCTTTACCTAAGTCTAGAAGGCCTTTCTCACCTTCCAGAGCATCACTTTGACATACTGTAAAATTGACTCATTGTTCTTTTTTTCACCAGAAGAGTGACATTTTATTTGGCAGTATCAAAAGCAATATTTTTGGTGTTTCCTAGCCAAATAATTCACATTGATCTGTATTGTTTATTTATCCTATTAGTAACTTCTCTACTTGTCTTTCTGATATTTTTCCTAGAAATACATCACCGGATGATTAATTCCCATATATAACTCTTGGAGATCTAACAGTAAATGATTTTTAAATTTAATTTGGAGAGTACTATATTATGTTAATCTTTTTTTTTTCTTGACAGTTTTCATACTTCTGTATACTCTTGACATCACTTTCACCTGCTTTTGTACAAACCTGTCAAATAATGTCTGTTTGAAAGCCACGTATCTGAAAATCAGCTGGAGTGTAGTTGAATACTTCAGGATACAATGCACCTTGTTATTTTGCTAATGGATGGGAAGGTCAAGCATGTGTCTAACGTTTCCTCCAAATGTCCAGATTTAAAGAGATCTGAAAGCCCTGAAGGATTTGCAAAACATCATAATGTCAAATCTATTTAATGTTAGATTCCAGTTGGTGTCTAGTAAATACCAGTAAATACTAACAGTCTGCTTTGCAGAGGCAGTAGCTGTGAAGGAAGGGAGATCCTGCCTAAGTCAGAAGCCAGATTTCTCTCTTGAAACTGGATAGCTGGACTAAAAGAGCTGTCCAGGCTCCCTAATCTCAGAAGGAGAGATGTGCACCTTCAGGATTCAGATAACAATTTTAGGATGGGATTGTCTTCTGAAGACAACTATGTCTCTCTGTAGGACCCAAGAGATTATCTTGTATTAAACAACTAATTTTTTATAAAAGTTGATATTAATATAAATAATACATGCTTAAACTTTGATGGATGAGAATTCCTGCTAGAATTTTACAAAGGATTCCACTCCTTTCCACTGTCACCTATAGAAGACAAATAGGTGCTCACCACCTTCAAGCACTTCACTAAAAGATATAAGCAAGTGAGCCACCTATACTGGAAAACACATTTACTTTTATCAGGTATCACTTCAATTTGATTAAATAGATTTCAATTCTACATGTCCTATTTTTCATAAATTATAGCTAATTGCATTTATTTTATTGTTGGTTATTATATTCCAGACCAGCTTTTCCCTAGTTTTTATCTAAGATTGGTGACTTTTTTGTCATAACCAATGACAACCATTGTGCTTTACTGGATTCTGAAGGATTCTTGAAGTCTGCAACTAAATGAAACAAGTCAATCTTCTTACTTGGACTCCTTTGGCACTGAAGGGCTCCAGCCCTGCTGTTTTCAGAAAAATATTTAACTTTCATTGTTTATGTTTATGGTCCTCCCTATCTGCTGGCTCAGTACAAAGTATTTCCTTAGTATTTTATCATAAGAATACATCATCCTGCTTTTCTTCAGGAACAGATAAAAAATATTTGTTGAACACTTCCTTTTCTATGTTGTGATTACTACCCTTATCTAGTGTAAAGCTGATACAACTGTTGAACTATTGTTTGTTCCTGACACATTTAAGAAATTCTCTGATTTAACCCTTCTGGCCACAGGTATTAATTGATCACTTGAGTGCCCTTGATTGGTTGTCCGCTTTTCCAGCAATATTTATTTACATTTAATTATATCATTTTAAAGGTATGTTCTTAACTTATTCTCAAAACAACAGAAGTTTGAGCTGTTGGACCTGAGTATCTTACTTAATGGGGACAGAAATGGTTATCTGAGAAACATCTGGTAAATACAGATGTAACAGCTAAAGAGCAGCTCAAACACAGAAGAGACAGAGAAGAGACCTTCCTCATAACTGCTCCTCTGCAATTTTGTGTAACAATACCACCGGATGGGGTGTCTACTGTTCTTTTGACATAACTTTGTGGCTAGGGTATCCATTTTGTTGAATAAGTACAGTTGAACTTCATTTGCAATTATAAAATACAAGTAGCACAAAACTATAGGCAAAAAAATAGAAGTTTTGCTGCTGATTCTCCAAAAGTTTCCTTCTGCTGCTTTCCATCATTTCTTTTTTACAACCTTATTGTCCTACTTTTCAACCAGGGTATTTGGGTATTTTTTCCTTCATTCCCTCTTCCCTCCTTCCTTTTTATTTTTTTTTCCCCCTATAGCTGCAACATATCTGAACACCGGCTTTCTATTAGAAATTTGAACCAGAAGTTCATAAGGCTCTTACTGTTTATTTTTCTTAAGGCAGGTTTAGCTCTTATAAAAAGCTGGTGCAATGCTGAGAAACAGTCAGTCAGCAGTCTGCATTTCAGTATTTCCCTTTCAGTTTACCACAGATGCTCACTTGTCAGTCAAAAGCACTTGTTATGAGTAGGTTGATGCCTGCAGAGATCAGCAAATCCATACCCCATGATGTAATTCTGAGACATGTAACATATGCCAGGGTTTGGTGAACCATCATAGCTCTGCCTACTCTGTCCAGATATTTGGGGAGACTCATATCTCAGTATATCACATTGTCAAGCAGAAAAAACAAAAATATTGTGAGAAAGTCTAGTCCTGTCTGCATGGAAGATTTCTGAAGCCAGACACTGCCAAGAATACACAGATTAAATTCAATTGAATTGAATTTCTAATTCAAATATCGATGAGTCTGACATCTTTTTTACCCTGTAGGATTACATGTGAGCCTGACTTGTTTATTCCAAAGAAAAAACAAAAAGTACGTATATTTGTATAGGAGTGACTTACAAATAACTCTAACACACACCTAAAGAGTTGTTTGTCCTGCCAATTCCCTTACTTCTGTGTAAAAATCATATGACTTTTGGAAACTTTCTTATACAGGAAATTAAAGTGAGAGCAAGGAGTGCGGTATAGGGACAGTTTTAGAAGAGAAGAATTAGGAGGCATTTCCTAGTACTAAAACTTTTTAAAAGGTTAATTCTTCTCTAACTATTGTTGAATTTTTAAGTTTAAAGTTTACTAAGAATAAGACAAATCAAGTGAGATTATTCTATATTCATGTTTGAGGTGAGCAGCTCAAATTTGCTTCAGTTTGTGGAGACAGAGAAACAACTCTACAAGTGAGATTCTATTTATTCAGAAAAGGGAAGTCAAAGATCATATTTGCCTCCAACAAGTACACAAAGGGGGTTTAGGATAACTCACTCCCAAAGAGACATCTATTTACACACAGGCAGACACTTTAAACATTAGCTGAGACAAACCCTACCTTGCTTTTGCACCTTTCCATTACTCTTCTCCTATTTGTTACCCTGTCTTTGCTCTTCCAAATTATTTGCTATCCTTTGAATAACCCACATTCCAAAATGATGCCATACATTTGACCTTTGACCTCTTCTCTGGGTAGTTCCTTTTCTTTTTATGGCTTTCCCCAAAGACCCATTAACCTTCAGATCATTCCTCCTCCAAAGCAAGGGCCCGCCAGACGTATGCCTATAGAGAAGAGGACATTATGGAGCAGTTGCCCTTATAACAGGGATAACTGACATCTTTCCATCTATAAAAATATGGTGTGAAATGTAGACTACTGTGCAAACATTTTGTTCTAGCAGTTGCAAGTGACTGGTGTCGCACCATTCAAAATAAAGAGATAAAGAGGGAATTTCTTCATCCAGTTAGCAAAAGTCCATATTCCATATCACTCTCACCTCAAAAACATGAAAAAACGGAAACCAACACCAGTCCAGAAAGATCCTCCTAAAATATGTCATGCTTTGCCTAAGCTGCACGAAGTTGTAATCCCCCAAGGAGCCTTCCCCAATGGCTATCACTACTTTTTTTAATAAACCTCTTTTTAAGTGGTATTTTTGCTGGCACTAATGTTGGCTAAATTTGCCTCATTTTCTCTTATAAAAATCCTCTTATACCACTCATTAATTTCCTGAAGTTTATCACACCAGCCAGTATTTTCCATGCTAGAGGGATCTATTTGAAGCATTGAAGAAGTGTCTGGAAATTTGCAACAGGAGAAGAGACCAAAATGTCAAGCATTGAAACCTGCCACCAGCATAAGAATATGCTAGTTCTAAAAGATCAGTAGTCACACACTTTTTTCAAAAACCATGTAAGAAAGGTTCTGTTGTAGTCTCTAAACTAAACTAAAAATACAGGGGCATCTTACTTCAATTACTTCCAAGACCATATTGTGGCCTCTTTATGAAGGGGGGCTACAGAAAGACAGTCTTTTTACCAGGGCCGGTAGTGACAGGACGAGGGACATCAGTGTTAAACTGAATTACTGTAGATTTAGATTGGTTTAAGGAAGAAAATTTTTATGATAAGGATGGTGAGACACTATAACAATTTGCCCAGATAAGCTGTGGGGTCTCCATCCTTCAATATATTCAATGCCCAGGTGGATGGACTTTGAGCAACCTGATCTAGTGAATGATGTCACTGCCCATGGCAGTAGGGTTAAACTAGATGACCTCTGAAGGTCCTTTCCAGTCCAAATGATAGAAAACTTCTGGTAGATCTACTGCTAATGATAGGTTTACCAGCTTGACCTGTGTTGCCAGCTTGTATGTCTCAGACTTTCCAGTGACCAACAGAGCAGTTACGGAATTTCTGTTTCATATTGCCTGTTCAACCTCACCTGACTCCTCTGCATATGTCTGATGCCACAGCCTCAAATGATGATTTCATTACTTATTTTCCATTCAGTGGATGAATCAGCAGTAGAAATGAGGCAATGTTTTCTTTTTCCTCTCAGCATTCATGATACAGTTTTAAGCCCCATTTACTGGGAATCATCCAAATGTTGCTCAGAACAGAGTCACTCATTATCTTATGAGCATTTCTATGGGCATGCCTACACCATACAATGGAGGGTGGTGTTTGGGGAGTGCTACCTGAGCCAGCTTTTGAACCAGAAACTGTGTTGCCACATCAACAGGGTGCTGCAACTGAACTAATTATCTTTGTTGGAGCCAGAGCTAATGAGTGTGGGTGCTTTATTGTGTCATCATGGTTTTTTTACTTCTCATACCTGCATGGTTAGCCATGGCATGGATATTTTGGCAATCTCATGGCCATCTGAAGCAGATTTGCACTGTACTTTGCTGTAAATACCCTAAATGATTCTCATCACCACAACACCGAGATACACACATGCACAGGAGTAAAATACCTTCAAGCCTGTATCTGCCACCTCACCATTCTTTTAACCTTATTTTCAGAAACATTAGCTAATTATTTGCAGTTTCTCCCTCCCACAAATGAATGTAACATCACTTCTCTTCAGAAAAATTAAGTTAATTTAGAAAGTCTAGCCCAAACCATTGTGGAGACCAGAGTAAGCTAAAAACATTTTTGCAACTGATCAAGTGATTTTCAAGACATTATGCTTTCACTAAAACAAATATTTTCTTTCTTCTTTTTTTCTTATTGCAAGTAAAATTAATATAGCTTTCAAAAATTCTGGGGACAACATTTCCTTTCTGAAAGAATTTGACATTCTGAGAACTGCAGTGATTGATGTTAGCTTTAACTATCACCATAACATCTAAGAAAACCATATAGACAAATATACAGAGACTTCAGTCACTACAGAAAGTGCCTGCACTTTGGAATTCAGAATTTATATGGCAGATATAATTTAGACATATATATAGGCAGAATATTAAATAGACTGTGTCCATTCCATATACTACCAAAACATGTTAGAGATTTTCTATTAGAGAGATAAATTAGTCATGAGCCAGCAGGTCTGAGAAACACAAAGAGGTAAATTACAAAGCAATGTGCTGGGATTTAGCTGTGTGACTCCCATTAACATCAATGGGATTTAACTGTGTGACTCCCTGTTCACCACTTTGCAAATTTACCATAAACTGACTAGTGTGGTAATTCCTGGACAGCATGCAGTGGGTAAGTGACTGCTTCTGCAAGCACCAGGGACTGTTGATTCTCAAGCACCTCCATGCTGCATTCCATGAAGAACAAACTTTCAAAGCAACATTTTATTCCTTACATCACAGGAGGACAGCAAAGAAAGACACAAAGCCAGAACTCCTGCTCCATAGGGAGCTCCAGCTCCAGAAATGCCATTTAGGGAACAGAACACTGTTAATAATCCCTGGTACTGTCAGATTCCTGACCTGAAGACCCTGAAGCATCTGACCCACTTGTACCACAGAGGAACTGAGGCAGCACATTAGGATAATTCCTTAGTTTGTATAACAAAAATGGGATGAGAAATGAGCATTTGATTCCAGCATTCTTGTTGATATTGCTCCTCCTGAGAAACTATTTTATATTTTATTACAAGATTTATTTGTTTTGTGCTTTAAAAACATTTTTTCTTTTGCTTCATTTTACTCTAATAAAGCTTTTCTCATTCTTTCATTATTAGGTAGCTAAATGTTTCACTATGAGGTAGCTAAAGCTAGCTCACCTCTTATTAATTTTACATACTGGCTTAAACAGTTGTATTCCTGTGTGAATAAAAGAGTATAGATCTTGTTTGCATGGTGTGTTTCCCAAAGCAAAGCACACAAGTTAAATAAATACATGAAGCACACAGTATGTGGGACAGCAGAGTATTAGCATGCAGGTGCTGTTCATTCATGAGTTGAGGGGGATGGAGACAGTTGATGAAAAAAATTGGAAGAATGTTAGAAGTCATGTTGGAAACAAAATCTATGTCCTTTTCTTCTAACTGAGTAGTTATTTTCAGATTTTTCAGATCTACCTTTAGTTCTCTGTTCTACAAAAACAAAACCTTATGTCTCCTTGTCTTGCCCTTCACCTCCAGTAACAAACCAGACAAAAGCAGTCTCACAGCTGTTTCATTCCTCTGGCTTTATGTTTTCCTAGTATTCAGCTATAGTTGGATTTTCAAGGTCTGGCTGTTGGAGAGGCACAATAGTGTTCAAGCCAGTGAAAAGCCTTCTGGTGTGGTGAGGGCAGTCATACCTTTACACGCCTATGGTGTCACAGGTGTATGTTTATCCATCTGTATAAAATCTGTGGCTTGGCAGCTATGAGCTGGAAGTGACTATAGCAGCCATTCAGTTCAGCATGAGACATAGAAAATAATTTGCCAAGATAGTTGCTGGTTCAAAATATCCTAAAGAAGAAAGTAGTACTTGGAAGTCAAAGGCTGAGCTAGATCCACTTACTGTTCTGCAAATTTTACCATCAGCTCTGTATTTGACTCACAGCTCATGCCAAATGGCTGTGACAAAATTAATCCAAACATTTTTGTCAACCTGACCATATCAACTTTCTGTTTGAAACAGTCCTTCTAGTCAAATCTTGGTCCTAGCTACCTGTAGTACACAAGGCTTTTAAAAGCTTCCCCTTCAAGAAAGAATTTGAAGACTGAGGTGTTGAGCAAGCAAAATTAATTCAGCAGGAAAATAGATCTCTTTTGCTCCAAAATTAAGGGAAATTAATAGATTTTGCTTCATTATTTGAATCGGATTTTCATAGAATCATAGAATTTTCAGGATTGGAAGGGACCTTTAAGATCATGTAGTTCCAACTCCCCTGCCATAGTCAGGGACAACTCCCACTAGATCAGGTTGCTCAGAACCCCATCCAGCCTGGTCTTAAAAGCTTCCAGGAATGGGGCTTCTACCACATCTCTGGGCAACCTGTTCCAGTGTCTCACCTTCATGGTGAAAAACGTCTTCCTAACATCTGATCTAAATCTCCCCTCCTCTAGTACTATCACTACCTGATATCCCAAAAAGTCCTTTACACGCATTCTTGTAGCCTCCTTCAGATGTTAAACAGGACCAATCCCAACACTGTTCCTCAAGGGGATCCACTTGTCACTGTCCTCCATTTGGATATGGACGAATCGACAGCCACTTTTTGGGTGTGGCCATCAAGCCAGTTCTTAATCCACTGAGTGGTCCATCCAACAAACCCATAGTTGGACATCTTGGAGACCAGGATGTCATGCAGGACTGTGTCAAAGGCTTTGCTCAGGTCCAGGTAAATTGTGTCAGTTGCTCTTCTCTTGTCTATTGATGTTGTGACCTTTTGATAGAAGGCCACAAGGTTTGTCAGGCACGATTTACCCTTGGTGAAGCCGTGTTGATTGTACTCTATCACCTCTTCATTATGCTTCTGCTTCAGCAGTACCCAGGAGGATCTGCTCCATGATATTACCAGGCACAGAGGTGACACTGACCAGATTATAGTTCCCTGGATAGTTCCTTCTTCTCTTTTAAGGCTTTTAAAATAATATTGTCAAGTGTATGCAATTTTGTTTCTATATGTACTCTTTAATATGTTGCTAGGCAGCATCCAGGCATTTCAGATTAAATCTAAATCAGCACTGACTTTCTCTGAGGAAATCTACATCTCCATTTTTTGTTTTCACTGTCTCTGTGTCTTCGCTCTGATAACCAAAAGAATATGAAGGAAAAAAAGATGTCTCAGTGAGATGGCTGTTTATCCTTTTCATGTTGACTTATGACCACAGGATCTATCAGAGCTTTTCAACCAACCTAATCTGCTTCCACTTCAACCTCATTCTTCTGGTATGCAGTAAAACCAGTGATTAAGAACTAAAAGACAGCACAGAGTAGAAAAAAACTAAATTGAATATGAAAAAGTAAATGATTACTGCATAGTTTGTGGTATGCAAATACTTTCTTCCTCTGAGGGAAGAAGGGAGGATGTGAAATTTATGAAACCTCACCATCCTTTAGCAATACAACTCTGCCAATTCATAGCAAGGACATGGTTTATACAAAGTGATCCAGATGTGCTCTTCTACTGTATGTGTAAATGCTGTTGCTGCCAATTGTCTTGCTCCTCATTAACTAATCTGATAAAAGTCAATTTGGTGACTGTGCTGTTCCTTGAGAGACAGTACTGTAAATAACAATCAGGACTGAGTTCAATACTCCACATTATATACTACAAGAAAGCAGTTTCAATTTTGTTATCGCCCAAATGCAGGGTTCTTAAGGCCATACTTTCCCATAAAAAGCATCAGAGAGTTTATCTTTGTTCTTTTCATACACTTGTGCAACATCAATACCACTGAAATAAATCTCATTATATATAAAGCTTGATGAGCTGTGTTGGGTACTTTCCAGTACCCTTTGTATGAACCAACAGATGCATATGAGGTGCGAAGAGGAAACTCACAAAACAGTGTTGTAAACCTGTTGTACAAATACAACATCAAAGGGCATATATTCTGTGTGCATTATACTTTCTGGTCAGGTATTGTTACACTACTGTTTGCATTATGCCAAAATTAGAATCTGTCCCATTCTTGAGTGCAATATTAAGGCAGGTAAAGTCTAAAACCCCAAAAGTAGGGGGTAAAAACCCCACAGACACTCAGGCACATACAAGTTATGCCTCAGCATGCATCATTACCAGCCTGATACACATTTTATGGAGTTCTCCACTCTGTGAATCAGCCCAATAATCCAATTGGTTTAATATGATTCCCCAGTTTCCCCTTATACCAGATTTTCTAGTCCTTCAGTATTTGTCAGCATAGAATATGGAGTTCAGATCCACTGGAAGGAATGAATGAATGAATGAATGAATGAATGAATGAATGAATGAATGAATGAATGAAAAAAGCAGATAAAGAACAGTTCTATATGGCATCATCTTCCTTCCATGTTCTTCATTCAGTCCTTTTTTAAGCCTGGGGAAAGATCAGTAGGTATCTATTTCCATTCTGTATTATCTAAGGATTCTCATTTTCATCTTCCCATTTGAGGAGTAAGTAATACTTCTGTATCACTTAGCTCCTCTATTAGCACTGAATCTCCTGAACCCCTTTAAAGCGGATTCTCAGATTAAAATCAGCTGTCCTTATAGTATCTTCATTCAAAATGCATTGAAAAACACTGAGAGGGAACTCTATGTTGGATAATTATCCTGATATCTCAGCACACTGAAAGGATACACACATCCCTTTCATGTCTGTGTCATTCTAGGGGGTTAGCAGTTCAAGACTGCTTGCTCTGATTCAGAAACTAAAAATGAACCTATCTCAGACATGCTGTTTTTAAAAAATAATAAAAAAACATGGCAACACTGAGAAAAAAATAGAAAGGAAAGCCATTCATCCCCCATTGAAAGTACTAGTTCTGTTGGTAGAATATTCCTTTTTTCACAAGCATTTTCCTTCCCCAACCAAAACACTAGAGGGGATCCTGGAATGACCAGAACAAACCCCTGCAGCCACTTCTGCTGATGAACTTGGCAGAGAAGGGAGGTTGTAGGTGCATGAACACACACGTAAGTGTATGTGTGTGCATACTCAGGCACTTCAATATCACTTTCTGTTCTGAACTTTAGGTGCAATAACGAATACTGTGGATATTTAGTCTCTCCTAAGGTTTTCTATAAATCCAAGCTGACTGTCACTGTCAGAAAGCCCTTCTGCTGCCCTTCATCTGGCCCATAGTGTATTAATTTTAATGGCAAGATTCACTATGATCAGCTCTTTACTAAGAGAACTGATTCCTGGATTCATCAAGTTACAAAACACATGCTGCTTTCTTTCATTATTTTCACTAGCAGTTCCTAGTCTTCATGAAAAGAACAAAGACTGGGAAATCCCTGAAAATGTGTTTCCAAGAGTTAAAAAAGGATAAATATGAAAATTACCAACTTATTTGAAAGTGATTTTGAAATGCTGTAATTAGTTGCTCTACCTAAACAGCCAGCTTGTTACATTGAGTCATCAGCAATGCTACGATCTCGAGAACTTAATCTCTGACTTCTGAAAACTTGGGGCTGCAGAGTATGTAGTAAACCGTGTGGAAGTAACATCAGTCCAGAATATCTTGTGCTTAACTGTGTGAAAGCAAGAGAACTCAAATTGCAGCTATGCTGAGCTGACCAGTTCATGAACAGTCTACATTTCTTTCAAATGTCCACTCTCTTTGTCATGAAACACTAGCTACAGACTTCTTTTGTAAAAAATACACCAAATAAACCTGGTCATAGAAGAATAACACACACAGAAATTAGTCAGACTGAAATTTTGTTCCTTGTGGTGAACTCAGTGCTTGCCCACAGAGCTGGGTTATAGTTAAAGAATACATTCTCAGCACCTTATAAGCAGCAGGTACAAGATTATTTAATTCCATATCAGCTTCTTCCTCTTTATTCCCAAGGAACTGAGTAGTTTCCAAAAAATAAGTCTCCAGCAGACACTGAACTCAAGCATGGGAGGGAACCTGAGGTCCCAAGGATCTGCTGATCTGCAGCCCCGCTACAACAGGAGGATGCTGAGGACCCTACCCTCTAGCAGCAGTCCAGGCACTTGACATCTAACTGCCTTTGCATATGGTGGTATAAAAGTCTCTGATTTACAGAAATATAAACTGATTATGTAGTTAACTCTTTTGTGGGCTGGGATTAGCAATAAAGCTACAGTGAGATACATTTAGGAGAAACTACTTTACAGAAAAGGTTGTTAAGCACTGGAACAGGCTCCTCAGGGAGGTGGTTGAGTCTCCATCTATGAATGTGTTCAAAAATTGCCTGGATGTGGTGCTTGGGGACATGGCTTGGTGGGTGGGTCATCAGGAGTAGGGTTAGGATGAGGCTGGACTCTATGATCTTGAAGTGCTTTTCCAGACTGAGCAATTCTATGGTTCTATAATTCTATTCCTTAACACCACTGCTCCCAGATCTCCAGAAGAAAGGCTTGTTTCTCAGTCAAAGTCATTGGCACAGAGAAACTA
This sequence comes from Calypte anna, assembly GCF_003957555.1. Classification (NCBI taxonomy): domain Eukaryota; kingdom Metazoa; phylum Chordata; class Aves; order Apodiformes; family Trochilidae; genus Calypte; species Calypte anna. The sequence continues at coordinate 13,680,849 of NC_044245.1, forward strand.
CATGGATTTTAAAAATGTAATTTGGGAAAAAGACTCAGTTTCTACAACCAGCCACAAAACAGATGTAGTATGACATAAACCCATCCCTGAACTATTCATCTTTTAAAATTGTTTCGTTCTTCACAGGATATATCTGCTTTCAAAAGTGAAGAGTTCAGTCAGTTATAAAACCATGGAAGTATTCTATCTTTTCCCTAGTAAGTCTACTGAAAGTACTCTTCATCATGTGCAGCAATTGTTTGCAGACATAGAAACTTGTTTACCCGGAATTCAAGTAAAATATTTTAAATTCAGCAACTTATAAATTTCATATTAGAACAAGAAAGAAAATTAAAAAAAAAAAACAAACAAACAAAAAACAGTGATTACTAGTGTTAATGGATTAAAATCTTCCACCATGGATTTACATATTCTTTTATTCCAGCTCTGCTATTCTTTCACCAAGGATTTAGCAAATCTCTTTCACTTCAGTTCCCAGATGCTTTCAGTAGCATCATGAAAAGTCCAAAATAAGGACTTCAGTATCTACTTTGTAAAAACTTACTTGGCAAGCATCTTTCAGTAGCAGGAAATAACTCTTAGCTGATAGCAGATAATCAAAATGCCTGGTGTTCTGGTCACAGAAATTACTATGGTATTCATCAGGTAGGAGAAAAAGGACTCATTTGTGTTAGCTACTATGCCGAAAACAGTTGATACTGTAAAGTCTGAAGGAGCACACACTGTATGCATAGCTTTTATTTTCCTGGAAAAGTTACAATCAGATAAAATATATTCGCTGGCTTTAAATCTCAGAGAAAGCTATCCAAGGCAGTCATTGTAAATCTATCATTCAATGATGTCTGCTACATTTTACTGAGCCTTTGATTTTCATTTCTATATACAGCTTCAGGTGGAGACATTTTGGCTAGCATTAATGTGATAACATTAATAGCCTTCTTGCACCATTTTTGACTGCCTAACAAAATAATTTATTACTTAACTTCAGGAAGTTATAACATGGAGAACAAACTCATATGCTACGATCCATTAAAGCTTTGTACAAGTGTTTGGATTTCTCAAATCGTGGCCTGGGTATCCAAAGCAAAAAAAAAAAAAAAAAACACCAAAAAAAAAAACCCCAAAAAAACAACAAAAAAACCAGAAACAAACTTGCCTAAACAACATCCATAGTAAGAAAATGATAAATAATATTGTACTGAGTGTGTTGAGAGATTCCTGTGAGGTTTAGTGCCCCACATGCTACCTTCAGCATGAGTGGTCCAAAAGCTCTGAGGTGCAGTGTATCAGTAGCTAAGTACTTACATCCTGTGCTGTTGATGGAACTTGTGAGCTGCCTCCACTGCTTTGAGACAAGCTTTGACAGATGCAAGCCACAGCTGTACACAGAAGTGCTGCTACTGAGCTTAGAAATTTTTTCTAAGACAGATTCTGCCAGCTTCAAAATAACAAAGTTCATTTGTGGAGAAAGCAAGTCATATGTGCCATACAACATACTGGGGCTGGTCAGTACTGGGGCTTTTCCTTTCATTCGTTACCTCAATACTTTACAAGAGGTAAACTAATCTCTAAAAAAACTAACCTTGATAGGGTTATATCTCTGAGCTTTATAAGAGAAGGAAAGACTCCTTCCTCTGTCAACTATCATGTTTTGCTGTTGATAGTTTATGCCTCCCCTGGGCATGTTACAGTAATTCTTCCACCCCATACTTGCTTAATTTAACACTCCAATCTTAAGCAAATGTTCAATTCGGCTCCACATAGGGGTTCTGCCTGAGAGAAGAGTAATGGTTCTCGTAACAGCCTCTAACATCAGCCAGTTGACAAAGGCTGTAACACTATGCAGTGGCTTATTTTACACAATTTTGAATGAAAAGACAGCACTCTCAGACTCCCTGACTCTGAGTGATTACTTGTGGGCTCAGGTTAAGCTGTCTGTTCCCCAAATAACTACCAAGAGCTTACAAAGGACTAGAAAATTATTTCTTACAGCTTCTGCTACCATTAGCTCCATCTCAGGATAAGAGTAAGACCATAATAGTGAAGCAAAATAAAGCTAGCTAAGATGGAGCATGCAGAAGGAAAAGTCCTGGAGAAAGGAAGATAAAATAACATTTAGGCTGAAGTTTCATTTTTGTTACCATTTAAATCGATTCCTCTGAGCAAAAGACTCACTGGGACACAGCAAAAAAGTAGAAGAAAGTTCAGAGCAAGCTCATGATATATTCCAATAATTATGTCTTACATGCTTACAGTAGAAAAACTCTAAAGTCTTTGTAAAAAGAAAAAAAAAAAAAAAAAAGCACTGCCTATTGGAGGGTAGCCCCTGATTTCCACATCAAGAGTTAGAACTGGTGGCAGAGAAATGTGTGATTGGGATGCTGTTAGGTTGTGGAGTTTTTTCCAAAATACTTTCTTTTTTAAATGAGCATGATAACTTTTAAAAACAGATCTTTTCAAGGTCACATACTGGATACAATTAACTACTTATCAGTGACCATTGTCGAGTCAAGAAGGAAACTCCAATGAAGAGTGAGAGACTGCAGACACATGAGAGGTGACAGGGTTTTTTCCACACACTCACAAAATTTGTGCTTCTACTCTCCTGCTTTTCCAGTATATTTGCCAAAAATCTTTTTGCAGTTGCTATTTTGCTCTTAGAAATCCTGATGAAAATGATAGATGCTCTCTCAAGCTTTTTCCAAGGCTTTACTCTTTTCTCTTCTCTTCTCTTCTCTTCTCATTAATCTCATTATCTTCCTCAATTTAAATATTTCTTTATTGTGAGAAAAACTGCAGAAGGTGTAACACAGCTCATGCAACAGATATGAACTCCATGCCATATGTTTTTACCATAACACAAAAGGCATTTTTCATACATTAAGGAAGTAACTGATGTACTGCACTGGTACAGCCTCGCCTTGAGTATTGTGTGCAGTTCTGGACACTGCAATATAGAAAAGACATCAAGCTATTGGAGATCAGCCAAAAAGAGTAACAAGGATGGTGAGAGGTCTGGAAGGGATGACTTGTGAGGAATGGCTAAGGTCACTTGGATTGTTCAGTTTGGAGAATAGGAGGCTGAGGGGTGACCTCACTGCAGTCTATAACTTCCTCACGAAGGGAAAGAGATGGGACTGCTACTGATTCACTCCTGTGACCAAAGGCAGGACTCAGGGAAACAGTAGGAATCTGAATCAGGGGAGGTTTAGCTTAGATATGAGGAAAAGATTTTTTCACCCAGAGGGCAGATGAGCAATGGAACAAGCTCCCCAGGGAAGTGGTCACAGCACCAAGGCTGCCTGAATTCAAGAAGCGTTTGAATGATGTTCTCAGGCACATGGTCTGATCCTGGAGGTGTCCTACACAGGTGAGTGACCACCACTCCAGCTCATTATGACAGGTCATCTCTATGCCAGGAAAGAAGATACAACAAGACATCTCTTCTTTATCAGACTTCTTTCATACAGGGAAGAAAAAGAAAAAAAAAAAAAAAAAAGGAGGCTAAAAGTTAGGCAAAATGCAGCCTGTTAGCCTCAGGAGGAATAGTGAATGTTTGAAACCACCTACATGTCTGTAGCCATTATCTACATACTATCAAATGATGTAACACTGATTTTTTGGAAGTTCTTTTCTCAGGTAACAAAGAAATCTGACTCAGTAAATTTCTGTTCAATTAAATCAGCCGAAATCACAACCGCTGAGTGTTAACTGAGTAAGTTGGCTATGATCTGCTCCATAATTTTATTGGACTTTCCTTGCAATTTCCATTGCCACCCTTTTGTTCCTGTAAAAAAGATCCATGAGAATTAAGCCACACCTAAGTTCATACTTTTCATGCTTATCTTTTCTAAGGAACTAGTTTTAAGCAAACTTTCCACAGCAACAAGGTTTTAATACTGCCAGTCTTTCTGAGGACAGACACTGTAACAGGAGGATAGATAATGACTTGGCTGCAAGCCCACCCTGTCTGGGTGGTGAGAGGCAGAAATGTTAAACAAACATACGCCCTGAAGTGTGATGAACAGGAATACATGATAGAAAGATAAGCTCAGCCAGTCATGTGTGGGGCTGCAGGAGGTGTTCAGCTGGGTTCAGAATTCCATCCTTGTTCAAAGTACTTAAATCTCAATGTACTGAGAACAGAATAATATAGAGCAGCAAAGAGTGACCTGTCTGTGTAAGAACACAAAGCTGGAAAAAAACTCATAAGTGATTTATTAGAAAAGAACTATCATGATTACCTGCCAAGACATCCAAAGCTTCCCTTTTCCCAAAGTGCTTAGAAAAGTCTAGCACTTTTTTACACATACTGAATGAACCATGTTAAATAATGCTTCCAGTAACTGTTGGAAATTCACAGCAGCAAGTACCAATCCACCCATCCTCTGGCATTACAAAGCACCAGTTGGCTGAGGTTGTGTCCTCTACTTTTTATCCTCAGCATCCGATACTACCGACCCTATGCATATTCTTAAACCAAAATAACCTAGTATGTTATGGTCAACTAAATCCCCTGACATATACTAGAGGTTTCAGCTGTCACACTGTTTAGCCAGTAGCATCCTCCCCAGTGTATTAGAGTTTGTTAAGCCATGTTAACATCACCATGAGCTTTAAAACATTAGGTCTGAATCATGTGATGAAGAAAACAGTTCTCTTACAGCATGTCACACTGCTCATAAAGTCCTTGTACTGACACATTTAAGAATAGCAACCAGGTTTTTGTTCTCTGATTACATCCCCAAATTCATTAAGATAAAGCATGGAGAAAGATACTACAGATAGAAAAGTGCAGCAGAATATAGCTCACTTTGACAAACTGACCAAATACAGCACCAATGTTCATCTGTTTCACAGCCATCTTAAGAAGGGAGTTGGATTTGCTGCAGTGTGGCAGAAGATAGTTTTTACACTCACAAACCTGAGCTACTGCTCTTTCTGCAATACTCCCTCTCCCCAGGAGCTGTCAAGATCACTGCCAATCCACCCTGTTAGCTGATACTCATCAAGCAGCAGCCTGACCTTTTGTGCCTTTCCCCTCCTCCAGTAGGGATCCTGCACCCCCACACAAAGAAACGCTAGAGCCCAAAGGACACAAATAACACAACATCCTTATTGACCACAGAAGAGCAGACATCAGCCTCACACAGTGATCATCGCACTTTGATCAGGGCTTCATGCACCACTTAGAGATGCCTAAAGCCAATGCGTGCTTCTGACCTCCACATCTCTTCACAATTACTCAGCAGGACACAGTTTTATCCTGCAGTGGTCAAGAATACAACACGTTTGCCCACTTTCCCTGCATTGGGCTTTTGCCTTTATTGATTATGATCAGCCTTAAATGTGTGAATTCTGGGTGCTTGAGGGGTTTTCTTGACAGCTAACTAAGCCTGAGGCAAACACAGACTCATGCAGCTCCAAACAATCCTACCTGGGTTTCTTCCTCCACCCCCTTCCACCATGCACTGCATTTAATGGTAATTGTTTATGATAAGGAGATTGTAATTAAGAACATGCACTGGCATCAGTGTCCAGCATTTCATATGCTGAGCATGTGCCACCAGCGCAGTCAAGATGCCTCCAAAGATTCTTTTAAATTTTTATGATTTTCTTAAAGGAGAAAAAAACCCTTCCCCCTATGCATACATACAATTATGCAGCTTAACTCCACTTCCTTGTGACAACTGATTCAAATACAACCCAAGTTACAAACGCTGCACAAAGTTGTTGATTTTTTCCCACTCAGTGGGAGACAAATGTCACAGAAACCAGCATAGTGGATTTTTAAGATGGCAGTCAAGCAGAGAAATTTGGGGCTGAGCATATGCAAAGACAGTTAGCCAACACCTCCTTCCCAGCCCAGTGTTCTTCTGTGGGTGGGAGACAGTGTGCTGATCTTGATTTGGTAATTTCCGGTCATGCTGCATACATTAATAAAGGATTTCAGTATATATATAGGGACAAGTTATAAAGATTGCAGAATTCCCTTACAAGCACACACAGCTCCACGTAAACCAAGAGAAGCCAGCACTCCTGTGAGGAGTTTCAGGTTTGTGAAAGACGGCAGTGGGAATGGTAATTTGAGACTTATGTTAACACTCCTGCTTTAAAAGTTGCCTATTCATTCAAGCTATCAACATGTTGACTCATTTCTGCTTGGCTAGAAGTAATAGCTGAAGCCTCCCATACATTCAAGTTTCAACCAAATTAGAGTGCAAGTTAGGATTCTTTGCCCCTGGCTGACAGTCTTACACAGCTGTCAAGCCAGCAGAAGGCTTTCTCCAGGTAAATGAGAGATCTGCATTGCCATGGCACAGTTCCTGCTAATCCTTTTATCTGATGCTGCCATCAGTGAGACCCACCAAGGAAGAAATACATTTAATGCCCACAATTTTACATACTCTGCTAATTGAGTTTTCTTGCAAAACAATAAGCTTCCAGGAAAAAAAATGCTTTAAGCAACCAAGAGAATTAAAGCCTCAGCCTTTTGAATCTCACTGCAAATATAAAGAACAAAACCACTCCAGTTGCATATTTTACAGGATTCAGAGAAGAAAAAATGCCTTTTTCTGAGCTATAGGCACCTGTCTAAACATTTTTTACAGTTTAGATTGATCTGAAAGATGGCTATTCACCTTCATTAAAAAGAGATGCAATCACCATTTGGAAGAGGTGGGATTTCACAAATTATCAGGCAGTTAAAACCTTAAAGTTTTATCGTTCTAGGTGACTCAATGGAGCTCAGTGAACAGACATGTCTGAGAAACCCAAACGCTGATTATGCACCACCCAGTCTTCATCCATGAACCTATTCCATGGAGCATCCTAGACAAGAGTCTAGAAAAGCAAAGAAACATTTCAGCATTGCCCTTAAGACCAAGAGGTTTGTGATATTTCAGGTCATCTTCATAGCAGTGTCTGAAATAGCTGGTGAGCACACTTCTACACATTATCATCTTCCCAACTGCATCCCCAGCAGAGAGACATTACAGTAGAGAAGTATTTGTAATGAATCTTCAGATGACATGTTATAGTAGCCAAGCTGTTGTTTTTCAGATGGTTTTTCATCCTTAGTATACAGGAAAGTTATTTTGACCTTATGGTAGCAGACTTCATTTTCTAGAGGTACCTCTGGTTTGCCCTAGCAGGCCTCTAACTTAGGCATCTTGTGTTTGGAAGTGTATCAAGCATCTGGAAACAAGGAGGATCAAATTAGTCTACATTGAACTGATAAAATCTTACAAAACTTCTCCCCCCAGCATGTCTTTTCTCTTGTGAAGTGCAGTAAAGTACAATTTGGTCCACATCATACAAACCTCTGCCTCTGTTTCCCTCAGCTTCCAAGGTATTAACAGCAATTGTCCCTTACCATAGAGCAGAGCTGTGGTTCCTTGCTCTTCTCTGTGTGCCAAGATAACAGCATCAACAAATCCAGCTCTTAGACTGTTTCATCTGATCAGTCAATAAAGGTTTGACTTCCTTAGGAAAAAAAAAATCGATCTTGGCTATTATGAGAAGTAATGTCTAAGGCATGATAAACAGAATTAAATAAAAGGGAAAAGCTTAATGTTTAGGTTGCTCTTCAATTATGAAAGATTATGACCTTTTCCTGAGACACCTTTGCAATTGAAGCCTTTGCTGCAGACCTTTGAAATTCAATAAAGAAAGCCCTTAAGCTAAAAAACTGCTTTCCCTTTGCTTATGAAATTCCATTCGATTTTAGCTGCAACCTCAACTGCTAAAAAAATATTAAAAATCACATTTCCTTTCTTTCCCTTGCATTCCCCAGAATATAAGAACAGCTGCACTTAGGCTAAAGGTCCATCTAGCTCAGTTTCCTGCCCCTGACACAGGCCAGTAGCAGATGTTTAGGGAGAACTTATAAAATATAGGACATACACACAGTGTAAACCCTCCAGCTTCTGACAGTCAGCAGTTTAGGGACTTCCTGAAGCTAATTTAAAGCCCACCATTCTGTATATGTAATTAGATGGCTTATTCCCCAAGTACATTGCTTTGCATCTATCAATAAGAATTTTGTCTGCCCAGTCATTCAGTACTATCAGATCATTCTGCAGTTCTTGTGTCTTTTTTTTTTTTTTTTTTTTCCATCATCAGTCTTTTTCAGGTCACACTTCATTTCTTTTCCACACTGTTTAATAATACCTTAAGTGGCACAAGTTGCACAGTAATCCCATGCCATTCTAAAAAGCCATTTATACTTATTCTTAACTTTTGATAATTTTCATCCCATGATAGTTTTATTTCTCTAAGAAGCTTTAGTAAGGAGTCCTGATAAAGTGTTTTTTTTAAATCATTGTACTAAACCCCAACTGGGGCTGTGCTATCCAAACGATCCCTTATTCCTTAAAAAAACTCAGATGGATTTGTAAGGAGACAATTTATTTTTCAAAAGCTGTAGTGGCTCTTTCCCACTGAATCTGTGCATACTCAGTCTCAGTTTTCTTATTGTTTATATCAGTTTTCATTGTACAAGAAATAGACTTAATGGTTCATAACTTTCTGGAATTCATTGTAGATACTGCTGCCACATGTGCATTCTTTATCCGTGTTCCTTTAGAGGTTGCAGGTGAAAAGCAATGACAATTTGCTACTACTCTTTGCACTGTTCCATAGTGAAACATCTCCTGTCAATACATAGTTTTCATATATTTCCTCTAAGTCATCCTGCATGAAAAATCTCCCTTGTATGTATAGAGCTCATGGATCTCCCTTGTATATGGGCCTCTAGCCCACAGTGAGCAGGGTCCCAGGCTGCACAGGTCTCCACCTGCACATTTACCTGGGCAGAACAAAGCAGGTTGTGTCCTGTGAACTTCTGTGATCTATCTCACTATTGGTCTACCACTGGAGATCAATTTAGGAGCACTTCTCTCTGACGGGTATTAAAAAGCTTTTGTATGTCATTCTATGATTTTAAAGTCAATAGCAATTAAACGCAACTTTTTAAAATCCTACTTAATTAGGGTATCAAAAACGAAGGATGACACTTCTTTAAGATACAAATAATATTCTCAAACTAGGAGCTGCTATTTATACCCTTTTTACATCACAAGTTGACAACAGCAATTTGATTCAAAAAAATATCAGTACAAGTGTTTTGTGTTCAAAAGCTGGAGGGTGAATGCATTTTGGCTTAGGCATGGCTGGCCTGTTCAGTCTGTAAAGTACTGTTAATTCTCTCATTTTCACTGATACAGCTATGGACAGTTATAATAAGGCATCTGCCAAACTGAAGGACTCCCTTCAGCATTTCTTGCAGGGGACACAAGACTTGAGTGTAACAAATAAAGGAGATTTTTTAAACTCAAACTACTGAGCAGAGGTGCTGCTTACAGTCCTCCTTGGCTCTTTCATTTCAAGACTGAACTATAACTAGTGAGCTGACGTTTAATCTTCATTTTAATGTGTTGGCCTTTTGAAACTGAATTCATGTATGTGGATGACCCTGCAACCAGCATAGTAAAATAAATTATTGTTTAGAACCTCAAGCCAGTGAGTCTCATTAAGTTTTTACTTTATCATTTAATATTTTCAGCTTACTACATATCTTCATATTGAAAAGTATGCTCGTATGTAGGGAATGTTGAGGCAAGGTGGATGTTTCAGAAAGTCAAGAGATATGAAGCAGCTGAAACTCATGATTTAAGAGGCGGATGATTATTGTTGGAAACTAAAGTACAAATTTAGCTTTTTGGTATGAATAGGGGCAACTGTGATTGGCTTTGTATTTAGAAGAGAAACACTCATATGTGCTACATCTCACATGCATGACATAATGTATTAGCCTGAGAAATCTACTAAAATAAGTAACTCTTGAATTTATGAAGTCTAAAATAAAATTGGAATCAAGCATTAGCAAAAATGTCTTCAAGGTGAATAAGCCAATACTTCAGCACTTTCAATCTTCAGGCATCCTAAAAACTGCATCAGTTATTGCAACATTAAGCTCTGAGAATACAGAGTCTGCAACTTAAGGCCTGGGTTTTCCCCAGCTAACAGCTCTAACCCAGATCCTCGGTCCAGGATCACACCCATCATACCCAGACTTTGTGTACTAAACACATAGGTAGTTATAAATTTTTTATTCCATGACAGTGTTGTAGGGGCACTGCTCAGTAGAAAACTATAACATCAATTTGGTCCTTGTTCAGATAAGACTTAAAAAAACTCTGCCCCTTCACAGCTGGATAGTGGTGGCAGTGTTTAAGCATGGATGGGCAAGAGACCCTCTTTTTTTTTTTTTTTTTCTTGAGAAGAAACTCATCTGCTCTTAGCCTTTAAATTCACCAGAAGGATCTTAATAGCTAAAATTGCTGTCTTACATGGAGTTAAGATCACAAAAGTTTCTATGGGTTCTGAAAGACACTTGGTAGCTAATTAGAACATTGTAACAAACTATTATTCCTATTACTGTTGTTAGTTAGAAGATCCTCTTTCTACAGCTCCTGGTTCCTAGGTAAAGATTTCAATGGCAAGCAAAGCAGCAGCCATATAATTAATCTGTCAATGATTCCTTACGCCCAGAAACTCAGCTGAGACTGCTGGGCAATTGATTGCCTCATATTCAAAAATCACAGTATAAAAGTGCTCAAGAAACTCAGATTAACACTCAAAATCCAAGTTAAAAGACTATCTGCTCAAACTATTACTTATTAGTCACTGCAAAATTAGGGACATGACATAAATAAATTTGGACTATGCAGTTAAGAATTTAGTTGTTGTTCTTTAATTTTATCATCTTTTACCTGGTTGTGGAAAAAATCTAAATCACCTAATTCTACGTCCATGATCCCTGAGACAGCCACAATGCAAATTATCTTTCCAGTCCAGCCCCAGTTGTTTACAATGAAGAAAGGAAAAGACAGCAAAAACTGCATCAATTCTATACCTGGTTTGGGTGATGAAGAAAGATCAGCTTGTGAATCCAAAACTGAAAACATTTACATTTTCTCGAAATAATTCAATTATTTGGGTTAATTGCTGAGGCTCCTTATATTCTATTAGCATTATGAACTCACCTGCATGTACAGTGTAAAAATAAGTCAGAAATGTTTTCACTCCAATGATGACAAGCTCTGAAATCACTGCTTGTATATTATAAGCTGAAACTGTCAAAACACTGAGTTGTTGGAAGTTTTGACAAAAGTTTTACAGACTTTTAATTTGTGCTAGCTTGCACTGCATTTAACTATTTGAGAGACAGATTCAATAATAAAAATCAGAGAGCAGTATATGAGCAGTCATCCCCTGCAATCCCCCCACTCACTTCAAAAACATCTCATGGACTTCACGTACCACACACCCAAACACCATTCATGTGCCAAGCCTCTTGGTGCAATAGTGAACTCCTAATCTGTTGCATTTAGGTTCCTTTACACAAGAGTTGAACTTCTCCATGGTTAATGAAGAGTGAAGCCTTTGCTGGCACACACCACCCTGCCCTGAGCTCCATCACTGTGTGACACAGCTGCAGTTCCTGGTCCCTTTCCACCCCACTATCACTGGTGGCACTGCATCAGACACTTAGCCGATTCTCTAGGTAGAAACTAGCTGAAATATAGATGCTATGCCTGTGCCTCTCCAGCATTTTCTAAGGGCTACCTTGGGCAACCTCAGAGCTCCTTAAAGTCCCACCCTAAGCTACACACTCCCCCTTGGTATGAGGGCCAGGGATGGAGGTACTGAATCAGAAGCTAGAATTGATACAGCACAGCAACAGACACTTTACAGCATCCCTGAGCTTACAGATTGAGCTTAATACCAAAACTCTATAGTAATTTTATCAACTTTTACATTGCATATCTCTTAGATATTAAATATACAGTACCTGGCCTATCTAGTAGCTTAACAGGTGGCACTGCACAACTGCACAGTTCTTCAAAATCACTCTGGAGCCCCAGGGTTAGAAAAGATTCCACTCAACTCCAGTTCTACTTCAGTGAAATCCAAGTTGCTGAAATCCAATTATGCAGCAAATTCAGAAGAGTTACAATATGTGTTAGTGTATGTTCAATATATTGACTTCATTTAAGCTTAGTCATTTAAAAATAAATACTAAATAATTACATTAAAAATGCTTTTCAAAAGACTAAAGAGAAAATCTTAGTTTCATACACTCTCCATTCCCATTTTCCATGGAACACTTCCAATCTTCATTTTCATTTCTTCTTTAATGTTGGCAGGGAGCAATTAATTGCATTAATTCCTTAATTCTTCAACGAAGGAATCTAACTTTGATTTTTAAGATATGGCTAATTAATTTTATTTGAAAACTTTCTTCCCTGAAAAAGAACTTCAGGCAAGGTTATATGCAACTACTTATTTCGTCTTTGTTTGGAATCCTTATAGCACTAAATTTGTTTTAGCACTTTCAAAGTAATTAATGAAATCAAAAAGTCTCTTGTGACATCACATTCCAGCCATGCTAAAGCCTCTTGCATTAATTTCCACTCCCTGAGCTTGAAGTAAATGTTCCTTAGCTTAGCTCAGTGAAACAAATTATTGCAAGAAAAATCAAGTCCATGATGTCCTTCATTCTGTAGTCTTGTATACTTTCATGAAACTTCATGCCAGTGGTGTAGCTTTCCCAAGATAAATGTAACAGTATTCTATACAATTGCAAAAATTGTAAAATAAAGTGAAGCAGGAAAATCTGGCTTTTTGCCAGTTTCAAACAACACAGAAATATGTTATTCTCATCCACTCCCAGTTTACAAATTTTGCTGTGAGCAAAACACATTTTTTCTCCATCCTTCCCTAAGTAATTTTCCCAAGGTAGAAATATGGTTCTTTCTTGAAGAATTTTCCTTTGCAAAAAAACTGCAAGAACTTTTTTTTTCTTGTTAAAAGCAGTTTTGTGGAGTACATTACAATGAAACATGCTCTCCTAACCACCTAATTATTCCAGCATCTCTAGAAATCAGAGACAGGTAGTGGCAAAGTAACAGTTCTAAATTCCTCCCTAAAGGTTTCTCTTCTATGCATTTCCTCAGCCTGTTGGATCACATGCAAGCCAAGTTGCTCAGAGACATTCACCTGAGGATGCCAGAAGATTCTTCTTTTTGGCATAGAAGTGAATGAACATGTCAACATTTTTTTGGTGAGACATAAAAATCCTCAAACCATCTCTCTCAAGTAAAAGATATTTATTAGCATTGCACAGTCCAAGCTATTATGTTATTGTTTATCTACACTGAGACTAGACCAATGGTCCCAGAAAAGAGAAAGAAACATCTTCTGTCTCCCAGCTCCTAATTCACTGCAACTGGGACACCTCCTGGAGCAGGCCAGTTATATGTTGTTCCTTATAGAAAATAAAGAGTAGATGCTTTTTCCAGTCCTGTGTAAATGACATTAGAAAATACCCTCCTTCAGAGTACTAAGGGACATCTATACTGGAAGTCATGCAGTTATCTTCAAGCTACCCAGGTCATATAGCCCAAGGAGCACAGGGCATAGCAGCACAGAGCTGGAAATCAGGAACAAAAGCACACAAAATAGAAGCCCTAAGAAATAAAGTAAATATTAAATAATTATTCCAAACAGAGTTCTTGTAGCTGCTGTGACCAAAGTGCTACTGGGCCTTAGGCTAGGTTGCTTAAAGCTGCTAAGGAATGTCTTAATGTATAGGCCATGTCCTTAGCATTCCTCAAAAGCTCTTTTTCCTTTCTGATCCACCCTGACTTAATGCAGATCCAGTGAGGCACTGGTGATTTATATTACATATGTGGTAAAATCCTGTATGTTCAGCATCTAGATTCTTCCTCTATGGCTCCTTCATTGTCAACAAGGAAGTTTTTTGTTGCCTTATCTAACATGTTGCAAGGCTTTCTGTGCTTTTTTTTTCTTTGAGATTATACAAATTAAATACAATCAGATCTCATGCTTGTGAGCTAAAATGCTCACCAATATAACATATTTTGCTGTGCATGAAGCACTTTACAGACGCAGAAAATGAACGGCAGCATCTTCCTCTGTAATAGATGTTACAGAGGCTAGACTTGGTATATCAGCAGCTTACATAGTACACAAACTTAAAAATCTAATAGAGAAGAGGTAAATGAAGTATAAAAATTATTCTTCTCAGCAGAGCCAAGATGATAAACCAGATGCATTTAAAAAAAAAAAAAAATCTGTTACTTTTTCCCAAGTGGTCACTGCAAAACAGCACATGTTAATTCATTTCATTAGATGAAGAAGCATAAGGAAAACGTGGCTAAAAGAAGAGTTGAGAGCCAGGGCTCTAAAGCTAACACTGACTCCTAGTTCTCACAAAAATAATTCCTGCTGGTATAGCAGGATGGCACTGCTAGAAGACAGTTGAAAGCTGAGCTGTTTTCTGCTTGGGCACTGGTTTCACAGCCCTCAGAGGGTGTGTTTGTGTCAGGCTGGTGAAGGGACTCGAGCACAGGCCCTATGAGGAGAGGCTGAGAGAGCTGGGGCTGTTCAGCCTGAAGAAGAGGAGGCTCAGGGGAGACCTCATTGCTGTCTACAACTACCTGAAAGGAGGCTGTAGCGAGGTGGGAACTGGACTCTTTTCACAGACGGCCTTCAACAAGACAAGAGGACACAGTCTTAAGTTGTGCCAGGGGAGGTTTAGGTTAGATATTAGAAAGAATTTCTTCACGGAGAGGGTGATTAGGCTATGGAATGGACTGCCCGGAGAGGTGGTAGATTCTCCGTCCCTGGAGACATTTAAAAAAAAGACTGGATGTGGCACTCAGTGCCATGGTCTAGCAACTGCTCCGGTGGGTCAAGGGTTGGACTAGATGATCTCTGAGGTCCCTTCCAACCCGGCTAATTCTATGATTCTATGATTCTATGATTCATTTCCATATGAGTATATTCAATATAGAACAACCTAATTTCACTTTGAGCTACTTTATTTCTTTCTGTAAGGGCAATTCAGTAAGCCAAGCCTGAAGTTGGCATCAGTCACTTCTGTTACTCATTTGAACATATCAAAAGGATTCTATCTTCCCCACACTGTCATAATGTAAGTTACCCCTGTAATGCTGTATGAGAATTCAAAACAGACTCACTAGTCATGAAAAACATTAACTTGAAAGGACTATTACTGAGGCAAGACTGACAAAGAGGATTAGAACTGAAGTTTGAACACATGAAGGAAATATGGACATTTATCCCATTGACTTCTCAGTAGTCTAAAGCACTTGTGTGGTGCTGTGACTGCTGCATTGCACATCCAGCAGAAGGAAATACATGTAACTTTCCTGAAACATATAAAAAAATTTATACCAATAATTTTCACTAATTTCTTTTCAGACAGAAAAGAATGCTTTCTGCTGCATTTTAGTTCCTAGAATTCTGTATGAATTTCCTTTTCTAATTTTAATTTTTATTATTTTCATTTTTCTAGGTGATTAAATTTTTCATATAAATCCATCTATTTCTTTTCATCTCTTCTAAGAGGTAAAATATACATGTGGACTTCTTGGTGTAGATTCTCACTTTCCTATAATGCAAATTATCCTTGCTTTATTTGAAGATCACACAGTACTTTTCATTTGTACTCATAGCTTCATTGATTTGCATTGTAATGTTATTAAATACATGTATTTACTACAGGGGGTACAGGTGTTGGAAAATATGTCATACAACTGTCTTTGAAATACACAAAACTGTGATATCATAAGACTGCTCTATACTGTAATAGCCAAAAAATACACAACATCCCTCTTCATCAAGTGTATATGTATATGACATATATACATATATCAGTTATAAGTGCTCTGCTTTCCCTTTCCAGTGTTCCTATTCTAGACTAAACACAGAATTAAAAATACTGTAAAATAAATGCGGAAAACCACTGATATTTCTCTTCCCTGAAGTATGATGTTTTAGAGATGTCAGATTTAACATTTTGTTGGTGCTCAAACAGAGTTTCTTGTCTTAACAATTTTCAACATGTGGGTAAATAAATGTGACAAGCATTTGCAAGGCTGTCACATACAAAAATAACTGGTTAAACTCTGTTTTGCAAGAAAATAACCATTGGAAAACTCTGTCCCCTGATATATTAAGAAAAAAAAAAATACTGATTCCTGAAAATTTCACATATGCTCTGCAATAGAGAGAAAAAAAAAATCAAAAATGCAGACTGTTTCTTTTCAAATCCAGGTTCCTCAAGAAAGTGATACAATTCCAAATAATGCTCCTGAGTGCTACATTTTATACAGGAATCTCTAATTTAGAAGACAGATGTGAAGAAGCTCATGTAGCCAGAAAACTCCCTAATGACAATACAGGGGAATGGAAAAGAGCACATATATTACAGCTGAGGACAGTACTCATTTGTGCTCAAAATTAAAAACTATACTCAAGGAAAAAATGTGTATCATTAATCAAATGAACTTCATATGAGTTATGAAGCTCTTGTTCCTCTGTTAAAAATATCCATGAATATCATTCCTGTTACTAAGTTTTAGTAGCAGTAACATTCAATGTATAAAAACAACTTTAGCTTCCTTTAGTTTCTTGCTGGGAACATGTGCTATGTATGCTGTGGGTTCACTAAAGTTGCCCCTAGACTGCCCAACTCAGATGTACCTCTGTTAAGAGAAGCCTTCTGCTGCTGATTCTGCAACAAGTGGCAGCTAGGATGGAGCAAGTCCTCCTGGTTCCCAGCCCCACAGCTGTCCAGTGATTCCCCCTATATGACTTGCAGTGGTCCAAGAAATTATGTTTTCTAGTCACAGAGGAAAAGATAAAGTAACAGTGTTGGGAACAAGGACCAGAAGTTAGGATTTCTCCTTTCCCAAGGAGCGGTGATGGAGATAAACAACCATTGCATGCAAACCTCAGTGCAACATAGGGATGTAGAGACCCTGGAAATTCCTTAAGACACTGGGATATGATTGCTTACACTACATATAAATGGCAAATGAGAAAACTCCAGATTGCCTGGAGATATGGAGAAGTGATGCCAGGCCATTCCTGATAGAATCAGACATATCAGTGCTGGAGAAAATGTTTCTTCTGCCCAGGTTTTCTCAGTTAATACAACATTAAAAACAGAAATGAGAACACATAGTTACCAAGAAGACAGCTGACTTAGTTAGTTCCTCAGATTGTCTTCCTTTGAATTAAAAATGCCTCCCTAGAAACAAAAAGACATAATATTTTTCTGCATTTTTAATTTTTAAAAATAGCAGCATTCAAATATTATGATATTCTTTTAGACTGGTTTTTCATTTGTCCATTTTTTTGCTTCTTTAATCAGACAATACATGGCAGTCTCTTACTCTTTAACTGTAATACACTGCCTCTCAGTAACAAACATATTAATTGGGTACATACTTCTGGTTTGTGCAACGTGCCTAGTCAGCTCCCAGAGCAGATGAATGCAGTTTCAGATACCACTGGTTTGAGTGAAAATAAGAAAGATGTAGTGGAGTGTATTAACAAAGGCTATTTCTAGCCTCAGCTGCTAACCCCCTTACACATCTCCCAGCTACTGCTTTGAAATACCCTCTGCTGGAGCCCCTCTTGCTACCAAGCAGAGGACAAAAAAACAAACAAACAAACAAACAAACAAAACAAAACAAAGAAACCCCAGAGCTAAATTATCCATTGTCAAACTCCAGTCCTGAACAAGTAGGATTTTTTTATTAAGAGATTAAAGTGCAGGTATGCTGTAAATTTATCATCTCCTCACAGTCTGACGTCTTCCTGCTGCCTCCAAAGACTTTTGCAACTTGTGTTCCACTCACTAAACTCCATGCAAGTAACTACAAAACTCATATGTATCAGTAGATTCCACCTCAGTTTAAACCTCAGCAACACACAGCTGTCTTGAAGTCTTCAGGACTGGCAAATTAATCATAGAAAATGCAATGCACCATATATATAAGGGGCAGATCCAATGATCCCAGGACCACAAGGTGGACAGATTCAGAGGAGCTTCTCTTTAATAGTGATAGAAATGTTTGAGCAGTCACATTTTGCATAAACATGCAAGTACTCCATAATAAGAGTTACATTTTCTGAAGCATAAATATGAAATAAAGAAGTTTTTCATGGAAAATATGCATGGTTTCACCAGTATTTTTCATGGAAATGTTCTTGCAGGCTAGTCAGAGATGTCATTTAGAATGTAAACTCATGTTTCTCCTAGATTTCAACTCATGATCTCAGCACAGAAAGGGATAGAGATTCCATAAAAAACATCAATATAGAAGTTGATCTACATGGATTAAAATCTGACCTCCAGTCTGACTCTTAGTGAAACTAAGGGAGTTTTAAATCCGTGGGCACCTCAGAGTGAGGGGGTGATAATATCTGAAAGAAAAGATCAATATTTAGGCTAGCAGATAATACTCCAGAGGGCCCAAACCTTTTACAGTTGCCATCCAACTCCACCAAAAGCAGTCTCATTCCAAATGAAGAACTATAAATCATTTAAACATACATAAGTAAAGAGAATCAGCTTATTCTAGAAGCTATCCAAAACAATACACAAAAGGTATTCTTGAGAGAAAACAAGAATATCTGTATGGACATAATCCACAATAAACTGTGCCAGAAATCTGACAACCAAGGTTAGGAAAAAAATACATATGCAAGAGTTCAGACCATATGAAGAAATACTTTAAAATGTGAAAGCCACAAATTTTGTAATCTCCTAATTACCTTATTTTTTGTTATGTAAGTCAATTTTATTTGCAGCAAAATGGCTAACAATGGTTTTATCTCATTCAACATCTGTTTTATTGTCTCATGATAAAGGACCACTCTAGTCGATGTGTTATTCTCACATCTAGATAAGCCATGCTTTTAATTTTCTCCGGTACCTGAACAGAGTTTGTAAGAGTGAAAATACATTTTTTATACTTATTTTTGCAGTTTTGTGTGAGTAGAATTATATCATCCTGCCTTCTAATTTTTCTGAAAACAGAAAGTTCCCTAGAAATGCCCAGAGATACAAGACAAGATCTGTCAGCCGTACTCACAGGTCACCCGGAGAGTAAACTACTTAACATAAGTGGAGTTGGTCGTGGAGTTAACTTTTATAAATGGAATACTTGGTTTAATTTAGTTGCATCTGTTGAAATGGCAAATAGTAGAAGGAAAGGTTTTAAGAACCTTCTTGTTTGTTTCATATTGTTAATTAACATCAGGAGATGTTAATGCTCTATTTTTATTTCATTTTAAGAGTATGGAGTCCTAACCTTACATGAGCTGCGACTTTTAGCTTAGTTTGATTAACTTCTTTATTTCCACTGTGCTCATTCTCACTGTCATATCCAAATTCAGTTTTCAAAAGGATACCAAGTTCATGATGAAAACAGTATTTTATTACATCTTGACCAGTGGACTGGAAGTAGACTGGGCTCGTATGGAAATAATCAATCACAATTTACATTTCAGCCATTCAATACATTTAATGCTCACACACATAGCCTATGCAAAGCTATATACTATTAAAAGCATTGTTTTGATACAATTCAAGAAAATATAGATTCATACTGTTCTAGGTTGTGAACAGCTTCTTTTTTCCATTAATTTTAATGGAAGATATAGACCGAATTCATAGTTGGATTGGAGCGATACGATTTCATGGAAGTCTGTCGGACAGTATTGATGTACTTTTGCAAGGAATCAAGGAGTAGATCTCCTAAAAGAGAATCAGTTTGTGAACCAAAATGATACTATATTAGAAAAATTCAAAAGAATTCTATTTTGGTGAAGACATATTGATTCAAAGCCCTGAGCTACATCCTTTCTTTCAAATATTTCAGCCTCACTGGTTTCACAACGAAAATATTCAGCCCCTTTCAAATTGAAAGCAGTTTCATAAATGATGTTCTGATAGTTCTGATGGGAGCCTACTCAACCTAAGTTGGGACTGAAGGCCCACACCAAGACCCTAAATCACCATGTCCCAGAACTGCTTTTTCCTGATGATGCCACCCTTGCTGCTCACACAGAAGCAGCTCTGCAGAGCATAGCATCCTGCTTTGCAGAAGCTGCAGAACTTTTGGGGCTGGAAGTCAACTTGAAGAAGACAGAAGTTCTCTACCAGCCTGCACCACAGGAAGACTTCCATCATCCCCACATCACCATAGGCAAATCAGAGCTTAAGACAGTCCAGCAGTTCAGCTGTCTGGGATGCATTATTTCCTCAGATGACAAGATTGACGGAGAAACAACAGAGTAGCAAAGGCATACAGTGCATTGGGAAAAGTTCATAAAAGAGTCTGGAGCAATAAATACCTGAAGAAAAGTACAAAGATTTGTTGCGGGAAGAGCCTTTCTTGCTCCTGAGGCTCGACGAGCTGCTGGCCTCTGTATTGCCTTACACAAGAGTGAGGTGAGCTGGGCTGCCCTCTGTGGGTGTGTGTCCCACCTTTATTGGCCCCCTGGTAATAGGGGGCCTGCCCTAACCAGGCACAGGTGGACTCACACCCACTCTTTGGCAACTCGAGGCACCTTATTTATCTTGTTTCTCTACATTCCCCCCCCCTTTTTTTTTTTTTTTTTTTACAAACATACACTTATAGCTTAAGGGATTTAACCCTAGCTTACAAACATACACAGGATTTTTACACATTTTTTTTACACATTTTTTTTTTTTTCAACTGACACAAACATACATAGCTTACGGGATTTAACCCTAGCTTACAAACATAATGTCAGCCCAGGCACTTTTCACAAAGTCTCTGCTTTTCCGACTTGAGTTGTTCTTCTCCCTCCTGTATCTGCTCTTCTCTTGGCTTCCCTCTGCTCAGGGGTTTCCAAAGAGAGAATCCTTATCTTGGCTTCCCTCTGCTCAGGGATTTCCAATCCAAAGAGCTTGCTGGTCATACCTTTCAGGGAGAGTGTTAGCCCAGGCACTTCTTCAAATCAGGGAGAATGTTCCTGTTGCCAGCTCCTCACACTGCTGCTTCTTTAGACGTCTGCATGTTGCCCGCATTCTTTACCAAATGTTGCGGGAAGAGCCTTTCTTGCTCCTGAGGCTCAATGAGCTGCTGGTCTCTCCATTGCCTCACACAAGAGTGAGGTGGGGTGGGGTGGGGTGGGGTGGGGTGAGGTGGGGTGAGGTGGGGTGAGGTGGGGTGAGGTGGGGTGAGGTGGGGTGAGGTGAGGTGGGGTGGGGTGGGGTGGGGTGGGGTGGGGTGGGGTGGGGTGGGGTGGGGTGAGGTGGGGTGAGGTGGGGTGGGGTGGGCTCTGTGGGTGTGTGTCCCACCTTTATTGGCCCCCTGGTAATAGGGGGCCTGCCCTAACCAGACACAGGTGGACTCACACCCACTCTTTGGCAACTCGAGGCACCTGATTTATCTTGTTTCTCTACAAAGATTAGTGTCTAAAGAGCTATTCTACTGTCTACTCTTTTATATGGGTCTGAATCACCGATCATCTACAACCACCACCTGCGACTCCTTGAACACTTCCATCAGTGCTGCCTCTGTACAATCCTAAACATCCATTGGACTGACTGTGTCACCAATGTCCCTGTCTTTGAACAGGCAGGGGTCACCAGTATCGAGGCCATGATACTGAGGACAAAACTGTGCTGGGCAGGACACGTCCCCAGGATAGAGGATCACCCCTCCCTAAGACTGTGCTCAATGGGGAACTTGCCACTGGCTGCCGCAACGGAGGAGCCCCAAAGAGGAGATACAAGGACTCCCTGAAACAATCCCTCAGCTTTGGCCATATTGACTGCCATCAGTGCTCCACTGTAGCCTCCAGTCAGAAGACATGGATACACCATCCATAACACTGCTGCCTGCTTTGAGAACACACCTAGAATCAGTCTCGAGGAGAACAGACAGCACAGAAAGAGCCGTGCCTTGGCTGTCCCCTCACAGGAGACTCTGCTGGGCCTTTTGCAACCACACTGCCTGTCCCACATTGGCCTTATCAGCCATCAGTGTGCTTGCAGCAAGTGTGGGGAGAGAGAGCCCTTCTGAAATCTTCATTCCCAAAGCCAAGCCATGATGATGATGATGTCACTGGGAATAGCCGTCTCTTTCTCCATGTCTTTCAGGTTCTCTCCACTGCATTATCTTCAACAAGCTCTGTCTAGTTTGTCACTCTACTGGAGTCAGGTTTTATCTTCATTTTGCAAATCCTTTTTGCCTGTCATCTGCACAGGTATCATAGTATGCATATGATCACTAATTCATGGCTTTGTCTTTCAGATTCCCAATCTCAGGTTTTTCAAGACCAATATTTCCTTTTAGTTTCACTGTGGGACAACAGACAGTCTTGTCTTGCCAGTGGAATTTACATTGTGCACCACTGGGTGTAGCTTTGCCAGTCCCTTACAGTACTCAGTTTTCTGCATTTATATTTGTGGACAGACTCCAGCTATAAAATTAACATGTGAAGGGCCCCTGGGGCATTCCAGCTATTTTCTATGTAGGCCAATTTTTCAGGGACACCCTGGCAGAATTTTTAGAAAGTCTTTGAATACATAAAAGCATTGGCCAACATTGTGTTCTGAGAATCACATTTGAATGATACAGTAAGTTATTTGATTGAGACCCTGTTGTGTACACAGGCACAAAAGCAAACAGCATTCCATTAAAAAAAATAAAAAATAAAATACTTTTTTTTTTTCAGAGATTGTATGAATATGTTCTAGATATAGCTCTGTTATATACACAAATGTCAAAATATTAGGGATATGATACACCATTTTTTCAAATGCTGCAAGGCACTATCCTGCAATGCCTTGACTGTTTTTTTCCTGCCATAGAAAATAGATACACCAAAGATTCCAGTGTCTTCTTAGCTATGATATTGTAGTGGTTCACTTCAAGTGCTAATGGCAGTATATTGCTGTTTTTTAAAAATTTGCGTGGCTATGTAGAGCTATATAACAAATAATCTGGGGAAAAACCTCCAAAGGGCACCTGGTCCAATTGCTGCTCAAACTAGGGCCCACTGTAATTGCCATCCACAGGACAGAGTCACATAGCACAGCACACTTTTCCTATTTAGATAGAGACAATTCTTAAAAAAATAACCAGGTCCTGTACATTGATGAACTATTAGACAATTCACCCATTCAGAAAGGATTCTTGTGAGCCAGATGGACCCAGAATCCATGAAGTTAAGGGACACAAGGATAGCTGAACTGGTCACCTCCTCCCCCAAAATCAGTCTTAATAAGTGGACCCTCATGTATTTGTTGTTTTGTGTAATGTGAAATTCTGTGGACATACTGTGCTAATGTGTTACAGGTTTCTAAAACATCTGATGTGTGGGACTGTTGAATTTTTTAATATATGTTCTTGTTGTTGTGCTTCCAGCAAAAATGGATGGATAATCTTTCTGGAATATGAAGCCTGATTATGTTGGGAAAAGGCTGAGGTTTTTTCCAAGTAAAATATAAATGTAAATATAAATCTGTGTGTAGGCTAATCTGAAGACAAGAAGTATCATTTAATTGCTTTGTGCTGATAGCTTGCTATTTTTTATATTTTAATAAAACATCATAGCACAGTTGTGACTTTTCATCTCCTTAGTTAAGTGGAGAATAGCACATGCTTTAGCAAACATAGACTTTTACTTACAAATCCATGCAAGTAAGAATTTGCAGACAACACAGTAAGATACTTGGCCTGCTAATAACAAGCTGACAAGCTTTGTAAGCCCCAAAATAAAAGGGGTAAAAAGAAAATAAGATTAAAATATCTTTTTTTAAATGCAGGGTGCCTATAAAACAAGTGGATAAGTTTACAGTTGTCATTCTGTTATTTTCCTTTTCCCTCCTACATTTTACTGTATGTTCTGGTAGTGTGCAGTGATTGCCTTCTACAGTGGCTAGAGCCATGTATTTCCCTCTTTCAGAGGGCCTTTATTATCTTGTGCATCGTAAAGAATACCTCTCTGGAGAAAAGGGCATTGAGAGGTGATGAATTTGGCAAGGAAAAGACATCACAGAGCAAAGCTGCAATATTGGGATACTGCTAGAACACTCATTAATCTCATCTCATTACAAGTGCTTGAGGCATTTCATATGCACCCAGCCTTGCAACCATTTCCTGGACTGTTTGCTTTTAACACCTTGCTCTTTTCTGTGTGTACCTCCAGCACTACCACTTTTTATCTCATCAGCCATGAACTCCTCACCTTTGCCTTCAAAATCTGCTCCTGCTAGCTCTCAAGGGCTAGCAAAATCTTGCCCACATCTTAAATTCACAAACAAGCATTTTCTTATTTCAAGGCCCTGACAGTGGCTATAAGGCAGCCAGTGCCCCAAGATCACTACCACACATGCAGCTCTGCATTGCCTTGCTGTTTCTTTGTGTTTCCTCCAGTTGTAATAGACCTACGAGTTGTGTCTGTCTTGTATTTAAACATTTCGAGTTGTGTGGTGAAGGAACTTCTTCCTTCTGAGTCTTTACATAGCATGTAGTACAGCTGGGTCAGGGACCATTGCTAGTGCAAGAATAACATATAACCAAGGAGCAATAGACAAATCATTGCTCACAGGAAGCCAATAGATGCAATGTTTATTGCCTATCCTCTTCTTCAAAAATAATGAAAAGTACTTAAGACAATAAGACTCACTTTGAATATTTTTAATTGAATTTAAAATCTGATAGGGCTGTAGTTTATTTGCCAACATTACCCTGCATCAAAAACTACTGCTTGCTATGAGCACATGGATGGATTCAGCCAACTGATTTATAGATTTCTCTGTTTTAATAGATTTATGTACAGAAATGCTTAAACAATTGAAGAATGTTTGCAGAAATATTGTCCATAAAGTCTTTATTTGTATAGCATTGTGTCCTCTATGGGGGATGTGTAGTGTACTCTGGTACTCAGTGATTTATTGCTGTTCATTTAAATGACACTTGCTGAATTGTGAAGGACTTTCCTCTGACATACAGCATTTCTTTTCTAGTCCTTAAATACATGCACGTTCACACACACACACAAAAACCAAAACGCGTTGAACAAGACAGATGTATTAACATTTGTTAGCAGGTCAAACCAAAACATTATCAAGGGTGCAGTGTCCTCTTTGACCTGCTAACACTTAAGAAAGCTGCAACAGCCCTGTGTAATTCAGATTGTAATATGCTTTACTCAACCTTTGTTAACTAACACATGAAGGAACAGCTTTTCCTTTTAGTAGTACAAAGCATGGTATTTCAAAAGGGCTTATGTGAGTTAAGAGTAAGGCTCTGTACACAGTTAAATCCTACATTTGACTGCTGAACCCATTCTTTCCCCTTTCTACCCATATCCACATGGAAACAACAAAACAGTGAAAAAATGACTGAACTGAAACTATTTTGAATTATTTTCCATAGCGAAAACAAAAGCTGAAGGCATCTTGCATTGGGTTGACTCTTGCTGGACACCAGGTGCCCACCGAATCTGCTCTATCACTTTCCTCCTCACCATCCTCAGCTGGACTAGGGACAGAAAATACAACGAAAAACTCATGTGTTGGGATAGGGGCAGGGACATCACTCAGCAGTAGCTGACATGGACAAACCAGAATCAACCTAGATAAATTAACTTGTTACCAATAAAATCAGAGTAGGGTAATGAGAAATAAAACTAAACCTTAAGACACCTTCCCACCCCCCTCTTCTTTCTGGGCTTTTCTTTACTCCTGATTTCTCTACCTACGCCACCTCAGCAGTGCAGGAGGATGGGAAAGGGGGGTTGTAGTCATTTCACCACACTCTGTCTCCTCCTCATGGGAAGAACTCCTCACACTCTTCCACTTCTCCAGCTTGGGCACATCCCTCCCACAGGAAGCAGTCCTCCACAAACTTCTCCAATGTGGATCCTTCCCACAGGCTGCAGTTCTTCATGAACAGCTCCAGCATGGGGCCCTTCCACAGGGCACAGTCCTTCAGGAACAGACTGCTCCAGGATGTGTTCCCCATGGAGTCACAGGCTCCTTTCAGGCATTCACCTCATCTGGCATGGAGTCATCCACAGGCTGCAGGTGGGCATCTACTCCACTGTGGACATCCATGGGCTAGGGGAGACAGCCTGCCTCACCTTGTTCTTCACCAAGGGCTCCAGGAGGACTCCAATGCCTGCAGTACCTCCTCCCTTCCTTCTTCACTAACCTTGGTGTCAAAGAGTTGTCTCTCTCACATTGTCTCATTTCCCTCTCCAGCGGTAACTGCTGTTGTGCAGCAGCTTTTTCTCCCTTCTTAAATATGTTATCCCAGAGGCTCTACCACCATCACTGATGGGTTCGGCCTTGTCCAACAGTGGGTCCATTTTGCAGCAGGTTTGCAGAGGCTCTGTCAGACATGTGGGAAGCTTCTAGAAACTTCTCACAGAAGTCATCCCTGTAGCCCCCCCTGCTACTACTACAACCTTGTCATGCAAACCCAGTACAGATTTTTTCCCATTTCTACTAGATGTTCTCTAGGAGAAAATATGAAACATCAAAATGCATTCATCAAGAAAGACCAAGGACATTAAGGACTAGGTTCATAAATCTGTTGCAAGACAAGATGCAGTGGCTTATCCACTCGTTCAATCACTGGAACAAATCCCGTGATGTCCAAACTACAGTTCTTGTTTCTGCTTCTGATATTTGAGGTCAGACTTTTCTGCCAGTCCTTAGCAGAGGATGACCTTACCAGAGTGCTGTACAGTACTTCTGAGACCCAAGTCAATGTCCTGGAGTGTAACTCCTGATTCTGTTCCAGGGGTCATGTAAGCACACTGCAAATTGCAGCAGCTTCTGCTGCAGAGATTGTCAGAGCTGTACTCCACATGACCAAAGCCATCCAGCCATCCAGAGGTAAAATTACTTCATTCAGACCCACTTTTTGCCCAACAAAGGCAAAGGTCTCTTTGATCTGGATTTGGTAGCCCAGTCCCCACTCTTACTAATTCTTCTAATCCTATTAAGCATCCTAAGCTTTCTCACTGTGATTGGTGATTGCACTTGACCTTGGCACAGGAAATAAAAAGTCCATAGGTGAAGGCAAGAGTCCCACCAGACAAACTCTGTCCTAACAAAAATATCAGTAAAAACAAAGTTATCTTCACCGTCCCAGCATCGTTCCTGTATTCTCAGAAAACAGTTTTTTCCTCAAAGGCTGCAGGTGTAAGATATACATGAATCTGTGAAGTGGATTTATTAAGTGACTCAGATTCTATATACAAAAACTTTAGGTCCTTCCTGTAACATTGGCAAAGCTAGGCTTCCAAAATTTCTAGTTGTGTCTACCTTAACAATACAATAAACAGTACAGTTCATAAACATATTGTAGTTTTCAAAGCTCAGCCACAAGCAGGGGGTTTTCACATTTCTTATTCACTTACTTGGTTTTCCTGTGATCGGGTACAGCCATGTTCTCCAAGCCCACTGCTGTTTAAGGAAACATTTCAGTCTGAATAAATAATGTGCCTGGCTTTTTCAAGACTATCTGAGTTTAGACAACCTGGCAATTAAGTCCAGGATTACAACAATTAATGATCCCTCATTCTGCTTCATCAGGAGGTCTTTGGGAAGCCATCTGGGTGTTCATGTTTAAGGGACTGACTAGCTGGAGCAGGTTACTTGCTAAAGACCTGAAGCAGATGAAGGCTTCAGCTCATAAGTTTATCCATGCAGGAATGTTGCTACATGAGTGGACAAACTCCTCAGGGTGTCCCCAGTTTTACTTGTCATTCAAAGTTTTCAAACATGGCTCTAAATTGCCACATGTTATACCAGAGCTTAAACCAGAGCTAAGGGAAAGTTAAATCAACACTTGATCAAAGACCCTCATGTCACCTCCAAAAAACAGGAAAGTCAAAAGAAAAGTGTGACATTAACGCTACTAAATGTAACAGCTCAGAGAGCTCAGTGTCCCTGAGGTGACAGGACACAGTTCAGCTCATGCCCCTAAAGCTCTTACTTATTGATATAGCCATGGAGGAAACTGCCAAAATACAGACTGACACCAAGCATGACTTCTGCTCACTTGACTACCCTCCACCTCCAGAACACCATACTTGATTCTTCTGTCCAGGAACTCAGTATAAGGAACCAAAGGAAGCGAAAAAATTCCTGCAAAGCTCAAGCTAAATACTTTCTTTAGGCAAGCAGGCTGACTCCCTGCAGGTAGAAAACATCATCCTCATGTGTCTAGCAAATTTGGGGGAATATCAGAGATAAAAAGCTATTATCAGAGAACCCATATGTCCCATATCTGTCAAGTGGTGGGGGGAATATTCTTTAACCTCCTCACCATAGTCACACACTGTAT
Organism: Calypte anna; assembly: GCF_003957555.1. NCBI lineage: Eukaryota > Metazoa > Chordata > Aves > Apodiformes > Trochilidae > Calypte > Calypte anna. The sequence continues at coordinate 13,709,099 of NC_044245.1, forward strand.
GGAGTTCAGATGTGGCTCTGAAATCAGTTCCATTATTAGTTTTCCAACACATTTTCTCCTGGTACTTGGATGTAAATCCCCTCATAGCCTGTATCCAAATTCCCATGTGTAGAAAACTAGGTCTCTACAGGGAATAAATTTGAAATGTAAACGGAAGGCGAGAGAGTTCAAATGATCTAGATTGAATCATCTAATGCAAGTAATCTACTTGGAGAAATATGTAAGAAATAAAATGCAAAATTTCTTTTCTGTTTTATCAACGCAGTTAATTGCAGAATTGGCAATCCTGGATGGCAATAAGCAAGAGAAGAGTTGAAGATATAAATGTCTTAGATTACAACTCTGACCATCGGATCTAATTTTAGAGCATTCTAGGATCTCATACACCTTTTCTGACTGGTACAACAATTTCAGAGATAGCTGGTTCTACAACCTAGACATAGCTGGCAGCACTTCAGCCTTGTAGGCAAATTTGATTTTGCAGTGTCAGTAAAGTGGATTCTGCCAGGGAGGACCCCAGATAAGCCATGAGATTTCTCGTGGGAGCTTCTGAACAGAAACTCTGGGATTTTGGGAGGGAGATGGGAAGGAGTGCCTAGGAGAAGATCCTTCAGTGTGAAGGGTCTCAGGGAGCTGTGTCTATAGCCTTCCTCCCTTCATGCTGCTCACTGCTTCTCTATCATTTTCTTTCTACGTAGAGTCAAACTACTGAAAAGTTAATCAAAAAACACTCCAGTGTGGATCAGAATTATGAAATAGCCAAGAAACCTCCATCTTCTGTTTATTTTATTTTATTTCCCAGCATTAATCCCCAGGTGGGATACAGCACAATATCACTTTGTGATGCAACCTGTTACTGGCTTGAAAGCAAGCAAAATGAGGAAGGAGGGGGTGGTAAGAGCTGTTGCTAGAAATGAAGAGATTTCTCAAGACCCTCCCCTGGAGGCCCTGGAAGATGTTAACAGGAGGTCTCCTAGTGGCCAGGGCCAGTGCAGAGGGCAGATTAGCAATAATGAAATAATCTTAGAATAATAAAAGATGAGAGAGCTTGTGTAAATCATCATGTCCCGTTTTTCAAAAGTGCTGGTATGAAAGGGCACTAAAAAAAAAGACCTTCAGTTTTCTTATTTAAATAAATTACTTACGGAATATATGAATACCAAAGGAATACCTGTTACAGTGCCCAAAAGCAACAATTTTCTAAAGGGCTTTCTAAAGTGAATACAGATGTTGGAGAATATACGTTATTGTTCCATGTGTGAGAATTCTGGTTCACAACGGACTTAAAATACTCTCCAACACAAGTATTTTTTCTGTCCTCAGGGTGTTAAGAACAATGGTGATTGCATGCAAGGAGAAGCTTTCCATATCTAAAACAGTCTGGGCTTACAAAGTAAACAGTTTTCTTAGCAGCTCCTATCTCTCTTTCCCAAATCCCTTGGCTTACTAAGGAAATAATAGACAAAACCAAAAAGGAGAAGACAGACCATGTAAAAGGAAATCCTGGGAAAACTCTTTTCAGGTGAAGACTGAAATCGCTGATAGATCTTTGATATTCAGCACAGCCAAAATTTTCTCATCTAGCTTTCTGCCCTTGTACAATATATATGATGACTTATCAAACAACATTTAGAAACTACTTTCTTTCTTGATTAGCACTCCTTATATGTAATGTGGGTACAATAACAATATCTATTCTTATCTGCTCGTGTGTTCCTGCTCTCCATATATCATCTGTAAATATTTTGGCAGCATTGTATCCAGCAGTTTACATTCCAAATTTATATAGTTTTTTTCTTTGACTTTGTCTGGAATTAATATCTATGAGAAAAAATACAATTCAGAAAAAAAGTGTATTTAAGGCCAGCATATCATATTTATCTCGATAAAAGCCAACATATTGTTTCCTTACAGCTGTGTTGGAATAGCTATTTGATATTCCCAGTTCTAGATACACATTGCAATTCTATTGTGAAGTTATGAGATATTTTGTTAATATTTTCAGCCCAAACAAAAGCACTTGGTTAAAAAAATATTGAGTACATTACTACTCATAAGACTGATAAATTTATTTGGCTCTGAAGGTCATAGGGTTTTTTGGTGTCACTCTCTTGATCATATTTCTAAGTATTCAGCACCTGATTTTTTTTAAATGGATTATGTTGTCCTTAATTGTCTCTCTGCCACAACCTCTTTGCCTGTCAATGCAGTAGCCACTCTATGCTAACCAGCATTTTACATTATGACTGTTCTCTTAAGGTCATTACATTTTCAAATGTCCTGGATGTCAGTGCAATCACAGCAACATGTTTGAAGGGAAGCATAAGAGAAGTGAGAAAGTATATTTCTAGTAGTACCACCTTCCCTTTTTTCAAATATATGGAAAACCATTTCTACTTTTAAGAAGTGTGCTATGAACCATTGTTTTAATTCCTCAGCAAATCCAACCCAGGATGGACAGGCTAAGTTTGAGCACACCAGGACATTATTAACAGTCCAAGGCAATTGCCTCATGGTTTTTGTTTCTTCTCACTGGCAGGAACCAAATTGGTGGAGGAGTATCTTTCCTGCTCAACATCACCCTTCAAGGGTTTGGCACCACCAGCTACAAGATCTTCAGCCTGAACCTAAGACTTTCTAACAGGCATACATCAATAGCATTTTCCCATGAGAAGAGATATAAAGTTTTTCTTTGATGGGAGATCTCTATTATTGTATTAAAATTAGACTATTGCACAATTGTGATTACAATGTGTTTGTTTGAATCAACTGCTGCACCCTTTGATATTACTCAAGAAAAAAAAATGAATTAATACAATTTTCTCCTTAAATCTGTCACCAACAACACCAGCTACTGTCTTAATAAACTTTTGTTGAAAACACAAGTTTTCCCAGTCTCTAAGGCTCTCATCTCTGAGGTACATTGAACTCATTAGTAATTTAGCAGGAGTAGAGGGAAAAAAGTTCACTTCAGGCACTTTGGTAGACAGAGACAAAGAACAAAGTTCCTTGATCTGTATTAATACTTAAAATAGAATTAATTATCTGAAGCTGAGACAGTTGCTGGGATGATTTTATGGAGACAGTGTTTCATTTGAAAACATTCATACACTGAAAATATTTAATGAAACGCACTAGGAACCAAATTGCTTTCTTTTCAGTAGAAGGAAAACAATATTAATAAAAAAGAAATCTTAAAGTATGTATTATAGCAAAGCCAGTATAAAATTTATCAGGGTCACAGATAGAGGCTAAAGCATGGCACTAGCTGCCTCCCAGCACTGAAATGCCTGATGCATATTGGTATGTACCATGGCCAAGTCCATCTCCATCCCCACCACAGTCAGCCCCTGTGTTTGTCCCAAAACCCTTTTCCCTACTCTGTTTCACTTAGTGCTATCTTACTGATGGGGGCTCAGTTTATTTTCCTAGTGAAACCGAATGAGACCACTATCAGATTATTTTGTTTTCAAATGTACAACAGGGATTCATGGCATTTCCAAAGCCAGGGTGGACAACCAGTCTTATGGTTCTCCAGCAAAGCTGAAAAGGATAAACTGTTTCAGGTATATTCAAGAGAAGAGAACAAAATCCTCATTTCATAAATATGAGCCTCCTAAATAATCAGCTTGTGGCTAGTAGCCCTGAATTGTGAGACTTGGTACCCTCTAAATCAAAGTGTTTATACCACAGCCAAAAGTTGTACCATAGGCTTTGCCATTTCCTAACAGTCTACTAGTCCACCTCACCTTCATTTCTTGCCTTCAATAGTCCAGTCCCATTTGAAATTGGGTATTTTCTATAATATTTGTGTAAGATCATTCTTTACTTTTTTTTATTGTTTTATACAAACAGAAATCAGCTAAACACTAAAAAACAGTATCATGGCCCATCATGTGTTAACACCTTCATAAATTAAATAAGAAAAACTTATAGAAAAGTTTTTATATGTAATTAGAAAAAGAAAAGCATTCCAAGAGTGATTAAATGTATCCTATTGTCCTTTATTTTTTATGCTTAGTTTTTCTTACATGCAGTTTGCAGGTTAGATGCTTCAAGCCTTATCCAAAATATTAAAGAATTGGGAAATTATAGCGGGAACTTATAAAAATGTTTGGGTTTCGCAACTCTAAATCCACTGGTTGAACATCACTACCTTGAATCACAATGCAAGGTATGTTCACATAGAATGAAGTAGTAAGTATTGGTATTTTGGCAACACCTGATGAAAAAAATAGTATTACAGGTGCACCTTTGCATGACTCAATCTTCTTTAAGTATCAAAACTAAATACAAAATCATCCCACAATTCCCCCAATTATACAGGGCAGTTCACTCCCTATTTTTAAATTATTTTTATCCACTTTGACACTGTAGCCTTCTCTTTACTTCATGCAGGAATCATAATGTCAATGGCAAATTGAATATGAATACAGTGAAAGGATTTCATAGCTTTTATCATATTTATATGAGATGAATCTCACATCTATTGGATGGTTCTGACTATACAGAAGTCATTACCTGATAGATGGCTAGTAGATAATTACTAGTCAGAATGTAATTACTGCTCTTGAGGGCATTTTTTTACCACATAGCCAGAGAATAAGTTATTTTTGTCCTAATTGCTTGAAGTATAAATAGACAAAGCAAAATAAAAAACGAAGGAAAGAAAAATGTTGTTTTCAATGTTAAAACTTCCCACAAATGCTGAAGCTGGCACTCCTCTAGGCTGCAGAACCTTGTAACATCTGTAACCTAGCTACAAAGGGCAATGACTGCATTTAGAGGAAGCTCCTAGTGAAAAAAAAAAATAAATTCCTAAATGTTTCCTAAAACCTTAATGTCAATTGACTTTTCTAAAATGACACAGACACTTTCCAGAAGAGGGAGTCTTCTGAGTCCCAGAAAAATGTTTTAATTACCTCAGCATGCTACCTCACTGAGAGCTATAAGGCAACAGAATAATTTCATAACATTGCTTAAAAGTTCCTCATTTGGACCATGCAAAGTAAACTGAAGAATTGTAAACTGACATATGGAAACCTGACCTGAATGAGAAGCAGATTTTTTTTTCAGTCACCGATTCTCTGAAATGGAAAATTTTATTTCCAAACCACAGATAAATGTAACCCAGTGGCAACTATTATTTTTAAAATACCTTTAAAAAGATGAATAAATGAGTTTTCTGCTGGCTGAGGATACTAGTACTAAAATAGGGTGGTATAATTTAAAACCACTCTGAAACAAGAAAATTCACATCTTATTTAACTTTCTTAATTTTACTTGTAAATTTTCACCAACATGCCATAAGCAAACTGCTTACAGGGTACTTTAATCATTTGCCAGTCACAGTCAAGTAAGTGAGATTTCTGGGTAGGCCACTTGCCTTGGATTTGAATCCAAATGAGAGAATTATTTGGATGTAACACAATTAAGTCTGTCCAGTTATGATGGCTATTTAATGAGCTTCAGCAAGGCAGAAGGGAGTTAGCTCTACCTGTCTAAGCAGGGTTTGAATATGCCATAAAGCTAACATTATAAATAATTTAAGTGCTGAAATATTACAAAGCAAAGACTTTCCCACTGACTCAGTAATATGGATTGTCGTGCATGGAGACAGACATTAGAAACCCAACAGATAACAAAGTGAAAAATAGTAGATCACAACATTTGACTGCTAAATAGTTAAAAATGTGCTGTCTCACTTCACAGGAATGTGAAGGTTTGAGATAGTTGCAACTTGCACTTGACAGACATTTTTGTGGCTCTGCCTATAGGTCTGCTCTCTTGTGTCATGTTGCTAGAAGGCATAGTCCTGGGGAAGAGTGGGTGGATGGATGGATGGATGGATGGGTGGGTAGATGAAGACAGGGAGCATCTCGTAGAATTGTATGGGAAATCATACACTGCCGTATTTTAAACAGAACACCCAGATGATTTCTATCAGACACTAAATTAATCCAATGGGGATTTCTGACTGTTCCAGGCAGAAAACTCCTCATAAGAATGATTGGTTATTCAAGAGAGCATCACATTTTGTATCGTGGATTGTAAATGTTGGCTCATCCATAAAGGATTATCATGGGGTCTGGGAGTCTTTACCGAGGCAATTACGCATTTGGTTAAGTTCAGCAATGCCCTGAAACCTAGCTTTAGGACAGAGTCAAGGTCCTAAACCAACAGAAGTTGGCCTTTTCAATGTCAAGAAGGAAGCACTGCACTAGAAGTCTTTTCTGTCACTTATGACACAAACCAGCTAAAAGGAAATGGAAATTATCCTAGAAATGGAGAAATGCATGGAAGGGAGGGATAAGAGGACTGCCCACCTTTAAGCAGGAAATGTGAAAATTAGCCATGAATTAAGGTCCTCCAGGAATTAAGGGAGTGTATGATTTTCATATCTGCTGAATTTTCTACATCTTCTCTTGTTCTGGTGACAAAAATACATAATTCAAAGACAAAATATTTTTCTGCTACGATAAAAAGTTCACAAGTTATGAGGTAATTGCATTAGCACGCTCAGAAAAGAGTATGCAAGAAACCCTGATTGGCATTTCTCTGTTTAAAAGGAGTTATTTTCCAATACCTGAGCATGCCCAGAGGAGCTAGTCTCTGAGCAGCTGTGAAACAGAACCTTTTTACTTCAGGGTTAGTGCAGGGAGCTCATTAGCACAGCCTCAACCCTCAGCTAAACAGCCTTGTTTGCATATTGAAGCAATAGAATGTGAAGGTGTTAAAAAGGAAGAATTGCAGGCTCTACTCCTGACTGACATGTCTATCTGGGCTCTTGTGTTTACAAGAGAATAACGAAGCTGCCCCAAAGCCCCTACTGGGCCTGATTATTATGCAGAGGCTTCTTAGATTATGTATAATTGATATCCATTTTCCCTCCAGCTAACCAATGGCAGCTCTCAGGAGTAATGCTCACTCTCCTGCATCTTACCAACCAAGCAAACACTGGAAATTGCTATATTTTACTAGGCTTAATAATTTTTAAAGACTAAAAATTGACATTTACATTTTTCAGAAGCACAGATGACTGCACTGTTGGTGGGGTTTTCCTGCTAATAACAATCAAAAAGCAGAGATATTGTATTGAAGTGTGAAGCTGGTCTGGGGGTATGTTTCTGTATCATTTCTATATATTTATACATGCACACATTCAGTGAAACATGTATATAATATGTGTGTCCCAGTTTTTCTGTACATTAACAATATGTTAACAAAGAGAAAGGGCAAGTTCTGAAATCTTATTTTCTGCCATTTTTGTGAAAGATTTGCAAGGGGAATGATGCAGGCAAGGACATTCCTTAAATTTCATTTACTGGTTTCCTTTCTGTACTACAATACTTACCTTCATCCTTACAATTTAGGCCAAGAGTTCTATTCCTAAACCTGACACAGGCATGAAATTGAGTAGTGCAGCACTCAATTTTTAGTTCTCTGGTCATCCAAGAGAAAATCCTCTTGAAGTTTTTCCTCAAAAATAGATGTTACATTTGGCCTTTAAATTACAAAGCAGTTATGAGAAAGGCCTTTTTTTTCTCATTGGTCAATTTTTATTTTTTTGTCTGGTTCAGAGCTTCTGAAAAGATGTTTGGGATGAAAATATGGCAGGATATTTTTAAAAGTTTTGCCTATAAAGAGCTGATCTTGAAAAAGAAATGCTAATAGTTTGAGATAAACAGGCAAAGTCTGTATATCCCCTCAATGTATTGTACTTCAATCCTAACCTTCAGCCTTTTTGCTGTTTTGGTCCTGGATATCTCTTCAGAAAAAACTGTCAGCTGCTTGGAGATTTTTTTATCCATACAAATAGTTGCCAGAATGAGGATGTGTCCAATCCAATCATTTGCATGTCACCTTTCTCTCCAGAGGTGAAGACCTAGCTCACTAATCCTCTTTGCTACCTAATCTTCACAGAATTTTAATTTTAATCTACTCTCTGAGGAGATGCAGAAGAAAATGCAAGGAATATTAATACATGGGCTGAACTGGGCTAAATGTGAGAAGGTGATCCTTACACTCCCTTAAATATATGCCCATTCAAAAGTATGGCCATTAGGAGTGCACTAAACACCCTCTCCAGAGCAAGTCAAGCCTGCAGAAAGGAAGACCCTGAATTAATTGAGCCATTTACACCACCTGAACCACTACCAAAAATCTACATTCTGCTTCCAACCACTGGGGACCCAGAGCAACAGTAGATAATAATAACTAAGGAGCATATAACCTTTACACAGCTGATTTTTGTTCAAGTAACTTTTCAGAAACCAGAGGGTAGTCACGAAAAGCTGAACAGTTTGCAGCTGCCCTTACCTTAGCATAACTGCCTTTATGTTACAGAAACATAAATAGACAGGAGCAGACCATAACAAAAAAATTTCTGCCAAAAGAAGAGGCAAATCCCAATAGGTTGTCATTCAAATAATGATGTCCTGACCTGTATTTAACAAATGGTACACACTAGTAATAAAATTGACAGAAGTCAAACATTCATTTTCAGTTACACCTTTGGCCAGCGGACCACAGGACTGCAGTTATACACTATCACAGAAGGATTTCAGGCCACATGATTACATATGAAGCAGTGTTAGCCCTGCACTAACCATATAGATCCATTAAGAGATGCAATAGGTCTTCCTTTTTATAATGTAAGCTTCTGGTTTTTACATAAGCCTCTGCAAAGCGGTTGCTGCTGTTCTGCAGGGAGCTGACTGGTCACATAAGGCTGTCTCTCCCACCTCCTTTCAGGTGCTAACTTTCATTAAAAGAGGCTTCAATTAAATATTAATTTATTACTTATTTATTACATAGTACTTTTCCATGCCGAGAATTGCTGAGCTTGCCATACAGATACTATTTGATCTCTGGGAGGAAAGGAAGAAGGCTGTGTGTCCATGGATGGGAGGAAGAATGACCTGTATTTAGATGCGCACATTGGGAAAGACTTGGGTTGCATGCAGTACTTACTATAAAGCTCAAGAATATTTCTATTATAAGGCATATATGTGTTGCTCACATCTTCAGAACATGATTTTGATGTGCTTGTTGAAAGTATATGTAGCATTTCACTATTACCTTCCTTTGAAAACAATAAATTATCAAAAGGGCAGTTACACCTTAACTTTTTAATTCAGTCTTACACACACAGAAGCACAAGCCTTAACTTCCACCAGTGTCAAAAAGAAGCTACTGCACTTTCTTTTTCTTCAGAAATACATATCTACCTCAGTGCTTTGGGTTTGGGGTTATCTTCTGCAAGCCTTGTACAAGAAGAGAGAGCATGTCTTTCCTGATTTACCAAGTACCTGTAAAAGCTATGAACAGATAGGGTCTGGCTTTAATAACACATCATCTGGACTGTCTTATGGACATCTGACTTCTTCTTTCCTTTTGTTCAACAAGTCTAAAATAAAGAATTGCCCAGCCTCCTGGACTGCAGCCTGTGACTGTGTTTTGGAGAAGACCTTGTTTTCCCTAGATGATTTTCTTGAGGAGTAATATAATGAATATTGAATATTTTTCTTTTATAATGTAAAATACTTTCCAAAGTTCATTTACCATAATCACAAGGAGAAAAATTGTGCTGACTATCTGACAAAGGTCATAATCACTAGATACAAAAGGTGACATACAGTCTAGCGCTCTGGTCCAGTTTGCAAGATGTTCCATCAACAGTAATTAAGACACCATCAAGGTTTGTTCCAGAAAGCATTTAAGTGTTAATTGATATATACAGACATACTGAGCTCAAAAGGCTGTTTGAGAACCTCATAAGAAATTTTTTCTTTATTTCCACTTGCTTCTAGTTTATACCAAATTTTTCTCACCCTGTGCTGGCAATTTCTTTTCCCGAGGAAAGGAACACATGCAGCCATACATGAAAAATCTCTATTTTATATCAACTCTGCAACACATTTTTCTATTTATTCTCTGCTTATCATTTTCCTTGGTAGTAACTGGGGTCTTTTGAGTCACAGCTTCTGTGCCATGCTGATGGCACATGGCACACAAATGAAGCCACAGCATGAAAAAGACTGCAGGACATGATTATAGCAAAGAATAATTGGTCCATGGTCCAAACTAAATTTTAGCTTGCCACTCAGTGTGTTCCGTATTCATTACCATTCAGTGGAAGTGCCATACACCAAAAAAACAACAAAATTTTAGTCCTGGCACTAGAAATTCTCACCTGCAAGAAGGTAGAGCAGTCCACACCGGAGACAGAATAACTGTTGGAATGAATATTTAATGAATGCTTCAAGAGCTTTGCACAGGGAGGGAGGAGAACAAAGTCTGCCCTTCAAAGGCTGCTCTTGTGTAAGGTCAGTGCAATTTGTTTTACAAGTCTATTGAAATATAACAAACTCTCTCTTTATTATATAGGTAGTGCTTTTTTTCTTTAATTCGATGCTGCTGCAAGTCTGACCCAGTGAAACACCTGCAATTTTCTGTATCCTAAAGAAACACACTACATTTTAAAATAAATGGAGAAATACTGGTAGTCTTATTAGTAGTCAAACTTCATATTGTTCCACATTGTGTCTTACTTCAGGAGGAACATAATACAGTCAGTTTGCATGTCAGTGCCCAGGAACTACCTCAGCTTTTCATTTTCTCTATACCTTTCTGAGCTATAGCTACTGTATATTGATCTGGATACCCCTGATCCTAGTGTCTTGCAAAGAGTTCCTGGGAAATTAAGTGCCTCAGAACTGACATAATTTTGTGTATGAGAACCACAGAGTATCAGGAGATAAAGCAATGCTCTTTGGGTAGACAATAAAAGCACCACTGCATAAGATCATCACCTATCCCAGTTTACTGCACTATAATTTCAAGTCATAAAAATCTGATTGTGTCCATAATAATGTAAGTCCTAGAGTATTCTAAGTGCTATGAAGAACAGTCCCTTATTTATTTTTAAATCTGTTAGTCTTTATGTCTTTCATGCTTATCACTGGATTTCTCTTCATTTCCTGCCAGCTCAGCTGTATGCATGGAATACCTCAGAGACAAAAGAAAACTTCCATACCCAAGCACCATTCCCTTGGACTTTTTTCCTCAAAAGCCCTTTTTCAGGCAGCACCTCATTGCTGCAACAAATTAATCAACAAAGCTCTGGTCTGATAATGAAGTGCTAAGGATTTGCAAAAGCTCGAAAGGCATTACATCTACTACCTGAAAGAAAAATTAGGTGAGTGCTCAGTAAAGGAAAATTAGCACAGCAGCAGTGTCAGCCTTGCTCTGTAGCAGTAACTAGTGAAGTTAGTAAAGTCCCAAAACACTTCTGGTACATTTTTGGCCTGGGACAAATAGTTACCTCTACAGTTGTGCTTGAAAACTAAAGAGGAGATAGATTTTATATGAGAGCTTCATGGATTGTGGGTTGTCATTCTCCACAAGTTTGGTGAAACAACCAATTCTGAAAGACTGGCACCAACCAGATCTTTGTTAGTACTCTTAGAGGCTTAGATTCACATATAAATTAGTCCTTACCCTGCTTTCATCCTCCCTTTTTCCAAGTTTATAATAACTTCTATCATGTTCTGAATGAGCAATTGTGATGTTTATGCTGTTATTCATGTTAGTAAAGTCATTATGTTGTACTTTATCTCAAAACATTTTTGCATTTATTCACTGATGTGAGTTCTGTAAAGTAAGACAGACAAGATCTTCAGATGACAGACAGAATGGACAGATGTTCCTGGCTTTAAGCAGTAACAAGACAATGGGGAAGCACTATAAATACATAAACATGAGCATTTCCTGCATCCCTGCAGAAACATTCAGCATATGTCTCCTCTGACACTTAAAGCTCAAGCCAAACCTGTTATAACAATCAGTCTTTTAATGCTACACTGAGAGACCTGCTCATCTCAAGCTCCACAGCTATCTGGAGAGTCTGCAACCCCTGAGCAATAATGTACCATTGTTGGTCCAAGCTCTTATTCATGGAGATGGACAAAGCCCAAGAGACTTTTCACCACCAAACACACCAACTCAGTTCTTGCAGAATGGATACCTTGAGATTGATGCAGAGCTTGGCTTCTTGCAGGGCAGGCATTGCCAAAGGAGCTCAGTAATGACAGTGTTGCCCTGAATCCACTGAAGTTCCTCTGATTTTCTGTCAATTGCACTTACTGCAGCTGAAAGCAGAACCAGTGCCAAGTAATTTGCACCATGCACTTGGGAACTCAAGAACAAAAATGCATCCTCTGACCTTTTATCAGAAATTCACCTCCTAGCAGTAAAAAAGCGATGAAAAAAAAATAGTGTATGGTGAGATTTCTTATTAAAGCATCAACAAGCATTCCAAGTGCTTAACATGTACACAAACACATAAAAAATAAACTCTACTCCTAAGGTTTTCCTAAGTGAGACATTCTTTTATCTCTCTAGGAAATGTATTTCCTTTCTTTCAGCATAGTAGAATTACCTGAAGTTCATAGCCTTTTCAGGGCCACAATATTATTCATTAGAAAACATATATGCATTTGAGATTTCCCATTTAAAAATCTATAACAATATCAAAACCAGGTTGCTGCATGATTACAGGTTATTACTTAACAAATTTTACCCAAGTGAGGAAGAGATGTATTTTGTTTAGCTTCCCTGACATTTCAGATACCTGTAAATATGCAAACAAATAAAACCTAAAATGTAACTATTTTTCTTATGAAGCATATTGAGAGCATTCATCCCACCCATTTAAAAAGACAGCATAGACTGTGTTCCAGAAACGAAGTCCGGGCATAGTCAAGGCTCTGCTAGTTCTGGAACACTCACTCCATGAGAACTAACAGGAAGTCTAAATTACAATATTAGCATAGATAGTAAGGTCTCTCCTGAATTCAGGGTAATAAACCACCTTTATGTAGGGAGCTAGCAGTCCTTTTAACCATCACTCACCAGAACATTCATAGTTTCCATAGCAGAAAGCAACTGAAGTATTTCAAAGAGTCATTTTAGAGCTGCTGCCAGAAACTGGAGATGAAGGCTTTGCATTACCGGTATGGAAAACACAAATCTGGCATAGACCTAGTGTAAACTAACAGTAGCAAGGAAAGCAAGAGGCTGAAGTTCAAATTCCTTTTTTTGTTCCATTCTACCCTGCTTTGATATTGTAGTTTTTAAGCTGAATCACTGGAAAATAGAAGTTGGTCCCCTGCCTTAGAGTAAGTGTGTGTCTGACATCTAGCAAAATGACAATTTGGTCTGTGTTTACACTTTTGATATTACAGTACAAATGAGTAAGTAGTAAATACAATCATTCATTAAGGAGGTAATCTTTCTGTAAATCTCTTCTTAAGGAGTAGGTCTTTATATGAAAAATTTTTTCTGTATCTGCTAGCTAGGGACTCCATTAAAAATACTACAAGGAAGACTAAATCAACAAATACTTCTATAAATGTCCTGCTTACTACTAACAATCAGCTCCAACAGGAAGCTTCTGCCTACAAAATCTGTACTTAGAACACAAAAAATCAGAAACATCTTTTCCATTTTATAATGGTTAGAGGAATGGAGTTGGCAAAGTTAGGCTGATCTACAGAAAGAAGCACGGTAAGTTGTGCAGGGGAAAATTATCTTCATTCCTTAGACTAATTTCTGTAGTTAGAAAAAAAAAGACAAGTTTTCCTGCTTACAAAATTTTCAAGTTCTTCAGCATGCAGCTATTCTTTGTCATTATAAATCATATTGCATTATTGCCTTCTGTTCTTCTTAGTTACTTCTATAGAGAATAAATATTTATCCTATTGGCCAATACAGCTCCCTGAAAATTAATGCCAGCTACCATGTCAAAAATGCTGTTTATGGAATATGCTTTGTTTCTAACAGCACAAAAGTCTTTTTATAGCTCTATTAGATTAGGCAGATTATGCCTTTTTTGTACTGCTGTTGCCTAATGAAACCTTTCACAAAATTTTGCCATGCACTCTAAAACCACAGTAAGAATCATTCTCACATTATAAGATTTGTTACCTAAATAAATAAAACAGAGAGAATGAAAAATATGTTACAGATGGAATACTGACACAGGCTGATTTCCTCAAAAGTATTTTCCAAAGATATACAATAAATGAGTGACAAAAGGTCTGGTCCCCTCTTCCCTATTCAGTCTTAAACTTTCCTTTCTTTTTTTATTTCCTCTGCCTCATGTTAGTTTCTGGCACACATGAGCAAGATAACTATCACAACTATGATGTTATGCTATTATGTAGCACTATGGATGAATAAAAATGCAAGCTATAGAGTATATCAGTTTTATATTGTGTTTTCCAGTGTCACAGATCTCCACCCATAATCGTAGTGCATCACTGTTTCCATAGTAACAAGATAACATGAACTACTTTGGTGTATTCTGCTGTCTCTGAAAGAGTCCAACCTCAAGATGAGAATATCATATTGGACTTTGGAAATGAATTTTGATTTGTGCTTTTTATGCACAATATATCCCTGAATGATGTACCAACTTGAAGAGTGCAGGTATTTAATTGGATGATACTGAAGACATTACAGAGAGAAAAAAATAGGTTTTGAGGTGTGACAATAAGCTGCAAATGCTCTTATTTTTAAATATCAGGAGCTACAAGGCAACAGATCCTCATGCCAAATTAAAAAATGTTTACATCAAACTGACAGGAAGGCATTATGGGATGGTAGTGACATATAAGGCCCAGCAAAAGGCTGTAGAGAATTTTAATAGAGTAGTCCCAGAATAGCCCTGATGGCTGAGGAACAAACCATCATCTCACTGAAGCCTTCAGCTCATTCATAGTACAGGTATGCAATGCAATGGTAGCAAGCCACATGCCTGAACATCCCAGCAACTGAGACAGTGGAAATAAAAGAGCCCAACAAGAGGAGAGCAAGGTACAATGGAACCAAGAAATAGCAGCAGGAATCAAGGACAAGAAGCACTTGTGTGAAGTGATCAAAAACCTGCTGGCAATATTTACATGGTGACTGCAGAATGGAAGAGAGATGGAATGATACTACAAAGATAGGCAAGAAAAAAACTCAGCTACAAGGTGCAGACAAATCACACCCATCCAGGTGTAATTTCAGGAACCATTTCCACCACTCCTAAAAATTTGACCTGAGGTCCCACACAATCCCACACAAACTTTCTGCTGCTGAGCTACAAAGCCTAACACATAAGTTTACTTCCTTATCTCCTTTTTTTAATATTTTTCAGGATATCAGCGGTTTAAATTAACAGCTTGAATTGCAAAATTCACTGAATGGGTTGTAAAGCATGGGGAATTTTCTGACTGGCTCCCTGTGTGTCAGGAATGTGATTGAAATACCACAATATGACGTATTCTTAGAATTCAATTACTTTTATTATGTACTTTCACTGTTTATGTATTTTGTCTACCTTTTTATGTCTAAGTTAAATAAATTCAAAAGTTCTGTACAGTTAGAAGAGCCTTCCTCTGACTTCTAGAGATGTGCAAGGCTGAGCTTGTATTCTTCTACCATGTGTATCCCTTTTAATGGTTCAGACTTCAAGGGACTGACAGCATTTCTTCAGCTGACCAATAGCCTGAACAGTTTCTCTGTGCTCTAGCATGTACAATGGAAGGGGCCCGGCAGTGCTACCTCTCTCAAAAAAAGAATTAAGACGCAGTCACATTTTTCCACAACAGTCCTGAATGTCAGCTCCTCATTTGTGTTGAATGTTGCTAAATCCAGATGGGAGCTTCACGCTGCAGGAGCAGCAGCCCCTCAGAGATGAGGTCAGCAGCCACTGGAGAGCACAAAGGGGGAATTTAATCAGTCAGTCCACAACCAGTTGAGAAGAGATTAAATTGCCTCCACTAAAACACTGGCCAACCCTTACTGCAAGGAAAATCTTCAGTTAAATGTTTTTTTCTTCTCTCAAAACTTTGCTTCACATCATTTGTAGAGGAACCTGGGGAAACCTTTGTAAAATCATGAGAGCAGGGGATTGACTTGTGTGTAGCTGTACGGTCTACTGTGCAATAGTTTTCCCCATAAAATATCCTGTTCTGCTATTCTTGTTTCATTCAGGCTGGTGGGGACTTGGGTGTCTCTAAGACAAAGACGAGCAAAAGACAGACCCACAGACTGCAAACTGAGTTTCAGTGATAATATTTCTCAGGGGCTGGTTATGTTCCTGAGGTTTAAACACCACTCAGTTATCAAGAGGAGTTAACTGAAGATAAGTAAAAATGTGCATCTGAACAAAAGTGAGATTTCCACCAAGTTATCCAGCGATCTCACTCCTATCTCAGTGAGCCAGTCCTCTGACCTTCCCTGTGAGAGCTTTTCTTCTTCTTCCCTCACTGCCAGCTCTGAGACTCTTTCATCCAGAGGTGTCTGACATTTCAGATCACCTGGTTTACAATGACTTTTGCTCTAGCACTGCTCAGGTTTCTAGGGAGTTCAGAAATAACCTTATGTTACACAGAATTCATTCAAGCTTTCAACCCCAGCACCTACCAGATATGGTACCTCCCCATAACATAGATCTTCATCTCCATCCTCAGTCTCCTGGCGCTCAACTTCCAAAGCCCCATAACTATTGTACAAGGGCAACTGGGAAAGTAGTGGGAGGGCCGAGAGGGGTTTCACTTGTCTCTCCCAGGAGGGACCTCTGTCCATTCCCCCCTGTCCCTTAGATCCCCTCCTTCTGCCTGATGACAGGAGAGGAGAGGATCCTCCACTTCTTGTGGAGCCTTCACCAGCTGCATTTGTCCAGGGTATGGCTCCACCAATCTGTTTCCTTCTCGCATTCCCTGTTGCTTCTTAATTTTCCCACCTCGTTCCTCAGCTCAGCCACCTCTCTGGGCAGATCCTTCGTCTGATCACACCGCACATGGGCGGTGTCTCCGGCTCCCTGCGGTACAAGTGCGGGGCTCAGGCGTTCGCTGTCGCCAGACCTCGGTCCGAGTTCCCCACGGGAGGGGACATTCACGGCTCGCTGGGTCCCGCACACCCCCCAGCTGCGGGCCCGGCTCGCTCCGCCGTGACTGCCGATACCCGATAGCTGCCGATACCCGATAGCTGCCGATACCCGGTGGCTGCCGATACCCGATAGGAAACAATCCGTACTCGGCGCTGCCGCTCTCTCGTCGTGATCTCAGCGTAGCTCCCGCTGTCGCCGCTTTTAAATTTCCCTCTGTTTCCCCGGCACGCCTCCAGCCATGTCAGAGTCCCGGCTTTCTCGCGATAGATGACGATTCCCGACTGTTTTCGGGTCTCGCTGCTCTCTCTCGGGCTCCCCTGCCTCTGGGAACGCCCTCGCTCTCGATCTATCGCGATTTTCTAAAGTCAGAGCGCTCGCCTCTGCAGCTGTCTCTCGTTCGTGGCCTCTCTCACTTAGGTTTGGGTGGATTTTGGACAGTGCTGATTTTCAAGCCAGCCCATTTGGTTCACTTTCTGCATTACACTGACTCTACATCACTTGGCCCCCAATTATTCTTCACTTTAACACTGGTTTTGGGTCTGCTCCTGGTCACAGATGAGAGTCCTGCACTACTCCCCAAATCCCTGCTTGCTTATTACCTGTGTTTCGTTTCTTTCTCTTTGGGGAAAGTAATGGGGAAAGTTTTGTTTTCATCCCAAGTGTTTCAGCTGCAGACAAGATAAAGTAGCTTTCCTTCTTACTATTACAGTACCTGGGATGTGAACAACAAACTGAAACAAGCAATGAAGTGGCCGTATCAGAATCCCTGGTGTGGAACAAAGTAATTGCTTCCTTTCTTCAGGATTCCCTCTGGTGACTTCACAGTGTCTATGAAATCTGGATGCAGTGGTTGCACTGTTAGACATCTGTACAGCAATGGTGAGGAATGGGTACCAAAAAGTGTTCTTTCAGCTAGAAGGAAACAGGCATCACGGGATGAAATTCATTTAACAAATTTTAAACGTTTGTTTTAGGCTGAGGTGAGTAAAATCTTACTTTTCAGGGATCAAGTTTTTGCAGAACTGGGATGTTTTTTGAGGGCACTATGTTGACCTAATTTCTTCAAAGTGGATCAAAAGTAGAAATTATATGTCAGACATTTAATTCTAGAAAATTAAAAAAAAAAATAATACAAATGCTTGTATTAAGCACTTAAATGGTTCAGGGCACAGTTCTCTGGAAGAAATAACACCATGTGATGAAAAATACCATCAGTAAGTGAAGAATGCACTGGGGGACACATTAAGAGAACAACAAAGTATTTTAAGACATAGTTTAGACCCTGCCAGTTATGGAAAACAAGGTAATCATAATCTTTCTATGTTTCATGGTTTCTTTCAGTAGTATCCTCTTCTAACCAGAACAAGAAAAAATTCCAACTAAAGCCAAATAAAATTGCCCACCCAGCTCTTTTTCTTACCCTTACTGAAACTGCAGGTCATTGTCTTGCACAGCTGGAAATTTCTTACTCACTAAGGGCTCCGTAACCTCATGTAAGTAATCCTCCACAGAAAATGGAATAATTTCTCACTAAGATTATGCCAGTCCTCAAGTTACATAAGAAGCCCTGTGTATATTTTCCTGCAAGTCCGTTAGAAGTGAACTTGCTCTATCCATCTGTCTATTTATCTACCTACCTTGTAAGAGGATTTATTGAATAAGGAAGAGTAGGGGACCATTTGTATAGAATTTCTTAGAAGTTTTGCTTGATAAAGTTTAGAATTCTTTGTATATCTCCTTGCAGTGTCTTACTGGGATGTTCCTAATTCAGTCTGTGCCACAAGAAAAAAAAATTCATAGGTTTGAAGCTGTTAATATCACACTGAACTGCAAAGAGGGACATATAAAGAGATATCGCAGATATACACTCAACATTCCTCCTCCTCTTGTCTCAAAAGCATCAGTTTTGAACATTTTCATTTCAGAAAAGGTTTCAAGCATTATTTGTGTTTTGTTGATTAGGAAAATTAGACTTACACTTAACCAGCTCTTTAGCCAAATGCTTGTTAGAGACAAACACTACCTCATTAATCTACCTGTTGTTTAGAGAACATAATCAACTTGCAAGCAGGAGAGCACTACTACGTCTCTAAAATAAGCTCAGTTTCCAAAATCCTTTAAGATGTAGCAATACTCCAGAGTAATAAGCTGTCAAATTGACAAAGGAGTCTGTGCTGTCCAGACTTTGCACTGGATGTCACTTATCCCCTAATCCTCTCTGACAAGAGGGAGGAAAGATTCATGCCAGCCCTCAGGACTCTGCAGCACATGCCTGAGAGCTGGCAGCTCAGGGGTAACTCACACTGCTCACTCCTCCCAAGGAACATAACTCTCCTCAGCTATCAGCTCACTCAAAGACCACCCTGATTACTGAGTAAGACTGAGAAGAGAAGAAAAAAAAAAAAAAGTACTCTTCCTAAAACTATCAAGATAAAACTTTAAAACTAATGAGTATTACATTGGAAAAAAAAAAAAAAAAAAGAAAAATTATATTATGCATCCTCTCTGGACTGATATTGTATCAGTTCTCACTAGGAACTTAGTCTTTTTCCCTAAAGAAGTTTCCTGTTGTTGTTTTTCTAGAAGCCATTTCTTTGCAGCTAATACAAGTAACTTTGAATGGCTTTTCAGCTCAGCCCCAATACCTGCAGACTCAGTTCTCCTTAATGTCTGATTAATTTGTGGATTTCCCATGTCTTTTCTAAAGATAGGTTTTCACAATATTGGTAGGTGAAGTCTGTGCTAGCTTCTTCTTATGGGGTTCCACCATTCTGCACCTGGAACCTACTTTTACATGACCTAAGTTTTCTTCTCAGAGTGTAAGGGAGAATGGAGGGTCAAATACAGACTGAGTACAAGAATAATCTTTTTATACATTCTCTCAGTATCTGGCAACTAGAGGTGTAGAAACTTCTACTGAGGACTGAATCAGGACAATCTAGTAGCTACCTATATATGTGTGTATGCATACATAAATATACATATAAAAATATAGAATCTGCATAGGTTTCTGGTCTCTGTGACTGCTAAAATGTTCTATGTATTGTTTTGCCTTCTTCCTGCTACATGATAATTTCAATACTTTTACTTGTATAGTAAAAATTTTGGAAGATGATTCCCCATCACCTTCACTGGTCATGGTCATGACTTTCTAGCCCTCTGTCATATTCACACTGCCTCTAATTGAATGTCTTTTCTCTGAACAAAGAAGTCTTATTCTATTTACTGTATCTTCATGTAGACACCTTTTTCACATTTATTGCCACACCTCTTGCTCTTCTGTCTAAATATCCTTGCTGCTGTATATAATTTTTCAGGGGGGTATCAAAACTATTGGTAGTTTTTAAGATGTGTGTTCACCACTGATTTACAAAAAAACATAAGGCTGGGTTCTTATCTTCTGGTCTCTGCTTCCCCCCTGACAGTGTAAAATCATCACGAAAACAGCAAGCTGAGCAGGATCTGCTCAGAGCTAGCTGGTTGGAAATACTCAGAGAAAAGAGATGCCACTACTAAATCAAACCCTTCTCTGGGGTTTTACAAACTCCAGATCAGGATTAAAAAACACAAAACCTTTTCATGAGGAAGACTCCATGGCATCACACACATCACATTGTATGCAAAGCACTCACTGGATCTGAGAGATCTCTGGTTCTGCCATCCTTCTCAGCTCCAGAGGAGCACTCACAAAGCTTCCACATGCATCTCCCCCCAAGCGAACCTTGACTGGTCAGGGTAGAGTTCAAGTCTCCCTTTGCTCAGTGGATCCTGGAGGTATTTTTATAAGTAGAGCAACTTTAAACAAAGGAATAGAGAGTGTCTTCTCTTCAGATTAGAGCAGTAACAGGGAACTTTCTTGAAAGGTAAGAAACTAAACTGTGGTTTTCCAAATGCTGGTCAAAAACTCCAGCTAGTGAGCTGCTATACAAAGGGAAAAGAGTGCTCATACTTCCCAGCTTTGTTAAAAGGTGAGGGGAAAAGCCAAACTAAAAACAGTTGCTCCATTTTTACATTCCCTGATCTCTCAGGTTTTTTAATAGGGACCTTGTAAAACATCTTAAGCCAAAATATTGGAGTACTCAAATGTTACTCATTACTGCTTGAATTCTCAACTTAAAAGCCTTATTTTTGTAAATGCAGGAATAAAAATGGACAATCATACACTATGCAGTGACGCTCTTTCAAGAAAAGAAAAGCAAGACATTCTTTCCTGGTTTTCCTGGCATATATGGGCTTCAAAAGTCAAGTTTCTACCATCGTATAGCAGCAAGAAAATAGGGGCATTTCATCCAGCTTGACAAATTGCAGAGTCTAGCAACAGGAAAGACAGGAATTTTTTTCTACCTTTCTTTTTGCTTTGTTGGTAAATTTTTCCTCTAGATATTGGTAATGGAGAAGGTAAAAAAAAAAAAAAAAAAAAAAAAAGTGGGCTTCAGAAGAAATAGGGCTTTGATCTCAACGAAGGTAGAAATCAGCACAGAGAGCACACATATCATTAGGTCAGGGGAAGTGATGTCATACTCATAACGAGCAACAACAATACTTCTGAAAAAACAAAAACTTAAAAAAATGCCTCCTAGTTATTAAATCAAGGTGTATGTTTGCATGTTAACTGCCTCCAAGCAATCTTTTATATTAAACTACTTTACGTGCAAGACTTCCAGATCATTTACAGGGCAGGTACTTAGCAAAATAGGGGCTTTCCAAGTGCCTGAAAAGATTGTCTGACTGATTGTCTGTCTACAGGTTTTCTTTTAAAGCTATTTTAAGTATATGATCCCATCCCAGCTATTTAACTCAGGAACCTGTCAATTACACGCTGCCTAATTGAACTCTGGGATACTTTAGGATTGTAAGCCACAAAGCATATGAACAAAAATGTGAAAAAAGGGGTTTGTGCTGTGATTTGATTCTTCAGACTCAGTTTGAAAATGTCAAATTTCAGCTTTCACAACCCCATTGAGACTTAGGGACTAAACTGGGACAATCACCAAAAAAGGGGGGAAAAGCTAATTTTTTCTTCCCCTTTCAAAAGGCAAGAGGAGGGTTTTAATACCAGTTACTTGCTGGGGTAGAGAGCAAAGTCTGAGGGTGGGGAGAGTACAGTGAAAACTGGAAAAGGGAAACATATGAGTCAGTTTTTGTACTGCTGAGCTAGTAAATTGATGAATGACTGTGTGACATCTCCTTCAGAGACACTGCAATCCTGCTTTCTCTTTCTCTTGTTTGATTTTTTTCTTCAAAAGGAAAATATCGTATACCAAATAGATTTAGAGGCTAAATAAGGGAAAATACCTCTGGAACAGATTCTACAAAAGGCTAGAAATAAATTGTGTATTTCACAACGGTTGGACTGTGGTTCTGAGCCAAAACCCCCTGAGGTTAAGTGAAAATCTCCTTGATTTCAACAAGCTTTGTGCCAGAGCCTAAACCACAGCATTTTACAGAAATGAGAGTGGAATTACCTATCTTGTATTAAATGAATTAAAGATACCTATTTAGTCAGCATACAAATGGATCTGCTTTGTCTCCATGTTTATTGACTGACTGCAGAAACACGTGTGACCTCAGCTGTTGTATAACCTTAGGACTCCACCAACTCCAGTGGAGAGTGTTAGTGGGGAGATCTGAACCATAAAGAAGAGCCTTTACACAGTAAATGGTCATTCACCCTCTTAAACACTGTCAAATATGATGGACTGAGCTCATAGTATTAGCTATTGAGCAGTTACCCTGAGGAAGAAAAAACATCTAACCACATATGCTCATGTAGCAGGTGGTTTGCAATGATGATCATCCCCAAATATTGTCTGAAATATGCCTGGCACTCTCATTGATATTTAAGGACTAATTGAGTGTTAATTCTATTGACCTTATTTGCAGACACTCTGCTATCCTGGGAGCATTAGTGACTTTCAAGCAGCACATTTTACATAACTGTCTACTGAATGTTTCTCTTTCGGTGATTTTTTTTTTTTTTTTTTTTTTTTTTTATTTTTATTTTTACCTGAGGCATTTCAGTCATGTAACTTCAGCAATCAATTTTGGCCCAAAGCAGCATGGGCTCCAGTCACACAGAAGCAAGTATTTGCAAGCAAGTTTGCTGTTAAAGCACCAGGGAGAAGAGTGAGTCCACAAAAGCTTAAGAAATGGGAATCTGAGTTGAATCATCACACAGTCAGCTAAATTACTGGCCCTGTAATTAGCCTTTTTGGAGGTCTCTTAAATTTTTAATCCCTTTGCTGGTTATAATTGCTTTATTGAATCTAAATTAATCCAGTGCTTTAAGAAAAAAATCGTGAAATTCTAATGACTACATAAAACTAAAAAAATAAAAGACAGAAACTACTTTATTTGAGACCTAATTTAGATTAGACTCTGCTGAAACAATTAGTCTTGGGAATGGTATTTTTCTCAGAATTTTGCTGGGGGAGGGTTAAGTTGGGAGATGGAAAGGGGGGGGGCTAATGTTTTATTTACACAGAATATGCAAAGTAGTTGTATTTAAAAATTCACTAGATTGGGAGTATTCACTGCATATGGAGAGGAAGTGAGTGCCAGATCAGGACTGGATCCATTCCAGGAAAGAGCCAGAGGTTAGACATCTGTAAAGTGCTGGATGGGATGGAAGACAAACCTAAAACACTTCTGTTCATTGCACAGCTAGGCTATTTCCCAGCCATTCATCTAGTTAGGAATTTCCAGAACAAAATCACTGTATTTTAAGATGGTCATTTACATATTTTGCAGTGCACTGAAACTTTATTGGGTCCCTAAAGGACTAACTTAACCTGAACATAACACTATCAAGATACTCTAGAGTAATCAGGTTTTATCTGACCCTGTCTGGGATAGAAAAAAAATTATCATCCAGGTGTCTGGAACTTCCAGCACTACCAGGAATTACCTTCTTATCCCACAGCACTAGCCTCATCAGATAAGGAGGAGGATCGATGGAAAGAGTTGCAGATAAAAGGGGACTAGGGAGAAGAAAAAACATGTTGAGTCTTAATTGAGCTTTGTGAGGAAGCAGGAGGATTAAAACATAGTTGGCTGGGTTATGATTTATTCTCTGTAGTGGTCTGTGTTTGCAGTGGATTGAAATGTGCTCTTGTTCCTAATATATATTTTATACCTTGTTTATCAAGCGTGATGTCAAGGATGAACAAATTTAAGTTGAGGGTTAACTCTGACACTTCTTTAAAGCCAGTCTTACAAGGCATTACTTTGTAAAGCCCAGTGAGCATGTTAACATCTTCTGAGCTATTACAGCTCATTCTACTCTGATATGGTGTTTCAGTGTGGTACCATAAACACTGAAATGCATCACGCTGTATATAATCACTTATATACATTATATGCAATCTTGATTCCCAGTGCTTCCCCAAGAAATCATCTGACTGAGCACAAGAAGAGAATTTGAGGTTAAATTTGGAAAGAGAAGGAGGAAAGACAATGGAAGCACAAAACAATGGAAATGCAATCATCTTCATTTTTCTCCATACACCTTTAAAAGTAAGGAGAGATTGCCAAACTTGGAGGGGCTGCAGGAAAGAACCAACACAATGAGCAGAGATCACCGATAGCAAGTCTCCAAGGATTCATAAATAATTGTAACTGCTGACACATATTTCGTATTTCAGTTCCTGTTTGTGGAATATTTTGCTACATTTAAGAAAATGTCCAGAGATTTCATGGTTACGTATACTTATAAAATTCCATATTCGAATGTGCAGATATGAAATTTGTTTTTTACAAATTATTTTTTGGATCATTGAGACTCCCAGCAGTATACACCACTGCTAAGAGAAAAGGAGTGTTTGAAACTAGCCCAATGTACTTTAGTGTCCAGTTACCCTCTGGAAAGCAAGTGTGTAATAAAATCCCATCTTTGAAATACAGCTCTGTATCTCTTACACACAGCTGAAAAACTGCTACTTCACCAATGAAGCAGGACAGCTGCTCAGAAGCATACTATGTTTCCACATTCTATTCTCTTCGCTTGTTATGCCACTCTTAGTAATTATACATTTATGAAGCTTTTAGCCAAACATATTTTAATTCGTACACAGAGAATTTTATGACATGTAGCTATCAAATGATCCATTGATATGACACTCTTTTTTTCCCCATGATTTCCAAGTTCATAATAATTTAAACAAACAACAAAAAAAAATCAGGTTCATCTTGGTGTATGCCTCAAAGTCCACATATGTACTACATTTGATGTCATTAACATGTTGAGAACAATTTTTTTTTAGTCCTTCTTCACGTTTAATATGGAAGGGGGAAAAAACCAAATCTGCTGAATCAATAACTTGCCTTCAGGTATTAAGCAATCTTTTTCACTATTATTTTAGAATTACTTTACAGGGAAATGAGTAAACACATTAAAATGTATTAAAAGACAATTCATCAGCATCCTTATTTCTTCTTCCAGAATAACAGTCCTCAGTGTCTCATTTGGTTCAAGTTATTTTTAACTGCAAGCACCTCTTGAGGACTTCATCCATAGCATCACCAGAGGAGTTTGTTCTGTACCAAGCATAGCCTTTAGCATCTGTACCACACCAGCCACCTCCATCTGAAGGAAAGGTAGGAAAACACTGCTCTGGCCTGATCATGCATTTCTCAATGATCCAATACCTGGGCAAGACACATACATTAACAATATGAAGTAGCACTAATTAATAGACACAGTATAAAAGGCCAAATCCATAGCAGAAAAATTTCTATGGGTTCAGGAACATGCCTGTGTCAGAATTCAAAAAGAAAATGAAGAGTCATGAGAAAATACTTTTAAATGCTTTATTAACAAGAGAAAAATTGAAGAATGTGTTAACAACACAACATGGTTAATTACTTGCAAATGGCCCAAAGTGTTGACTCTGAGACAGGATATGGGGAGCAAAGAGATATCTTTATTAGACTGACTACTAGTTAAAAAAAAATTAAAAATAGTTGTCTTCAGGAACACAAACCAAGCTCCTAAGGCAGATGCTTGTCTATTTTTTAGCTATACTCATTAGATGAATAAAAGAGATTGCCTTTTACCCAGAATCTTTCCTTACACTCTTAGTCTATCCTAATTACAGCATTATCACTATATCTTAAAAGCATTCAATGATCTTTTTGCTTCAGCTTTCACTTAAAATATAATTTTTAATGTCATCCCACTAAAATCATTAACTCAAGATTTAAACTCAGGCTACAAAAAGGAAAGAGTAATGGTAGAATCCACCTGAATAATATAATAATTTTCAACTTGGCTAGGTCTGATGTAATACAACACTGAGAACACAGAAAGCAAGTTTCAGAGCCATCAGAAATTATCTACAGCGATTTGAGGAATACAGATTCCAGGAGACTAGAAAGGGCATTTACTTTTAAAACATCAAAAAGGATAAGAGAACCTAACTTCAATCGTCAGAAAAATATCACAACAAATAATGAAAAAAGTCTGCTTGGAAGAATCTGGAATATCAACAGGATGTAAGTAAGAGCCAAGATGAATATTTTAATAAATAAATCATGTCAGGACAAATTTATTTCTCTCTATGGTAGATTAAAGCCTTAAGGATAGAGAAGAATAAATACTGTCATGCACCTGGATTTTTGCTTTTGACATCTCACAGGACATTGCCATAGACAAGTGGATTTAAGGTAGGTGGTTACTTGGGAAAGAATAGTTATCAGTAATCCATTTTCAAATGGGCAAGATACACCAGGTCAAGTTCTGCAAGTATCTGATTGTATGACATATTCCTTAATGAACTGGTAGATAGATTGAGCTGCTTTTTCTATTTTTAAAAAACACTAAGATGAAAAGACTTCAGAACCTTTTGAGTGAGGAATATATATTTTAAATTATCTTGGTGAGCTGTAGAAATCTGAATTCAAGTAAGTAAATAAATTCACATGCACATGCACAAGTAAAATTAGGTGCACAAATATAAGTTTCAGAATGACTGGCAAGACAACCACAGTGTAGAAAAGGACAACACAATTAGAATGGGTGACAAACAAGTAATAAAATCATACTATAGACTATCGTACTATATACTTCATAGGAAGCAATCATGCTTGGTTAGGGTTCGTTGTATGTTAAGTACATAAAACATTTCTTCCACTCTAGTAAGATTTGGTAATCCTTTACCTGGTTCACTGTGACCACAGCAGGTTATAGCAGGTCAAGGAAAACATGACCAGCTGGAGAAAGTCCCAAAACCCAGAAATAATTGTGAACTTTCAAAAGAAGTGATCTAGCATGAGACTTTGCAAGAAAGGGGCTTGCTTAATCCAGGAGGGAGAGGACTAGAAGGAGATTTGATAATGGTTCTCAAATTTACAGAAAAATTCTTTAAGAAAGAATATAATGAATTGTTTTCCATAAGCCCTGAAAAAGAGAAAAGATTGCAATAAGAGAGAATTAGGTTAGAGGTGAGAGAAATGCTTCAGTGTGAAAGGCCAACTAAGCAGTGAGTAATAGTTCTACGGAAATTTTTCCTGCTTGCTAGAAATTTTAAGGAGGAGTAACTCAAACAACAGAACTGGGTTTTGATCCTGCTTTGGAGCAAACCTTTGAGTTAGTGGATCTCATACATAATGCTCAGAAGGTGTATCAAACTGTATGCAACTTCATACCCTTGTTCTACTGCATAAACTATGGTGCATATGACTCTATGAAAGCCACTATAAGTCAAATATCAAAACTGAAAGTAAAATGATTGCCATAAACAAGTATTCAGAATTCCTTTAACTAGGAGGCATGCTTCAGCAGAGGAGTAAAAACTGAAGATATATGTGCTTTTCACAGTTTTTCCAAATTTTTCCTTTTTTTCCAAAAAAGACCAGAGTTTAATTATTAATTGCACCCACTGCATTTGTAAGCAGTCCATATTGTATTGGCTTTTTTAAGGTGCTGCATACTCAACAATTTTCTGTTTCTTCACATTCAAAAGTAAATAAAATAAAATCAATTCCTGTATCCTGCAGCTCTTAGCTGCACATAATTTCAGCAATATCAATTCCTATAACTTTCTTTTCCAGTCACTCTGACTTTTCCAGTAGGTCAGTATTTATGTAATACTGTTAATTATATTTGCAACATACAAAAATAATTGTGAACAAACCTGTATGTTTCGTATATGTACCAGCATACTGTATAGAGGTAGGTCTTTTAAGCAGTCTAGATGATACTCCCTCTAAGTTTCTCAGAGAGATAAAATAATGAAAACTATATCTTGGGCCATTGATAGTCCAAGTGGTTCCCTGTCTCATTGACAGCTAAATTGAAATAGCAAGAGAGAGAGTTTGTTATAGCCTTCAAGTTTTTCTCACTTGCTTTAACATTTATGTGAGGAATAACATAGGGATGTTTAATTAAGCCTATGTTGTACTTCATTTCCATTCATGTGTGCCTTAACAGCACACATGCACTGTTAAAGAGAGCTTTCCATATGGCTGGAGAAGTACCATTGAGATCAATAGAAATTCTGCACACAAGGCTGGGGAGGACCAAGTCCAACAACAGTGAGAAGTCAATGTGCTGAGCTTACTCTCACTACTCAGGACTATGTCTGAAAGTCTTTCTCTTTCATAAAGCACTTTTCCTATTCTTGAAAATACAGAGGAATAGCAAAGTATAACTTTAACTGCTTTTAACTGCTGTTAAAAGCAATTAATATTTTACCTGCCCCTTCTATTGTGCACTGTTAAAACTCACAAGTCATTCACAAGACTTAATGCACATTGGCATATGTAAACAAGAAAAAGTGTTCACACAATCAGACTTGTCCATATAGATTCTCGTAATTAGAACAAATATATGTATACACATCTTTTCTAATGTAAGTGATCTACTAGGAACTTGTTTTCTCCTCATAAAATGTAACACTTTAAGAAAAGGATATTTGAGAAAGTTTCTTTACTTCATTGGTAGGATTTCTCCAAAATCAGTGACATCAAAAAAAAATATTTGAGAGGGATTCTGAAGTTATTTTTAGAAACAAATACACATACTATACTTTCTGACAGTAAAAAGAAAACTTGTGGTGAGCTGTACAAAACCACAACCTACTGCTTCTCTGATCATTGTTCCTTGTTCCCAGTTACTGGACCACATGCCAAAACAGCTAAGAAGACAGGGTCCAGGAATAATTGTGTTGGTGCTTTAATGCTGCCTCTGGGTCTGTCACATCATTACACTGCCCCTGTGCTGCCTGTCTTCCTCATCTTCCTGAATGCCATTTCCTTTCCTTTCAACACTTTTTCCTATTATTTGTCTCTATTTTATCCATTCATGAATAACATGCCACGGAAACTCTATACACCTGCTGTACATAAGGTGTATATAGTAGACCTTCAAGCTGTGAGTGCAGGTTTTGTTCAGGTGGGGAAATGGATTTCAGAAGCACATGCCTGCTGGCTCCAAAAAGCAAACCTGGAGCCTTGCTGCTGAAATGCAGCCAGTGCACATCCAGCCTGCTTGGGTTTCAGTCTGAAGCCTTCACAAATAAACATGACACCCTGTTAGTCAAGCACTCATTTCCTATCATAAATAAGATGTTCTTTTCTATTTTCCTAACTGGATCCTGGATCAATCTGGAAAACTCAGAACTGGCTTCAGATTTCATATGCCCTGTTCAGCTCAGGAAAGTTTAGTCTGCTATCTGGAAGCAACTGGAGGATATTCAGGGTTGAATTCAGTTTGAGTTTTGCATTCTGACACTGAGACAAAAATGGAACTTTGAGTCTTTAAGGGGTGCGTGTGTCTATACATCTCAGACAGAAGACTGCTGAGGGTGTCTGGAATACCCTTTGTGCCACCAGAGCAAAAGTGTTTAGGTCACTCCCAGCATATCTAGCTTCCTATGGGTACACACAAAGATAAACCTGGGCCACAGATTTTGTGGCATGTAATAAGACATCTATCATTCAGTCTCCTATTTTTCCACACTATGCAGATGATATGAGCCTACCATGTGACCCTACATCAGATACAGGGTCTCCTCACAAATGGCAGGGAGGAGGGGAAGATATCAGTGTCAGATGCACGCCCCATGTTTGTCAGCTCTCCCCACTCGTTCCCAAGTGCTGATGTTTCCTGAACTTGTAAACAGAGGCTGAGCCTTCACATGGGGGAAGGATAAGGTGTCACAGAGATGTTTATTGGTGCAGGGAACCCTTATTAGGCAAACTGTGGGGATGCCATCACTGCCAGCCCAGCAACTGAGTCTCTGCAAGCCTGATGGTGAGTACAGGTGGTAGAGCACAAGGTTCCCTGGAACAACAGTGACATTGCCCTTAAAGCTACAGGGGATGTCTCAGAGACACACTCACAGATGTAGCCTCCCCTCTCAAGGGTTTTAAGGCAACCCTGCTGCAAGATGTGGGAGGGTGGACAGTCAGGACATTAGGCCTTAGTGATGCTTTCAACAGTGCTTCAAGTTACTGGGTTTTGAGGTCCAGCTATCAAGCAAACTATCTTAATCACCCCATTTGTAAAACTGTATTATATCATCCTGTATAAAAAGGGGCTTGTCAGCAAGAATAAGATCCCTTAGGGCAAATTTGCAGTTAGCACTGGCATGGTGTGCTCTCGGCAAGGTGCTGGGCCTCCCTCTCCTGCCTGGACATACTGGCATGGTGTACCAAAGTGAAGAAATGAAACAACCCAGACAGGGAAGGAGGAGTGAGAAGGTGTAACCTGGCTTCCTACCTTCTTGGCCTCAATTTTGATCCATGGATCACAATGTGATGTGGTAGGTGATCCACTGAGCTAAGAAACCAACCTGCATTCTCATTTATCTGGACACAAGACACATATCCAGAAGACCAAAAGGTGGGTGTTACATATTTTCTAATCTCTTCAAGTGGCTTCACACCATCCATTGATAGCTTGTATGTCACAAGTACAGACTTTCTCCAGTGACAAGAAACATTTGTTATCCTGAAGGCCTAGTATTCACACTGAGAAAAAGGCTGTAGTAGAAAAAGACTGTTGTAGGAATGCCAGCAAAGGCTATGTATGTATTGACAGACTGAAAAGTAGTAACAAATTGCCTTCTCAAAAGTATTACAAATGCACATTAGCAACCATTAATATCACACAGTACAGATGACACTTCTGTCTCCAGAATGTCCTGACCTGAATCTATCTTTATTCACTACACTAATGAAGATGGAGTAATCTCTGGAGACTCTGAGCATAAAAAGGCAAAGTGATGTGTCCACAGTAGGTAAAACAGTGATTCAGAAACATCCTTGCTCATCCCATTACTATGCCTGTTAAGCAATATTTATTCACTTTATTAACAGGCTGAGAGATCATGGGAATTAATCACTGTGATTAATTGTGTTTACAGATTAAATGTACATCACAGATTCTGTTTATTACATCTGGGTTTGGGGAGAAATCATACATTGCATAGAATGACTGTGTCAGTTCTGCTGGAAGCCCATTTCTCACTGCTCAGCTATAAATAGTGCTCACAACACATGTGAAAAGTATCACACTCCATTCTGAGGTGGGAAATCGCTGGAGAAAAGTGTTCTGGTAAACAAGCCCTTCCTGATGGCTGTCTGAATAATTGGCAGTGAGTGCAACTCCTGGATTGCTCTGCTGACAAAAACTGCCTTGCTTCTCCCTGCTACTAAAGCAATGCTCGTTGTCAGGGAAGGCTGAGACTGCTCATACAAAAACTGAGGAATCTTGGTGTTGGCCTTAAAAAAATCCAGCCAAAACTGTAAGTCTTTAGCAAACCATCTCCTGCGAATGGCTCAAGCGCTTGTTGCAGCTCTCACCTCAGCTGATGCCACCACCTTCCTGCCAATACTCACCACAGGCTCAGTGGTGGCTCAGACCTGTATGGCCAACTAAATAGATGTTTTATTGAGTTAGAGGTTCTCAAGGATGACAGTTTTACAGCCTCAACACAGTTCAGTGCTCCTGAGAAAGACTTTACCTGTATCTCATTAGAGTCTGCTACAGCTTAAAGACAAGTTGTGCTGTCCTCCAAAAATATGGAGAAAAAATTACTCATTTGCATACTTCTTCATTTACTTTTGAACATCCTAGACAAGTTTGCTATGCCTACTAACAATAATGTATAGTTCAAGACTGTTGTGTTCCTGTATTGTCCTATTCCAGAAAGTTTATGGGATGCAGGAGTGCTTCATCTAATCATTACATGGAAAGTATGTTTAAGAGACCACATACCTCTGTTCAGCAGTGTTACACTGAACCTCCAGTACCTGCATTGAACAGAATTTAATGGTCTATTTTCCCCCCTTCAGTTAGCACATTCACAGTGCTAACCCATGTTCCACGAGGTATCCCTGCCAGGGGGCCTGGGAATTCTTTTAGTTTCATGCATTAATCCATATTGTCATGAGCATAAAATATGCCAGCTGACTCTGCTGTTAGTAAACAGACCATGAAATGGATAGAAATTCTGTTTGTCAGATATATTTATGCTGCAAGCAAACGTAATAAGGCATATTCATATCATCCCCCTTGACAGCTTGCACAACTCACCCCTCAGAAGTGCCCACCCCTTTCCATGGACTCCATGAAGAACACAGACTCCAAAACTTTGGTGCAACAGATTGTATCTCAGTCTGATATCTGAAGTAGACAGTGAGTCAGTCTTGCATTAACACCAACATAAGTGCTTATCTCAGCACAGCACTTTTCGTTAATGCAATTTTTGAGCAAGATCATCCACAACAAACATTCCCTAAGCATTCAGGCTGCAAAAAACTCAATTGTGCAAACATTTCTAAAAGAAGCAACTCAGTCCTGATTGAAATAAATTTGATTTAAAATCTAAGTGAAGGTACAGGAAATAATTCTCAGTCTTCATAATAATAATTACAATGAGGCACCTAAAGCAAAATTCTTCATTTGAAGTCACTGGTCAGTATATACACTCTTTACATGGTTAAACTGGGTTTCACAGTATACATAACATAGTCTGAACTTCTTTGGAAATATCCAGGTCTTCACAGAGAGAACCTGTTTAGTTAACGTTGACATTTAGAATATGCTATTTGTTTTCCTTCTCCTTTATATTTGACAGTTACTGCTGAAGAAAGGACTTTGATATAGCCCATGACATGACTGAAAGTATTTTTAAAAAGCAGTTTGGGGAAGAGGAAGAGAATGAATACACAAAAATAAAGCCTGATCTAAATTAGTAAATTACTTGATTCCAGATGTTTCCTTCTTGAGATCCAGCATTAAGCAACTGCATCAAGACACCTGTAGTTTAAAGTTTTCAGCTGTCACTAAATATTTCCTTCTTTTTTCATAACTTGATCTCATATTTTCCAGAGTGATGTTTTCACCTCACATCATCTGTACAAACAAATAAATTATTCCCTCCCCCACAAACACAAGCACATGCACATCCATACCTCTCTCTTTGGTCTGTGTATAGTAGCTTGTGTATAGTAGCTTGGCACCAAAAAGATACGTGATTAACTTTTAACAAGTGTCAAAGCCAAGTGGCTCACAGACACTTACCTGGAGATCAGAATGCGGTTTAGGTGCTTTCTGAAATTCAAATTAGAGAGTGTCATTCTTTCTGCCTTCTACCACACTTCAGGGAATGTTTGATCTGCAGAGAGAGAATGAGACAGAGAAAAGGAGCAAAGATGAGAGAAACCCCCAGGATCCAGGGGCTCAGAGTTCCCACTCCCAAGGACTGCCACTGGTTCTGGGAGCAGGTGAATAATCAAGGTTAGTCTTGCCTACATGGCCATATTGCAGGGCAATAATGTAGTGTACTGCAGAAGAGATTCCCTCATAAATATTTAGGTTAAGGATGTCAGCACAGAATAACAGGACAATTAACAATTCAAATTGCTACCACTGAAAGTTATTTTTGACACCATCAGCTGGAAAAGAGCAGACATGCCTTTGTTAAGTTACAGTGTAGCCTAACATTTGTAATACAGTATCAATGCTAAAAGAATCCTTCAGAGCATTGATCAGAAATTTCATAATCTGTTTGTTTGCTAAAGTACACATTTTATAAAGGCTGTTATGGTCTCATGTTACTGTCATGTTGCTCAGAAATAAAAGACTGTGCAAAAGAACGAAGGAGATCTAACATCTCATGACCTACATGGGTTCTTTATTGCTATATATGCTACATTTAGGTAGTTTCTGTACAGGAAAAAAGACGAAATTGATTGGTATACATATTCTGCTTTGTATACATCAAATTCAGTACAATTTTTTCACTACACATAGTGGTCAGGACTAATGTATCAATGTTTACATACATCTACTGCTCATACCTCTCCAATATACGTGAAAAAATACACCAAAAACCACAAACACAAAAACATTTAAAAAGCATTTTATGATCCAGTGACCTATTTTATTTTTATTTTTTTAACTGAAAACTGTTCAGCATTAGTTGCAGCGAACTGTCCACCTGAGTATCCCCACTAAGCTGTGGAGCTGTAGCTAACATATTGCAAAGGAAAAAAAACAAAAAAAAAAGTGTCAGGAAAATAGGAACTATCCAAGAAGCATGTTCTTCCTCTTGTTTGAGTTTCATCAGTCCTATACCATTAGGCTTCTTCTGCCTTCACAGCTTCTATGTTTGTACTCTGAAAGTTGAACAATCCATCTGCCAACTTCACACTGAACCAAGGGCCAAGTTGTAACCATACTGCTCACACTGACATTTTGTCCATTTATACACACGTTAAATACGGATTGCTTCCTCAGTCATGGGACAGAAAAAAGGATATCTCTAGTTTTATATTAACTTTTCTACTTTTATACTGTCTTTTTGAACTTGGGAATAATCCTTTCCTGGATATTGATGTAATTTCATAGCATCATAGAATCATAATTTGGGGTATTCATATAAATAATATAAAAAGTACAGCAGAGAGGGTAAGAAAAATTTGTAAAATCAAAGCATTGTCAAACCTTTTTTTTGTTTTGCATGCTTTTCCTGTAGTTCTCCCCCTCACTTTCAATCCCTCACCAAATGGTACAAGAACCTGCTACACAAAGTCCTTTCAAAGAAGACAGTGATGTGGGCATGCAGCACGGACCTGGCACATAAGAGGAACTCCTTCACAGTGATGCTTCCTGGGTGAAAGCTGGACTAAACACAGCCCTGTCAGAGCATGCTCATCACTGCATATAATTCTCAAGTGATCTGTGCTCCCACTCAAGAAAGCAAGGCAAGGCAAGGACAAATTAATACATGAGAAACCATATATGCCTCTCACCATCAATAAAAGCACACTTGTATATAGAAGTAGTATATTTGCTAAATCTTATTAACAAAGAGCCCACCCTGTGACTTGCTAATGAGTTTTATATCTGTCTATAAATTCACATCCTGTATTCATAGGTACATTTAAAACACAGGTACATAGGTACACATTCATATAAGGCTGTGCCTTAAAATCTTTGCAATGATCCTGTAACTTGACTTTGAGTGTTGCTAATTTTAATGGGGCTATTTTTTATTTTTTTTTTTTTGTAGGCAGCAGGTAAGATCTGAATGCTTTCTGAAAATGTAAGAGGATTTAAAAGGATGAAGAGTCCAGATCTGAAGAAATTCTTTTTACTTTATTTTATTTTTATTCTTTGGCTTATTCAACAATCTATTTTTTTCAGACTGATGCAATCAGTTCAGAAAAGGTATCATAGCAGCAAGCTTGAATTGCAACGTAAAAAAAGCAGCAAAGAAATCACTCTATTCATCTTGTCCTAAAGATTTCTTTCCAAATACATATATACACATTCAGAAATGCCTTTATTTATGGCTCAGTTGAACTATAAAAATGAAGAAAGAGAAAAGCATTGAATAATTCATCAAATTTTCTTCCTTTATAATTCAGGTCCAATTTTCCCACATAAACAGATAAAACTGAACTGAATTCTATCAAATTATTAATATTAAAGATGTAACTGCAGAATTTTAGCCCAAAGAAAGAAAGAAAGAAAAATTCTTGTTAGTCAGATTTGGTAGGGCTTCTATGACTTCAGCTAGAGACAGGCATCTAGATCTGAACCAGCCAGCCTCATCTCTGAGCATAGCCAATGTAGAATGATAGAGTCCAAGGACTAAGACATCTCATCCTAAGCAGAGATCTAAAACAAACTACCTGAATACATAAAAGAAGTACCTATGTATCCTATTGATAATAAGGGGAGGCCAGAACAACTGTCTCAGGTATAGACATGTACCCCACAGATGTTTAAAGTCACAAGAGATTAAACATTCACTGTGTCTCTGACAAACCAACCTACACAATGTGAATTGTAACTACAGGAATGATGTCACAAAAATATATAGCAATAAAAAAACATATTCTAAATGTACTGTTACCTTGAAGTTACTGAATGTTAATTAATCCAGTTAAAGTATGTTCACCAGGAATATCCACCCAGATCCATTGCAGAGTTTGTAAGTCAATAAAACACTGTCTTATGGCAGCAGAGTTTTGACTTGAATTTAGTGAAACTGGGCCTTATGCAGAGAATATTCCTTCTGTAGTGATTACTGAATTAGCTTGCAAGGCTGTGTTTAGAGGGATGTTAATCATTACCTAGCATGTTCTCTATTTGTGGATTATATTTGTAATTCCCCACACTGAGATAAGTATATATACCTAAAAATAAAGCTCCATGCACAGTTTCCCAGTAGACAATTGCTTACTTATTTAAAATGTACGTTTACTTAAAGTTTTGCTCCCTGACATGGCCTTATGAAATATACATTTCATTTTAACAGGGCTTCCCAATGGAGTCAGCTGCCAGGCAGCCCTTTTCTAGCTCACTCAGTAGAAACAATGTAAAGCAGGACAGTAAATCTGCAATAGCAGACAACACTCAGGAATTAAGAGTTACAGCTCTGTCTGTTGACAGTGCCTGAGGAGTACCTGGATCTGAGCAATTCTGTTAGCACACCAGATAATTCATTCACAGCAATTTGTTACTTGACATTAATTTCCTACAAAACCATGATATCTGAAGGTGCTCCACATAAAATATGTTTAGGAGTTAAATAGGAAATGA
Source organism: Calypte anna (assembly GCF_003957555.1). Classification (NCBI taxonomy): domain Eukaryota; kingdom Metazoa; phylum Chordata; class Aves; order Apodiformes; family Trochilidae; genus Calypte; species Calypte anna. The sequence continues at coordinate 13,746,100 of NC_044245.1, forward strand.
GTTGCTGAGTGAAATTCCCCTAGTTGTGAATGATTTCAGTATTTTTACATCCCAAAGTCTTGCTAGATCCTCTCAGAGTAATTTAGACGCTTTTCATAGAATCACAGAATGGTTTGCATTAAAGGGACTTTAAAGATCATCCAGTTCCAACCCCTCTGCCATAGGCAGGGAGACCTCCCACTTGAACAGGTTGCTCCCTATTCAAATCCCTATTCAACCTGGCCTTGAACACAGGGAGGGGGCAGCCACAACTTCCCTGGGGAACTTATGCCAGTGTCTCACCATCCTCATAATGAAAAATTTCTTCCTAATGTTGAACGTAAATCTACCTTCTTCCAATTTAGAACCATTACCCCTTGTCCTATTGCTAAATGCCATTATAAAAAGTCCCTCATCAGCTTTCCTGTAGGCTCCCTCCAGATACTAGAAGGTGTTATAAGGTCATATCAGAGCCTGCTTTTCTCCAGGCTGAACAACCCCAACTCTTTCAGCCTGCCTTCACAGGAGAGGTGCTCCAGCCTCTGATCATCTGTTCTTCCTGGGTATTGTTTGCCCAAAAACTGGACACAGAATTCCAAATGGGGTCTCATGAGAGCAGAGTAGAGGGTGAGAATCACCTTCCCTTAACCTGCTGGCCATGCTTCTTTTGATGCAGTCCAGGATACAGTTGGCTTTCTGGTCTGCAAGCACACATTGTCAGCTCATGCTGAGCTTCAAACCAACCAACAGCCCCAAGTCCTTTTCCTCAGGAATGTTCTCAGTCCATTTTTCACCCAGCCTGTATTTGTGCAATTCTGAATTAGGCAATGGAGATATTAATTCTCTCAGATGGAAATCTACCTTAAATTCTGTCCTATATTTTGAAAACATGAAGGAAAAAAAAGAACCACACGGAGTTACAAAATAAACAGTGTGGAGGCACCTTACTGGATAAAGTCTCTTACAAACCAACAGTGAATTCAAGCAAAAGACTTAATTCTGTATACCACATCAAACATGGTCACACAGACCATCTCCATTATTAGTCAGAATCAAATACACCAACAAAAGGCCGTGCTTACAAAGAAACATCTACTGCACAAGTTTGTCATGTTTTGAAAGAGCATAATGTTTTATAAAACATTAAAATCCATTTCACAATAAGTCAAAACAATAAAATTACATTGCAAGGTTTTGGCTGAAATAAAGGACACGGAAAGAGTAGCATACTGCTTGGCAGGAGCCCTGAAGGCAATTATACTAGGAGTCATTTAAACTAAATCAAAAGGGATTCAGGCACCATTGGCTACAAGTAATAACAGCCAGAAAAACTAACTTCTATGATATGATACTGAGAAAATATTTTTTAAAGCCTTTCACAGAGTATATGTCTGGAAAGAGTTTGACTGAACTGATGGATCTGTTCCTCTCACTCAGTAAATATAAATCAAGATGAAACTATAGATGGTTTTATAGTGGAAAATGGAGGTAAAGTCTGGACGCTAGTAAGGAAGCAAAGCTATTTAACTTCCAAGAAAAAAGTTATGAAAACAAACAATTGGAAAATATAAGTGGTGAGAAACTCTCCTCAGAGATTTTACCCAGCAATCAATACCTGAGGTGAGGGGTACTCACCATGGGGAAAGTGGAAAGCGAGTTGCGCACATATTATTAAATGCAGGATGGGTTCCATTCAGGCCTTCAGCCCTGTCAGATTTGCTGCGTAGCCATCTGTATTTTTAATATTTTCCTTGTTTTGAGCCCTGCGCAACAGTAGGGCCCTGTTGCGCAGGGCTCAAAACAAGGAAAATATTAAAAAATTTGAAGAATATTAAAGGGGGTAGGTTAGAAATAGCATGGAAAAACAGGTAAGAAAGAAAATGGTAAAAATCTTTCACTCAACTGTAAGAAAATTAATTTTTTTGAAAAAAAAATAAACTCTGTCTCTTTATAGTCTAAATAAGTGATGTAGAGAAACCCTAGAGTTCAGGAGAATTTGACATGTCAAGAGGAAATGCGTTATTAGTATTGAAAGAGAGCATCTAATTCAAGAGGCAGCAAGGTCCACCATGAGAAAGCTACATGGGAGTAATTTTACAGATTTGAAACACTAAACAGAGGTCCACACTACATTGCCTTTCTGTTTTAAATCATTATATGAAACTTTCTTGCTCTTTTATAAAACAGATAGCAATACTAGCCCCCAGCCTCACCATGTGTCATATTCACCTTGCTGCTTAGATAAAGGGCAATATTAGCTATGCAACTTGAGGCCAAGAAAGGAAAGAATCCCTCAAGCTTCACCAGCAGGGGGGTAGATATTGTACCAGCTTTCCCAAAGGTGACAGCTATGAGGTGACATCTTTCCCCAGGACAGCACAGCAAAAAATAAATCTGTCTCCCAGTCAGAGTATACATCACCTCAGTAAAAAGATAAAGAAATTTTGTTAGCAGAATTTTTACCTTCCCAACTGAAAAAAATATTTACCTGGGTGAATTGTAGTTGTTTCATAAATATAGGCAATCATTCCCTGCTACTGCATTCCCAGTGTATTGGTTACTTAAATAAAAACATTTCTTTCCCCTTTCTAACCAGTTCATATTTTTTTCTCTACGGAGGCAACAGCCTGGCAGTACTGAGGTGACAGATTCTTCAGAAAAAAAAATAAAAATCCTAGCTTCTCTTTTCCTTCTGTTGCCCTTATTTCCAGCTCAAGAATACTCCAGGCTGCACAAGTAGTAGCACCACTTATTTTCCCAGAGGATCAGCTCTTCCATCCAATTTACCAAGCAGCCACAGCAGGTTGAGGGTGCAGAGCTGACATGAGCAGTGGGAGGGAGGGAGAGGGAGGCAGTCAGGGCAGAGTTAATCTCTCTAGCAGCCACCATGATTTAAATGCCCCCCAGACTACAGCTCTTCATCCCAACACCTCCATTCAGTTTGATGACACTATTCCATAACAGGACTAAATAATTAGAGAACCAAGATTTACAGTTACATACACTGATAGCTTTGTAAAAATGCAGGCAACAAAAGCTGTCATAACAATATGATTATACATTTATTATATTTAGGACTAATATTTAGTTGAAATAACAGAAAATAGGGAAAGTGTTAAAAGACCTAAGATTACAGCTTTACTAAATAAACATGTACCTATATGCTATACCTATGTATCTACTGTGTATTAAAACTGCCATGGTACTGTTACATTGTCTCTTATTACAAAAAAATAATCTGCACTGCTAGCACTTCTGCTTATCTTAAGAGATGTATAAACATCTAAATTCAATTTGTCCATTAAATCATGGATACAAAAAAAAAAAAAGCTTCTACTCTTAAGCTTCACCCCTATTAAGTTTTACTGGATTGCTGTCCTCTTCATTACTGTTGTCTCTCAAAATATCACCTCCACTTCAGCTGTAAATAGCCCAGGAAAATAGTTCAAACTTTAAAGGGAAACTTCCAAAGAAAACATTTTTTTCCCCCTCATAGCTGAGACCTTTCCCAAGGGAACAGGCCACTTTTGGAGGTGTTAATGCTTCATGTTTGTAGCAATGAAAAAAAATAGTATATAGAAATAATGGGTTGGCTGAGTATATTATGAAAGGACTGCTCCTATTAGGGGATTCAGGGCAAATAAGAGTCAAGATAAAAGAAAGTTATGGTGGAAAGCTTGAAGAATTTGTACTAGTTTCAATATCTTTGCTTCCATCTTCTAAATTGCCAATTGTCAAACGTCATTACTGGTCAGGCTGTTAGCTGCTTATTTGATTACAGTCTAGCCCCCTTTGTGGACCATGAGTGTGTCCGTGTGTAAAATCATAAAATGTGCTTGTGTGGGTGCAAAAGCTCAAGAAATCATGAAAATTAAAGATATTTTATTGCCTTTTTAATGCATAAATACATCTACAACAAAACACAAAAATGCTAAGCTGTTTGCTTCTCTTTGTCCTTAAAGAATTTGTGGCTGCATGTAGCACGGTAGTTGCCAAGAGTTCTTGCACAGTTTTAATTCTAATTTATGATGAAGCATACCAAATGAACCACAAGTTATTTAAGAAAATGAAATAAGGAAACTTTTGAGGTTTTAGCAGGAAAACAGACTGGAGTGAGAGTAGTCTGATGTAAATGAATAGACGGCTTCAATGAAAATGAAAGAGAAGAAAACTCCCTCCTGGGGTTCATTATGCCTCTTGAGCTGTTGGTAGTAAAGTTAATTTTTAAATGCTTTGAGGTGATTAAGAACTCAGGCATCACTCTAAATGTAAATAAGTCCTGTTTCATTTCCTTGCAGTTAACTGATTGCAGCAGTCACCAGCTACTTAGCTTGCTGATGTATTGAGATCCGTAGTCTAGTTCATAATTAACCTTCTTCATATGAAGTGAAAATGCTAGCAAGCCTGGTTTTGAATGTATATAACCAGGATGTGACATACTCACTCACTAGAGAAAAAGAATGTTTTTACCTGTAAATAATGCAGGCACCATTTGAAGCAAAAGTATCACAAAATGAAAATCAATATACAGATGAAAAGTTTGCTTCCACTCACAATAAACACAACTTAAAAACACAGCCAAAATATATGCAGTTTAGAAACTTCATCTTAAAAAGATGAATTATTTATAGTTAAATCTCGAAAGCCATAGCAGTTGGACCTCTTCTTCTCCATCATGCCTTGTCAGCAGAAAATTTCAACAATCTCTTTATGAATACTGCATACAAATGAAAACTCTCAAATGATAATCCATTCTTGTAAGGGATATATGCAAGCAGGTATTATTTAACAGCAACAATCTTGCTCAAATGAGTGAGTGGGACCTCTGAAGTCTTTATTATCATTCAAAATCTGGGCAAATGTTTCAGAGGGACTAATGGTGTGCATTGCTTTGTAATTACCTAATCCAGAATGTGCTAAACCATAAACAATCAAGACATCCCTACTGGATACTGAAAGACTGAAGCAACCAATGCTCATCTGTGAAAATGCCAGCCTTAAAGTTCCCTGCATTTAAGAAAGGCCAACTACATTTCTCTTTTTTAGAAGATTAAGGCTATATTCCTTCAAAATTCTGAAATATTTTAGTAATCCTTTTCTAGTAGAGGTTCTTCACTCTGTCCTACTTCAATCTTGATCACTCTTGTGATATAAGCTAAAAAATGGTCAATAAGAGCTGAATTCAGGAATTCTACGCTCCCAGACAATAAACAAAACAGAAACTGATGATTTCTAAATTAATAACAATATGATAAAGTCATCATAAATAAACCCTACAAGAAGGTAGTTGCTCATTTTCCAGCACTGATATTTAACTCCAAGTGGCTAAAGTGGAAGACAGAGAAATGTCCTAAACTGATCAACATAAAGGCTTTAATAAAACAACTGGCATTTGAGCTCAGCTCAGCACTGCCCCAGCTCAAATCTTATTTCTGCTCCTAGACATCACAAATTATTAGTAAGTAAATGTTAACTCAACCCATTTTGGAAACAAAGTCTTTCCATGACTTTTGTTTCCGATTTTCATTCACGTTTTACTCAACATTGGTTTTGGATTAAATATTTCACTACAGTTTTGCCTTACAAGTATTTTGAATAGAAATGAACAGCTGGATTGCTAACACTTTTCTTCTAGAAAAGATAGCACAATAGAGAAATATCTGGAAAATGAGTAAGTCACTGCATTTTAACAATTAGCTTTTAAACAACTTAACAGAAGAGTTCTTCTTCTCCCCTGCTCTTCTCCAACTTTTGAATCGAATTACAGCAAGTATTACTCATGTCTCACTTTCTATACTTTATACTTGTTGCGAAAAAAAAGATAGGAAGGTGAGAGAAGTTGATATAGTCATTTATTAATGTCAGGGAGCTTCAGGCTAAGTCTATTCAGTGGGGTAGAAACATTGTCACTGCTCTCAGTAAATTGAGGCAGTCTTGCAAACACAAATTCTCCAGTTGTTCACATTTGCTAAATAAAGGCTCTCTGGTCAGATGTCTGCTGACAGCCACAGAAAGACAGCAGCATGAAACATTGTACATCTCTTGGGCACCCGCAGGGAGAGCAATGTTGTCCCATAAGAAGGTTCACAGAATTTCCAAGTAGCAAACAAAAAGGCACAGAGAAACCACTAGAAAGCACATATTGAAAGAGGTGTCTGATTGTACAGTTATACACATATATTATTTATAAGGAGGAGCTTGTTGTAGCATCTCCAGCAGGCAAAGATGTTTTTTGTTTTTTTTTTCCATAGTCTAAATATGGTTGACTTAAGAATTTATTTTTTAAATTGTATCAGACTTTAGAACTTAGGCTTGAATATTCCTATGTATGGCTATGTGCATTCAATTATTTTGAAGGTGAAAATTAATTTATGATCTTAACTAGAAAATATTCTTTGAAAATAACTCTCAATGCAAGGTAGTACTTGCTGAAGAGCACATTTCAATATACATTTTTGCAAACATATACCAGCTGCCTACTGCTATATTTGAAACTCATGCCCTCTGTACAGTACTGTAATGATCCCTTTAGAATTCTACAGCAACGCCCTTATTTGAATCACAGCCACGTTATCAGAAGGTGGAAGTTCTCTCAGTGATCACAGCCATAACAATTGATAGTAGCAACTGTAGCACCTCATGAGAAGGTTTGCAGGCAAAGAGCAGGTTGTTTTGTTTCTTTTGTTCTTAATCTTTCATCATATTACATTTTCCTGTGCTAAATGAGGATAGATTCTTCGGCAAGCGGATGGACACAAGAGCAGCGGGTGCTCTCCATGTAGTCGAGCAGATGACAGTGGTCTTGCCTAGCCCTGGCACCAGAACACCCAGGAGGGCACTGCCACCTCCCAGCCAGGAGCACAGCACTTTTCCCCTTACTGTTCACTAAAAGAAAATAGTCACTCCCAAACAAATACATTAATTTTAAAACTTTAGAATTTTTAAACAATCACATTGTCTTTCATAGAGGTGCAAAAGAAGTCTAAGCGGTTTTGAAAAGTTGCAAATAGTAACCAGTATGAAGTGTATAAAACCAAAGTAAACCTTGGCATTTACTGTAGTTAAATGAGAGTTTCTTTCACAATACTTAGGCATGGATTACAGTTTTCTTCATTGTACCAGTTCATTAACACAACCTTTCCCACGCCTTACCTGTCTGGGATAATAACAAGTGTTCTTCAGAGAGGTACTGTAGAAATTAATATTGAAAATATACAGCATCGCAAAGAAATTTTAATGTCCTGTTAGCATGACAGAAGAACACAGTCTTGATACAGGGCCTGAATGTGGCTCCCCCAGTTGAAGCTCTGGAGAAGGCTCAGCCTCAGCAACCCTGCAGCACAGGGTAGTGGTGTGTGCTCAGCACCTCTCAGAGTATGAGCAAGACTGAGCAGTCCCAAGCCACTCAGTCTGATTTTCACATCTTATTCACAAAGCTTTTCAACATTTCATTCTAACAGAGATCCTAAGACACTTTTTACATTTCTTCTCAAACTATTTAATTTAGTTGCCTCACTCTCTCAAATCAAGTCAAAGACTTAGAGGGATTTGAGGAGAAACACAATCTTCTTTCATTAAAAGTAGGGTCTTATTGAAGATCTTTGTGATTTGTATTGTCCTGGCAATAGGGGAGATCACGTAACCGGGAGTGTTTATTTTCTATGAGGCAATTAAGGTTGAGAGATATGATTGTAATTCTATGTGCTTTCTTGCAAAACTATGTACTCACTTACACCTGGGCTGGGTTTGGTCACTCTGGCTCCAGTTGCCAAAGTTATTTGTGTGTGCACATATCAAGGGCTTTGTGAGGTCAAAGAGACACCATTCAATTGAGACTTGAAAAACCTTGTCAGTGTAAACAAAATTCTTATCTGTTTGAGAGAAATCTTGATTTTTATATCACATTTCTCTTTTCCCAGCAAACCTCCAATTATGTAACACGGAAAACTTATTATTACATTTTAATTGCTCTTTTCTGTTTAGAAAACATATTTAAAGGAGTTATTCTAAGTTTAAATAATTATTCACTTGAATATGTATCCCTTTTTATCCTTCATCATGCTTGTCCCCCAGTTCTCCAGTTCTGAAAACCTCAACAACACCAGAGTGGGTTGGAATCAATGCTTACTACTCAAGCATAATAATTTATTCCACAGGTTAAGGAAAAACATCACACTTCTATCCACTAAGAAAATATCAATGTTTTTTTAATTGAAAAAACAAACAAACAAACAACAACAACAAAACACAAAACACAAAACACACTAACAAGGACAGAGAGAAGGTTGCATGGGCAAAGCTATGACTTGCCAAGTAAGGACAGCCACAACTGCTGACTACAAAAATGCAGTTTTTGATTGTGACTGGGAACAAGTGTTCCCAATAAAGTACTATGTCACTTAGAATTTACCACAGATCAAAAAAACTAGTACTTAACTTTTGCTGTCACTAGAAAGAGTAGAAGCTGCTTAGATTCTCAGGTTACTTTTATGATATATGGGTACTTAATCAACTAGCTTATCCAGCCTCCTCATTTAATCCAACAAGAACTCCTAATGATTAAAATAATGGATTATACTTAAAAATGAAATAAAATAAATTTAAACTTCTTAATTTAAAAGGTGATAGCTTCCCATCTATGCAATAAATACCAATATTTTCTTCCAGCAGCTTACCATTCTCAGCTACATCTAGTCACTCACACCTCTTTAGACTCATTAACCCCTAAAATTAAAAATCCTGCAGAATGATACCACTCAATTAATTACACTGCTTATAATCAAAATCATAAATCTAGGAAGAATTTGGTATGAAAGTTGGTTCTTAATCATTTTTATTTATTCTCCCTAAAAATCGTATAGATTGATTCCTTATCTTTCCCAGCCCATGGCTAGTTCCTGCTTACTTGAATTCTCCCACTCCCAATAACTTGTATCTAAAGACCAGACAGATGAAGCTGATCCCAGTGAAGTCTATGGTGACAAGAAGAAACAAGGTACTCTGAGGCATTTTTAACCCTTAAGACAGAGGACCTATACTACAGATTAATTAGTACATCCAGAGTCTTTCAGTATCATTAAACATCAGTTTTATTGTAAGATGCATGCTTAAGCCTGATCGTCTTCAAGTTGTCCTCAAGTTCAATTATTTTGGCATCAGAAATGTCCACAGAATCTAGAAGTCTTGCACTATATCTTGCAATGTGTAACATGAATTGCTACATGTATATCAGGTTTGTTTGCAAGATTCTGCAATAGTATCCCAGGTGAAAACATTACACCTTATGTTCAAGGCAACTTATGCCTGATATCTAGAAGTTTGATTAAAACTTCTTGATAAAGATTATGGACAAAACTAGCATTCACCTGGCACATTGGGACTTCCATCAAAGGGTAAATTTTGAGAGCTAGCACAAGACTGCAAGATAAAACTCTCACAAGACTGACTACCTCCCTCTGCCTTTTCACAGTTAGTGACATACGTGTGTATGTGTAGGGCACACACTCCTCAAAAAAGGATTTCAAAACATTTTATTGCACAAGCTCACCCCACTGTGGAAAAAAAATGTCAGATGGAGCAGGTGTTGGTTAATGTGTCTCTGGAAGGCAGGATGATGTGATACAAGAATAATTAGTATATAAAGATTAAATGAAAATGAAATTAGCAGGGTTTCTAGAGATAATGTGATTATTTGGTCAAAAGGATTAATCAAAAAGAGCAGTCTCCAGCTAGGGAAAAGAGACAGAAAAAGGGTCATAGGGAGATAGTGTGCATTGTTCAAATATTGATAAACAAGCAACAGGAAAGGAGGTAGAGCCTAAGGTAACAATCACAGCAACTGGGAATACCTGTTTACCAGATGCTGAGAATTACTGAGGTGATAATCTACTGGGAATGTGCAGGGCATAAGAATGCAGAAGATAAACAGATCCATGCAGAAAACTCAGGACTCTCCTGACAGAGATGGAGTAATAACTGCTATCACCAGACTTGGAGGTAGTAGGAATGGAGCAGCAGTGGGGGTGAAAACCCCTTTATAGAGATCAAGTTAAATTTTAACAGACAAGGGTGTGAAGGTGGGCCTTAAAATGAAAGAGCATTATATATGTAAGTCTATACCAATAAAGAGAGTAAGAAGGGATGGGTGAAGAACCTTTTTTAAATAGGCTAGGATACACACTTTTTTAAATCCATTTGACTCTTACTATAGAATTGCCATAAAACTTCTCAGCTGAATATATACTAGCTATAAAAAGTTCCCCTTTATAGTTTCATCATTAATTTCATTCGAAGGAATTTTGCTGACCTCACCTTTGTAAGAGAATTTTCCTTCTTGCATAGTAGATAGAAGTGCATGCTGCCTACCAGAGGAGATGGAGGCAGTTGTATTATTTTGTGGCTGTAAAGCACATTGCAGTCATTAGCTCTTTGCAAAATGTCAGCAATTTGTAAGAGTTTCCCCCTCACAGTAAAATGATAGCAGATTTACACCACCAGAACAGAACATCTGTTCATTGGAGTAGACATTGAAAGATTACTCAGCTATTATCTTTCACATATTCAGGATATTAAATGGTAAGGTTGGCTAGAAAAAATTTAATGCCACAGGACATTTTTAATGACAGCAGGGCAGACTGAATTGTCATTATGACACTGAAATATTAGGATATCTCAAAAACTGCCTATGTTAATCAGTTGTGTCAATGAAGGATGAAAAATAACCAAAATCACCTGTGAAGGGTTTATGTTCACAGCTTATACTGTTACAAAATGAAGCTCTGAGCTGAGTGTTCCCCCTTAGTGATATTCACAGCATTAACTCTGGACTCTCTCTTTCTTAGGAAGACAATGCTTTTATAGCTCTTTCTAGCATCACTGGGATTTCACTTTATCCTATTTCAGAATAAACATAGTTTATTAATGTAATATCCTGTGCTGAGACTCCCAATTAAAGAAGAAAAACACTATAGTTTAAACAGAAAGGTAAATAGGACTAGAAAAGTAATGCTAAAGACTGCTCCCTCTTCCTTTCTAAGCAATTCTGTTTGAGAAAAAGTTATGTTTTTAAGTAAATTAATATAAGAGAGGGACAGTAAGCCTTCTGTGCATATCAGTTGATTTGTTGAGCAAGAAATGTTTCAGAGACCTTGAGTGCAAGTCTTTGTTTATTGAGAACAAGCAATCAATCAGTCAGGGCACACAACAAGACCTTGTTTAAACAACGATGAGTGCCTCAGTCACAAAGCTGAGATTGGACAAGTAAGCCTGGCATTACTGGAAAAAAAGCAAAGTCAACAGCACAAAAGCCACAGAATAAGAGAGTATGGGGAGGTTTCAAGCACCAGAATGTTAGCATATGTTCACATGGACAGAGGGCTTTCTTGAGATTTCTCTTAAACAAGATGTTTATTATTTAAAGCTATCAAAACTCACCTTGGAAACTAGATTAAATAAATCCCTCACATTTGAAATCTCTATTAATTAAGGCCTACTTCTGTGAAATTAATTTTCATGAGTTTAATAGTGTTGAGATTATTTTTTCTTCCTGGATGTAGTTGTATATATTTTCCAGATTTCATTTACAGCAATCACCCCTGTTATAAGCTTGACTGAAAGCGGGCCAAATGTGACCAACAGAAGAGAAACAGCCTGTACCATTAGGAAAAAAATATTGGAAAATCTCATACAAAACAAGAGCTAATTATTCTGTGAAATACATTTCTTTCTATTTCTCTTCCAGTGGTTTCTCAAATACGTCTTTCTGTATTTCAAACGAAATCATGGAACTAAATTTTGCTGCCAGTATATCCTGACAGTCTTCTGATTATGTGGTGATGGATGAACTTGCACTGTTTACACAGGAATGGGAGGGGGGTGATGTCTGGTGAGTGAAGAGAGACCAGCTCTGCAGAATAATTTCACATCCTTGGGTTAATGAACAGTAAAAAGATGAGAACATCATTTGCTTCAACAGCCTGCAAAGTGTATTCAGAAAACAGAACTTGATTCAACATAACATTTATGGGTCTGCTTTACTTGCTGCTAACCGCAAATTCTAACAGATGTAGTCTTCATTGTCCCACATCTTTTGGGAAAGTAATGGAAATCTTTAGATTAGCAAAGCTATTTGTGTGAGAGAGTTTACAAGACTATAAGGCCACATCAGGTCTGGTGTAAAACAAGGACTTATAACACAGGCTGCTGCTGCAAACCTCTTCTGTAGGGCATACCAGCACATTTAGCTGGTCATGTAAGCTGATTTTCCTTGAGCCCTTGCAGAACTTTTCTGTTCAAAATCTCTCTGTTTTGTGGCTGTAGAAATCCATGCAATTATCTTAATTACGTTTAAAAAAAAAAAAATAAACTGTGTGTTTCTGCAGATACACAGAGGGCATTGCATCTCCATAAATAATTATCAGTATTATTCATTTCTATATTCACAGGAGAGACAAATGCTGGAAATGGAAGTCTGAGGTATATTTCACAGTGGACAGAACCAGGATGCACTTCCCTCTCCTGTGCCACATTTGGACAAGGGCACTCCGAGGCCTCAGCTGCTGTTGTAGCTATGAAACATTTGTTTTGAATGGGTAGAAAGGACCTAAATTACACAAGAACCACTATATTCAAATACTTTTTCTCAACAGAGAAAACACCATGCTGAATTTCAAATTAAGTGAATTTGGTAGACTTCCAGAGTATGAACAGTTTGATGCTCTCTGCACTCCAAGGGCTGCAGAAAGACAAGAGATTTTTGGCTGAGATTTCAGGAGGTGAAGGGCAAAAGCAATTAGAACTGACTTTGGATTTTGCTAATTATCCTCCATTTAGAAAAAGTGTATACACATAAGGAAATTACTGCTTATGATACAGTGTAGGATATCTCCTGTTAAGTCAGAGTATGCTGACCATCTATTTTCAAGCATTGTACAGATTGAGCAGAAACATACACATGCACTATTCACTCAAGCACCAAGGATATGTACATATATATGCATATGTATAAGGTTATATATATATTTATCTTTTCCTAATATACTTTTTTTTTAAGGAGATTTGTATTCTAAGATTGTTGTTTTATTGTTGTTGTTGTTATTCTTAGATATCAGACCAGCTTGGGTGAGATACTACTAATGTGATACATAATCAATGTATCAGGCCAAAACAGCTAGGGGAATATTGCTCTTACATAGCATTTTTGAGGCTGCATCTGTGTCCAGTTTGGGGCTCACCAATAGGTGAGATATACTTGCAAAACTAAAAGCTGAAATCCAAGGAAAAGCTGGTGGAACATGTTTGCTCAGTCTGGAGGAGTGAAGGGTATGGAGAAATCTAATTGCAGCTTTCTGCTACAGAAACAGTTCTCATAAGGATGGTGCCAAACTCTTCTCTGAGGCACTCAGCAAGAGGTAACAGTCAAAACAAGTTGCAGCAAAACACACTCTAGCTGGACATAATAGGAAAAAAAATTCACACTGAAAGTGATTAAGCACTGAAATAGATTATCCACAGACATGATGGAATCTCTGTCTTGGAAGATTTTTGAAATGTAAATGTACAAGGTCCTGAGTAATGTGATTTAAATCTGAAGCTATTCTTGCTTTGGGATTAACTAGATGACCTCTGAAGGCTTCTTCCAACTTATCTCTTTGACAAAACACATCCTTATGGGTACAGCCATCTCGATAGGACAGAGTTGGACTGTAGTCCCTCTGTCATTTCAAATGAAAGCACAAGAGCTTGCTGCCTTCGGGAGACTGGGTACAGCAGCAACATGCAGCAACACTTTTGGAGGATCAGCCAGGCAAGTGCACTGCCATGCATCCACTCTCTGATGCAGTATCTGAAAAGCACTGAAGATTGCTGGAGTTTGTGGAGAGCCCAGAAGAGCCTATTATGCACAGAGGAAAAGAGAGCCAAGACAGCAAAGTAGGTTGCCCAGGAAAACTGTGCTCTTGTATTCTGTCCTGCTGTCACAAGCTTTTTTCAATAAACTCACTGAATCTCTCTGGGAAGCCACAATATGTTCCTCACATTTACACAGAGCACAGCCCAAGTCCTTTGGACAGCTTTATAAGATAAATATTTATTAATTTGGGTTACTATAATAGCGTAAGTATTTACTCCCTGTGAGAATTGCTTCCTTTGGTCTCCTCCCTGCTATTTTCTACAGCTGGAAGTTGTTCTTTCCTTCACACTGTCTGACTGATCTCTGAACTCCCCCTCACCTCTGTCCATCCTTCCTGTGCAACTGGCATTAGACTCTAATCTCAGTTCACTTCTCTGCTCTGCTACTACTTCATCCACTCCCTCCTCAGGCTAGGAGAACACTCACTGCAGTTTTTACAGATTTCATGTGTCATCTGTCAGTCCTATCATACTGCTATCCCCTTCTGCATTGTTTTGCTTTGTCTGTTTGGATGTTGTGTCAGACCAGGTGTTTGGATACTTATGGGCATGGGTGTGGTGAATAAATTTTATAGCTCACAGTAAAAGGAACTTCACAACAGCACTCAGAATATCTGGGGTTAGGTGAGTGCAAATTCTGCAGGAATTCACATGACCAGGCAAGATGCCATGAAGTAAAAGCATCAAGATACATCTACATATCCAAACAATCCTTTCTTCAGGTTTGACTCCCTGCAGTCCCAGCAGTGGTGCACACTGGATTGCAGAGGAAAGAAGAAAGCTTTCCCTTCTGCTGGCTGCAGCACAACAGACACTGACACGAGGGCTTCCACAGCTTTCCCATATTGTTTGCTCCTCTAGTACATGATCAAATATTACTGGCTTTGAAGCTTTTTTTAAAGTTTTTAAGGAGCAGGAAAGGCACTATAACTGATTACTCTACACCAAACTCATGGAGTTGCATCTTTGTTAGCCAAAAAATAATTCAGGTAATTCTATGAGTGCCAGATAAATACAGCCTGGAAGATTAGAGCACCCCAGATGTGACTAACAGTGTGTGTTGGGGTAGACAGGAGCTGTAGCTGAATCTTTCTGCATGATGGAGACATTCAGAAATTTTCTCTGTTTTGATTTTTCTGGTGCTCTACAAGGAGTGAGGCACAACTACAGTCTGTCCTTTTCCTCTCTCTACTCAGTTTCACAAAACTTGTAGAAAATTATTTGGTTTTGACAATTTTTCTCTCTGGCCAGACCTCTTCAGGAGCTGTAGGAGCACACCCAGATATAAATACCTGTGGTGTAGATACACACATACACTCATGCTCAGGATGCTTTAACATCCATACCTTTACTCATTGTTTTCTACCACTCTGCAGCATATGTAGGTAGCTACCAAAGCTCAGGCATTTCCCCTTTTCAACTGCAAGCTGATGAAGGAAATATATAACTCCAGGTGAAGATGGAAATATGGAAATGTAATAATTTAAACCACTTTATACAGCACATGAATGTAATCAGTTGTAATTTGTACCTATCAACCTATCAGTTGTTATAATTACAGCAACTTTTAAACAGTAAACCTCTAAAAACCTCCACCTTGTGGGTTTTGAAATGAGTACAACAGGATGTTAATAAACTCCAGGAAAAAAAAGTGTTCTCCTGACTTCTACACATGGTCAGAGTTTTATTTTTAAGTTATATATCATAGACAGCAATCTTTGTTTGGAAGCCAACACACACTTCCCTAGTGAACTGCAGGATACACATAAATAATCAGGGCTGAAAAAGGTCATCACACGGCTAGAACCAGGGTTAGCAACAGCACTGTGCAAGCTGATTGCTCAGAAAACCTTAAGCAAAGGAAATCAAGCAAAGTGTGACACAACTGACTGTACTGAAAGCTGGAAAGTCTCTATGTCAGGGATGAGCCCACCTTGAACCTTATCATTCAAGAAATTTTATTAAGAATTGACAAGTAGTGAGAAAAGTTACACAGTTAACCTGTAGCTCAAGGGAATAAGAGTGCAAAAAAAAGATGAGAAGCATTTAATAGGGTCCAAGGACCACCAGCTGAGCTCACTAAAATCAATAATTAAGAGCTTGGTCTCAAGGTCTCCTTATTGCTGCAGTACAGAACATATTAATGGTATATATTGACTTGCAATTAGGCATTACTGAAAATGTTTCACTTCTAACTTTTGCAGCATAAAATTTAGTTACAGCAAAACCATAATATATTGATAAAATGTGTCAGTTTCCCATCAGAAAACAAAATAGATTTCATCAAGAGCTACTAGTCTGAAAGCTCAATTTTTGTATCTAAAAATAGAGTCATATTAATTTCAATGTGCTTAGGCACTATCTTATGGTCCTCTCCATGATCTGATTTTTTTCATTGGGTCAGAATCCCTAGATAGATTTACCTGCACTATACCTGATGCCTATGGACTCCCATGCTTCAAGCAAGAGAGTCTCTGCCTGAAAGTGGGAATTATCTCAAGGAAGACACAAATATTTCCATTAGGAATGAACCCCTCACAGCAGCCCACAAAGTGTACACAGAGTATGTAGCCATACCCAGAGTCCCTGCTTGTCAGGATGAGAGGTGGCAGAGGAGAAAGCAGGAGATTCAGGGGTATTACAAGCTTTGCAACTGAACTGTATGCTTTAAACACAGCTTCATAACACTAATTGGAAGCTAAGCTCCATGATTTCCTGACAGATTCCTAAATATCTCAGAAAGTCCCTCAGGGAAAACTGTAAAATACAGGAACTCCACAACTGGACTGTAATTAGACAGAATGACTTTTGAATCTCACTCCAATCTGTCCACAAAGTCTGCTTTCCATCTGAAATTTCTTCTGGCTCTTGCATATCAACGAAATATATTTGCTTGTTTGTTTGTTTTTTATTTTCTCTCAAAAGTTTCCTGCAAACCAGATAAGACATCATGCTTTGAATTCTGAAGGCATTTTAAATTAATACTGCATAATTAATCTTGTCTTAACATGCTTTTTGGTTTGATTTTTTGTTGGGTGTTTTATTTATTTATTTTTATTTTGCTCTGGGAGTTATATTTGATGTGATGCATGAGTTGTACAATCATACTGGTTAACTGACACTGTTGCAGGAATGTTATGAAACTTAATTTGTAATTAATTAGTTTGTAAAAAGCTTTTCAGAATCTTAAACAAAAGCTGTTTCAGTTCAAGTACAAAAATTATTAGGAGTAGAAAAAGGAAGAACATCTGACAAAATTATGTATAGAAAAACCACAAAACAGAGGATCTATGTAAATCTTAGAGTAACATTCATTCATAGCTCTTTTAACAGAATTGGAGTGGTTGAATACCACGTGTTAGAGCCTGATCTTCTTTTCCTGAACTGAGATAATGGAAGGTGTGTTATTCCTAATTTATGCCAACATAAACAAGACAAGAATCAAGCCATGAAAGAGCCCTAGAGGTATGCTTAGAAGGAGAAGAAAAAACTAGAGAAACCCACCAGCCCAGGAGATTCCTACTTTGAACTACTTGCTATGTCACAATTGCCAGTCCTCTGTAAAAACTGATTCTGGGTAGGTATGAATCCTTACAATCATGGAGAACATTTCTCTTCCAGGGAGGATATATGAGGTCAGAGTTTGCAGAGGGACAATGTCTAGTCTTGGTCAAAAAAAAAAAAAGATCCACTAAAAATGATTCCTCTTTCCTCACCAATTGGATTAATTACCTGTTTGCCTGAAAAAAAAATGCTGATTTTACTGACAAGAGGCTTTTTTTCTTAGATACCTGCAAGCTGTTTGCTTTTTGAGTCAAGCCTGAAGCACAAGTTGAATTTTTTCTTACATCCCCAGCAACACTTGTGGTGAAGCTTCACTTGCAGCCCACACGGCAGCTTCAGCTGTGCTGGGAGTGAAGCTCAGGAATTACCCTAGGAGCTAACACCCAGATTATCATCAGCCAGAATCTCCCTTAGTTATCAAAGGATCTGTTTCTGGGACAATCTCACCTCCAGTACCTTTGGCTTCTCTTCTTTCTTTCCAGACAAGGTTGCCTGTTTCCAGCTTTTTGAGATCATCATGTATTGTTTCTGTTCCTTACTTAGCATTTTCCCACTCTTCCAGCAAACCATATTTGTGACAATTTAATTTTTTCTTTCAGAATATATTCAAAACCAGGAACAGAATGAGGAAGGAAATAGTCCCCACAGGAACCCCATACAAGTATCTATGCCTAGTGAAAATTTCTCTCTTAAAGTTATAATTTAACACCCAGTATTTAAGCACAAAAATTTTGTACCTTTCTCCTTTTTTCATCAAAACATCATCAGGTATAAAGCAGAACTAAATTCAGAAATCTATCAATCAAAATTGAAAACCTTTTAAAAATAAAAATGTTTTTGAGAGGATTTCCAGGCTGTCAATCTATGTTCATTACATTAATTGTATTATTTCCACTGTTTATTTGTTAACTGATGCACTCTAAATTTCTAAACACTGATAAATGGAAATGAAATATAATTTTAAAACATTTTAAGTCTTGTGGTCTTTAACAAAAGATTGTTAATGATGGAAACACCTCTTCATCTTCATATTTTTAAATATCAGATACACATCATGAGCTCATAAAAACCAAATTCAGTAGCTATTCTCCTTCTCCCTCCCTTAGATTACTAAGAAAACTGGAAGGCTTTTTAATTGTGAGATTATATTAATTCATTAACCTGCTTTTTCACTGATATGGAAAAACATACTTTTTATCTCCTGTGCTATTTTTCTGTCACCTCACTTTGCAATAGACCAACAATATATTTTTAGGGTCCTTTTTGTTGTATAATTGAAAAACCTTCTTCAAGTCCTTAAGTGTACCAGCCACTGAGTTTTCCTTCTCTGACTTTTGCATCCCTTCTCAATTTCATATAACTTTAAATACCTACTTTGTATTCATTGATATCAGCTGCTTTTTTAGCAAAAAGTACTCTTTTTGGTGAACTGTAGCTATTTTCATGCTCTTCTCTACACCATTATGGTAGGATTTTGTGTTAGTTTTTCAGATACAATCTCCTTTCTAAGTTTAGAAATAGCTTTTGGGGGCTGTCATAGAGTTTTCTTAAATCCATCAGTCCTCTTCTTCATTAGCTAATGAGTTGCCTATTTTACACATAACAGCTATGCATAAGTGCATGTCACAGTGTGCTTCTACTTATTTAACACACTATGAAAAATAAATACAGTAGTAAAATTTTATTCTTTTTTCATCCAATAAATGCAGCTGGCTCAATCGTATCACCTTAAAAAAAATCCACTGATTATGAGAAGTCACCATTCTCTTAATTTTTAGAGTAAGGTCTAAGATTTCTGTATTGTGGGTGCAATATTGCCTCAGAAATTACAATTTTGAAGGTTTTTTTGAAAATCCAGGCATTTTACTTTTGTACTATATTTCTAACACATTGCTCACACTAAAATCATCCAGGATAACACAATCTATTTTCTTTTATTTCAATGTACTCATAAGGGACCATATTTGGGTTTTTTTGTTACTGCCACAACAGACAACAACTGAATTTTTGTTACATTTTTCTCTTTTAAAACCTGAATAGCAAACACGTAAGATCACTAGCTTAGAACTGTCCTTCATTCGGAGACTTCTTTTCCTTTTGACGTACAACAGTAACCCTTGGGGTTTTTTTCTTACTTACCCCTTCCTTGGGTTTAATAATAAATTTGTTTAATAATAAATTTTAACCCTCTCCATCATGCTTATTTTCAACTCATGTATGAGATTGAAACATCTGAAGTCTGTTGCTTCTACTCACTACAGAAGGTGGGACAATATAACACAATGCTTGTTCAATACATTCCTGCTCATCAACTTCTGTCTCCTGCTGTGTCCTATGGTACCTTCTTCTCCTGCCAGGGGTCATTAATAGCTGATTACTTTCATCCTTGTTTTCAGTTTCTTTGGTTCCTCAGCAGACAGATCCTTTCTTCATAGATCTGGAGTAGTGCTGCCCCTCACAGTAAGCTCTGCAAGAATTCAGCCTTCTCTGATATGCCACACTACTTTATTTATCCTTCCATTTAATTTCCCTGCTTTTTATCTGCTAAATGCATTTCCTGCTGTATTTGAACCAAGGTGGCAGCAAAAAAGGGACAGACTTGTAATTTACTCCCTTCTAATCTGCCACAATCCTCTCACACCTTCCACCTTTTGTTCTTTGTTTGTGGAGTTCTGTTTTGGTGAAGCCAATTTTTATCAGCACAAATATTCCAAGAAGACCAAGAATCTTTCTTACACATTTTCCTTATTGTTCACAACAGTCTTTGTATCTAAGGTGTCATATAAAGTGGCTCTCATTGCACTTGCACAGCTATAAATCTATTTGCTTAAGTGGTTTATTCTTGACATTACACAAAGGTCAGAGCAGTAAACCCCATAATCTCAGAGCACAGCAACTCACTTCAGCTAGAATAGAGTTTTATTACTAGTTTGTAAAAATAAGATGCTTTCATTCTGACCTAGATAAGAATCTCTTTCCCCTCCCTCCTTAAGACAACTATGAAAATGAGATTGTAAATCTCCTACGGAGAAGAGACTTGGACAAATCAATAATTTATGTTATGATTTTGAGAGACTTTAACCTTGAGGAAGTGCCAGCCCTATCATAATTCTGTAGATCTTGTTTTAAAATGTTTTCCATTACTAATCAGAACCTTTTTTGCTTTTTTCCTTATTATTTATACAAGGCTCCTTTGATTTCCAGTGTATGACACTTCAGAATGAAAATGGTGTCTGCATTAATTAAAAACAAAGATGAGGACTCTTACCTTCTTCCCCCTTCACATAAAATCCAAGTAAAATGCTGGCAGGCAACACTCAGCATGTAGTGCTCTACTTCTAACCATGAACCCCTTTTATAGATTTCTGTCATTTCAGCTGCTGCTGGCTAAAATCACTGGTTATTGCAGTGCACTGGAAAGAAAAATGAGAAGACAGTTAAGAGCAAAATGGGGGACAGGCACACATAGCAATTAAATAAGGCTTCCACAATCTCAGGCAGAGAGCATGTCAGTCATAGAGTTCATAAACAAGACTCTGGCAGTGCAAGGCTCTTGACGAGGCCTTCAGGGGAGAAAAAACTTGTGAGTTTATGCCAAACCATCTTTTTTTTTGACCTCCAGAGATTTGTTAAGTGCAGACTGCCATGTCAACAACTCACTTCCCCAAATCTCCCATTGTTACAAGAAATCTTCAGTATGACTTGCAGCAGCATGCTCGGATCTCTTCCTTCCTTCCACAGGATCTCTTGGGGATTAGATGAGATTATTGATGGTCACCCATTCTTACCCATAGCATCATAAGTCAAAACCATTCACTTAAAGCAAGGTGATATGTCTAGGTGTGACCACATAAAGCACATACACAGGAGCTCCTGCAACAGGATAACCAGCAGCAGGGCAGGGAGAAGACTCCTGGTAGCAGTTCCAAATTTCCATCTCAGTCATGTAGGCAGCTGGTACATTTCTGAAGCCTACCTAGAGACAGCACACAACCTGCAGGCCTCATGGAAGTTTAAAACTTATGTCTGACATCTGTATGCCAAGTAAAATTATTCCCTTAACTCTTTCTAACAAACCAATCATAAGACTTGTCAAAGCACTAAGAAATCAAGCAGACTAGAAAATATGGGGGGAAAAAAAAAAAGAAATTAAAGGAAGTGTTATTTGGGCTGGGGTTTTCAGTGTTGGCACCAACTTTCTTTCCCAGTGGATTAGCCTTTGTTTAAAATGAAGCACCATGCCACATAATTTTTGCAGATTTGTGGGATGAAATTACTTTCTTTCTCAGACATTTGCCCATCTCTCCAAATACCTTTTCTCCCAGTTCACTGCTACAACCATGAAAACCTTGTGAGCTACATGGTTCTGGAAATATTAATCTGTTTTGGTTTATAATCTGAAGAATTCCTAACATAGCAGGAAATATCTAAATAAACTCCAGAAAGACAACATTTCATCAAAACAGAAAGCATTGTTTTATTTAAATATTCCTTTTCATGCACAATTAAAAACAAAATAAGTAATGAATGAACAGTTAGAATAACAAAAAACTTCATGGTCCTTGGTGAATTTAAGATTATTTAACTCTTACCTGAAGATGAAAAACTATTAGGTTTTTAACAACAACAAAAAAGATCAAAACTCCCAGTACACATCAAGACTTATGCTGGAAAAGGAAACACTACAGTTTCTAAAGATTCAGATGGGTAGGCTGGGAACTATACAGCTCAGACTCCCTCCTAATTCCTAGTCTCATTCCCTCCCTTTTTTTCCTTTTCCCTTACCTCTCCTCACCCCTACAGAGCAGCTCAGATATCCACATATTTACACAGCATTCATGGCAGCAGCTCCATGACTAAGACAAACTGATGAATATGTAATATGATCTTAAAAAATGCATGAGAATTATGCAAAGGCATCAACTTAATGACTCCCTTCATTTTGTCCTTTTATTGTATTGAGAGGTCATTTTGTCTAACAAAGATCATCAGAATAAATCACTTGTATTCTGAAACCTAGATAATTCATCCATCTAAATAAGAAGAATTTTCTGAAATTAATCAAAGGACTGGAATTCTTCTACTGTAGGATGGGATAGAATATCAGGATATTTAAAATATAAGGGCATCCAGGACATTTTGATATGCAATCTGAGGTCTTAAAAATGTGACATAAGAAGTAAGGTTCCATCTTAGCAGTCAGCAAGCAGAAATTTATTACAAATCATCACTGTCTAGAAGAGATTGTTGTAACAATTACTGATTTTGATTCTGGAACTGGAATGATGATGTGACTATTTTGCAGAATGTAAAAACAGAAAAATGTGCCATCATTTGTCATGCCATTGTTATTTCACCTGCCTGCTCATTATCATAGAATTTATATTTGTGCAGTCTTTAAGGGTGAAAGACATGGGCTTTTATTTGTATAGTGGTATATGATGAGTATTCATCTAGGAAACTACAGGTATGTTGGAAATACTCATTCAGGAACTTCACAAATCGCTGCCTTTGGGTAACACATATGAAACATAACCACTAACTTTAAAAACACCAATAAGTAACTCTATCCATATCCAGTCAGTCTGGCAAGATAGACAACATCATGTAAATTGGGCAGATATCTCAAAACTTCAGCAAACACTAAGTTTCATAAGCAATAATTATTGTAAAATCTGACATAAATTACATGTACATGTAAATTTTCAAATAATTTTGACACATTCCTAATAATTGCCAGTAGTGTTTATATGGAAACAACCGAACAAAACTTGTTTAAAAAATAATCTGCTGATGCATTTTCTAGATCTCAGCCAATATATAAGTCAACTCCAGAAGTTTCTATGCTGTTTTTATAATGCATGCTTTTTTTTTTTTTCACCTGGGTCATTTCTTACCCATCTGAAAGTTCTGTCTCACTTTTTGCCTTCAACAGTTTGAAAACTTTAGAGAAATCATTAATATTAAGAAGAATGCAAAAAGATGATAGTTTTCTCATCTTGTCTTTGTTTCTCTTTTCCTCTGGGCCACATATGGATGTTCAAGTCAGCAGAGACAGTGTTGCTCTTTAAAAAAACCTGCTGATTTAATATTTAGTAGGTGATGGATTCCACCTCAACAATCAGACTCAGGAATAAAAATAGTCTGAATCCCACTCAGTGACAAGCACAAATCCATAGATAGAAACCCAAAGTATTGTACAGCACAATATTTCCTGCTCAGTAAGCTAGAGACAAGCTTCTGTGATTCCCTATATATCCACATATATTCTAAGCTGATGCCTGTCAAACCAGCCTTTGGTTAAGTGGCAAGCATAATATAGCTTCCTTTCCCCAGAGGTAACTGTCCTCATTATGGAAGCGAATGAACCCCTAGGTGTATAATAGAATCTCCTTTAAAATATTCATCATATGACATCTGATATTTCAGCCATATTTGGCTGGAATGCTATACTTTTGGGGAATTCCACACTCCACAGTCAATTAACCTACTATTTTTGCTCACAATCTTTTTTTTTTTTTATCATAAATCATTAAACATTTATGTTACTATGTAATTCATTACCCTGCTACTCAGGGCTGAGCAAGATGTGCGGACAAGGGTTTCTCTATTGCTGTAATGTCCATTAAAACATCTGGAGTAGCAAGGCTGAAACTTTCCACTTTCACTCAGCCAGAAAACTTCTCCAAGGTGAGTCACATCATCCAGCATGGTTCTGTTTCCTCTGCACTTCTCAGAATCAACACTGCAGGCTGTGAAAACCTCCCCCTGGCAGCAGGCCTCAGGAAGACCATGGGCAGGCAAGGGGAAATAAAACAGTGGCCAGAATACTTCACCAGAAATCAGAACAAAGCAGCTATATAGGGAGAGAAAGAGAGACAAACACAGTGGTGGTTTATTCAGCCCAAACATTTCCATCCTCAAACACCAAGCAGTCCTTTTCTTTTGGCCTCTCTATTCTTATTTATTTCTTTAAGATACACTGCCCTTTTCCCTCCCATCTCTTTCCCTAGCTGTTCTTAATAACAGCCACAATCTTCAATATGTTTAATCCCACCTGCCCTTCCACTGCCCCTCATCCTGCTCTCAGCACCAGTACCTTGTGCCTCTTCCCAGCCCTTCCCAGCCCTGGTTCCACGTGTGGCACCAAAGACAAGCACACAAATCGGCCTAGCTGGCACAGAGGAGGGCTGGCATTGAAGGAAGTTTGCAGAAAGTTTGCCCAGCACTTGCTCACACACTGAGTTTGCGTGAGACCAGCACAGCCTTCCAGCACACCAGTATTATTTTTAAATTATTTCCCGTGTGATTAGGACTGTCTCTCCATTCCCACGTGCCACTCAAACACCAATGGCAAAAAATCAGCCTTACACTCATAAGGGCTTGTTTGTCATCATAATCTCTCTTTAGTTTTAGTCATTTTCTTAGTCTTAATCTCCTGATCTCCTTATGCTGGTCTAATTAAAATCATTTGCTGACGAATATTGTCAGTAATGTTACAGTTGGCTAAATTAACACTGGCTTAGCCTTAGCTTTTTTATCAGCTTAACTACGCAGCACTGACTGATGAGCATTTAAAAATAGGAATTCCTTTCTTCAGGTCAAAGGCATAAAAGGAAAAGCTGGAGATTTTACTGTCGTACATCAACAAGTATTACCAAAGAAAGTCTGATATAATTCTGAAGAAAGCAAACCAAACTCTCCTCTCCAGAGCTTCCCTTCAAGCTGGGTTATAGCAACAGTGATGTGTTCAACCCAGCCTGTTACAACAGCAGGAGCAGAGCTTAGTATCTTGCTCTAAAACTGCTGTTATAGGCAACATGTCTTGTTGTCTGACTCTACTAATCTACTTTTTGGCATAAATTGAGCATTTCTAGACCACAAGTATTCCTACAGACAAAAATTAATTGCAATATTCATCACCATACATGTCTAAATGATAGGGATGCTGGAATGTTTTACAGTGAAAACACATCCAATTTTAATGAAGTTCAAAAGAATAAATGTTTATTTATGGATTAAAGTACACAAAGATCTGCTTCTCACACTTTCTGAAATACTGACAGCTTTTTTTTTTTTTTTTTTTTTTTTTTTTAAGACAGAGAAACAGAGAGTGCAAGAAAAGGAAAGATTTCACATCTTGTATGTAGTTGTGAGTGGAACAATATTGCAGCAGACAGGCAGAAAACTCCTGGGCCTTTTTTTTGACGCTAGCTGAGAACAGATGATCTACAACTGAAGTGTGAAGAAAAAGTTGCCTCTAAGAGGTTGCCTCTGGTGAAAGGGTGGAGATGTTGTGCTGATAGCCCATCACAGCTGCAGGGAATGTCTCAACATGTCTTAAGACACACTGCATATTTCTGTTTGGGGCTCAGCTTTGCTGCTGTAGAAATTCAGTGACATTGTTTTAACACTCCTGAAGTTATTCTGCAGAAAAGGGGTGGACTTCAAATAAGAGGAATATCCTGAAGAAATTTATTTTCTATTTCATAGGTTCTTAAGAGGAAAGACCATATTATATAGCTAAAATTAGACCCTTTATTGAAGAGCTAAGCAAAACCAACATGTAAATATAATGGAACTATGACAAAGTTAAATATAAAGAAAAATCCACCTCTTGGATAAAATTCCTAGAACACCTTCCTTCACTTTAGGAATCTGCAGCCACTGCCTATGGCTGCAGATGCCACCAGCTGCTATTGGTATTCTTTAGAATGATCTGTTAACTGATGGTGTGCAGAACCATTAGTAGGGAGAATACTGACCTCCCCAAAATAGAGATTCAGCCTGCTTGGAGTCAGATGCTGGGAAACAAAATGCTAATACCAATAAATATCCATGGCTGTGCATGGGCTTCACAGTATTCTGCTGGTTCAACAAGAATCCAGGTTTGCACAGGCTCCAGCGAGTTAACTAATGCAAGAAATCCTTACTGGTTTGGGGTTTATATGTGGGTTTTGGTTTGGGGTTTTTTTTAAAGTTTTTCTTGAATTTCCCTGTTCAGGCTGGCTGGCTGGCTAATTCATTTTTGGGAGGGGCATAAAGAAGAAGAAGAAAATATGACAGGCAGGTAATCCTTACTGCTCTGAGCCCCACTGCCAGCACCAACCTGCTGTCAGACCACCTGAAGACAAGACAAGACACAATCTGTTGCTATTGTGACAGTTAAAACCCTCTATGGATTCAACCACAGGAAAGCAAGAAGTCCAGAGTAAGGCCTTACCTTACACTGCATGGACAGTGAAGGAAAGAAAAAAAGTCAGACAAATATTTTTTGCTAAGCCAGCTAACAGCATGCTGCTGCAATACTCTGCCTCAGGCCATGAAGCCTCAGCTGCACCATCTGCCCTGGAAAGGCTCCAGAGAGGAAGGAGCAGCTGAGAGCACAAGTCAGGGATCCAGTCTAACCATGACTGTTCTGCACTGATTCACCTGAAACCTCACCTCCCCAGATCCTATTTCTTGTTCTCAGATACCTGCTTTCTTAAATTGTTAATTTTATTATGTCATTCTTTATACAGCTGTCTTAATTATTAATTTCACTGGTTTCCAGTGTGTAACCTTCTCCCCAAATTCATAAGGGACAGCATCCTGAGTAAAGGCACAGTGAAATGTGTGAAATGCCACTGATGATCGAGGTATTAGGCACCAGGAATAAAACAAAAGATGAGATTTTTTTAAGAGCAGTAAACTCCCTCCAAAGTCAGAGAGAGAAATAAAATGTTTTTTCCTATGTTTAGCAACAACATTCCCATTGACTTCAACACTGCAGGATATGTCCCTGTGCACTCCAGCAAATTATCTTTATATGAATTCAGACAGGAAAAGCTGGCCTCCAGCAAAGCAATTTTTTTTTCTTTTGGTTCCAAGGAGTAAGAGTAAAAAAGTCTCTCCCTTCTATCTGTATCTCAGTGAAGGTACCCACAAGGAAATGTAACATTTTAGATAACTCTTTGTTTTCCTTTCCTTGACAACTTCGTTTGCTTCTCAGGTTTTTTATACATTTCCTTTTACTGCTGACATGCAAAAGTGACTGATTTCATATGAGGCCAGAATGCAGAGACATTTGTGCTTTCTGAAGGTAGTGTGAGCTAAGGAAAAAATCCTATGGTCTCCTATGGGGAAGAAACAAGAAGACAGTGTGAATCATCTGCAGAGATCCGTATGAAAACCTCCATTTTGGCAAACAGATCAGGGAGCAGATCTGGGATATTTAGGTTGTAAAGTGCAAGTCCACAAATTCATCTGGAGAACATGACTACCTTAGTGTTAATTCAACAAGACACACACCCTTTGCAGCTCTGGTTCACAGGAGAGAAAGAATAAGAAATAAACTTGTGAGCTGTACTATATCAATCTGCAGAGCACATGATCAGTGGCTGTCCCCTGGTTACACACCTGCACACCTCCAGACCCTTGCTGATGACTCTTAAGGCAGTTCTCCCCATGGGTCATCTCCTCATCAGGCCAGTATGCACTCCTGGCACTGCAAAGATGGTTCTCCTAAAAAACCTTCTGTGCTCCTGCAGCTGTACACAGGTCTATTGGACAGGGATGGCTCACTCATACTGAGGTCTGAATGCATGCAATGACTGAAATATTTTGTTCTTGTCTTCATGACATCAATGTCAAATCTTTCATTGCCTTTAGCAGGAACATCAGATGAGTTGCTGACTGGAAAATGCACATTACCTGGAAACT
Source organism: Calypte anna (assembly GCF_003957555.1). Classification (NCBI taxonomy): domain Eukaryota; kingdom Metazoa; phylum Chordata; class Aves; order Apodiformes; family Trochilidae; genus Calypte; species Calypte anna. The sequence goes on from NC_044245.1 coordinate 13,774,252, forward strand.
GTCTTCAAAACCCATTGTTAAGATTTTGGAAAACCCTGCCATTGTTTTCATCTTTACAGATGGATTAAAAATGTTAACTGTAAATCATTTAGAAAGCTGCCTATGTTTTCTAACATGCATACAAATTCTTTTCTGCTTATGCTTTTCTTGATTATTTCCAGTGTTCTTAGTGCTCCAGAGGAAAGCACTGCTTCTCTGCAGCTAGCTCCTCACATCCCCAAGGTAAGGGCAGGACCTGCTCTTACTTGCTGTAAGTTACTCTGTTGTCTTGGAGCACAGAGCAGAATTTAATGATCAGAAAAGCACATATTACACAAGCAATTCAGAAGCAATTTAACAAACAATTCAGTGCTTAGGATTTTGAAGGAGATCATTTCTACAGTACATTTATGGGGGATGTTTTCTGACACAGTCACGTGTACATTTGAATCCATCCTTGAGGACGGGATGTACAGAAGATGGATTACAAAATCTGACTTGCAACTCTTTTATTATCACTGCTTACTGCTGTCAAAGCCATTTCCTTTGGTATCTCTGATATAATCCCACTATCACTTCAGGGAATACAAAATTATACCCAGAAGAGTAGGAAAGGGTAGACATGTTTAAAAATGCAGGAGAGGAATTCAAATTTCCTAGTCCAGAGAAGATTGTAAGGAGAGGTGAAGGAGAAGGAATAAGCAAAGTGTCTTCTTCACTCACTGCAGTGGATCTGCTCGTGTTTGTGTGCATCTCTCCCCAGCATTCACCTTCCGTTCTCAGACTGAAGCCACTATTACCTCCTTTCTGCTCCTGGAGAGGCACATGACCTCTCCCAATGAACACCAAAGATGTTGTGAAGCTCAGGTAAGTCAGGCAGCTACAGAAAAAAGAATGGCAAATCAGCATAAAAATACTTTCTAGGGATAGAATAGGTCAGAAGAGTAGTGACAGGATGAAGATCCAGCCATTCATTGTCACTTCTCACCTGGTACAATATGAGAGCTCTTTGGAAGCTTAGGTTGAAGTTAACCATTTGTTGCAGTCCATATCCATGGAGCATCCACCAGTGCCATGGTACCAGCACACTAGCACCAGCTGGCACTCTTTTAGCTATGGAAGAATAGAAGAAAGAATTAGGCAGGGAGACACAGTTTGTTTCTTTAAAAGGGAGAGGACTAGGACATCTTATGACTATAAGGAAAGGCTAACTCTACATAAGTTCCTTTACATAAGTGGAGGGGCTTACAAGGATGTCACTTCCCAAGAGTATATGTAGAGGGAGTATGTTACCTGTTTGGAACATTTTGCAAGCCCTGTGGCCTATTTCTTTCCATCAGATTTTCCCCATGTGCAAAACTGCAAAAGACAAACTCCTATCCATCCAAAGACAATAAGACAAGCCCTGTGGTACTTCTTTTAAGGACCAACATTATTCCCCTTTAGGGACAAACTATTCTTTTCCCTAATGGGAATAATTTGTAAGCAAGCACTTGTCACCTTTTTAAGAGCTGCCCATTCAAAGGCATGTTCCAGAGACACACAGTAATCATATTAAAAATGTGTTCTGACATATTGCAATTGCACTGAATGCTTGACATTTTTGTGATTATGCTAATATTATGACAATTGATGTGCTTGTTTTTGTAAAAAAACATAATGCAATTAAGTCCTCCAAAAGAAAAAACAGAAAGAAACAAATCAATCACTGAGAAGGCTCAAAGAATGAAAACTGCTTCTTCCATCTTTAGAAATAAATGTTTGCTAGTCAATGGCAAACAGTATGTTTGAACTAGATATTTCAGGAGACTTGTCATTTTTATTCTCAAAGTAAACAGCAGTGATAGGGTGACTTCCAATTTTTAGCAGAGCACTGGCTTGAATTTCACCTCTTCCCTCTGCCTTTGCAGTACATTAGTATTTGTCATAAAATTACTCCTTCTGTCACTGAAAGAATTAAAAAAAAAACCCAAACCAAAACTGGTTCCTCTTAGACAACTTCAAACTATGGATAACCCAGTTAGGTGATGGAACCTTGCTTTTAACTTCATCCCCATTGAAAACATGTTGTCTGCTTCAGTTAAACCCCAAATTAAAGAAGAACAGGAATAAGATTTTTAAATAGCACTATAAATAATTTTATCATTCTTCTCCTCTACCTACAGACCAGAAGATTAACATGAAGAACCAGAGAACTGAACAAGGCAGTACTTGAAAAGAACAGTGCAGGACAGCTAAATGGAGCAGTGCTGTGCAGTCAAAGCACTTTGGCAAAGGATTCTGAGAACAGACGCTCAGAAAAATACCCGAGGGAGTTGGAGGGAGAAATCCCCAAATGCTGGATAATGTGCTGTTCACCTCACGTAGTTCCCTAGCATCAAAGTCTGGAAGGAGAACTCTGCAGAGCTCTAGCAGAACCTGAAGAAGAGAAAGACACAACAGTTTCTGATAAACAGATCACAAAAATACCCCACATCTACATAAGAGGTGACTAAAGACCCACCAACATCTCATTGTAACAGTGCAGCAGACACTGAAGGAGAACCAAGGAGGAAACCAGCTGTGTAGTTTTGATCCAAAGCTACAGGAGACAGAAGAAATGCCTACAGCTTAATTACAGTGATGCTAAGAAGCAAGATCTATCTCCCCTGCCAACTCCTTGAAACCAATAGCTCACTGAAAATACTGAAGCAACTTAGTAACTTTGGAAGCAAATTTAAAGAACATTCATGATCTCAGGCACTATATGCATTTAATCTCTTGCTGAGTTTAATAATTCTAAGCTGATGAAGAGTTACTGTTGATGATATCACAAACCAGCTTAATTCCCAGAGATCCACCTGAGATCAGCTAGTTACAAGCTGTGAATATTTTGGGTGAGCTTCATCTTACCTTATTTTAATCACCTAAAGTGTAGATGTCTATATCTGAGCTAGTTAATGCTTTTTTTTTTAAATTAAACAGAAAATACAAATATTTCAAGATGTGACAGCTGATCTGCATTACAATGAGATTGCTCACACCTTTAATTTAATACATTTTCTGTCTGACTTGGCAAATGGAGATAACTACTGGCTCAGATATTTTGAACACACAATGCAACCTTCTGCTGACAATGAGGACAAAGCACATGCAGGGCTCACTAGAATCAGTATCTCTTAATTCTCCTTCTCCACATATACCCTGCACAGAAGGTTTGAGTCCTACACTCTGTTTTCCACCAGCAAATAGGACTTTTTGGCTTTATCCATCTTAGTTCCCTCATATGATTTATGTAATCAAGAGGAGTAAAAAGATATTTTGCTTTATTATTTTTCTTTGGGAAACCAAATCAGCAAAGGCAGTGTGTCTAAGGTACTCACTGCTGAAATCTGGACGTCCCAGGTTCTACCAGATACAGAAAAGTGTCATTATCTGAATCTTGGTTTGAATTTCTTTTCCAAACCAAGCTCTACTTGTTGAAATAAAATGGGATCTAATGCAGTGGAATATCAGTCTTCAGACCCACCATGAACTGATGTGGGTTTTTTTTAAACCCCAACATGATTAAGGAGTTTTTTTCAAAACCCAAACTCATTATCATAAAAGGGAATTAAAATCCTTTTTATTCTGCTAAAGACTCTGTAAGTGGCACGGTAAAAGTTGAACTTAATAAGGAAAGCATACAAAAATACCAAATAAGCTCACAGATATATACACACACAAACATTTGTCTTAAAACAACGGCTTTGCAAATGCTAATTAATGAAGTAGCAATAATTTTACAGTCAAAGAACTAAATTTTAAAGTAAGCCAATACTTTCTGAACTGTCCAATATTTTGGCCACCTCTATTTTTGTATCACTACATGTGAAGAGCCACTTCCTTTATTTCAAAATGCTGAATTTACTACCATGAAAATGACAAAACAATAACTGGGCATGTTTAGCTCTAGAACACCACACCTTCCTGCAGATTTAAAATGCCTTTTGACAATATTTGCCAAAGTGGCTTCCTGTTATATTTTACAACTCCTCAAGCTACTAACAAGGCAGTTCTTAGACCAAAAACACCCAGCCTTGGTTCCACCAAACACAGAGGGAGTTCTGACAATAATTGCAGTGAGGTAAAAAGTAGCATCTGGTGCAGAAGTAAGTGGAGGGAGTGTACATGAAGGTATTTGTTATAAGGAGTCAGCCTTACCTTTGAGTCATTCTATAATAGCTACCATATCATTGCTCAATTGTATGGAAATGGTGATTAGTGGTTCTGCAAATATTGTGTTTGGGATTTGCATTTTCTCATCAAAGGGAATGCTCTGCCTTCATATGCTGTCAGCCTCTTTCGGATGAGAGGGCTCAGCAGAGATGCCTCAAAAAAATGTATCAGGAAGAGAAGAAAACATAATAAACCACAGAAAAAGTACAAGCTAATCACATATACTCTAAGTTCATCCACAAGGGCTGGGAATGGAAAGATCTGTGGTAAAATATTTTAGGTTGACTAAATACTATGCCCCAAAATTTAAGGTACTGGTAGTTCTCAAAAAAGAATTTCTAGAGGCAGAATGAAAACCAGCATGGAGTTTTAACTTTCACCCCCAATTTCTGGCTTTAAAATATTTTTACTTTAAGGTAATGTACAATTCAAACTTTGTGGGTTTTTTATAGTTTAAACAGCTGTCAGAGACCTGTGCTCTAGATCTGCAGCCATGACTGGCTGATAACAGGGAAGGGATAGCAGGGTGGGGCCACCATATGCCTCAAAGCTCCTGAGACAGTCCTGGTTTTAAATAGGTCTCTCCCACCATGCCTGTATGGTCAAGAAGCTCCAAAGTGATTCAAGTTGTGAGGATTATGTTTAACAGAACTTGCTATAGCACTTTTTTCTTAAGTAGACCATGCAGATGGGGTTCGGTTGGTTGGGTTTTTTCCTTTTTTACTTGATGCTTTTTTCTTGGTGGGCAGGGGGAGGACAGGAGAGTTCACTTACCATCTTTTTTTGTGATTTAAATTAAATCTAAAAGGCTGTCTCTGTTGTCTTTGCACCTTCCCCTCAGGTATTTACTTAGATTGATAAGATTTTCTCTGAACCCTCTCTTACACCTCATCATCAGCCTTTCCTCAAAGAAGAGATGCTGAAATACCTTAATCATCTTTATGGCCCTTCATTTGACTCTCTCTAGAATGTCCGTATTTCTCTTGTGCTGAGAAGGCCAGAACTGGACACAGAACTCCAGGAGTGACTTCATCAGTGCTTAAGAAATTAGGAGAATCGCCTCCTCCAAACTGTTGTCAAAGCTCCTCATAATACACCCAATATACCTCGAGCTTTCTCTGCAACAGCACGTTGCTGACTCTTGATCAACTTCATACCCACCAGGACCCCCATGTTCTTTTCTTCAAAGCTTCTTTCCAGACAGTTGGCCCCCAGAACATACTGGTGCATGAGACCTCTGCAGGTGCATAGCCTGGCACTCCTTGTTCAGATTTATAAGGCTCCTGACTGCCCATTTCTCCAGCCTGTCAGCATCCCTCTGAATGGCAGCACCACCCTCTGATGTACCAGAAGATAAACATGTACCTTGACTACAAAACATGGGAAAGCCTCCATAGCATTTCTTCCAGGATCTACAACTACAAGGTCTCAGGACTGGTCTCCAGGTGAATTACCAGACCTCTCTCTGGGGAAATAAGGGTTACCTAGGTGCATCAAGTACACCTGCCCAGCTCTGTGTTCAGCCAGAAGGCGCAAGAGTAGCTGCATTTTGGATATAACCTTTTAATTAGGCAAACTACATTCCTCACTAGAATGCTACATTTCAGGCAGTAAAGTAAAAAAGGATTGTGCTTCACAGTAACTCATTAACAATGATTGGCAGTGTTAAATCAAACAAACCTAATGAAGACAGATTTGTTTTCAAATGTGTGAGCATTTTTTAAAGAGAAAACAAAACCCAATATTTGAACAGAGAAAAAAAGAGGCAGATTTATAAGAAAAGCAAGGAGTTTTTTTCTGTGAAAAAAATATTAGTGTCACAAGGTTCAAGTATTTTAAAATATCAAACTTATTGCCTGATTGAAATTAACAATAAAAAATATATATTCAAGGGAACTGATGAAAATGCTTGCCAAATAATAATACTAAAAAATGAAAGCTTTGATTTTTTTGCTAGCAGAAAAAACAAATGTGGCTTACTACTACTCTGAGACTCACTCCACCTCTTCTTTTCAGCTTTTCATTAAATTCCATTACCTTAGGATCAAAACCTGGGGTGTATTTAAATATATTGACTTCAGGAATTATTCCAACAGCACCAGACTAATGAGAGAAATAGTTATTGATATAACTGTCACACCTTTGCATATTAATTTTTTCTTTTATTTTTTAAACTCTATTACATTTAAGTGGGAGGGCTCTTACAGATCACCTGTTCCTTATTCATCATTGTCACTTTGTAAAATGTGTTTAATGAGGCTATTATCTAAATCAATTTCTCATGTTTGCTGGGGTTCTTGGGCAAAAAAATTTTAGACTACAGTAGTGTGAATGACTACAATACATCAGTCTGCAAACAGAGCTCTGAAAATACAAAGAGGTATTCAAAGGGGAATAGAAGTTTACAGTGTCCTGAAGAGAAGCTTTTATGAGTTGTAGAGGAGATGTTATATCAAGGCAAACAGCTGATCCAGAATTTATTTACAAGGCTGGACTTCTGCAGTTTACTTCACAGCTGTTAATCATTAAGCACATTTTAGATAATAACCTGATATTCATTTTACAGGCAATAATATTTTTATTGAAGTGAACATAATTGTACATCTTTAGAACTCTGTTTAAAATATTCCTTTAGGAACAAAACTATCTGCAAAGTAATACCATTAATTGTATGCCTCGTGGCTTAGCCAATTTTGTAAGTATATATGAAGTGAACACATGACATTATGACATTACTCTGATGCCATACATACCCCCTGCTTTAATATGCACAAAAACGTTTTGTCTGACTTTTTTTATGAATGTCTCTGATTTACTCATTCTGGAGAGGTCAAGAGAGGAAATACAGAGATTATAGGCTACTGCTTTACAGTTATCTTGTTCTTTCCTGTTTTGAGAAAGAATTTTTTCAGACCAGACTTTTTTTCTGCTCCCCGAAGATCCTTGTCTTGACTTCAAGGAAACTCCTCCCAGAAAAATTACTTTGGCCCTACTCCTGGAAGCTGATCTGTGTCAATAGGCATGCACAATATCCCACTGAACTCAGGGAAGCTCAATATGAACAAGAAGGTTTTGTGGATTTAGTATGAAAAGCAAAGTAAAATTCAAAGGTTTTCTAAAGTAAGGTCTATTCTTCTATCTACAGTGATCAACTGGCTATCATTCAGCTTCAAATTATGCTACCCTACTTTTCTATTGAAATATAGCAGGAATACAAGGAGAACAATAAAAATGTTTCATATTCTCACAGATAATTTTCTGTACAGGAATTATACTCTGCTCAGTGACTTTCTGACAATTTTGTTTCCAAAAAGATTTCAAAATAAGCTTATGGATATAGATGTTTTACAAACCTTTACTCTCCAAATTACCCAATTTTAAGTTGCACAAAAAAGAAACACTCCCAGTTAATCCTTTACCTCAAGATTCTGGTTATCCTGGTGAATAATCTCATTAATCAGAACTGCAATGGAGGGGAATTGTATGCACCTGCCCAAAGAAGATTCTGGACAAAATCCTACCCAAGTTTTAAAGCTTCCTTATGTAGCGATCTAATAAACTTATAGCCAGAAAAAGCTGCAGTTTCTCAAAGACTTTAACAAGCTGCTTCTATTTTTTTTCTGAGTTACTGGAGGAAAGGGAGTCAAGAGGAAAATTCCAATAAAATTGTATGTAAGCCAAAGGTTTGTTTATGTTTGTATGGATTAACATTCACACGTTTCCTGTTACTAGACTTCCTACTAGTGATGTTTAACTTTAACCACATATCCTGGGTAAAGGAATAACTCCTAAAGTCAATTTCCTGATTAGGCTAAGAAAGGTCAAAGGTTAATTTTGCAGCCACATGGTTAAGCTACCAACAGCTACTGCATAGCCTTAACATATAAAGTTACTGCAAATATTAGCTAAAGGAGGTGGCACACTCTGGTGATTACACAAAAGTGTCAGGAAGAAATTCTGCCAGAGGCTTTTTCACTGTGAGTGAAATTTACTCTCTTCACATGCACACACAAAATACACATCAGCAGAGACATCACTCAAATATGTTGAGGCCAAGATGGCAACTACAAACATGTAAGACCTTTTAAATATTGCTGTGTGACCACTGTCAGAGCCCAACTTTTGTCCAAGAAATTTCCCACAAAGCATCCTATTAGAGATTTCCTTCATACACTTGCTACATAACTTCAAGAAGAAACGAGGTTAAATAGTAATATAAGAATCCCCGTATTTTGACTTATCATATTCTTGAACAAGAAGCAAAGGGATTCCTGCTTCCTTGGGAAAAAAGCTCGTGGATGGTGAATTTGCAAACAGCTCTGCAGCAGATACCCCTGTTGTACCAAATCATCAGGAATTAATGGGTCAGTATTTATTTTATTTAAGTACTAAATTTAACAATCCTCTGCCCAAATACTGCAGATGAAACAAGAAGTATCTTAGAAAGTTTGTAAGGCTTCTGTCTGTAGGGATACTTGTTTTCAACAGTAAAATAATTTTTTTTAATAGTGCTATGAGTAGCAGTGACATATTGACATATCAAAAGCGTTGAGGAAATATAGTTAAAGCTGATAATCCAGATTTGTTCACACTGCACAGCATTCTCCTTCCCTGGTGAGTTCTCATCTACAAATTATTTCATTCTTGTGCAGTTTTGGTAACCTACCCAGCACAAGAGATGACAGTCAAATGAATCCATGTACTGACATTATGATTATTTTTTAGATCTGTAAGACAGATAGTGGGGAATTTGACATTGGACTTAGTGAAGTCAGTCTTGATATTTAAATACCACATTTAGCTATTGTAGACTAAACTAGAAGGCTCACTAGTAACTAAATACTCTTGCAAGTATTTAACACGTTTGCAAGTCATAGTTTTAACAGTGAAACTTGGTTAGACTCTTACCCAAGGCCTAACACTGCTAATACAAACACAACTCTTTGGGGATGCATTCTATTTCTCTCATATTATCATTTATACTTGCAATGCTGTGGCAGCATTTTAAACTTATTTTGCACAGTGTAGGGCTCTAGATAAGATACAAGATGGTAAAGACAATCAATCAACAGTCTTCACTCAGGATTTCTTGACTGTATGTGTATGATAACAAGATCTACATTTTTTTGTAAAATCTAATGCACCTGAATATATAGAGAACTAGAGAACATATGTTTCTTGCACTTAAATCTGATTAAATTCCAGTCACAAGGAACTGGCTCAATTGGCACATTTAGTCTTTTTACAAGACAATTTTTGTGAATTATTCATGGTCATTTAGTATTCACTGCTTATAAAAAAGGACATATAAGTGGATGCACATGAGCTGTTCTTTATTCACCTGTGAACTTAAAATTCTGAATTCACTTTTCTAGCCATGTGACTGGTTCTACCCCTCAGACAGTACAGCTTTTCTCATTAGGTCTCTTAAAATAAAAGGCATAGCACTTTAAAAACATGTTCCACCAACCAATAAAACCAATGAAAGTTACCTGTGAAAGACCAACTTTGGACAGAAAGACATTTAATTTTAATACATCTTCATTCTTTCTCTTTGCTTAGGTGTATTTCTGTCTGGCTAAAGGTATCCATTTCAGATTTTAAAATACTCTGTTTCTTACCTAAGATTCAGTGGAGGAGGGGAGAAGAAGGAAAGATACCAATCAAATGTATTGGCTGGATTTCTCTTGTGATACTTAGACCAACTCATCACTACAAATGAAGCTTTCCTGTCTGCCAAGGAGATGCCACATTACTGACCTGCTCCTCCTCCCTCTTTATGCCTCCCCTAATTAAGTTTAGCTTGATGGTTCATTCTAGTCAGCAGCTTTGACATTGTATCAGCTGATTTTTGTTAGTTATCCCAAAACATGAAGCTCTAGGACTTTACATTATTCATAGTAAACTCTTCTGTAAAACCTGTGATGACATTTCAACAGCACAAGCTCCTCTGATGTAAATACTCCTGTCCCAATATTTTACTAGACTGCAGGTGCCAATTCTTTGTATTCTCTTGTTGGAATACAGCAAGGTTTACAGCCCAGAAATCTCACTTCCTACTATGCCTTTGGCTTTTCCTTTTTTCTTATCATTGAGATTGCCCATAGTACAGCACCTTGGAAAAATCTCTGCATTTTTCAGTCCTTGGTTTCCTTACTTCCCACAAACAAAGTAGCTTTTACTGTGTTCTAATAGTGCTGATCCTGCAACCAAATGAATGGACAGATATATTTTGATCATAATGTTTCTAGTTTCTATCACTTTTTTTTTTTTTTTTTGGCAAGGGAGAGTTGGGGAAGTAGCACAAGTTCATTTATGTAGAAACACTTCACACAATCCTATTGCTTTGAAATCCCAGACAAATGGTCACTATTCATGCGGAACTCTCTAACAAATGGGCAGTGAGGTAGATATCTCTCCAATGAGAAGACATATTCTACATTTTTAAAACTGATGGAAAACTTCTCAGTGCCCTTGCTTTAAATAAGAGTAGAGCAAATATAGCATATAATCAAAACTAAAGAATAAATATGTATAAAAGCAAAATAAATATCTATAAAATCACTACATGAACTGAAGCATATAGTCAGATCCTGGGAGACCTTGTCTACTATGCCTTCCTGAGATAACAGATGTTCATCTCCTGTTTTTAAAGTAAGTGCCCTAGATCAAAATGCTCCAGTGTGCCATTGCACTGCATGAGTAGCAACCCATGAACATCTACAGAATGCACCTAAAACCTGAATCTGATTTTTATTTTCCTGTTCAGAGATGAAGGGAGAAATCTGGCCTGTGGCTAGATATCACTATTAAAGATTTCATAGAATATAAATTAAGTATATTCCTCATTAATTACTGTCTACTTCTGTCAAGATAATACCACAGTAACTCCAATGAAGTTACAATGCACTTACAGTAGCAAAGCTTGGCTGGATATCCTCAAACATAAATAGATACTTTATCTGTTTAGTCCATGCTGTCTCTGACTGAAACACAAACAGTGAAACAAAAGTCATCCTAAAGGGACTAAAAGAAACTTAAATATGTTTTTTTTTCAAAGCATATGAATATTTTATGATCTGTGGTTTCCATAGTGCTTACTTTGTTTGCTCCACATTTCGAGTTGTCAGAATAGGATTAGACAGAGCAGCAACAGAAAAACAGAAAATAAGACAGTAACAAACCCTAGTACTTAATTTTTTTCTTGGGACTCAGACATGAGGATATACTCATTATCAACAGAGTGCAAATAACATATTAATTGTTCCCTTGTCCCAAACTTAAACTGAGACTTCAACAATCCAGAAAGTCTTTACTGTATAGTTTGAAAATTACTCTGATCACATGAAAATGTAGAAAAGCTTCTATAAAAATAATCATAGAAGGAGAAGCCAAATCAGGTATATTTTGACAAGGAAATTGTGTGTCTTAAGAGCAATCAGATTAACAAATTTCTTAATAATATCTACAATTCAGTATTTCTGAGTCACTTGTGAAAATCGTTTCAGAAAAGGTTGAAGTTATTAGGGATTTTTTTAATCCATGTTATTATCATTTCTTCCACTTATCATTTTTTCTTCATGAAGATTCAATCCCTATTTGCACATAGCATTTTGGTGTTGGTTTTAATTGAATGAAAATTTGCTTCTTTTTTCAAGTAATGACAGAGTGGGAAAGAGCAAAAACCATCTTGCCTGGGAACTGCACAGTATTTTTTATGTGTGTTTTCCAAACTCTGTGTTGTCTTCCAGTGAGAAGCACACAGGAATATTTAAATTACCTAATTGCCTCCCAAGGCTCTACCTAAACTCTTCCTTCAGTCACACTCTCTGTTTTCAGTGAACCTCAACAACAAGACAAACTGAATGCTTTCTTTGTTATCCTGGTCTAAGGCACCTGGATGGTGCCAAACAAAACTAAAATAAGTCAGAGCTCTGAGGGAAAGGATTTCTTTTTCTGGCTCCTCTTCAATAGCATGTAAAGAAACATCAAGCCTTTTTTTTCCTCTGAGCATTAACTAACAGCAGAGAAAATAAAAATATCATCTCCATGATTTTACAATTTATGTATACCCAGCTTCCTCTTTTTTATTCTATTTCTTCTAAATCTCTATTTGATTTCTCATGGTTATTACTTGTCTACATAAGGGTGTTACCTCTTCTGGTATGAAGTGGTTTTATGTGGAATCCTTGTGATGCAGCAGCTCATAATCATAATCTGGGCTAAAATGTGTTATCTAAATTGCTGTGGTTTCAAAATTTACAAAAATGTATTTCCTAAAGCAATCTAACTTCTTTAACTGCAACAACAAAGTAAATCCATTAGGAAGACTAGGTTTTTGAGCAATTAATTGCATAGTTAATAAGATTTTATAGTTTTCTAAAGACTTTAAAGTTCTTTCCAAACATTATGATTCAGATCCTGCCACCATTCCTCACACAGACCTGGAAAATAAATGGAACTACTGCAAAAGCAAATTATATTTAAGTTCTGGGAAAATTTGGGGTATTATTCAATACTTTTTTTCATAACAATCCAGTGAAATAATTTTGACTGTATGCATTTTGCAGAATGGGAAATAGAAACACAGACATTAAGTAACTTCACTTAACAAAATGGTTGAAAGCCAAGGCTCCTTTCTTTTAAGAAAAAGCTTTGATTCTAAGTATCTCACAGAGGTGAAGCATTTCTAAGGCACAAATGGTGGTCAGCTGCAGAATCATTCTGGGAAGCATCAGAGATCCTGTCTCACATTTTATTTCTAGAAGTCTTACCCTGGCTGTATTATTGCAACATAAGGACATAAAGAATGAATAGCTATTGCTTAAAGTTTCATGTTTATTACACAGCTAATGCCATAATCATATCAAGAAGATAAATACAATAAAAGAATAAAATCATAGCATCAAAAACTCATATATTTCCAGTGTACCAGTAACATGACAAAGACTACAGCAGCTACTCAAATCACATAGTTTGCAAAGGCATCTTTTGCAATAATTAAAATTTAGTTCAAAGTTAGAAAAAAAAGACAAGGACAAATACTAGTTCTGATATGCCTGAGTTAGAATATTAATAATATTAGGCAAGTATGAGTGACTTAAAGATATTAATTCAGAGAATATTACTTATTTACTGAATGTTTAACAAAGTCTGAAACAAATTAAAAAGCTCAGTATATATTTCTCAATTCTGCACAGAAACCCTTGGTTTGGTTGTTGGAACCACGTCAAATCAAATTTTTACTAGGTTTGAAAAAAACTGCATATATTCATGGTTTCCACAGGCCAGTCATGAGCTTGAAATATTGGTCTTGACTGGATAGTCAAGACCAATTCTTTCCACAGGAAAGTAATTCTCAGAGGAAATTATTTGTCATGCTACTTCCAATCTGAAGATCTAAACACAGTCTTTCCTCTAGCCTTTGGCACAACCCATAATAATTGGACCGTAGGAGAGAGCTACAAAAAAGGGGATCCACAAGATACATGCCAAACAACACTACCAGCTAAGTCATACGTTTTCTTACTTCACCCCCCTCCCCATCAGGAATAATCAGAATCTGAAGTATTAAATGACATGTCATATTCATTCACTGATGGAAGAGTGAGACAGAATGACATATTCTGCTGATCACGTATAGCTAATGGTTTGTATAGGGTATTATCTTTCAATACACAGCCCTGGTAGAATTTCAGATGAGCAGATGGCCAGATGGATCAGCCTGTAAAATTAATATTACAACCCATACACAGCAGGACTCTGTGTGGGTACTTACTGCTTCAAAATCCATTAAGTCACTTCAGTGAATTTTATTTTTCAGGCCTGGTTTATTATTTCCTCCACAAATGCTGGAACCTGCAATGGCAAAAAACAGTTCTGGAATACTTTGGTATTTTGGGGCCACCAGCTTCTTTGAGTATTTCTTTCACAATTCCAGGAGCACTCATTTCCAATGCACACCTGGTTTTCACCAGACCAAAACTCATTTATCTATCTTACACATAACTATCTGTCTATCCCTATTGTACAATGATGTGTACAGTACATGGCAGCTACAGGTACTGGGTGTTCACCTTTGCCAATAGGTTTTAGCAACACTATTGAACTTATTCCTAAAAAAAGGTTCTCAGCAATATTCAGAACGATGCTCGGCCTCCCCCTGTTTAGCCCCTGAAAGACCATATGTGCACACATACCTGGCAGATGTCATCCACTGTTCCCAAATTGATCAGAACACTAACACAGACATGCTGAAACACGAAGGAGCACTTGCTGGAGAAGGTGATGAGTTCCAGCTATGAAAAACAGTTAATTTGTCATGTCACCTGGATCTTTCAGAAAAGTTTTCCTCAGTTGCAATCAGTCTGCCTTGGCCTCTGACTGAATACAGATGAACACAGAAGTTGTGAGGGAAGTTGCTGTATTCTAGAGCCACCAGCTTGATTGCTATTGATTATCGACTTGCCTCAATGATAACTTCATTTTGATGGTAGCATTTCTGCCTGACATCCTTCTTGGGCTTGGGTTTTCTGTTCTTTTCCTCCTTTTTCCCAGACTGGTTACAAGAACTATATTTTGATTACTGTTTGGGGCAGAGCAAGGGAGGTAATAGAAGGGAGAGCTCAGTTCTAATCACAGCAAGAATTTATAAAGAAATCTCTCGTTGTTCCAGGGCAACTGGAAAGACAAATTTACTTTTGAAAATTAGACTGTCTCGTGAGATAAGTTTTCCTTTTCCCCTTTGATGGGGGGGGATAATTTTAAATAAATAATATATAAGGCATTGGAACACTCCTATATAGTTATAATCTCACTAGATAATGTGAGGACTGGAAGATTAGTGCAGTTAAATTACTTTGTGGTGGAAAACTAAGTTTAGAGCTGACTCTCAAACATGATGATCCAGTTGAGTGGCTCAGTAACTATGATGTTGGTCCTCCAAGTGGCAGATGAGGCTTTTGTTTTATTTGTTTGACAGTAAATATCTGGTCTGTTGCTTAGCAGCCATACCCAGAAACAAAGGCTTTTCCAGACAAACTAAATTACATTACTCCAGGTAAATCTGTCACAGCAATTACCAAATGGAAATGAGAACTGAAATGATCATTGCAAAATAATTCAACATCTTTGTTTCCTGCACATGTTGTAAGCGCATAAATGACAATTCAGGATTTTTTGAATGTGTGAGAAGACTCCCCATATTTAAAAAGAAAAAACAAAAAAAGTTATTTTGAAAAATATGCTGAAAGTCCTAGAAATGGAGACCACAGTTTTCAAAGTTCTGTCAGCTGTTAAATCCATACTGAAGTACATTAAATGACAGTATTTCCTCTCAGAGACAATGAGCACTTACAGTGGTGGTTGAATTCCAGGGAATTTTCACATGCCCTCGGAGCATTGCACTCACTCTGGAACTGAACTATAAATAACAGAGCAACAAAGACTGAAGAACTTCTGCTGATGCTTTAATAATTTGTTATTAATTTTGTTAAGCCTTTTGTCTACTTTGCCATCACATGCATCTTCATGCATCTTCATGCCCCATGTTCTCAGCCCCAATCCGGTGTGTGACACTTACCCTTGTGAGCTTCGTTTTCATGCAAAAGTCTTCAGTTTTTGCAGCACTCACCTCTTATACCAAAAACAAGAAAGGAAATACCAGCACTGCTCTTGCATAACTCAGCTGTACAGCTTTAAGGCAGGTATTTCACTGAGAAAGCAGCACTTAGCCTCACTGAGCAAACAGAAAGGGTCAAATTCTGCTTTCAGTTACCCTAGGGCATTCCACCTCAAGAAGGAATCTGCATCTGAATAACCCAGAGGAGAAATGTGTTTCCAGACACTTGAGCCTAAAGACTGAAAAAATGCTGATGAGAATTCTGTCATCTTATATTTTCATTGAAGAGCTTTTGGGGGTGGGTTGTGTTGTGGGATGGTTTTTTTTTTTACTCTCAGAGTTGATGCACAGGGCATTGTCATTATGTTGCTGTCTCACCTTTCAGTTGACAGACAGACTTCCTGCTGGAGAGACATTATTATTTAACCGGATCCACTCATCCTGCCACTGATTTGTTTTACTTTTGTTCCTGGCAAAGAACAGCAACTCTAGGTAATGTTTCTTTTCTCATTTGGCTAAGTCCTTCAGAACACTTTAGTAAATTAACCCCATGTAGTTCACTTAGTAAACACAGGCTCTCCTGAAAAGATCTATAAAACTAAATTACTTCAGATTTTCCAATCTTAGTTTTTCTTTCATTTTTTCTGATACAAGCTTAAGACTCAGGAAGCAAATGCAAATGTTTAAGTCTTCATCAAATAAGAGGTGTAAGCACAGCATGAGAGAATTAAAGCAAAAAGCAGGGGTTTTAATAAACAATACAGATGAAGACACGCCAATTCTGTTTCTAGAAGTATTACCTTAGTTATCTGCCATGGTTTGTTTTTAATTACATCAATATCTTCTAGCTAGTGTTGCCCTTTAGCAATTAATAAACCCTCTAGAATTTCACATCTTTGACTGACCACAACCAAGGTTTCATTAAGTTTAAGCAGCATATATATGTATGTGGGTATATAAATTTATGATATATCCTGTACTGCACACCACCACTCAAAGACAAGTAATAGCCTTCCGAAAAATATTCCTGAGTAAAATTTTATCATCTCAGTAACATCAGACCAGACAACTCTAAAAATCTTTTCCATTCACCTGCATATCTAGTAGAAAACATTCTACTAGAACACCTAGAAAACATTCTACTGAACACCACTATTCAGCACAGTGGTGTTCAGTAGAATATTCTCCCTCCCAAATTGACAGAGTTTAGCAACTTTTATCAGAAAGTGAGTAAGTTTTGAAATATTAGATTGTAGATGGCATTCATGAAACCTTTCTTAAGGATCCAATCCCAATTTATGTAATAGACAAAAAAAATATTCCAGTTAATCTGAACAAGCCTGTTCATATTAACAACTGTAGCGTGACCAGATACTCAGCAATTTCATACATATTTTCTTCATTTTAACTACAATTAAGACATAGTTTGCATAGTTGTGCCTGCATCCTAAGCTAAAGTTTTTTCTTACCACAGGGAGTCCAATGCATCTCAGAGATTTGAAGGAATCACAGTTCAATGAAATCACAGGGTGATAAAATTGGCTCTGCAGGGTGCCTCATCCCTTCACTGTAGCAATGTCACAGCAGCACCAAGGTGGTTCCCCAGCAAAAATGTGTATGATCTGCCTGGACTGAAATTCTTTTATAATCATTCATATATTTTAATTTGCAATCAAGTTAACATGACCAAAGTCTTGTGAATACTTATCAAAAACACATCCACACAGCCTTTTGGAACGTTCTTTGATTTAGATCCTCAAGCAGCTGAGGAATCAGTTACTCACAGGTTAACAACAAGAAATGAGTGTTTGTTCTCAAGCAATTAACAGCAAGTAAACAGAAAAAAATCTGTCCCAGATCCCCCATAATCTACACAGCAAAATCCTTCCCTTTCCATACCACTGCAAATATCTCTGTCATCTTAGCTGAGCTTCTTTGCACTGACCAATATAGGGCTGACCATCAGCTGAATATCATCAGCTCCTGGGCAAGCCCAGGATGTTTCAAATTCAACCAACAATATGTGGTACCAAAACCATTACAAACTCCCAGCCAAAACTGGTGTACAGGTAAAACTGTCCACCCAGCAGTGGACAGTCCTTCAACCTCACCATAAATTGCTATGTATATCCAAAGAAATTCCAAAAGTGTAACCTAGCACCAGTAATTCCTCTCTGCAGTTAATAGCAGTAAATACATATCACTGTTCTTTTTCTCTCCTAAGTACTCTGCTTCAGTGTTTTTAAAACTGTGAATATTTGAGTCTCATAGCTTTTGACTTCAATCCATATGCAGTACAGGAGTTTCCTAAATACGTATTCAAAAATCTCTGCTCTGACCAGAAGAAAATAAAAAATAGTTATTATTGATAATAATAAAATTATAATTAATAATAATTGGTAACAACAATAAACTGTTGGCAGCCATAATAACATATATACATATATATATAACATAATAACGTATAGGTATTTATAATGAAGCCAGGACACCTGAACAAGAGAGGTTTGCAGCAAGATTTTTATTTCTTTTTAAGTTTAAACTCCAGTTTCCTTTACTTTTATTAAATATAAAACTACTAAGGCCAAAGCTCCTAGGAACAAACAAGCACTGGAACTGCCAGAACAGAGGCTTACATATTCACTTAATAATTTAGCAGCAGCAACCTATCTGGATACACCAGTTCACATTCTTCATTTTCCCCACAGAAACTTCTTTGTGAAGGAATTTCTTTGGGAGGTCACTGCTAGAGAAGAGAATGGACAGCACTATCTGCAAGGAGATGCCTATTCCAGGCTCCAAGAATTAATCTGGAAAACTTGCACAGACTGAATGAATGGTAGTAATTTTTTTTTAAGAATATTAAATCCTCTATACAGGACTTTCCTGCCACGTTGCAGCATTTTATCTGGGTTGAAAATAATCTAGTGCTTGCCCTTGTTCAGGCTTATCAAGAGATCCCAATAGAACACACACATGAAATGGGCAAAAAAAAAGTATAAGCAAGCTCTTCAGAATCCAAATTTTAAGTTTTGACAGAACAAAACTGAGAGTGGGTAAAGTATATCCAAAACCTCATGTCAAATTTTGGACTGCTGAAAGAATGCTTTCTTTTCTTGTTACAGAATAGTGTTTATTCTCATCTATTATTGCTGTCTATTAAATATTCCTAATTTTTTTTCATGACTTTACAGCTGCCAGTGCAAGTAAATAGTTCCATTACTTCTATTTCTCCTTAAGAAAGTCATCCAAATCAAACAATATTTCTGCAGAGCATCATAAAATAAGATATACTCATCAACTATGATATATAAATGGAAATTTCTAGCCCCAGTCTGTAAAAATAAGCTCAAAAGTAATAAAGATGGTACAAATGAAAATCAGCTGTAAAAAAAGAGAAGTTCTGTACTTTGACTCATCTCCTTGGCCAAGCAAGGCAAGGTGCTTACCAAAGTAAGTTTTAGTGATGAACTCTCCAGATTAAAAATACACCTTTCTGTTAAATTTAAATGCTTTTATGCTCTTCTATATATTTTTTGCTAGGTACAGGAGAGAAAATTGAGGAAGTTTTATTTCACTGTTATCCAAATTCAACTCACTAACTGCAGGAATTTCTCTGGGGTGCCTAATTAGGAGCCTCATCAACAAAGGTTGCCTATATAAGTCAATGCTGAGAGGCAGCTTTAAAGGACAATTCCGTGTTGCTACTCTAAAATTGCCTCTTCTCATGGGCTATAGAACAGGGCTCTTAATCTCAGCTGGATATTACAATTAGTTGAAATTAATTCTGGCCCCAGTCCCTAGGGTTCTTTTAGTAAGAATTTTCCTTTATTCTCTTCATTCTCAGAAACTTTTCTACTCATAAACCCAAGGAACACATAGGGCAGATGCTCCTGTCTTTCACGTGGCCCTGCAGGTTTCTGGCAAACCATGAAAAGCACCATTGTCACTGGTGTCATGGTTTGACAGAGTCAGAACCAATGCCACTGCCTTAGACTGGATTCAGTGCTCCTGGTAGACAGGAACTTCTAGCGAGCTTCCTTGAACTTCTAATTCACCTTATTTTTTAAGTGAGTGAAATACCCAGGAAGGATCTGCCACAGCATAAAGTGGAAAAAGATGAACAGTGACATGGCTTCCCACTGCAAACCTGTGGTGGTTTTCAGTATAGATGGAAAAAATAACAGAGGAACTTTTTGCATCTGTGACCCAGGAGTTAGTCCATCCGAGAGTACTGAGGACATCCAGGACATAAAACTTTCACAAAGATATCTGCTCCTTAAGTAACGGGCTGGTGAATTTGACACAGGGCCCTGAAAGACAAAAAATTATGAGATCAATGTATTTAAAGAACTTCTCAGGAAATGCTTTACCACAGTCACAGGAGACTGCTTTGAAGAACCCCATTCCAAGCTCCATGAACTCAGTCATATTCAGCATTCTTTCAATAAACTAGGTCAGAAAACATGCAGGCTAGTGGCATGCCAACAAAGCAAGGATCATTTAGGAATGCTTAATGAGAATATTCAGGTGTCTAGGGCTTGGATGAGGATAGAGGGGAGACAAAATTTTATCTCCCCGTGCTCTTTTCATTGAGAAATTACTTTTACCAAACAAATGCCTTATTAAGGAAAAAAAAATGATTTCTCATCTTTTTTTACTGCTCTATATGACATGAAAAACTAAAGGGAAGAACCAAGAAGGTGGTTTAGCTTGGTTTTCCAGTCAAAATTCATATGTGTGTACTCTGGAAAGGCTGAAGTGACTGAAAAATTTATGAAATTATGATGTGAGAAGAAAAAAAGAAACAGAAAACCCTACAGAAATAGAGATCGTGTTGTCTACTGTCCTTCAGCCAAGGTTTTCAGGAATGACTAATGATTTTGGCTGTTACAATGCCTGAATCGCCTTTCTGAGGATTAATTTCCAGAAAGTGCTGAGTATCTCTCCTCTGAAAATCAAACCTCTTAAAACTGTATATAGCTGGGAAAGCAAAAAAGAAGGCATGGAAAACTTTCGTTAAATTTAGAATATTTTTTGAAACCCTAGCAGCTATAATGCCAGAAAACAGATTTGGAAAAAATGTCATTGTTAAGGGATCTTGTTATCTGCTATGTGGTTACAGTGCTGCAATATATACCCTTGAGAGAGTCAAACAGTTCATAAGGAAACTAGGGATGATAATGTATTATCTGAGACATGTACAGTTTAAAAATAGGCACAAATAATTTTTTCTTTGCTATACCAAGACTAATAGTTTTAAAGTAATTTGTACATTTTCTAAACTGAATTTACCACATCAGTGATTAGCCATAATTTAAGCTATCTCAAAATAGTGCTTTTGAAGAAATTAGTGGGCTTTTCTTCCAGATGCAGTTACACCTTGAAATCATACATGAAGCCTGGAGAAACTGGAAGATCTGCTTTGCATTTAAGAGTTCATATGACTAGCAAACCAAACGGGACTACACAGATCACTTCAATGAAGCAAATGTTTGGCCATCTTTATGGGATTAGTACTTTACCCATGTAGCATCACCTTTGTTTATATTCAGACATCCAGATATCCTAAAATCTAAACATTAACTACAATCCATTTGAAAATACACCAAAGTACACAAAGTCATTATATGCCACAGGATACCATTACTTAGTTTCCAAATTCACCGGACATTTACAAATCCCCAGCAAATTAAAAGTCCCATACAGTTCCACTAAGGATTAAATCCCCTACCTCCAGCAGTTTTACAAAAGTTTTGGGTGATATATGTTCATTACACACAGCTAAGTGCCCACCAATGAAACTGCTCTGAATGCCCCCAAACTGGTTATCGCTTTAGAAGATAAAGTGTGCTGTTTATACAACTTACTAAAAATTGCACCCTTGCATTCCTTTTTCAGATAAAAAAGTGTGAGGGCACTGCTTTATCACTTTAACTATGTGTCTCTTTGAACATATTTGTGCTTTAAAGTAAACACCAATGCTAGTTATTTTACAACTACTAAAATCAAAACACATCTTCCCAAACTAATCTGTACAATGGTTGGGAAGAGCCTTTGATTCAGTACCATAATTATAAACAGGCATTTAAGTCAGATGTAGTGAAGGAGCATCAGTCATTTAAAATCAAATTAACAGTTTGATTAATCAAACACCAGACTGTCAAGTCAGATAACATACCTGATGGCTTTGTTCAGTTACCAAGGAGGGTTTTATCTTTAAGCACCACACCAGCATAACAAAATTTACTCAAGCAGAAACTTTTGGGTTCCTCTAAATGTATTAGTAGGAAAATTCTCACAATTCAAATTCTGCTTCACTTCCATGTGATCACATGGCAGAAATTGAGGGATTTTACAGATATATTTCCACTTTGAGGCCCATTTTTCAGGCAGAAAAGTGAAATGGTATTCAGGAGGATGTACATTACTAGATTCATGAGCTATATCAAATGGTAGAAAAAGAGTTTATGTATGGATTTCTGAAAGTTAGTGAATATTTACTAAACTAAGTATGGGAGTCTGGTGCATAGCACATGGCACATTGCATGCATTTTCACACCTGAATCCTCTCTTCCATTAGATTGTTCTTTGTTCCTAGTGTATGTCATGGAGTCTGAAGATCAGCCTTCTCTACAAAAAATGGGAAAGCCTCTGCATTAGAGACAATATAATTGCTGCCATGATACTCAAAACATAAAATTGCAAACATTATGCTATGTCACCACTCCCTCAGGGTGACAAAATGCACAGACTGGAATATATCACACTAAGACAGCCACCCACCTGTAGAACCATAGTGGAAAACAACAGCCCTGTGCCACTTTGCAGGGCATTCCTTTGTGCTACTGGGATCAACCAAAACTGAAAAAGTGAGACTGAAGAATTGTCTTCTGAAGTGATTAAGCATTGACCCACTGCAACAACACATGGCAGCATGTCTGGCAGGAGAGGTCTCCAGATAGGTTGGATTTGATTTGTAAAGAAAAATTCTGTTAGTCAGTCCCCAGAGAACCCATACACTTCAATTGAGCAGAAACGTCTCTGAAAAACCAAAAGAGAGCAAGCTCACTCTTCTGCAATACCCAAATGCTCCTGATGTTTGGGGGAGGTAACCAGGCAAAGATTCTGCATGCTCCAGAGTCAAAGTGTTCAATCCCTTGGCCTTCACAAATAGCCTGCAAACACCTATGAAAATGAAGCCAGAGAGAGCACTTCTCACTGGATCAGCTCAGCTGCTATTATTAGACATGGAAAGAAAGATTGCACCTCTGACAACTACTCCGAGTTGTGAAGCAGCATCAAGAAGCAGATGTGTGCTTCTGGGGATAGGCCCATTTTCAAAAGAATGATTGTAAATGCATGTCCTTCATAATGTCTGATCTGGAGCCCATTTCCAGCATGGCAAGGAAGGATAAAATGGAAGTATGCCAAATATACCAACATAAAACCTCAAAATTCTTAGCAGACAATTAAAATGGATGGGAATAGGGACCAATTCCAGATTAAACAGCAGCAGAGGAAAAACTTGAAAAAGAGAACCCCATCACCTCATACACCAAAGATCCTTCTGTCATGATTCAGTATGCAGTCTGCAAACTATCTATGTGTAACCAAAGAAAAATCAAACCCGCCTCTTGTGTATGGTGTTTTGAAAAACTGATAAATTCTTGGCTTCGTTCCACCACTGGTTTTGATACTTTTTCATTTATGATTACAATTCAAACTTTAAATGCCTCTATGCTTTCAGCCTAAAAATACATATTATTTGATATTGCATTCTAAATGGCAGTTCTGTCAGGGAGGTTTCTACCTGTAGGGGCTGAAAAGTCTAATTCATCTTCATGCATTAGAATGCCCAGTGCTGCTTATTGGTATGCTCTGACTATCAAATGTGAGAGACCTAAAGATGTACAGAAAGTAGTTGGTCAGTGGGATGTTCCCACACACATATAAGAAAGAACTCTAAAACTATGGATAGAGGGACCATCAGATAATGAAAACTAATATCTGTGTATGGTTTCACCTTTTATTCTCACTGATATTAGTGGAGGCATGGTTTCCAAAATGAGGCACCTAATAGCAGGCAAAAACCTGTTCACTTCATGTTTGAAATATCTACCATACTCATTGAAAAACTGAGATCTGACTTTAGATCAAAGAAAAATCGATCAGGTCCTTTTATGGGGAAAAAGCAATTTTAACAAAACCCAAAGTTTTCATCAATTTTGATGAAATCTGAGAGGTGATAATTTCTAATGACCAATTTCATTTGTATTTTGCATTTAATTTGCATTTTATTTTTCTTAATTTATTTTATACTTTTACTTAAAAATACTGATAAGTAGAATGCTTGAATACAAACAAAGCAAGTCCATTTAAGTACCATGTTACAACAATTCAGCATTTTAAAATTAAATTTCTCAGAATTCCCATCCATTGAAACTTTCAAGTTTTGCTCCAAGTTAGAACAAAAAGAAAAGGTTTCAACACATTTTATCTTGAACGTCATTTACAACCAGCATTACAATATCTAATTTAGGAACCTAATTTTAATGTCCTTATATGAAAATGAAGGTGTTTCAGATAGATGTGGGCTTCATTTTGAGAAAAACTCAAAACCACAAAATAATGATCAATGCTCAGGAATTAATTCTTAAGCACTTGAATTCCTTCTTTTTAATTCTCACTTTATAAAAAGAAAAAAAAATGCCTTTTCCCCACAATATAGTCCCAGTTACAGGCAGTGAGGAATCATTCTCTTCCACATTTAATGAGTATTTGCCACTGGCACCCTATCAGTCCCAGCACTCATACAGAAAATCTCACTACAAAGGCAAAATAGGAAATAAATGAACCTTAGCATCTTAATATACCAAGGTATTTTGCCATCCTTATTTCAGAACACATTCTTGGAACAGCACTAGAAGACTGCATTGTAGAATTACGATTTTGTTCATAAACTAACAAATGTAATTCAGTAACAGAATTCCTATATTGGAAGCTATACTGGAATAACTGCAATAAAATAGCTTATTTTCCTATACATTGGTCAGTAAGTTTAACCAAATTCCATAAGGAAGGTTACTTTTAACTGATGTCTAGGCAAATTGATACCACACCAGCATCTGAATGGCCACTAACAATAGTACCTGATTCAGGTTTTAGTGTCATATTTTGCCCAAATTCCAAAGTAATTTAAAAAATAAAAGTAAATAAAAATATTTAAAATTTGTGTTTACTTATTGTATTAAATACAAATTTTTAATTTTTTCTAAATCTTATTGGTTTCAAGTACAAGAATATGAAATGAACAACAAAAGAGAGTTCAGGCAATTGATTAAATTCATGTCCCTCATCTGCCTTGGATTGCTCTCCTAAAGTCAGCTGAAGATTCAGGTAAAGCTAATTCAGACTGATACAGTGCAATCTCTTGCTCTTAAGCATCTGATTGATAAAGAGTTTTCAAGAGGTTAGAAAGAGTGAATTTCTCTAGAAGGCTACCTCCACTGAAATCTGCACTAAATTTTCATTTGCTTTAACATGGCCTATATAACACATATCTGTCATCTGGCAAAATAAAGTATATATTCCTCACTATTCACAAGAATTTGTGTGAGTCTGGACCATTTCCTTCATAAATCATGGGGGTGTATTATTGAGAAGCCTTTCACAGTATGTCATTAACTCCATTAACAACTTTATTCAACTGAAACTCTGGTCTTCCAGATATGTGCTGCTTGAATTGTAGGGTTTTCTTTTCCCATTTGCATTAGTTTTAAACATTGGCTCATTGCACAGAATAATAGCACTCAAAGGAAAAAAACAACAACAAAAAAAAAACAACAAAAAAGACAACTTATAGAAGGAGTTGTAATCAGAAAAATTCCAGAAAAACAGGAGAAATGGGATTATTTAATAGCTTTTCCATATTGGTACTTGTGGTATCTTTAGCATGCTTATGGAAATTAAATCAAGATTTTCTCAGACTTCCTGTTTCCTCTACAGTATTCTCTCCTTTTTTGGTCTACGTACTGCAGAATAGATTTAGCTCCCCGTTCACTTGCCACCTTCAGCTCATGCTATCCAAAGGGCATTTGAAGGAGAACTGCACCTAATTTGATCTGCCCAGCAGTAACAAAATTCATGGGATAAGCAGCTCTTCCAACAGCAAACAAACCTTGCCATACTATCCCTTAGATTTTTAATTATAGCTTGTATTTCTTAGGCACTAATTAGTGGACAGCTCAGTCATCATAAAGTACACTGTTGTAACATTGTTTTAAACATCTGAAAGGTCAATACCAATAAAAATATGTGCTCACAGTGAAAAGTTCCCTTATTTTACATTAGTTGCCCAACACATCTTGCTTCCAACCAAATACTATCCAGTATAAAACCTTACACTGGAAACACCTTAACTGCTGGCTGGACAAGTATAATGGTATTTACCCCTTTTTTCTACTTTTTGCTCTCTGCAGCATGAATAGCTGTGAGTAAAGTGGCACTTGACCATGTTCTCTTGGAGTCAAATCTGAATTCACTTCCCTCCTTCCAGGGCAGTTTTCCCTGACTGTGGGCTTGAGGAAGGAGACTTGACAGGCAGCGTTAAATTCATACCTTTTTTCTTCTATACTTACCAAGAGACAACAATCCAGGGCCAACCCTGTAGAGAAACAAGATAAACCAGGTGCCTCGAGTTGCCAAAGAGTGAGTGTGAGTCCACCTGTGCCTGGTTAGGGCAGGCCCCCTATTACCAGGGGGGCAATAAAGGTGGGACACACACCCACAGAGAGAGGCTCACTCTGGTGTGAGGCAATGGAGAAGCCAGCAGCTCATCGAGCCTCAGGAGCAAGAAAGGCTCCTCCCACTACACAACCCCACTTTTCTGACAGCAGAGATTTGGGAAAGAGGGTGCATTATTTAAACAAAACAATTAATTATTTATTCCATTGCTAGTAAAACTCTAATGTACACTTTCACAGCCTTACATAAATGTCTAGAATCTGAAAAAGAAGATACATCTCAAGCAGACTGCATAATGTCTCAGAAAAACTGGCTCCTACAACCTCATCTTAAAAAATTTGCCACATGTTCAATGCAGCAACATCTAAAGCCCCAATATAAACTTGTGAAGCCTTGTGGTAGGTGCTTCAAGTGTGATGCCATGAGCTCTTGCTTCAAAGAATATACCATTAAAAACAAAACCAAAAAGTTGTTTTGTTTTTTGGTGTTTTTTAAAGCAGGCAAGGAGAATGAGAAAATTTTCTTATTTCCAGATAATTTACGGATAAATGAGGTTTGTGCATACACTCTTTACACTGGAAAGGTGTAGAGAGTTAAGTGTAACACCCATCAAGGTATTTCATGTCACTGAATCACAAGGTGACAATGTCTGTGTTACTTCAAATCCTTTCAGAATATGGGAACACATATAATTTACTTCTTCTGAATAGAACTGTATATCCAGTGAATTTTTATATTTTTTGACAGCACAAAATTACTTCAAATCTAAATAACTGTTTCAAAATTAACTCCAGTTACAGCTCAGCTTCATTCATCCTCAGTCATAATCCAGCCCTGGAAGGGGCTGGAGATCAAAATTACCTGTGATCACATGAATTCTTACACAGAGTGGCCACACTGGGTCATACCAAAAGCCTATCCAGGTGGATTCCCTGGCTCTGGAAGTGGCCAGTAGCAGATGCCCAAGGAAAAGCAGCAGAGCAAGGCAAGCATCCAGTGATGGTTACACTTCCAGCATCCTGCAGTTTCAGGGCTTCCTTAGCCAGAGGTTCTGACAGCAGAATTTCTGAATGCTGAACTACAGGATTCAAATCCCCAGCCATTTACTTCATGTAACAACAGGAGAAGGAAAAGTTTTGCAGTTAATTAATGCCTGTGATAACCAAGATCTGTTTTTTCAGCCTCAACACAGTTTAAGTGCTCCTGCTGCAAAATCACATTTGTTTAGGCACATTTCCATGTCACACATCTAGACACGAATTCCATCAATCTTCTCATTTCATTTGCTGTTTGAAGCTGCAAAGAATCCACAGTTTGTCCATAACAGATGCCAAAAGCCTAGAAACTTATTACACAGTGCTCACAGTGTGAGTTCAGATACATTATCAGCATAAAAAGAAAAAGGCAAATTAGGCCACAGTAGGAGAACACATTTTTAATATTACAGTCTGTAGCTTGCATCTCTAATTTAATGTTGCTGTTTCCCAGAGTTATGCTTCATCATTCTGGGTTGCTGAATTGAAGAGATGACAGTGAGTTAATTTTTTGCAAGTGACTGGGCAATGCAGATAGTCAGAGCACTTGATGAATTCCAGAGAAACCTTCAGGGCCAAAGTGAATGAGACATTTTCATGTCTCATTTAGGCATTCGTATCGACAGAAATTAGGTAGAAAAATGCACGGTGTATCAAACTTGGGGAGAAGGGAGAATTTAGTGTGCTTTTCAGAAAGAACAGAATGGTAAAACACTCAGCACCTGTAAGCAAAATCTTTATCTGTAAATGCTCAGTTCTGTTGGTTAAATACACACACCACACACAAACTTCACATATATTATCATCTCAAGAAATCATTGCTTACTGAGAGGATTATCTGTGCCATTATGGCTTTTCTCTGGGGCTGATAGTTATCTTTTACATCATATCTACTGTTTACTCCAGCTACAGCAGAAATATTGAAAGCAGATATCAAACAATAGCAAAGAAATACAGTCACCATGGAAAAATAAGTCACAGAACTTACAGTTTCATGATGCATTTTCCCGAGTTTCTGGTCATCTGAGGCAACTACATTTTGCTTAATTTTAAGTTTCCTTCCTCCCAGCTAAGGATTAGATAACCTGCCTTGAATGTTTATTTGCCAGTGTTCAGAGGATGTACGTGCGTGCACCACAAAACCAGTCACCAACGAACACCATGTCTGTTCTGGCTGATAGATACCAAGTGCCAGACACAGTAGAAAAGGCTTTAGAACAGTAATTAATCTCATGATTATTCACCCAGCATTTCATTTTAGATGCTTACAGCAGGCCATTTTATCTTGTCCAAATAAGCAATCTGCTACCATTAGATATTTCCATGATGGAAACTATAGAAACCACAGTACAAGAGGATTTGAAAAACACTACATAATATAGTCAATTTTCATGCCAGCAAATTGTTAACAAAAAAATGGCAAAAGAACCTAGATGTCCTTCATGATGGACACTGAAAATGTTTGGGCCTCTTCTTGGCTTTGGACTATTTCTTGGCTTACTCTGAGGACCTAAGGTAACAGGACCTTTAGGTCTCTGTTATAATCCAAAGTCTTATGTTACCTGAGCAAACAAATTAAGCATAGCATTAAACTGGGCAGGAGGTATATGTGGTCCCTGATGTCCCAAAGTGCAATTAAGTTAGCACTTGCACTCAGGTATCAGACATATTATTACTTTGTGTTAGTACTCTTAGAAGTTTATTCAGCAACATGGCAATGTCTCAAAGCCTTTAACTTTAATTTAAATGGTCATTTTCTAAACAGAGAATTAATGGTGCATATGTCTGTAGTGTTGGAGAAATGTATGGCTCCCTGGACTGACAACAGACTAACTTTTAATTGCCATTTGTATCATTAACTTTTTCAGAAAAACATGTAATATCAGAAGACAGGAAGTATTTAAGTAGAGGACTATTTTTCTCTCTCATTCAGGAAGACACCAGGATTAATTCTTGGAAATACAGAATGGTGGAAAAAAAGTTGATTCAGGACTAAACTAATCTATGAAAAGAACTTTTAAGAAGTGTATTTCAGAAATATCAGCAAAGCTGGTGAGCTCTGAGTGACAGAGCAAATAGTAGGACCAGTTTCAGCAACCACTACGAGACAAAAAGTTCTTTAAAATAATTAGCAAAAGTAACAAATAGTTTCCACAGACTCCAGACTGAAATAATCACTGCAGCTACCAGACGCCTTCCCCCATTTCAGTAATCTTACAAATCAAAAAATAGGCAAGAGCACACTTGACTCTTAAGACTGAAAGTTTACTTTGTATCAGAAGGTGGACAACACAGGATACTCAAAGTAAAGACTATAGAAACAAAACAGGAACTTCTTCTATGGTACCCTTCCTATTTTGGCAACTTGAAATTTAGGGACAGCCTGACCCAAAGGCTATATCCACCCACTTCTTTATGTTTAGCAGTTCATCATAAATTTTTTATTAAAGTATTAATAAATATGTTGAGTAGTTCAGATTGTACTATAGACTCTATGAGAGAAAACACTAACAACCTCTTTATGAAAACCCGTAATTTTTTTATACCCTCTGTTTTTAATCTTTAACTAGTTATTACTCTCTAAGAAGGCAACACATTTTAACACCATTCATTGCTTTAATAATGAGGCTGATTAGAACACTAATTCCACACTTTGCTGTGTTTGGGGTCACTCCTATGAGGTGCTGAGAGTTTAATTTAATTTAATTAGTTTAGTTCAATTTAATTTAAAAATTCCACAGCTGAGTTCTTCTAGGACTCCTGCAGTAGCATAGAGAATCACAGGACACAATTCATCTCATCCTGCTGTCATTTGCACTTCTGAGCAGTAGCATGTTGCTCTACTGATGGCCAAGCTGGTTTTAGGAAAAGGTTCTTTCTAAAACTTTTTTTAGAGAGGTGGCACACTTTTACTCTGAGCTTCTAATGTAGGAACTTTAATTACACCACTGGCTTTTCTTTTAAATTTATTTTAACGCTTTATAATTTTTTCCATTTTGAAGTTACATATTACTACAATGGTGTTTTTTTTTCCTTTCACAGGATCCAAACTTTTAATTTGTCCTGATCTTTTCAGCCTGACAAGTAGCAACATCTTGAACAACACTGTTTGCCATGTCTCTTTTGTGTACTATAATCCTTTTTTTTATTTTTGACTCATCACTAATAAAGGACAACTTTCTAGAAAATACCAAATGGTACTTCTGAGTGGAAAAATTGCAAGTCTGAGCAGCTTCTGATTCATTAGAGAAATTCTTGTGCCACTGAGTCAATCTCTGCAAATATGATAGTCACAAACTATGAATCATAGGTTGCTGATGAATAAAGTTCATAAGCAATTTTTCATACTATAGGGCAATATTTTTAATACAGAAAAAATAAGTTTAAACTGCTTGCTTGTAATAGTGATTTAGCTGCAAAAATCTAAGATTTCTTCCTTTTACATAAAACAGCCATAAATTTTTTCCATTGCGCTTACATTTTGAGTACATATATAAGGATAGTTAAATGCAGCTTCATATTCAGCTCCCCAGTCAGTCCACAATGGCTGATTATTTTACAAACTAGCATCTGGAATCTCAAGAAAATGAATATAAACAGAAGCTTTGCCTACACCTGAAACTTTCACTGCCATAGTTTTGTCACAGGTAGTAAAGAAGTATGGCAGACCAATAAAAATCCTACTGTAAATGAAGTAATATCTATCCCCCAGAAAAAAAAAAACAAAACCAAAACCTTTTTCATTATTTCAACAGCCAAAACAGCTTTAAAGCTGTAATTATGGAATTTGCAATTTTAATTATGGAAATTTGTAAGCATAACACAACCAGTACACCTTGCACAGATAAATACAGCCTTAGCCACATCCATAAAATAGCAGTTAGCAATACAGTATTTCCTAAACACAAGTAGAGCAAAGGCCAATACTGGTTTAGCAGTAGATCTGAGGCCCTTTTTGCATGAAAACAATGCAATCTGTATTACAATGACAACTACTGCATATTGATTTTGAGACATTCTAGAAAGAATAATTTTAAATATAAAAGGCAACTTCATTTTCAGAAACTTATGGTGTTTTGATTTAATTAAACCTCAGATCTTACATTGCTTAGAACAAACATAAAGCCACAAAATAAATTAACAACTACAGTAGCCCAGGTATTATTTAGTTTATATTAAAACCCCCATCTTAGGATGTCTAAATGACATGTAGGAGCGAAATAAAAATACTGACCAGTTGTTTCTCCTAAACTGGTTATCAGTGAAAATTACCAGGGTTGATATTTAAAGGGTAGATTTTCAGGAAAATTCATTATTCAACATTTAGACACCTAAATCAAAAGAGAGATTTTCAAAAGAACTTTGTTCCTCTTTTGGCACTGAAATGTATTAATTAGATTTCCTAGAACTAGGCCCAGCAAGGCACCAGGCATCCTGGCTCTGCAGCACTGAAGCACTCCAGCACGTTTAATTTAAGGATGTAAATGGTGCCACTGAAGCAATGGGGCTATTTGCACACTTAAAAGCCCTCATACAATCTATCCTGCTGCTGGCTCAAGCCCAGAGCTCTCAGCACCTCACAGGAGTGACCCCAAATACAGCAATGAGCCCTGGCCACGTTTGAAAACCTGCCATAGGTACTGAGGCTTGATTAAATTAATGAAAGTTTGTTTCCCACTTGTCTGAGAGTTTGGCAGTAGTTGGGGTCTTGTTCGCTTGCTTCTATTTGGAGCAGGAAAGTATGTATACAAAGTCCTGCTTTATTGAATAAAAGAAAAAAAATTACTAAATGTGAGTCTAATTATTTTGAAATTTATGAATGCCTTTCCATTTAGTACTGTACATATAAGCTCCATAAACATCTCCACATTCCCCATTGCTATCTCTGCTTCTCTTTATTCACTTAACTTTCTGTTCACTGATGTCCCTCGTCCACAGACACCTGCAAATCAGCTGAACTGGAAGGAATTCCCTGTGAAATTTATCCCATTGGTTTTAGATTTGGCTAGGTTGGCTAGTTTGGATAGTGTCTGGCTTTTCCACAGCCTTGGACACTGGCTTCTTAATGTTTCTGCCATCACAAGACAAAGGTATAGGTCACTGTCCTTTCTCTTTAGCCCTGGTGAAAAGTGATTATCACTGATGAAGACCAGCTGGGCAGACATCACCTTTCAGAAACACAAAATAAAATACAGTACAGAAATTGTCCTAAGGGTAAAATTATTCAGTGTAAAATATCAGTCATAGCTGGATCTGTGATCACTCTGCAGATTAGAGATGGCAGCTATCACAGCCACTACTCCATCATCACACCTCTTCCCTCAAGTCTCCAGGGCCATAGGAATTCTGCAACAATGGGACTACTCCTGCATTGTAGACCCACATGAGCCATAGGAGCCAAACCATCTGGCTTTTCAGCTTACAGCCCTAGCACCACAACAGCATTTGCAGTTTCTTCTGGGAGACATTTGCTTTTCTTTCTACGAGGCCTGACAGCCTCCCAGCTTCAGCTCCTCTCTAGTGTTCAGTGAGCACTGGTCAGGGATGCCAAGATGATACTGTCAGTTCCAGCACACATCTGATGGCATCTTTCTGCTACCACGTGGAAAACTTTATCCCTAGTATGCACTTTTACACACATACATATCTATGCAGCTGTTAAAATTGCCATCATTCTTCACCAAATGCTTAACTCCTATGAATTTATCACTTTTACAGAAAGCTTTTTGGATAAAGGGAATTAAAATTATTCTTCAAATGAAGCACATTCCTATTATGTGTAGTAAACGTTGCACTGAAAGAGGGGAAAAAAACAGGCATTCTATGCAGCCAGCAGCTGTCAAGAATCAAAGATTTAATTTCAACATAATGTCAAGAATCATGATGCCTTAAGGTGCATCAAAATATGAGTGCATCTCCAAAGGAAAAAAAAAAAGCAAAAACACCCACCCATGCATCTAAAAAATTTATGAAAAGGTATTCATGCAAAGACAATAATAAATAACCCTTACGTTTGCCTAACTTTCTAATTTGTCATCTGTATCTACTATATCTAGAATGCCATTTCTCAGCTACTTTTGAAGTCTTGGTATATTCTCTTGGTTCTGATTCCTCTTGCTCTCCAACTTTAAGTAAGTTTTAGTAATTTTCAGTGATCTGTTTCCTCATTTGTCTTTGTGTAGGTCATACAAATGGTTATGAATGTTAAAACATACATTGATAGATAACCTGCAAGAAGACCTCAGCCTAAGGATTAAAAACCATATAGGTAACAACAAAAATTCAGCTTCAAAGAATCTGTTATATACCTGTGCTCTAAAACTAAATCAGGGAGAAAACTATGATGTCCAGAACCCACTGAGATTGAAATAGGCAAATTCTTCAATTCTAGCAGCTTAACTTGGTCTGGTAAAACTGAATTTTGACATGGCAAAAAAAAGGCCAGAAGCAGAAGTGTTAAAGTTACAAAAGATTGATTAATTAATTGCATAAATACACATAAAAACAGATCATATTTGCTTTATGAACCAAATTACATCAAAACATCTTATTAACTTCAAGGTTCTAGGGGAAATAGCCATTGACACAAACTATAGCAGCAACAGATACCTAGACTCTCAAAAAGCCTGTGACAATTTTTCACTTGATGGATTAGTGTATATGGTATTAAATATAAGCTGCCCTAAGGAAAATCTTGAGACTGGGTAAGGAAAATTATAAGAATAAATAATTGGTTTATAGACAGAAAGAAGATCAGAATTTAAAGTATCCATTCACCATAACATGACGAGAATTGTTTTGCATAGGATTTATATCAGATAGCTATCCCTAATATTTTGATTAATAATTTACAGAAAATAATTAAAACATTAAATCCTTCTATTGCCATCAGCATCAGAGGTTAGGAATCGGTTAAAATGGGAAGAAATATTTACATTTTGATTAAAAAATAATCTCAAGGTGATATGGGAATTTTAAATTCCATGTGAAGAATAATGTGCCCAGAAATGGTAATTCCTTAATTAAGTGCAAGTCAAATGACAGGAAAACAGTGTAATGAAGAATGTGATATAATTAGGTATGGTCACAGTTTTTACATTCCTTGTCTAACATAAAGCAGAAATTCAAATGTATTTTGCTTTTCTTAGGAAGGTGCTTTTGTAAGAGAAAAATCCTCATGGAAATCCACGGGAATTTCTCCACTAATTTCAGTGGGTCAATGTTTCTTCAGAAGTGTCTACTGTTGTTGACTCTGTCTGAATAAAGAAGAGAAATGTCACATGGGTAGGTGGTACAGTTAAATGCAAAAAGGAAGCTTTCCCACGTGAGAGAAAATTCTAAAAATTGTACATGGGAGAATAAATTTACCCTGATTAATTTACTTGACTAACTTTAAGACTTACTTTCTATAAATTAACCAGTCAGACGCATCGGATGCACACAGGCTTGTCTGAAATTACTGAACAAATCATTTCTGTAGATACACACGATACTTTAGAGAAGTTCATTTTCTTAACATTGTTTTGGCTCACAGACACCTCTTCCATTTGTGTGTAGAAGTGAATGACTATCACTGGGATTGATTCCAGAAAGTCAACAGATAATTTACATGAGTCTCACAGGTTTTGTAAGATGCTCTGTCCTTGAGCCTCAATGACAAAAATACACATTTTATTAAATTATAAGTATGACTGAGCTTTTTAATTGCAAGGGAGCTACTGATGAAAGCCATACCCCTACTTATTGGGGAGGTGGGGAGCTGGGGGAGGGAAGATTATCTTTGAAGGACATCACCTTGAGGCATATCCTCACAGACACCAGAAGGATTTTGTACAAAAAGGTGACAGATTTCCTCAGAAGATACTGGTCATTGCCATCTTCTGCCATGCTGTTCCAGAGCTAGCATAGGCACTGCTGTCCCCAGATGTCTTCCACTTAGTCTTCATGCCAGGTTAGGATGTTTTGGTTCAATTAGGTTTCCAGCTTGCACATTCTGTCAGATCCAGGTATGGAATCAAAAGAAATCTCTGCCTCAACTTCCATTCCACCTACAGTAGGAAGAGAAGTTTTGTAAGGTCACTAAGACACCACAGGTCAATCTCCAGATTTCTGTAAAACTGTAATTAACTTCAGGGCATTGCCTTTGCTTCTTTACCCTCCTGCATCAGCTCTGGTTATCCTCATGCCTGCCTGTGTCTTAGGTCCTTTCCTCTGCATTTCTTTATCTACAAGAGCTTTCTTTCACATGTACAGTCATTCTTACACACACTCACTAACCCCATTTGAGATGCCACATACTAAATACAAGTTTAATTGGAACTGAAAAATTGAATTTTCATTGAATTTTGTAATCCATACTATGATGGCATTGAAAGCAGGGCAGAAATCACTGCCTCAGTGATAGTCACACTACATAGTAATTTATTTTTTTAGCTATGTAGAAAAAAATAGAGAATAAAATTACACTAGGACCTGGAAAATTTCATGGCTTCTTAGAGGCTACATAAATGTAGGAATCAGAACATAGGTCTGAACATCTTTTGTACAGATGGAGGCCCTAGTAACCCGAGTCCTGATTCATCCCACAGAAAACTGGCATTTAACTGAGGTGCCAAAAGAAGTAGCTTCTCATCTCAGGAGCCTTCTGCTATCACAGAGAGACACAGACTGGCTTTAGACATGCTGATTGGCTTTCTGGGTAATCCTGATCTGCAGACATCTAATTGTAGAGAGAGGACAAACCAGAATATCCTTAGCAGTGATACCTCAGCCTAGTGATAGAATTAGCTGTGATAAACCCAAGTTAAAGCATTTTACCTAAAACACCTACTAGCAAGTGCTATAAATTCAGGAAGATTGATATTAACATTACTGACTCCCTTAGAGCCTGCTTATATTTCATATTTCAACTGGGATTAAAAGAGCATATGAATTTTAAGTGGCTGTTATGGACAACTAGGAATAACTGAGGGTGTAGGGAGACATAGCTGAAATCATGGGAATGGAACAGTTTGCATTGGAAGGGACCTTAAAGATCACTTGGTTCCAACCCCCTCTGCATGGGCAGGGACTCATCCCACTATACCAGTTTGCTCAAGGCCCCATCCAACCTGACTTTGAACATTTCCAAGGGTAGGACATCCACAGCTCACCTGCTCCAGTGTCTCACCACCCTCATGACGAAAAATTTCTTCCTAAAGTCTAATCTAAATCTGCCCTCATCCAGTTTAAAACCATTAACCCTGGTCTTATCACCACGTGCCCTTGTGAAAACTAACTGTTCTTCTTCGCTTTTAATATCAGGCACTTTATGTCAAGTGTATTCATGTTGACAAAAATGAACCTCTTTGCAAGAAAGAGTAAGATATTAACTAAAATATTTTGCAAATATATAATATTCTTCTAATGCTGCTCCCATTCTGTAACAGCTCTTACAATGTGTTCCTAGAATCATCTGGGTTAGGAAAAATTTCAGTTTGTAGTATTTCAAAGGCTATCTAAATCCAAGCTGCCTGCAGCATAATTTCACTAATCCTACACCACCCCTGACAGATAAGCACCTTGTTGAGTCTTGCATATATCCAGTGATACTGGTTACAAAACACCTCTTGGCAGCCTTTGCTATTGTGGAATTGCCTCTACAAGAGCTAAGCTGACTATTTAGAGTTTGAAACTTGCCAATATCTTACTGTCTTTTTTGAGGAGTCAAAAAATAAAATCGAAATGGGGGATCCATTTTCCTTCTAACTGAAACTGAATCTTACCAGCCATGAAAAAGCTATGCTGCCTTAGGTTGAAACTTAATATTTTGAACACATGGAAGACTTTTGCTGTCAAGTTGCTGAATTCTTTCACTACAGCTTTACCTCTGGACATTCTCTGCTCTTTCCTACTATAGTTCTCCCTCAATAGCTTCTCAATGCATAAAAGGAGATTCAGTGGCTGAACCCTCAACTTGATGATGAATTCAAAATTAGAAGAAATAAATTTTTCTATTCATATTTCTCACCATCAGAATGCAAAGCTTTCTGATTATTCTTAAACTAAGGGTTTTCTTTCTCCATTGAGGTTTAAGGCCATTTATTATTGTTGTTTTTTTACTAAGCAGTCAGAATAATGGATGACAGTAATCAACAGATATCCCTTTGAATGCTCACACATGTAACCAGGTCTACTTCATTACATATATCAGTACATATTTCAGCATGTAGTGACAGCATCTGTAACATTTTGTTAGCTCAATGCATATGATTGCATTTTCTACAATCAAATCAATAAAAAATCCTAAGACTAGACAGGGACAGTGACATCCACAGCAACCTTCCTACTACATGTACTTATTCAGATTAAATGACAGGGTACAGGGTACAACTGATGAGTGACTTGAATTAGTAACACTCTCAGGGGGCAGAAGAAGTTATTACCCCTAGAACCTGTCTGCCTATGAAATACATTCTAGTTTTACCCATAACTTTAGTAAGAGTTGTTTACTTGACTGATGCAAACATTAGATGAGTGTTAAGCAGGTTTATATTTTAGTGCTCATAGAAACTATTTTTACCCCTCTGGAATATTAAAAATTCCCAATAATGGCTCAGCTGCTATTTGTGATTTTTAGACTGTGAGTGAATAAACATTTCAAAGTGTTTTGTTGGCGAACTTCAGTGAGCATCATTGAGAAAGAGCAATGGGTAAAGATCCAAACAAAAAAGGCTGTTGCTCTGAACCAACATGTTTTTCTGCCCTTGAATACAGGGGGACAGCCACCAATATATAGGAAAAAATAAAAAATTAAAGTTTTTACTTTCATGGTACACAATTCTTAGATCTCTCCTATGCTTCTAATAACATGAACTGTCAATGTTTGCTATAATGCTTAGATCAGCTCTGCAAATATATGGTGGATTAGCAAGAAGAATTCAAAGACATTTATCACAATAAATAACATATATATTCCTGAACTCCTGGATCTGTTTCAATGTCATGACATTTGGAAATGTAATTTTTCAATTACAAACATTAAAAAAAGTTGACATTATTTTCTACTACTATCTAAAGAAAATCAAACTTTAACTGACGTTCAAGGTATTTTGGTGATTTGGGTTTTTTCCTTCCTCATTTGATCAAATCCTTGGTCAAGGAGCTTCCTAAGTTAAAAAACAGCACAGAGCTTGCAAGCAGAAAACTATGTTAATATTTAATTTGGACTGAAGAATTCCCGTGTGTTGGTGGAGTCAGTTCACAGTAACTAGAAAAGTTGGCACTGACAACACATCTACCTGGAATAAGACCTCAGAAAACTTTGTTTTTGTGACCAGGCAGCACAATGCAATTAAAATCACTGAATTTCTCGTTTAAGGTAATACCTCTGGCAGCTGACAAAAATTAAGCACTTCTGGTAAATGCTTTTTACATGCTTTTTATTACTCACAAACATTACAGTTAATTTTCATTTTACAAGGCTGAATTTCTCTCTGCTTCTTGTCTACTTAATGTACATTGACACTCTTCTTCTAATGGTGTAAAACCTGTATAATAAGATGTCCACAACAATGTAAACTATATGTAAGGAAAACTGAAACACAAACAAAAACAAAAAGTTGTAACACTTTTTGAAGACTTTATGGGGAATTTATCAAATTCCACAAAGGTAGTGGGACCAGAATATTTTTGAAAAATGCATTTAAAAATTCTCTAAGTCCTTGTCTAAATAACAAAATTCAGTTCTCTTTTCTATTGTCAGTAAGCATGACCAACTCCCAAGTCATGGTACAAAGCTGATTCATCTTGATTTTTCACAGAACTCAAATATGTTCCTGCTCTCAATGAAATCAGTAAAGCTTTTATATTCATGGCAAGAAACAGAACTCTGCCCTACCTCACCATGCTTCAACATACCTATCTATAAATAAACATCTAGCAAGCTAAAGAATTCAATTAAGTTTTCATTTCTCTCAGTCAACTGCAGATCACAGAGAAAGCTCCAATGACAGCAAAGACAGATGATGAAAACCTGATCAATTGCTATCACTTCAATTTAGATAAAAAGTCACTCACTTTTCAGCTCTGCTTGGTGCCCAGAAGAGATTAGATTAAAACTAAATCAAGAGGAAAAAAAAATCTAAACAACAGCCAAAGAAAATCTTTTCCAGCTCTTGTAAGTGTCCTCAGTTAATCCTATCATGTAAAGTCAGGCTACCAACAACAGCTAAAAGCAAATCCAGAAGGCTTTTTAAAGTTATCAGTGCTACTGAGCCTTCAGAGAAAACCATCATAAAAAGCAAAACTACCTGTTTGCTTGTTGTCCCCTTCTATACTGGATTTTGGACTATATTAGGGAACTTTCTGGAACATGATTGAGGCAAACATTACAGACCCTTTGTCTGCATTATGCACTATCACGTTAGGCTGTGCTTTGTGTGATTCTAGGAAGTTCTGGTGTCATTCAATTGTTATAAGGTCACTACAGAAATATTCTAAGATCTGTCTATCACACCCTGATTGATTCAGTTTTGTGAAATGCAGATAAAGTACTGAGATATTGGATCAGCGACTGAAACTTCAGTTTGTACTGGATAACAATTTTACAGGTGATTCTGCAAAAAAATGTGATTTTAGCTCATTGTTACAAACAGAACAAAAGCAAAAGGAGGCAATATCTGTTTCACCACCATAGTGCTGTCATCATATATAGGAATCTCTAAAGCAACAAAAGTAAAAAATCTTGACTCTATTTAAAAAATATATTAAAAAAAACCACAACCCCCCCCTTATGCTTTATATAAAGCTGAGGAATTATACTTGATTCATCCTAACAAATTCTGTGTACAGAAGTAGTTAAATATTAATTACATATCTCAGTAGGCAGAATTAGCTCCAAAAGAAACATTTTCATGGGAACAATATTAATCCAAGATTTTCTCTTTCTCTTGTCAACATTTGTCATTAGCACAAATCATGCAGTCACTTAACCCATTGTCTCATGATGCCCAGCCCCGTGGTTTCAACACACATCAACACCACCTACCACAACATCCATTGCTCTTTGGAACCAACTGTATTGCCAGTGTAGGACCAAGCACCCCATGGTAAGACCCTCATAAAAACGTTTCATCTCATGACTGAATATATCCTTCTTAAGACAGCTGGGTTTACCAACCCCATCTTTAAATTTAATGTGTACCCCACATACTATCAGAGCTGCACTAATATGTACAGCAAGCAAAGGGCTGCAGCAGCTCAGGACAGGTTATACATTTGTTATACAGGACAGCTGAGAGGCCCTCAGAGAGTAAAGGATGTACAGAGCAGATTCCAGACTGTGCTGGCTATTCTGCCATGCTATGCTATGACTGCTATTGCCACCTCCATGTGGCATGAATAATCTTTCGGTTTAAATGCTATTTCCCAATTGTCAACAATCAGCATTGTACAAAATAAACAGAATTTTGCAGTAACCAGAAAGTACCATAATTTTTAAAGTACCATAAAATAGCTTTCTTTTTTGAAAAGTCTCATAGTATGACTTGGCCAAATTATCTCATAACAGCCCATGTTGGCTCATCACTGATGACACTGATCACACTAATGAAACTGTGAAACAAAAAAAAAAAATCACCTGTGTTTCTGCCTCTGCTGCTAAAATAGAAATTATTTTCCTCACAGTGCTTTTAGTGGTGAATACACTTATACTCACAGTTTCACTTAACTGAGCCAACATCTCAGCACTTTAAAAACTATTTACCACTTAACATGATTCACAACAAAATGTAGGTGGGGACATGCCCCACACAAGTGTAAAGGGATTGAAGTCAACCAGCTACAGGTTTGGATAAGCCTTAAATTTCACAGTTGTACAGACACTTGCAAAAGCATTGTTTGGCCGTGGGATTTTTGTTGGTGGTGGTTTTCATATTCTTGTACACATCATTAGTCAACTAAAACAAGAACATGGAAATGGTACAATGAGTAGCATTTCTCTAATAAGGCAGAAAAAGGGGATATGTAGGCCCAATGGTTACATTTTTACTGAAACACTTCATGCCAGAAAACATTAGGAAACTGCTGGGGTTTCATTCTGGGTTGTTCTTTTCTTTCCATCTCGATTAAACATCATTTCTTACTAAAATATGCAGGACTGGTTCTTCTGCTGCAGTTTTAAACATTCATTCCAAAAACTGCTGGCATTTTGTTCTGATATTCACTGTTATTTTTATACTATTATTTTTATTCTAACAGTGATTCATAAAAGCACTGAATAGTGCCATGGCTACTAGGGAAAAGTGAGGAAATAATGAAAAAATAAAAATCAAAACAAACTTCAATATAAAAACTCATTTGGAAATAAAATTAGGAATTGTTATTTTAGAAAAATATAGTACCCTACCCTCAAAGAAAAAGAAACACCCATCAATTATATTCTCATTGTTTCCATTCCGAAGGAAGAGTGGAGAATTATTACTGTAACAAGAAACAGAAGAGCCAATATTTCCCAAAACCAAAATTTATTATTTTGCCCAACCCTATACCTGCACCATCCCGTTTCCAAACTACATTTTCTCCCTTTCCTCTACCCTCCTCCCCACAGACACATGGGAGGGATGAAACCTATTTTCAGACTTCACCATAATCAACAGCTTCTATATTTATGAAAGCCCAGAAGCTAATGTAAGCTTATTGCTGAGATGACAGCTGTATCTAAGCAGAGGAAACACAGGAAAAAAAAGAGAAGGGGGATGAAAACAAACCACCTGAAGTAGAAAGACTAGCTCAATAGTTGCGTTTTAGATCTTCCAAAAACAGCAAGTGCAGACAGAATATGGGCTGACAACTAAGCCTTGTCAAAACTAAGGCTGCTCAGAGGATATGTGGCAGCAGACCTGTGGAGCCTTAGTTTTTTACTGCAGGGAAGCAAAGGGAACATAGATCACAGTGTGATTTTGTAGTATGAGGAACATCTTCCACATAAAACCAGTTCCATTTGGTTGTGTGATTATATGTGGAATAGTGGAATTTGTGCAGTTTTGCTATGGATTTACTGCTATTGTATTTTTAAGGGACATTTCCTTTCCTAGATGCCATGTCAGAGTTTCATTGATTAGTGTGGCTTTCCTGGCTTGCTCACTAAGTTGATTTGAACAATTCTTAATATAGTGAAACACACATTCGAGATTACAAATTGTTTATCAAGTCTTGACAAACAAGTCCATTGGTGGTCTTGAAGTTTCTCAGAAGCAGATGGATAAGGTACAATTTTACAGATTCTCTTTGCTGTTTGTTTTAAGCTGCTAAGGTCTGCAATAGGTTTTACTGCAAACAAGGAGCATTTTCAGACAATAAGGAGACAATTGCCTGTGTTAGCACAACAATTAATTTATTTGCAGAGAACCACTCAGTCTATTTGTTACCAGAAACGTGCTAATTATTCCTGCTAATTACATGCAAAACCTTCATTATCACCTATATGAGGAAGAGGACCCCTCAGGTTTCAGTGACAAATTAATTACTGTGTTTTCCTTCTGAATGTACTCCTAGACACTCTCTGTTATCTGAAAAATAAATTGGCTAGCAGGAAGCTTGTCTCTCAGAGACAAACTAAAAGCAAACATACAAATATCATATCAAGTTACTAATGCTATTTTTTCAGTCAGGTATATCCAGAAGCCCTCAGAACTATTATATTAATTTACAAGCTCTTAATACTAATAAAATATACCATACATTGCTAAATTCCACTATATAACTACTTTCAGAACCCTTTGCATATGTGTAAAACAATGGATAAGACAGCAGGCATTATGCTTTAAAAATATAGCAGACAAGCCCAGTGGTAAACTACACGGTCAGTAAAACAAAGATATTGTTTCAGTGAATAAATATGATTTACAATTCATAATAACTGAAGTGAAAAGGACAGGAAGGTGGCTGAATCACCCAGTCTTTGATTATCACCATTCTACTTCAACACATAGGATACTTGCCAGTCTTTACAGTGCATGGCAGAGGCAAGGGAAGTGTCATGCAGAAAAGAGTGAAGGACACAAGCAGAATCAAAGTGTTGGTTTGGTAGGTAGGAAACATAGCAAGGGAAGGAATTGCAACACAATGAATCTGGCAAAGGGATGAATGGAGAGGCTGCAGTGAGACTGCTAAATACACAGGCAGACAGACTGACTTTTTTTAAACAATGTTTTTAAATCTCTTAAATTTTGCTTAGAACCCATAGAGTAAGTTTCAGCCATCCCTGTCTGACACCTCGCCAGCAGCCTGCCTCTGCTTCCATTGAAAGGTATTCTGGATTACAGTACTCACTGTCCATCCATCCTGTTTATAGTTCTTTGAGACATCCTCAACTTTTGTCTTTGGCAAAGCAGGACATCAATAC
This sequence comes from Calypte anna, assembly GCF_003957555.1. NCBI lineage: Eukaryota > Metazoa > Chordata > Aves > Apodiformes > Trochilidae > Calypte > Calypte anna. The sequence goes on from NC_044245.1 coordinate 13,818,212, forward strand.
CTTCCCAATTCAGAATATCAGCAGCATCCATTAATGGGCACATCAGCACTACCATACAATTCCTGAATATGGACTCTAACCACAGCTTTAGCAGCACCAACAACACTACAGTGTACAAAGCAACAGCTAATCCATGGCTGGTAAAATTTGTGCTGTCTCAGCAATATGGTAGGGATGGGATAAATTCAGATAGGGCTATCGAAAGCCTAGAAATACAGTTTCATAGTGAATCAGGTGATGAGCAGCACCCACACACATATTTGTATTTCATCAGTGACTCCACCTTATGAAAATAAAGCAGGAGTGGAGAAGTGGATTCAGAATCTGGATTTCTAAAAGACACAGCCCCACCTGTCCAGACCATCCGCACAGAAAGGTAAGGCCCAAGAGTGCTAAACCTAGCCTTAGAGACCAGTTCATTCATGACTCACTGAACCTGTGCCTGTCCTTCACTTTAATCTGAGTATCACCTGTCATACAGCTCTCTCTACTTATCTTTGTCCTGCATTTGTAGCCCATTCCTTAGGCATGATCTCCTTCAAAGGCAGGAAAACTCTGTAAGTAATTGTATGACAGCTTCATTATTCTTCAACTCTACCTTCATCCTCTTCTTTCACCTGAGGCCTTCAAAAACTTTTATAGCAGTAGTGCTAACGATATGCTCTCCTTCCATACCCTGTGCTACTGAATGCAGTTTCACTGCAGTTTCCATCTCTGTATCTTGGTTTGTTGCAAGAACCATCTCTCTGCTGCATTCTTGTAGGAGTTTGCCTGTTTTAAACACTACTTGACTACAATTAATAACAGAAATTGAAGTAATAATAGTGGAGGAAGATAAAAATCAGAAATTCAGGGAAAGATTAAACATTTGAAGGCCAATACTACTTCTGTCATTATTACAAAAAAAAATTTTAAATGTTAATGGCAGACCAACAGAGAAAATATGCCAACTGGCATGTAACCACAGCTGCACACACTTATAATTTTTATTTTCACTTTAGTCTATAATCCTAACTGAGGTTCTGGCATTGTCTGTATTGTGTCCCCTAGCTCAATACCCACTTCCATTCAAATAAATCAAAATGAAAACAAGTGGATGAAAATGAGTACTGAGTGTAGTAGGTTTTTGTTTAAATCAGGGACATTCATGTAAATGTTAGAATGTGTATGGGTTTATTTTCCCAAAATAGTAAGTCATAAAATTATGCCTAAAGCTCAGAACCTGCCACTGACATAGCAGCTGCTTTGTCAATATTAGTCTAGTCCAAAAGGATAATAAAACAAACTGTATATATATAAAATTCTCACCTCCAAATCCTAGCTTATTATCAGGTTTTCTGTTCCAAAACACAGGAAGGTTTCCTTGGCATAAGCAAAAATCATGCCCCTGAAATTTAGAACACAGTTTTTTAACCAGTGTATCACCCTGTACAACTGAAAACCTGAAAGAATAGAATAATTAGCATTGCTGCCAGGCCTCTAACAAGTGGCCTCCAACCTATTGTACCCAAAAATAGTTCAGATCCAGAAAATGTAAAACTAACCCATGATCAACCTGTTGAAAATCGGTCTCAACAAGCCAGAGTTTAGCAGCAAAATGCAAAGCAGGGCATAACTTACTTATGATAGAATGACCTTTTTTTCCATTCATTATAGCCAGGTTGCTCACCAGATTCTTTTATCTGTTTGTCAGTAACAAGAATAGCAACTTTTGAGTGACTCTGAGAGATGGCCGGCAACAGGGAGGCCATGTGGCAATGAGAACAGGAAGATCCCAAATTTGAGGGGAAAGTGAAAGAGGAGGGGTATTGATCTGAAAAACAGAGGTGCAGAAAGGTAGATGCATGGCATCAAAAATTACTTAGACCTGATAGTGAAGGGAAAGATGGAAAAGCAGGCAACTTCAGACCATTTTTGCTGAGAAACAAGGGGGGAACAAGACATTGCTTTCATAAGGAAACACTTGAGAAATAAAATTGTGAGTTTGCCTAGAAGGCAAACCCTTTCAACATGGGTCTTAACATCTTCTAATTTGCCTGGACTGAATTATAAAGACATATTATTGGCCTAGGCTACACCACAAAATATGAGTAGGATTAAGAGCATTTGAAGGAGCTGACAAGATGCTGAAGCAGAAGAGAACCTTCCAGCTGAGACCAGAAAGTAGGGGTCAGCATTGTATTAGCTGACATATAGGCTGCATCTTGTTTTCCAATGGCTTAATCGCTTCCCTTAAACCTACCAGCAAGTAAAAGTAGCAATAGAAAAAAAATTATAAACTCTTAGTCATAGCTGAGGACAGCAAGTGTGTGACAAGGGATGACTCAGTAATATCTCTTGCTTCCTATGAATGTCATTTTTAGAAAATACCTCCTTTCTTCTTATTCCTACTTATCTAATATTAAAATAAGAATTCCAGTAGTCAGAATTGTTACAATTATAAGAATTTAGTAACAAGGACAATTTTTTCTAATGTAGGAGCCTAGGGACTTATAAATCTACAGCTACAAAGGATATGAATCCTTCCTGCTAATACTGGCCTATAGAGTTATCCATTAGAAGAAGCAAACACTGAAGTTAGAAAGAAATGATCTTAGAATTATAGCTCTAATATAAATGAAAAAAATGAAAATCCATATTCACTAAAATACCAAGGAATTTTAAACTCCTTTACATTTGGAGGGGAAGGGGAAGTAGTTGTTGGGTATGGGATTTTTTTTTTAGATCCACATTTCCCTTCAGGTTTCCACAGGCTCCTGCATAAACATTTCCTGGCTCAATATTGAGTCACTTGCATCACCATAGCTCTTGCACAGAGGCATTTACTTCCTGCTGCAAAGAAGGTGGAGAGAGGCAGCGTGCAGTGCAGCAGCATTTACTCATTTTAGACAAGGTTTGATTCAGAAAAGAACCAGCCACAACTTGCTGGGTACCAGAAACCAAGAATATGATTCTACTGTTTGATTATCCACATCATACAAAAACAGTGTAAGTGGCAATTGGCTTTCTTCCAGTCATACTGAGACCTGGATTGCAGAACAAGTTTGTCTTGAACAGAAACCTTAGGTTTCCAGAGTTGAAAGGCTGTTGGAACTGTTAGCTTCCAATTATTTTGTCTTGGACTGAGCACCTTAACTCCTCTCTGTTCTCTACCTCAGCAGCTAAGATGGAGCACTCCTGCTGGAGCCTGTACAGACAGCAGCTACCCCAGGGATCCCCACACCCTTCCTCTCACATTAACAAGTGGCTAACTTACAGACTAAATAGAAAAAAAAATAGTGACTAAATTATCCTGGTAGATGTCAAGGAAGAAGGGAATCTCAAAAAGGAATTTAAACAGGAAAAAAGATGGATGAGCTTTACAGTTAAGCGTAAGAAAGAGAGTATGCATAAGATACCACATAAGAAAAAATATATTGTTTTAAACAAAACACAGAGTAAGTCTCCAAGGCTTGCACCACTAATAGAATTGAGAGGAGGGATGAAAAATGTTAGTATTATCTCTGGCTCAGGAAGTCCCAAAGCCATGACTCAGTAGAAGGTAGGATAGTGCACCCAGAAATGATCATTACATGCTTGACATTTTCTTATATGCTCCCCCAGGCTGCTGTCAGAAACAGGATACCCGGCTAGACAGATGTTTAGTCTGATCCTGTATGACTGCTCTTACTTTGTGATAATAAGACATAAATGTGGATAGGAAGAAAGTTATGTGCAACTCAGGGGCATCATGTGAAACTTGAAGTTGATGCAGGCAGAGCATGCAACAGTGAGCAGATTCAAACTGAGGGTTGTCAACTCTGAGCAAATTCTGATCACTGTGGTCTTCATGCTTGGGAGAAGTGCATACCATCCAAAATCCTTCTCATACTTTTCATGAACTGTCTTTAGGACATGGGACACCTTTGTAGTCAAACCACTTTCCCTACCCTCCTGTGGTCCTTCATTTAAATAGTCTATTCTATTAAAAAAAGCTTAAAAAAAAATTAAAACTAAAACCCACAAATATTTCTTTCCTCTCTTTCCATGAATTAATACTTGTGATCACGCTACTGCCATTTTCTCACTGTATTTTCTAGGTCTTTGCAAGAAAACAAATCTTCCCAGTGCCACCAGTCTCTCTCATGTGCAAGTCAAAACCTATTCACTAAGTACAGTGTCCATTAACCTTCCAGCAGGTGTTTAAGAGCAAAGCAGATATGTAGAGATATTTTGAAATATAATAACAAAGTCACAATGCCAGCCATAATATCTACGTTGTACATAAATTTCCCAGGTCATCAAAGTTGGAACAATGGGTCAGGAAGGGTTTTATTTCCTACCTTAGTATACAGTACAGTGAAATGAGGAGCAACAGACACAAGAAATTTTCTTTCAGACCAGCCATCACAAAGACTCCTTTTCCTGCTTCTAGCCATTTCAATTCATGCTCTTGTTACAGCCAGGAAGGCTTGCTAATGATACTGTATATAGAAAAAATTTACACAAAAGTTGAAGTAAGTAGTTTATACAGCAGCTCATTTGCTGTGACAAATTTCACAGAGCATGCCACGCACCAATACTCCATATTCTCTTCTGGGTCACTGAACTGTTTCTGGTTCTAATTCCAGACAAACCATTTCATATGCAAAGCCCTTGGAGATCTAGAACCATTTTCCTTTGCTAGCTCTGACTAGCCTCTACTCTTGGAGCAAGGGTAGTCTGCACAGCAATATTCAGTATGGATGTAGGCCCACTCAGACATTTCTTGAAGGCCTATGGAGCCACTCTAGATAAAGGGAACTGCCTCATCTTTATTTTTTTTTCCCCAGTGGTAGCAGCTGTCACTGCAGTTTATGAGGTGATAAAGCTGTCCACAGATACTATGTGCTCTGGGAACATTTACCAGACAAGCTCTCCCAGGTAATTGTGATTCCAGAACATCTGCTTCCTGGATCTCAACCAAACTTAAGGAGCAAGGCAACAACCTCTGCCAAAACAGGGCTGGTTTGGACCTCAGCTGCAACAGCACACCAGACACCACGGAATGGCAAAGATGCTCACTGAGCTTAAGAGTCTCCAGGGCCAGACTGAAGTTAAGGATGCACTCTTACTGTCATAGTTTTGGAATTAAGCTGTTTGCTCTTCAAAAATTCATTTTAGGTAAAAAATAGGGGGGGCATTCAGTGATCCATTTGTCTTGGAAGTACTGTACACTCTACAAATTTATTCCTTACTTGACTAAGAAAATTATTTCCTGGTTGTGTGCACCACAGCGTGATCCTTAAGATGAGTCCTCAGGATAGAAATACTATATAAATAATACATTAAGTACTTATAGTGAAATTATTTTCACTGTGGAGGTATTCACCTCTCTTCATTTCATCTATCTTTTAAAAATCAGTATTTTCTTGATTATGTATCTTATTAATTATCTTTTATAATGGGTGGGTGATTCGGTGACACTACCAACTTAAGCAGCAACTTCAATTAGGTCAGACCTCCCACTTAAAGACTAAAAATACTCATGAAAAAAGTTTAAAACAGATGGGATTGAGAGCAATATTTTTTTCTCTGTTCTGACAACAGATGAAGCAGCATAGACATCTAATTTAAACTAAAGAACAAAGTCCATGTGTTTATATTATGATAGCCAAAGTCATCTTGCACCAGAAGAAACATGACACATGTAGAAGGATTTATTTAAAGCTAATGGACTTCAAAATACAGTGATATTATGTTCTTAGTGCCTATAAACATTTTCTGCTCTGGGATTCTTTCAGAGTTGCAACTTGTGCCACAGTCCAGGTACACCAGATAAGATTCACATAATACTAAAAAAGAGAAGTTCTCAAAACAACACAGTTGTTTCATCTACCCCAGTCTACACTTTCCATCAGAGTAACACTAGTTCTTATTGCTAAATAAAAATATGTGTCTATGTAAAGAGAGATACAAAGATGGATGCTTTGTTAATTTAAAAGAAGGTTAAAGACCTTTAATCTTCATATATTAAGAAATATGTATCATTTCTATCATAACACCCATTCCAATCAAAACATTGCGCTCTTATGGAACATTACAATTAATCTGCTACCTCCCCAACTATTATTTCAGTGGCTTTACAATTATTTAAGACCCTTTCCATACCAATTCCCCTCATGACTGAATCTGTGTTTCAACATGAAAAGCTTTATTGTTAAACCCATAATACTAATCAGGAATACTGAGCAGCAACTTTTTTGTCATTGTCCAACACCAGATGAAAAATCACTTTCTAATTAAATGGAAAAGTAGAATAAATATGAAATAAGAGCCAGATTCTGATTTTGGAAGCTGCACCATGTTCTCATCTTGCAGGTAAGTCTGCCCTGTCTCCTCAAAAGAAGTCACAGTAAAGGAAAATCTGACCTTAGAAAGACTCACTATGTATGGTAGACAAAAACTATCATTCCCATGACTCCACCGTCCCTACATGTTTCAGAAACAGGCACAGAAGAATGAATAAACTGGGAGGTAATGACAATGGCATCTGCAAATAACTTATGCCTCATTCAAGTATTTTACATTCAAGGCACAAGTTACAACTCAAATATTTCATTAAATCTACCATTGCTTCTTTGTATTTCAAGGGAATAAAAATACACTGAATATTGTGGACAAAACTGATATTTATTGTGGGAATAAATTCCAAACAGAAAGAAAGAGAAAGACTTAGGCTTAATCTCCCTTTTTTTTTAATAAGAAGAATTTTCTGAGTAAAGGTACAAGTCATTTGTGGTTCTGATCACTCCAGTATGCTCTTCCATACCTAAGAGTAGAAAATGTTTCAAATATTTGACAAATCAAGACTAATTATACAGAATTATTGAATCCGTAATACAAAGCCTAAGAGACTTTTTTCTTCTAATGTTGATTGCTGCTGATGTGAATACCATGAGAAGAGATAAAGCTAAGGACCTGTTAATATAAAGACAGTAACAAATTACTTTCAGTTTTGAGAAAAACACTAGACTCTGGATATAAGTTAATTATTAAAGTTTGATTCCATTTTCCCCCCCCCCCAAGAAAAGAAAAAGTTATTTTAATCACTGTTTTTTAATGCAAGTGTCTGTTTTACTTGAGAAGAAATTACTTTCTATTTGAAGCATTGCCTACTGAAACAAGAGTTACTCAAGGGCAGTGTTTTATTGATAAAGCCTTCTTTATAATCATCATATGTCATAACATTTTGCACAATTCATGAGGTTCCTGATTTTACAAAGGCAGAAACAATTCTAAGTTCTGATTTGGAGCTAACAAAAAAAACCCAAAGCACTCTCTAGAGCTGGACTAATTTTTGCATTTTAAGTAAAAGACAGGGCCTCATGAAAGTAGGAAAGGTTATTTGTTACCATAAGAGCTACCATTTTTAAACTGTTATGAGTATTTGCATACATTTACATGCACTGAAAGCACAGCCATTCAGAACAAACAAGGTTCATTACTAAGACAAACATGCAGAGTATGACTGAGTGACAATCTCCACAATGGATGATTTAAACTTTATCAGTCTCCTTCATTCACAGACCATTTTTTCTGTCAAGAAGGAACAGCTAAGGAAGCCTTTCATCCCTTCGGCCACTTTTTATTTTTGACAAACTCTGGGTCTGCCTCTGTTAGGGTGATAAAATACACTAAGCTGTCTGTTCGGTCTGTCGAAACCTCAGACACGGTCTCTGGCTTCTAATAGGTAACCTTAAATGAATCTCTGAAGTAGTGGAATAGGTAGGAAAACAGGTTTAGCAAAAAGACATCCACAGTTCAGCTTCAACAGTTCAACTTTAAGGCATGTCTGCATGCATTCCTACTGCCTGTGACAATAGTAACACTTCCTTTCAGCCTAATAGGTCCTGAGCCCCATCCTTTGTCTGCTGATTAACTGCTCTATTCATTGACCAGACCACTAATTGCATGCTCCTTATAGTTACCCTACATTACTGTAAGAATTAATGAGACACAATTACAGCTCCCAGAAATCTCAGGCCTAACCAACTGCAAAGCACTCCAACTGAATAAGAACTCCCCAAGAATAAAGAGAAAAATTCAGACCATTGTTCACAGGAAGCAGAATGTTTTTTGTTAAAAAATTGTATTTATTTGAAGCTGTTTCATAATTAGGCCCTGGAGAAGAAGAAGGGAGAAGAAAAAAAAAAAAAGAAAAAAAAAAAAAAAAGAGAATGGAGAAAGAACTTGGGAACCAGCATTCACTGAAAAATCACAGGGGATGCAAAAAGAGAGGCAAAGAGTTCGATATGAGGAAAAAAAACCATAAGGGAAGGAGTGCATGAAAAATCAGTGCTATGAATACTACAAGCATCTATAACCAAACAGCTGTTTAAACAAAGCATGTCCCACTGTATGGGAATTACCACTAATGCAATCTTATATTTGGCTAATACAGCTTCAATCTTGAACAATTTAAAATAAGCACATGGCATGCTTCTGCACTCATGTTGCTGCTGAGATAGAGAAAGAGGAATTTCATTTCCCACTCCTGGAATTTAATATGCATTAGAAGTCAGTGTCATTAGCCATGAAAGTCAAAAGGAAGGACAGAAAATTAGTTTTTTGAAAATCAGACATATTGAAAACTGCACTCACATTTAATCTGTGTAATCAACAGCCACAGCTATTCAAAGTCTTAGTGACTACAATCACTACCTATTAGCCTGTAAGTAGTTCAAAAGCTATTATTCTCACTTGAACAATTTTCCAATACACAAGAGACAGCTGTTAAGTTAATGAAGTTAATATGCAAAGTCAATATTCTTTGTTATGCAGTCATCTACCATTGGTTCATCTTCAACATATTTTCACCATGTAAATTTGATTTAAATTACATGTATAGTTTGACAAAGCCACTGGTACTTAAAATAGACTGAAATGCAGCACTATACTTTATAGTCCTGGTAACCATTTTCTAGGGTACAATTTATAGCAGCCATTGAGACCCATAAGAATGTCATAGACTGGCACTGCTACATTCCAGAATCAACATCTTTGGACAGAGACAACATTTTTTGTACAACTCGACAGGGATTCTCAATAATTGCACCTAACTGCGGTAATAGTTTAAATTCATGGCAAATGGATGTTCTTCTGATAGGATCACTCACTGATATCACAGCAGAGCACTTTCCTGCATGAAGCTGACAGTTACCACCATGTGGTGCTGAATCCCAAGCAGGAAACAAGGCACGAATATGGATCAGAGACCTTTGTGTTCAGTGTATAATAAGTCCAATATCCCTGTCATAGAACAGCAATCATTAACTCAGGGATCTTTTGTTAAATGGCCCCTGTGGCTGGACTGGTAACAGCAGGGATTGAATTTGCAATTTCTGTATCTCAAAATATCTCCCTTTTACAATTATGATCACATCCAGTGTCGTAGTTATATTTCTACTTACCATCCCCAAGACTAAATTCATCTGTCAGAGAGACTGCAAGCCAACAAATTCATGCATTTCCAAAGTAAGTCTCTGGGATGTGAAGTGAAAATACCCATTTCTATTAAGCTTGACTGATTAATCAATTTCAGTGAAGGACCACAAAGCTGACATAGTCAGCTTTGGCTCTGGCAGTATTAATTGAAATGGGCTTTCTGCATCTCTTGAAAAAAAAATTTGAAAAAAAAGGAAACCTTTGTCTCAAATAAAACATTGTTTTATTTGTTGTTCAAAGCTTGTTCAAGCTATAAAATAAAACAAGTACTAATTCCTGCAGAGTGTGATGTAAAAATAATTCTGCTAGTACAAATTATGTATTCTGGTATCTGGTCCTTCATTTCTGATGTGATGAAATAACTTGAACAAATAGAAAATATGCCTGTTCCTGAGGCTAGCTGTAATTTCTAGTTAAAGTCTCTTCTGCATAAGAGAAAAAGGAGTCCTTCCTGCAGACAAACACTGAGAGCCCACTCTTTAGGTCATCAATTCTAACTAAGGCTGAACATCTAAGTGAAAGATAAATAGAGACATACAGGAACTGCATCTTAAGAGAAAAAGGTTTCAAGACATAATCTGAGTTCACTCATACCATTTTACTGTCCTGTTCCACTACCAACTTCTTTAGAGCTACTTGTGATTTATGGTGCTGCACGTAAGATCAGCAAAAGACAATCTGAATCCATCAAGTGCTTTCATGTGCTAAATTTTTCTGGAACTGGTTCACCCAAGGAAGCTTCCACTTCAGCATTTCTCATCCTTTAGTTTGTGTGTTTCACATCACAAGCTTCACTGCTAGGGACTTTCCTTCCTTTTCATTGTTATGTCTGCATCCAACCTCCTCTCTTCCTGCAAGCAGCTCAGTTCAGTAATGGTTATGCCCAGCCTGTCACCTAAGCGTGACCCCAGAAGTATCTTTAAGACTAGAACCTCAACATTGTCAGGAATTATTTGTGGAACTTTCAGCTGTAGGACAGCCCCGTAGACAGAAGATGAACAGGAGACAGATCACTGTTGGGTTGCTCTGGCAGTCGTCCTTCAGAGCAGCATGAGCAGAGGCTGTGTCACACCATATCTGTGTGCAGTGATAAACTCACATCAGATCCCTACAGGACAAGGCCGATAGTTGATTTACACTAGAAAGGTTAATATAGAAATTATGCTAACAAGACTTCTCTTCCCAAGCAACTTATACCTAACCCTCAAGAGAAGTAAAATGTACAGGTAAAAGAACTTCTTACACAGCTTCTGCACTAGGGTTTTTGCTGGCATAGATATGTCAGCAAAAAATTCATATCCCTCCCTGACAGGCCTCCTTGATAACACTTTCAAGTGCAAACCAGGTGTCAGTATTTCAGTTATGAGAGAAGGAAAAGAGTTCTACACTAGTCAGGAGCTGAATATGTAGCCTTTCATGACCTGGAAAAGCCCTTATTCCAAGGAGGTCAAATCCCATGATCATATTTTCCACGAGCATAATCTCTCACAAGAATTGATTAACACAATACTAATGTGGTATTGTATCGTATTAACACATACAGTAGGTAAATATATAATTTCAATCAACAAGCCACTTATATTCTGCATTCCCATCTAAAAAATGCTTGTTTACATGGCAATAAAGTCACATAAAAAAAAATGAAAGCATGGGAGGTAGAAACACTTCTATGTAAAAATGTGTTGTGATTTTTAGATAAGACTAAAAGTTATTTTAAATCTATCAAACACTGGACATTTCAGCTGCTTGCATTTGCAATTCAGAAAGATTTAGATAATTCTAAGAGGTTCTATAGATTGAGTTTCTAAATCATGAAACAAGATGACCAAGGACAAACATTTAATTTTAATCAACATTGTTAGGTAGAAAGTTACTGGCTTGAGAGCACATAGCTTTTAACTACAAGGTTTGTAATTTAATACATAGCATACAGCATTAGGCAATAACCCCACAAATGAAGAGAAGATTGGAAGAAGACATGCTCCCACAAGCAGAACCGAAGAGTGTCCCTTGAGGATTACCATCACTATACTGTTCCTAACTTAGCCTACCATACTCTCATCATCACCAGTTCAGTTGCTCTCTACCCGTATGAAATTACTTATGGAACAGATTTAGGCCTTGCACTGATGTGGCAATAGATAAGGCCCTTTGAAAGCACCCCTCACTGATGTGAAATGCAAGGGCTATGGTCCACCTGAGAGGTTCCTCAGTACAAGCAATGATGCCCTGCGATAAAAATCAGCATGAATAAACCAAAATGTTTCTAACTCCTTACACATGCAATACTCAAGACTATTGATTAGCCAAGCAGCATGAACCTCTGAGATGCAAGAAAGACTCAGTCACAGTAATTTCTTTAATTAAATAATGATCACATATTGAATATGCAGAAAGAAAACAGGTTTCACAAGCAAAAAGCAGGCTGTGGTATCTAAGCATTTAAATCACTACTACAAAACTGTATCCTACTCCTAACATATTTTTTAGCATTTTTATAAGCCACTAAGATTACTTATAGCCAGAACTGTGGCAAAACTGAGATTGTGTGAAAACTGTCCACATATCACTAGCTGAGAAAAAACACTGGTATTAGTTCAGACACCAATTAATCTTATGAATTAGCTCTATTCTTGCAAACAACACTAAAGGAAAACAATTTTGCAATGAGGCAAAAGCAACACTAGGCACATGCCCCCTTCCATCCTCACCTTGTTCACTGCCCTTGCAACAATTCGTTTAGTTGCACTATCCAAAAATCCTACTGCCCTGGACATCAGTCTTTGATGAGACAATTTCCTCTTTCCTATGTGGTTGGTAGCCTCTGTACCCTCAGCACTGTGTGCTCTTAGGCTTTTTTTCTGTCAAAGTCCAAGTTCCAGCTTGTTCACTCTTTCCCCAATACTCTTAAAACCTAGAAGCTTTCTCTTTTCTTCATCTTCCTGCCTAAAGCAGCTACTGACACTTGTCTAGCGATTTGGGCAGCAGCAGAAGCCAACATCTGTAAGCTATTTCCATTCTTCCAGCCACTTTTATCTACTAGGACGTAAGCCAAGGGATCCATCTTGCCAATGACCACTGTGATCCTTAGGAAAACTTGGTTCATCGTCACATGAAAAATGATGCAGTTCAATTGAAGGACACTAGATTTTATAGTTTTTCTTTAATATTAGAATCCTTGTTTAGATTCCTTTCCACTTCTGCTGCACTCTAAGGAAAACTGCAGCATGGAAGGTAAAGGTCTAGCATGGGAGGAAAGTGTTGTGTTTCCACTCTGCACTTCAGTTAGAGATAACCCATGGAATGAACTAAAAGTGGAGAAATCAGGTCATACACAGCCAAAGTAAAGGTTGGTTTATACCCTGAATTACTATTAGTAGTTTCAGAAGAGCAACCTGCAGTCATTTCAGTGACAAAAGCATTTAGCTGACATAAGGTTTTGCATTATTTAACTACCTGTGATACATAGTCCTAACTCTGCCCCTTTTGTCAATGAAACAGAATTTGGCTAATCGGAAAACTGCATATTGGATGCACATTGGTCAAAACCCAGATTTGAGTAACAAAATAGTCAATTTTGAGCCTTACTGATTCCTTTTATAGTATTTTTTAGAAATTAGCTAGCTTTATTAGTACTGGAGTCTTATGTTTCATACATTCCAATGTGAGAGGGAAGCCAGTCACAGGAAATTAAGTGTGCTAGTGCCTTTAATAGGTATACAACCTGTAAGAGTAGAAAGACAAAAGAACAGACAGTTCAAAGAAATACAGGATATGACTAGGAAGAAACATATTGCAAACAGAAGCATAATTAAAGATCCAAATTACCAATTAACAATAAATAGCCAGTGAGGACCACATGTGGAAGAATGTATGTGTGAAGAATTAAGGGGCTATATTCCAACTAAGCTTTATTCATGGAGAATTCCAAGATATTTAGGCTCCCAAGGCCTACTTAGGCCTACTTAAAAACCCACTCAGTACTACAGGAAATCAGCCACCTCCAATCTCAGGATTTGGGCTTAAGGTTCACTAGCATAAGGCATCAGTGAAGATACCTCTCTGGTGCATGCCTCACTGGAGCAGGCAAACAGAAGAGTATTGCAAAGAAACTCTTGATGCACCAGTGACCAGAACAAAACTCCCACTCTACCATAAATACATTTAATGTCCTACACATAGAATCATTTAATGAGACTCAGTAAACACATTAGAAGAGCAGTTATATTGTACAGCTGCAGAGTGGGAAGGGAAGATACAGGCAATTGTTTATCCTGAACCTAGCCACGGGTTTGGAAATTTCCTCTGTAAAGCTGCCAGCCTTTCTTCACACACAATTATCATGTACTACTTGTATTCCAGTAGAACCTACAAGCTCAGGTCATGAATCGGTCCTACACAGACACAAAGTAAAAAAGAATATGCTTAAACACGTAACGAAAGTCACATGACCCAAATATTAGCCATAACACATTTTTAAAAAATATTACTGGCTTGGAGTAAATCAAAATACTATTAGCCATTGTAGAATTATCATAAAAACATTATTTGTATTACAGCTGAACAATCTTGGAAAGGAGAAATATGCATTGAACCACAAGGCAGAATGTAGATTGTTGCAATATTACATATACTCTAGGTAGGCAGAATTGTCTTTGTATGCAGTGGCTTTTGTAAATCTAGATAGCTAGATAAAAGGTATTCCAGGTAAATGACATATTAAAACTGCAGAAATGAGAACCACTCCAGCAATTAAAATCATGGAGAGTTATTATAAACATGAAAATATGTTTACATATCACTTATAACACATACTCCAGCAATAATTTACTCTTCTTTATGCAGAAATCTTATATAAAGGTACCTCTCTATTAACATGCACAAAAATCAGAATAACTTCTGAGAAAGCAACAAAGGAAGTTTACATTTTTCAAGCAACCTGATACTAAAAATTTCATAGGGTTAACTATATTTTAATGAAGATAATATCAGCAATACATGTGTTGGTACTTTTTTTTCACACTTGGATTTTATTTCCTGTATGTCATGATATATCTCACAAGTTTAAGAAATGCATCATTTACTCACTACCTCAACTTTATTTCAGAGCTCCACAGTTACAGAGGTGGCCAGGTTAAAGAAAATTCAAGTGGTTTGTCTGATAAAAGTTGGTGTCAAAACCAACCTTATACATTTTCTCTTAGCTAAAGTCATAATAATAATAAAATAAAATAAATTTTAAAAAAACAGTGCTTGCTTTATTTTACCTTTTTCCAGTATAAGCTCTCCTAATTAAACTTTCCACTTTTCCAAGTAGCTGACTATGTATTCCTGCACAGCAGGAGGTTTTCTACATAGACATATTGACTTGGACAATAAACAAAGCAGAAATCCCTGACTGGAATTTACAGCTAAATTAAACTATGCATATTGCTACTAAAATTTGCATATCTGTCTTTCAACATTAAAAAAAAAAAAAAAAAAAGTTTAAATTCAGTGAATTTTGGCTCTGCACTGCTTTCCAGTGAGAAAAAAAATTAAATTATTTAAATTGTAATTTCCATATTTACTTAGGCTCTATGTCAAACAAAATCTGTGCAAAAAAAAATACTGGTGCTGCCTTGATGAGATCTGAAAGATGACAGCATAAAAGTAAAGCTTCTCCTTAACAGAGATGACTTAAACAGTACTTACAAAATACTGATGAAGGGCCAGTAAATTCTAAAAAATATTTACAGCATCTCTTACTCTTTGTCCTTCAACCACAAAATACATGGAAGCAGTTAACAAGTTTTGCAGAAATATCACCCAACTTTTCCCTTCAGTGTTGACTTTCCTCATGAAACATTAACAGATCAGCCAGCATTGGCTTCTTTCAATAAAGATGGCAATGAATTTCACTGACACTTTTTCATTGATTTTTTTTGACAGAACACTGCATCATCATTAACCCTCCTCAGCCATCAGCCATCCCTAGAAATTACTCACTTTTTTTTTACTTTTTTTTTTTTTTTTAAATTTTCTCATCTCTTTTTCACAGCCTCTTGGACACCTGGATGACTTAGGAATTTGATTTAAAGCAATCAGGGTTTCTAAGTTATTTCACCTGGGTCTACCTCTCTACAAAAATCACATGTGATACACATATGCTAGCATAGTGATTTTTAGATCAGCACAAATCCTCCCACACTGAAGAAGTTATATTACTCTGAGATACTTTTCCAGTATAAAAGTTGGATATATTCTAGGGATTATATTGATTGTTGGGTTGGGTTTTTTCTTCATTTTTATTAGTATTATTGGTATTTTTTAAAAACTGAAGCAGTGAATATCAGTAAAGCTTTCACTAAATTATGATAACTGACACAGTGTGTACTTTATGGCTTTCCATACTCCTGCTTGCTCTGGGCAGGATGTCAAGGGCATCTGTAACCTATGCTTACAGAATAACCGAATCACAGAATCAGCCAGATTGGAAAGGACCTCTGAGATCATCAAGTCCAACCCTTAATCCACTACCATTGTGGTTACCAGACCATGGCACTGAGTGCCACACTCAGTCTCTTCTTAAAAACGTCCAAGGATGATGAATCCACCATCTCCCTGGGCAGCCCATTCCAATGCCTGATCACCCTTTCTGTAAAGGATTTCCTCCTAACATCTAGCCTAAGCCACCCCTGGCAGAGCTTAAGTCCAGGCCCTCTTGTCTTACTGGGAGCTACTTGGGAGAAGAGACCGACCTCCCCCTGGCTCCAACCTCCTTTCAGGGAGTTGTAGAGAGTGATGAGGTCTCCCCTGAGCCTCCTCTTCTCCAGACTGAACACCCCCAGCTCCCTCAGCCCTTCCTCACAGGACTTGTGCTGGATCCCTTCACAGCCTCCTTGCTCTTCTCTGGACCTGCTCCAGCACCTCAATCTCCTTCCTGAACTGAGGGGCCCAGAACTGGACACAGAATTCAAGGTGTGGTCTGCCCAGCACTGCTTAGGTCTTTATAGTTTGGCTACTCCTCAGCTGGAGGGTGAAGAAGGAATAAATGGCATTCTGGCAAAAGTAAGGAAGTTGGCCATCACTTTAAGAAATTTCCTAGAGTTGATTATGCAGATAAGCATTCCAGACATTCTTTTCTTAGGTTTCAGATTAAAAACCCCACAACCATTAACAATGAAATTACAAGATTTC
This sequence comes from Calypte anna, assembly GCF_003957555.1. Taxonomy (NCBI): domain Eukaryota; kingdom Metazoa; phylum Chordata; class Aves; order Apodiformes; family Trochilidae; genus Calypte; species Calypte anna. The sequence goes on from NC_044245.1 coordinate 13,834,856, forward strand.
TAACACCCCAGTGAGATGCACAGATCAGCTGATACCTCACAGAACACTTCTAGCATACCTTGTAGACTTGCCCAGATCTCTGAATCATGCTCCTGAATTTTTCCTGCAAATATAACTGAAACTTTTTCCTTCTCTAACAAACAAGCTGTGAGAACAGTGCACTAGGACCACCACATCTAGCATGCAGGATGTGGCTATAAACAGCTCTGTATCATCACAAGGTATAATGGGGGTTGGTGAGACTCTCTAACATGGAATAGCTCCTTACAGAGTACCCCTTGTGAGATCCAGGTGTCAGATTGTTACATCAGATTTATTGCAAAATGCTGCATTCAGATATTGCATGACATATAATTGAGGAAGCAGAGGGGTAATTTTATTCTCCAAAAGTGCAATGAAAACTAGGTAAGTAGCCTCAGTGATACAGACCATTTACCTGGAAGCCACCAACCAGTTATCTGCATTCCAGTCGTAGAATCTTAGAATCATAGAATTGGCTGGGTTGGAAGGGACCTCAGAGATCATCTAGTCCAACCCTTGAACCACCGTTGCGGTTGCTAGACCATGGCACTGAGTGCCACATCCAGTCTCTTTTTAAATATCTCCAGGGACGGAGAATCCACTACTTCACTGGGCAGCCCATTCCAATGTCTGATCACTCTCTCTGTAAAGAAATTCTTTCTAATATCTAACCTAAACTTCCCCTGGCACAACTTAAGACCATGCCCTCTTGTCTTGTTGAAGAGGAGAGTCCAATCATAGCAAACCAAAAAACTACAAGAACAAATGACTTCCAGTGAGGTAAGCACAAGAGCTCACTGGGATGTGGTCAGGGCATTGAAGTCAATGGGAGTCAAGGTCCATAATTTTCCAAGTACAGATTTCAGAGTAGGAAACCAAGCCAGCAGTTAAACATTTCAGGATCAGGACTGAAATGAATGAGTTAAAGATTAATTCACTCACAGACTGTGTACATGGTCACCTCATGGGGCCATCACCAGGAAGACAAGAGATCTTCTTAGAAGAACTGGCTGTACTTGAGGCTAATTAACAGATATCCTGACTGTAAATAAAGGCAGGAGGTGGTAAGCAGAAAAGAACAGGAAGTTTGATGGGGCTCCCAACTGATGCTGTGTGTCAATAAACGTCAGTTGAAACCCAGATTATGCTTTTGTACTCTTTTAAGGAAAGCATTACTATATTATTATTCTGTAACAAAGTCTAACCTAGTCTCCATATGAGGGAAGATATTTTTGATCAACTCCACGTTTATTAATTACAAAACCAAGCATATTGAAGCTACTTTGTTTTACACAGATAATGAAGCAACTTACTTAAAAGTGGAAATTATGCTATTTAGCTTTACTACCCATAAAAGTAAGAACTATTTCTTATATCACAATTTAAAGTAGTGAGCCTTACAGAATACTGTCTGTTTCAAAAACACTAGTGAGAAAGCTGTATAAAACTGACAAGAGGCTGACACACACAACAATAATTAGGCCTTTAGAGCACAGAAACAATTTACTGTCATAATTTCCAACACCTGTAGAAGATACACACCCTAAACTCTCTGGGTTTTGGCATGAGATTCTTCATAGGCATTTTAACATGGGATTTTCCCTCACTGACTCTCACAAATTGTCTGCCAATAAAGGGTTACCTATAAGAAAAACAGTTTTGATAGTATGAACATTGAAAAGATGGTGATATTCATTGTCCATTCTCTGCCCTATACCCCAAAAAGTTAACTCCCACTGCAAAATGGATTTTGTTTGTTTGCTAATCCCCTATCCCATTTAAAGACCCAATTTACAAACCTTTTCTCATACAAGCTGATTCTTGAAAGTAACCAGGACATGAGGATAGACTATTTTGTATGAGAAAGTTTTGCAGGATGCAATCTTCCTTTTTCCTTGAAGTTTAAGTAGTTACTATCTACTACTTAAGTGAAAGAAATTTCACAGTCTCAGTCCAATTACTTTTGAAAACATTTATTTCACACCCAATTACTTCCCACAATTCTTCCATTTTTAAAAGGGTGGACAGATTTGGCAACTCTACTTGATTCTCACTTCTTGACACTATCATTAAGACTCAGATTAAGGCATACAGATGATGTGAGAGAGGTTGCACTGCACTCGCTATTCTTGACCACTTTAGAGACAGGATTACAATCTCTCCTCTCACTTCACAAAATTTCTAAGTTAATTCTAAAAGAGTTTACATACTTCCAGTGCTTTTTTTAGGAAAACTTGGACATAATTTTATAATTCTTTGCTGATTTTTCCCACCCATGAATTCTAATGTATTAAAATTTCTTCCTTATAAAATGATTGCTTGAAGTCCAGCTAATTGACTGTGTAGCACTATGCTTCAAAAAAATCTGGATTCCACACAGGAACAGCTGGAGAATAGTTCAATAGGAGCTCACTCTTATACTTCAGTATTGCCCTTTCCATTCTCCATCCACTTTTACACCACAATTTTGATACTAGAATGATGAATCTCCTTCTCAACACTACTCAAACTATTTCTTCTTTTCAAATGTTGTCTGGCTATAACCTTCTCTTTTAAATATTTAATGAAAATCTAAAATAATGACAAGGAAGAGGGGAAATTACTGCTCATCCACTGAAAATATACTATAATCAAATTCTGCTGACAGAAATTTGAAGGAAAAATGCATGCCCTGTCATGAAAAGAAATAAAAGAGACCCAACCTATTTTGGTCAATATAGCTATTAAGTAACCTTAAGTATACAGGTGTATAACTAGATATATCTACTTTCAGGCAACTGTAAAATTCTGAAGAGTTTATTAAAAATATAGAAAAAAAATTGCTGCTGCCTTACAAAACTCTAAGTACATGCTCATTTACAGATTGATCCTTAATGCTAAAAAAGCATAGTCCTTCTTAGCAGTCATAAAGCAATCTAAATTGAATTGCCATGAGAACAAAATATCAGGTTAGATATTTCTGCAAGAGTGCTAAGACGCAAAACAACCAATAAAGAATAACAATCAACTTTTCCATAAGAAACACCATATGTTGCCAGTTACTGACAGATTCTGGCTACAAACTGCATTCTAACACTGAACTAATGACAGAACATAACACGTATTAAAACTAATGTAGGTCATATTAACAATTTTCCTCTCTGAATTTCAATATTCACTTTGTTTTCTCGTCCATCCAGTGAACTCTGCAGGAGTCTTGCACTAATGTTGTACCCACCACCTTTAGAAGAACACTGGAAAAAGCTCACGGTTGTATTTAAGAAACTTGTGGCAAATTCTTGCTGCTACAAGAAGAAATGAAAGAGAAAGGGAAGTGGCAAAAGTGAAAACAAAAATCAAAAGCTTGAGACTCCAGAATTCCAACCTATTCAGACAAAACTCTCTGTCCCCAGGAGCCTATTTTTTGTGATTGGCTTACACTTTTCTTGGAGGAAGAAGTTTTATTTATGGTAAATTTTGCTGAATTGCAGATTGCCAACAGGCACACTTACTCATTTATCAGTGTACTTCTCCTTACCCAAGGATGGCTATGCCAATTCAGATTAAAGGTAGCTCAGTAGCCTGCTTCCAAAAGCAGCTGCAAGTCAGAGCCAAGAGAAAAGAGCATGAGCAAAGAAATCAAATATACTGTTTTCCCTGAATAACTCCCCTGCTTTCCTCTCTGGAACTCCTGAGACTGATGTGATCTGTCTGTTTAGCCTGCACAATGAGACTTCTCCCTAAAGCACTTAGCCCATTAACCCTTAAATTCACACACACTGCATCCACAACATCCCAAAGCAAGGCTGCCTTGGGCAGAGAACGAAAAGCTGCATTACAGTGGTGATATGTCTTGTGCTCATCCAGTGTTTAGTGGATACAGCTACTCACACTGGCTTATTTGTTTTAGCCCAGCTAAAACAAAAAGTAAGATTGACACACCCCTTGAAAGAAACTTTGAGTTTGTACATATCCCAGCAAGTTGAGTCCAGTGGGAACTAGTGTTCTGCACACAGTAAAATGTTGGAATAGCAAGAATTATAACAAGGTTGAATATAGCTGGAAAAGCAAGCAGATGTCATGTCTAAAAAAACAGACACCCTAACAAAAGCAGCAAAAAACCCTCTGTGAGCCTCCCTCAGCCCAGCAACTGAATTTCGATCCAAAGAGGTTAAATATAGGACTGCTTGAAAATTTTCCACTGCATCTATTTTTGTTGGAAAATGAGGCTTTAAGCTACAACCTTTTTGGCTGGATTTTTTTTCTTTGTTATATCTACATATGTGCTTCTGCAAGTATACTTTTATTACCAAAAAGTCAAACTTAAAAACCAAAATATTTTAATTGAAAACAAAAAATGTTATTAAGAAATGCTAGTGTCTCGTTATTACTAATACTTCAGTAAATCAGTGGCTAACCTGCTTTACATGCCAAATATCCTCTATCAACTAGACTTACCATTTAAATGACAACTGCTACAAGAAGTCACTTCAAGGCATTTCCTACTTCCAGCACTTTCCCAAAGGGGAAAAACCATGGCAGTGTTGAAGGTGGCAGGCAGCCTCAGCCTTGCAGAACAGGACCAGCAGACACCCAGGCAATAATGTCAGAGGAGTACAGCCAGTATTTTTCAAATCATGAAGATTTAGTTTTCAGATAAAGCCATCCAGTCCTCTGAATTCTGTCAAAGCATATCATTCTTTTCTGGAAAATTAAGACAAAAATGAAAAAAACTTTGTATTTTTTGATAAAAAATTCATAGAGAAAATTTCAGGGGTCAAGCAAATTCATTGACCTAAAGATTGAAACCTAGCATCTGCATCCACCCCCATACACAAATCAGAAAAACTTTAAACCACAGTAAAATGTTACAAAATTTCCTGTCAGCAGGACTGTTCAAAAGCTAAGGAGATAAAATCAAACAAAACCAGTAAAGGCTTATTAATGGGATAACTTAGTGTATGAGCCCAAAGTTATAGCAGACAAAGTAGCCTAACATACAAAAGCAAAGGATGAAGCTAAGATTCAAACAATGACCATGCTTCCTAGTTAAAAATCTGTAATACAAAAAACTCTGCATAGCAAAATTGGCAAAGTGGCAAGTAAACAAGATATTGCATTTATCATTCCCTTTCAGGGCTCTCTAATTCAGTAAATTAACCAGAAGGCTATTATCACCCATTTTCTTGGAACCCCACAATCCACTGGAAGAATTGAAAGACTTTCACACAGAAATAGGTTCTGACCAGACCAAGACAAGGAAGCACCCAACTACAGGGATAATGTTAGAACTAAATTTCCCAATTCCATCTCTTCCCTTGTGGCTCTTTCCTGCCAAACAATTACATCCCTCTGCAGTGAAAGCAAAATAGAAATAGATAAATGTTTTTAAAAGAGAGTTTCTACTGAGACTTGACACCTGAGAGGTCCCCATAATCAGCTACAAACACTGCCTAATGCTGATTCCCTGCACAGAGTTAACATCTTTGACTGCTTAATGTTATAAAGTGAAAAGTGCTAACATGGCTTGTCATTCTTGAGGCAAATTTATTCATAAAAATTACCACATGCCCAAGCCTGCCATCCTTATTCATATTTGGAATCACCAGCCACTTATGTGTTGTCCCAGCAAAATTAGCACAGTGAAAGATTAGTCAGGATCTAACCCTAGAGATAAAAAATTTTTTTAGTGTAAGTAAAATACGAAGAAGAAATATTCAAAATGAATGATGAAAGATATGTTTGTTGTTTCCATTTTAACTCCAGGGCAATGAGTAAATTCAGAAATAATTTCTCAGGGTGATTTTGATGATTCAATATTTTAAAAATTACCACTCTGCATCCTTCATAAAAAGCTGGGATTGGAAACAGTGAAACCTAAAAAGTGTCTACTTCATATATGCATGCACAGCATTAGTTCCTTCGATTATGCCATTACTGAGGTGCAAAAAGTAGTGTTAGAATTTATGAACAACTTTGTTTTGTTCAAGGATTTAACAACACATGTTCCTTTTAAAATCAGTTATATGGTTTCGCTCTCTTGTCTGGGTTTTATCCTTATCCATACCTTTCAATGCAAAGTCTCATTTTTCTTTCATTTCTTACTCATCAGTGCATCACCTCATTAACTTCTCATTAATTTACAGTATGTGAGAGGGCATACACATAAGCTTATGTCTACATATGGTTTATGCAAAAGTTAGTAAGTCAAAGTGGACTATGCTGCCTCATCTTGTCTCTGCATCAAGTCAGGTAGCCCAGACTAGCCTACTGCAGATCCTTAGCTCAAAGCCTTTCATAGCTTTTTTTTTTCACATCTGCTTCCACAAGGCTGGATCAGGAAGCAGAGAGCTGCACACAGGCTGGGATAGATTTCTAGCTAGGAGTACCATAGCTCCTTGCAGTGTGGCAACTGAGCCACTCCGATGCACAGTACATGAGAGAACCCTGCACTCCCCAGCTCCTCTGTTGGGATTCTTCCTTGCCAGCACTGATACTTAGAGTTGGTAAGAGTTATTTGTGCTATTACCCTGTCCGCTATCACCTAACCTAAATATAGATGCCACAGACTGAAGCAGGTCAAGTTAATAGATAGATCCCTCCTAATTCCTACAGTAGACCTGACATTGAACACCAGGTACATCCATGCCATACAATCTTAAGGCCAGACTGCAATTTTTATTTGGAAGCCCCAGGTGGCTACCACTCCATCAGCTATGCCAGCTGACAATCTTGTAGCTAGTAACTATTTACTACAAGCTTTGCATGGGTTTACACCCAGGTTGTTAAAACTGAGGTCTCCAAAACTGAAAACTGACCAAATTGCCTTCCCAACCCATGCTAGGAGTAACCACATGCCATTAAGTATACATGAGCATTAACAACATGTTGATGGAGCATGTAGTGAGAGAATTGTAAATATGATGGCAGATACCACTGGTGTGCTAGAAGTGTGGACAACTTTTGACTTTCAGGAGAGAGTCATGCATGTGTATACTCTCATATTATGCCCAGAGAGCAAACCTCCCCTTGCCAACCTGGATCCATGTAAACTCTCTGAGGTTCAAGAGTGTATTTACATACTAATGTTCTAGCAGTTGCCAGAAAGTAAATGGTTAGCTGGGCAGTCAGAGGAAGACAACGCTAGTAACTACAGACTTCCATACTCAATGTAGTTAGCAATTTAACTGCACGATATTTGTACAATTTTCCAAATACCATGACAATGAATCAATGGACTGTTTAACTCAGGACAATCTGTCTTTAAAATTCACAGGATTTATTATGTGTGAAACATCATACAACAAGGTATTACAACCTGTATCACAGATATATTATAAATAAAATTGTTAAATAATGGACAAACATTTTTAAATAATAGTAAGGAAAATTAAAGATTACCCTCAAGAACACTTACTTTCTTTCATGATCCTTACAGTCAGTATTTCCTTGCACTCCTTTCTCCTGCATTGTTACTAATAAGAAATGAGACAATATACAATTACACTGAGACAGACAACATACTGCAACCTGATCATCAACTGCATAGTGTTGGATAATAATGGTAAAACCTTCAATACCTGTTGGTCTTACATTGCTCTCATACTAAACTGCTATTCACACTGGCTTATGCTCAAATCAGCTGCTCATGCTGCTTCTCTAGTAAAGCCCAGACATCCAAAGCAACCTCAAGATACCTAATCATAGTCTGCTCCTATGTTCAGCAGAAAATTTCCAGCCACTTCCAGGGCCACAACCTGCCACTTCACTGTTGGAGCAAGCCTCAGAGCACAGCACTGCTTAATCACACAGTCATTCTTCTTTTTTGGACAGAAAAATACTTTTCCTGGAGTTTCTCCTCCTTCTCTGACACTTTCTCACAGCTCTCCAGAAGCTACTGCAGCATATTGTACTCAGCCTACTTTCTTTTTGCCTAAAGGCTCTCTCATGTCTCACTGAACAACAGCAGCATCATGGCCCATCCACAAGCCAATCCAGCATCTCTGAAAATATGGAAGAAGAATATTGGTTTTGTCTGCAAACAGTTCTCAAGAATCACAATAAAATACAGGCTGCCTTAGATGATGTGTCAATGCCATTTAATTTTTTTTTTTTTAAGGAAAAATATCTACCAAAATACAAGGTACATATGCATACTGTACTCCACAGACTTATGGAAGCATAAATCAATGTGTTCCTTCCCACGTTTGGAATGTCCATCATGTTCCTCAGTTCTGGAATACCTGTGGAATGTGAGAGAAAAGGATGGATTGGAAAGGTTTCTCTTATTTCTAATTGAAAAAAACCCTGAACACAGTAAGATGACACAATTCCACCTTACACTGTCTACTAACTTGCCTGGTAAAATATTCTTTCTTTCTACTCCTATTTAACTTGTCCTCAAAAAGGTCCTCAGTTTCTAGTTTCATAGTGTTGTTTAATGTACTGGCCATGCAAAATCCCCTATGTCTTGCAGCTAACCAGTATTTGTGTAGACACTCTCTGGATAAAGCTCTGTGGCCTACAATAGGAAGAAGATAATCTTAGACAGCCCCTTCTGGATTTAATCCATGAAATTAATGCCTTCAATCAAAGCTTCATTCTAACAAGATTATTTGAACAATTTCCATGGACTGAGTTCTTTTCAAACATTTTAATAAAAGCATTGTTCATCGACCTATCCAAGGCAGACAATGCCACAATAAAATTTATTGGAGAACATTAGGTGGGAAATAAAAAGCAGTTTTTCAATCTTATAAAATAAACATTTGTATTTTCCAATTTAAAAATATAATTTTAAATCCTAGATTTTGTGTGGTATTTTTCTTTCTGGTAAAACAAAGAAACCAGAAAACCCAAAACCAACCAAAAAAACCTTTACTAATTTATTAATTTCAAGATAAAATACCCTAGTTATCATTACCTACTTTGGTGTTATCCATATTATCTTAAATGCAAAGCTTTATATGCACACAAAAATTAAACTTATGTTAGAGAGGCCATACTAAATGAGTATCTGTGGCAACAGAGACTTGTAGAAGTGTTATTTGCTGTCAAATCTGTAAGTTTGCAAAAGGTTGTAGCATCTGTAACATTTTACTCACTTTATGCTTCTGCATGATTTGATGACTGGACATCTGGTTTGAAACCCCTGCAAAAAGTGCTCTGAAGTAATCTGTACTGTTATAGCAAAGCTCAGCTTTTCAGAAAAAGCAGCTGCTGTATTTTCCAGAATAAACACACCAACCATTTTAAAGACTTGACCTTTGATTCCTACATCTCAGTACTTCTTCTGACTTCAGGGAAGTCTCAGTACATGAGGAACACACAATGGTCTGTGATTCCACAGCCTTGAGCTATCCAGGCTGCTTTTCACTCACATAAAGTAAAGCAACCTCCCCACAGCTGTGCCATTTTATATACCTGAAAGACAGTTTCAAAAATTATCATGGTCTTACTTGGGAATTCGGATATGCAGTCATTGCTAAATTGTCATAAAGTTCCATATTTCCATGTATGCCATTAATGAACAGCTTCAAGACACACAGTATCTTTGTGTTGCATCTCTTTTCATATTGTAAGAAAACAAGAGCATATGAACGACAGTAAAAATGAAGCCAAAGGTACTGTTGAGAAACTTAGCATTCTCTTATTTCTAAGAGAGTTATAGTGTAATTCTAAACTGTAGTATTCAGCATGTCTCCTGAGTTTCCTTGCTGAAATATTGCAATGGAAATTTTACAGCATCTGTGTTGCTTTTGGAAGACATCCCCTCACATCTGCTGTCTCGGTAGTGTAGAGTTTAAGTTCAGCGTAAAAAGGTACTTTGTAACAGGCAATGGGAATCCTGACAAGAGCGGTAATTTACAGGCTCACCCAGCTCTCCTGACTAGACTCACTCCTTTTCTACGTTTTGTAGAGATTTTTAAATAAGGTATTCTTCAAGCCGCTAGCAGCGTAACATTCAGTTCTTAAAATGGAGCATCACATCCAGGACTGGAAAGAGACTTTTTAAACCCCTGTCAGTCACAGAGATCTCAGCCAGATGACAAATTTTTCATTCCATTTTCCTCACTGCGGATTGTTCAATCTCCTAACACTTTTCTGTAGGATATTAACTAAATTAAGCACTAAAATAACCCTCAGACACTTTTGGAAAAGTACTGATTTTGATCAGAATTTACAACATAGACGTTGTAGTGGGATTTTTTATTACACATCCCGGGATGTGACACCCGGGGGAGCACGGCCACGTCCTCCAAGCACTTATCTGTCACCTCTGAACGCAAAACCTTCCTTCAGGTGGGCACTGGGGTCGAGAGAGGTTTTGCAAATTACCTGTGATTACCCAGTAAACGCGTTTATTGCCCCATTATTGCCCATTTCCTCCTCCCGAGGTAATCCGTGTGCTCATTTACATGGAGAGACAGAGGGGAGTGGAAAGCCTCCTGTTAGCACAGCCAACAAACTTGGGATTGCTTTTTTTGTTTCGCCTCACGCGTTCAATTTCCTCCCGGCGCCCGCTCCGCCGCCCCGCACCGCCCCCCGGGGCGGGCTCGCTGCCCCCCACCCGCACCGGCTCGTACGCTCCCGGTTTGGAACCCGAAGAAACACAAAATTTCACGCCGCCAGAAGATAAACCCCGCCGCGCCGCCACCCCGCCGGCTCCCCGAGCGGCGTGTTCCCGAGATTACAGTCATTACAGCCTCAGCGTGAGCTCCACACAAGCGCGAAGCGCAACAGCGCGTCAATTAACAAACAAACGCCCCGTCCTGGGAGGACGACAACCCCCCGGGACGGCCCCGCCGCGCTCCCAGCCCGCGCCCGCCGCCGCTCCCCTTAAGGTGGTCCGATACGGAAGGGCAGATGAACCCCTGGCCCTGGACCAGAACGGGTAGGGGGAAAACCTTCTCGGGGCTAACACCATGGCCCCAGGGAGCGAAGGGCAGCGGCCCCCGCCTGGCCTAAGGGGCAGCCCGCGGCCTTCTGCGACGGCGCCTGCGCTGGGGGCGAAGAGAGCGCGTGGCGCCTGGTGCCCTCAGGCCCTCACGGCTTCCCGCGGCGCGGCTCCACCGGCGAGAGGCACCGCGCTGCGCTTCAGGCGGGAGGCGCAGCGGCTCTTCTGCCCGTCGTAAACCGGCACGGGCGGGTCATCCAGTCCTCGGTGGCCGCACCGCCTCCAGCCTGACGCGAAAGCTCGGGGAGCCGCGGCCCAGTGGGAACCGGACGCCCTAAACTCCGACTGGGCCGCGGGTGGGTCAAGTCTCCAGCAGCAGTCGTGAGCGAGCTGTGTGCGCCCACCGGAGGCCGCCGAGCAGGACTTCGGTCCCTCCCTGTCCGGAGAGACAGCGGTTTGGACCGACAGGTTGCGCACAGCATCAGCGGGAGCTGCCTCATCGGTGCCCCGGCCGAGGAAAGCGTTCACCTGCCGGGTCGCGGGGCCGTCCTACGGGGCACTTGAGCTGCTGGTTGCTCCCCGTGCGCGGATGGATGCCCGCCAGCCCACCAGTCACGGAGCTGCCTTGCCTGGCAAACACGCTTGTACACGCAACCGCGTGTCAGCAATCCCGGTTTTATTCATTTCATAATCCCTGCCCCGCTCTCCAGCCTTAGCCGTGACCCCTGATAGTAGACCACCAACATCGCGTTTCAGACTGCAGCGTACACGAGTGTAGCCGCGCAGAGGGTGACCGGGGACGCAGAGGCCCGTGGCCAGGCTGGGTCTCAGCCCCCGGCTTCGCCGCGCTCTCGCCGCTTTCACGAGCACGTGCAGCGCTCGGTCCCAGCTCGGCCGGAGCAACTCGCACAGCTCAAACTGAGACAATCAGCGCTTGCACCGCCTAAACCGCCACAGGCGGGAAACTCCCGCGGATCCCCTCGCTTGCACAGAAACCCTCTCCCGGGGAGACTCCGGGCAGTGGCTGAACTGCTGCTGGAGTGAACCTGACTTGACCAGAACCCTCGCAAGGCAACAGAAGTGCCCTGCAGCAGCCCTGAGCGGTGCTGCCTTGTCGCAGCCCACACGCCCGGCAGGGAGCATTTCACGGTGCAGAACAGCACCATCCCGTGCGGGCAGCAGCCTGACCAACGCAGAGAAAAGCCACGGCCACGTCCTCTGTAGCTGAAGGAGACCAAGCAGCTCCTGCAGCGCTACTGCCAGACTCCGGCTCTACCTTAAGGAATGCTGAGGCCACCCCCCTTACCTCCTGCCTGAGCCTGGCTGATAGGCGGCCGGGGCGATGGAGGCGGGGCCTGGCGGCGCTTGCTATAAATATTCATGAGAGCGCGGTGGCCGGAGCGGCGCTGCTGGGGCTGGAGAACGAGAAGTTGTGCAGAGCTGCTGCCGCGCTCGACCCGTGGATCAGGTGGCCCGATCGCGGCCCGGGTGCCCGGCTCACCCCGCCGGCAGTAGAGAAAGAGGAGGCGGCGGAGAGCGAGGAACGGCCGGCTGGTGGTAGCCTGCAAAGCCGGGCGCTTGGGGGGACAGCAGGAGGAGCCGCTCCGGCCGCCCCAGTACCGGCCTCGCCGCTGCCCGCCCGCACGGGGCGGTGGGAGTCCGGCGCCGCGGGGCGCGCACCGCCTGGTCCCCGGGACGCCTCGGCCATCTTGACCGCGCCGCGCGGGCGCCGACGGCTAAAGTTTTCTGCCGCCAGAGCCGCTCCGTGCCCGGCCGGCGCTGGAGCAGCGGCGAGAGAGGCGACGAACCCCTTGCGCAGCGAGTTCCGCGAGGAGCGATGCGACGGCGGCTGAGGGGCCTTCCTTGAGCGGACTGACCCTCCTCCGGTGCCGCGCGAGCGTTCGCCGGCGGCTCCTCTTCACCGGGTTTCCGCGGGGCCGTCTCCCTCCCGGGAGACGGAGCCCCGCGGGGGCTGCGAGTCCTCTCACCTGCGGCTGGCACGGAGGGGGCCGCTCTCCGCCCCCCAGAGGGGTAGCCGGGGCGAGGGGTGCTGTGGCGCCGCGCTCCCTGTGGCTGCTGAGCGGGACGGGAGAAGAGCCGGGGCCGCCGCCCGCCGCCGAGCATGGAGTGGAGTTACCTGTTGGAAATCACCTCGCTGCTCGCCGCCCTGTCCGTGCTGCAGCGCGCCGGCTGCGCCGCTGCCTCGGCCGCCGCGTCCTCCTCATCATCATCCTCGGCCAAGGAGCTGTCGTGCCAGGAGATCACCGTGCCCCTCTGCAAGGGCATCGGCTACAACTACACCTACATGCCCAACCAGTTCAACCACGACACGCAGGACGAGGCCGGGCTGGAGGTACACCAGTTCTGGCCGCTGGTGGAGATTCAGTGCTCCAGCGACCTGCGCTTCTTCCTCTGTAGCATGTACACCCCCATCTGCCTGGAGGACTACAAGAAGCCGCTGCCGCCTTGCCGCAGCGTCTGCGAGCGGGCCAAGGCCGGTTGCGCCCCGCTCATGCGCCAGTATGGCTTCGCCTGGCCAGACAGGATGCGCTGCGACCGCCTCCCCGAGCAGGGCAGCCCGGACACGCTCTGCATGGACTACAACCGCACGGATCTCACCACAGCCGCTCCGCCGCCCGCCAAACCCCCGCTCCGCGGCGCCAAGCCCGGCGGCCCCGCCAAGGCTCCCCCCGCCGCCCCGCCGGCCGAGGCCCCGCGAAAGCCTCGGCCGCCGCCGCCCTGCGAGCCGGGCTGCCAGTGCCGGGCGCCCATGGTCTCGGTGTCCAGCGAGAGGCACCCGCTCTACAACCGCGTCAAGACGGGGCAGATCGCCAACTGCGCCCTGCCCTGCCACAACCCCTACTTCAGCCCCGACGAGCGCGCCTTTACCGCCTTCTGGATCGGGCTCTGGTCGGTGCTGTGTTTCCTCTCCACCTTCGCCACCGTCTCCACCTTCCTCATCGACATGGAGCGCTTCAAGTACCCCGAGCGCCCCATCATCTTCCTGGCCGCATGCTACCTCTTCGTCTCCCTCGGCTACCTGGTGCGCCTGGTGGCCGGCCACGAGAAGGTGGCGTGCAGCGGCGGGGCGGGGGCGGGCGGCGCGGGGGCCGGGGCGGCGGGGGCGGGCGGCAGTGCTGCGGCGGGAGCGGCAGCGGCGGGGGGGCGCGGTGCGGCGGGCGGTGCGGCCGAGCTGCAGCCGGAGCTGGCGGTGGCCGAGCACGTGCGGTACGAGAGCACCGGCCCGGCGCTGTGCACCGTGGTCTTCCTGCTTGTCTATTTCTTCGGCATGGCCAGCTCCATCTGGTGGGTCATCCTCTCCCTCACCTGGTTCCTCGCTGCTGGCATGAAGTGGGGCAACGAGGCCATCGCCGGCTACGCGCAGTACTTCCACCTGGCCGCCTGGCTGCTCCCTAGCGTCAAGTCTATCGCCGTGCTGGCTCTCAGCTCAGTGGACGGGGACCCCGTGGCTGGCATCTGCTACGTGGGCAACCAGAGCCTGGAGAACTTACGGGGCTTCGTGCTAGCACCACTGCTCATCTACTTGGCCATCGGCTCCATGTTCCTGCTCGCCGGCTTCGTCTCGCTCTTCCGCATCCGCAGTGTCATCAAGCAGCAGGGTGGCCCCACCAAGACCCACAAGCTGGAGAAGCTGATGATACGCCTGGGCCTCTTCACTGTGCTCTACACTGTGCCGGCTGCCAGCGTGGTCGCCTGCCTCTTCTATGAGCAGCACAACCGGCCCCGCTGGGAGGCCACGCACAACTGTCCCTGCCTGCGTGACCAGCAGCCCGATCAGGCCCGCCGCCCTGACTATGCTGTCTTCATGCTCAAGTACTTCATGTGCCTGGTGGTGGGCATCACCTCCGGTGTCTGGGTCTGGTCCGGCAAGACTCTCGAGTCCTGGAGGGCCCTCTGTACCCGCTGCTGCTGGGCTAGCAAAGGTGCTGCCGTGGCTGGGGGCGCAGGCACGGGAGCAGGTGCGCAGGTGACAATCGCTGCAGCAGGAGGACTTGGGGCTGGAGGAGGTGGCTCCCTCTACAGTGATGTCAGCACTGGCCTGACGTGGAGATCGGGCACTGCCAGCTCTGTCTCCTACCCCAAGCAGATGCCCTTGTCTCAAGTGTGAGGAGGAGAAAAGAGGCCAAAGGTTAGGGAATGAGGGACACTGGCCTGCCTAAAATGCCCCCTCACTGTTTGGTGCCATTAATGAACCTCTAATGGTCCTTATTAGCCACAGCTTGTATAGAACAATGCAGCTGGCAGAGGCCCCAGGCTCCAGCCCCCTCCTCCTTTCCCTCCATTCATATGCAGGGAGCATGTACTTCAAGGAGCCAGCTTATTATTTTGCTGGCAGAGGAGGGTAGAGGCTCACCCGTGTCTTGCAGAGGGCAAGGCAAAGCAAAGCAGCTTCTGATTCACTCTGGACTAGTAGCAGCTCTTTGCGCATGGGAGGGAGAGTCTTTCCCTCCCTCACTCCTCACATCATCCTGAGGTGAGAATCTGCTGGGACTGCAGGTTTTTGGGATATTGATGACCAGGCAAATGCCTTAAAATACAGACTGAATCAAAACATGTCTTAATTATACACCCCAGCTAAATACGGGTTCCTCCATTAAAGGATGTATTTATATAATTATTTGTTACCTTGTACAAATGTGTAAAATATGTATATATCCAAAGCTATACAGTCTGTAAATTTTTTTGTAAAAAAAGTTTAGAGGCTACCCCTGTAAGAGCAAATATGAGTATTCTATTTTGTCAATAAAATGACTTTTGATAAATGACTTTTTCAAGCTTTGCTCCTAATCGTGCTCTGGTTATTCCAGCTGCTGTGTCTATAGAACTATCTAAAACTCATGAACTATATTCATGCTCTAGTCATGGCCATATAATAGAAAGCAGCTTCTGTTAAATGAGTGAGATGTGTAGACAGGAAGTAAAGCTATTCAACAAGTTGTTCTGAAAAAGTGTTTGCCAAAATTGGGAGGTGCCTTACCATAGTTCTGCTTTTTGAAAGATGTCAATGTCTTTAACTGAGCCTTTACAGAACAGTCATCTCACATGGCATGTGAAGTATCCTTTTAAAATGGGTGCTATCTGAGGAATGTGCACACACTTCTAGTATTGGTTGTCTACACTTCTGTAAGCACCTAACTGTTGGATGATGTATATTGAAGTGTAAAAGGTTAATGTTTTAAATTCATAGAGCCTTTACAGTGGAAAAGCAAGTTGAGATTTGTTAGATCAATCTCTTCTTAACAGATTAAACTAACATCTTAACCTTTCATACTTAACTTTTGTCTATCAAATATGGTCCTTTTTCAAGAAAAAAAGGTATTGTTCTTCTGTCAGGACTAAGCTAATTTATTTGAGCAGAAAGCTGTTGAATTAGCAGAAGAATGCTTTGGCAATTGTTGAACTTTTTACCTGTCTGCCCAGTGGCTCAGAACATCATTCCTTTAAGAGGAGCTAAATGAATAGGGTTAATCTGTAGGGAACTTGGTTTCTTTTGAGTTTGGGAAAACTTTGATCTTTTCTCTTCACCAAACGTGATGTATAGTCTGCAGTTTCTTTCCCTGCTGCCTGGTTCCTCTTGTTGCAGACCAATTGGCCACCATGGAGCCTTAAAGTTCTTCAATTAAAGGGATGTGGGACTTTTTTTTTTTTTTTTTTTTTAAAGAGGAAGACTTGTAACAGTTAGTGAACACCAGAGGGAAAAGGGAGAACAGCCTTTTAAACAGCTTTTCCCTGCATTGTTAGCCAGACTGCAGGCAGCTAGGGATGGCTTGGAGCATTATAGAAAAGAGCTATGAATGCCCTACAGGTGGTCTGCTCACATAATCTCCCCAATTTAAAACATTTTCCTTTACAAGACAATTGCATTACAAAACTCCCTTCTCTTTTGCTCCTAATTGAACCAACGAACAACTACAAGATTTTCTTTAAATACAGAGTCCAAAAAATTTGAAAATCTATTAACTGCATTCTAATATGTTTTCTAAAATGAGATTGCTCAGAATACCAGTAGTAAAGCTGCATTAAACATTATTCCAGATATTTTATGCCTTCATCTTATATTCTATCAAATTAGCAATCATTTAAAAGCAATTGGTTAGGTTGTGTGCTAGCAGTGAAAAGATAGCCCCAGGTCCCTTATTAACCTGTCAATCATTATAAGAGATGGGCAGCTACCCTACTAATGACACAGATATCAATCACGATTTGTGGGAAAAATCTTGTTCCATTGAGCTCTGACTTGATTATTAGTGTCCCTTTCAAAGATCCCATAACTTAATAGACTCTTCCATGAAGTTGCTGGGATTTGAAAATGCCAGTCTCTAGTTCCATGGAGGGAAAAATGTCTTTAACCTCTTGAATGCAAAGGATGTTCCACTGGGATTTATGCATGGTGCCTATTTGTACAAAAATTGACCAGGATCAGAAAAGATCAGACATACCTGGAAGATGAAAAGGCCCTGGTGTTTTCCTGTGTTGCTGGAAGCATTTTTAACAGTTGCTGAAACATTTAAATCAATGTGGCAATTTTCCCTGCTCTCTAGCTGAGGGAGACGTCTTCCTGCTGGGGAAGTCCCACATATGGAAGCACAATCACTTCTTCAGATTAAAAATCTGTGTTCCTCTCCAGTGGATTCTAGCAAGGAAGACAAAGGAGGGATACAACAACCACTACTTTGTCAGTATTTTAGATAGCTCTGCTGGTGCAAATTGATAGTGGAGAGGTAAAAACATTTTAGTATCTGTGGCTTAACCCACCCTGGAACAAGCTATCAGGTGCTGCAGGTGAATTAGGTGGGGATTTAGCCTTAGAGATAGTTTGATTAACAAGATGCCTCCTTTGGCATTTAGATGTAACTGAGTAATAATAAAAGGTTAAACAAATAAAAATTAGACAAAATTTAAATCACTAGAAACGCAGACCTGGGGAAATGGTGCTTGAGTAGTTGATTTACAAGTGCAGTTTTGTGAATCAACACTAAGCTTGTGTTTAGGGAAACAAAACCTGAAAAATCAACAGCAAGTCATTTAGGTATACAAGGAATAAAAATCCACAGCTACACATTATCATTATACCCATTACCAGACTTCATAAGTCAATTTGCTATGAAGATCCAAATAATATTGGTGAGGTGATACGAGTTACACGTTAACTTTTAAGGTCTGATTATTAACTGCCTTCTTCCTAAATTTGCTAAAGAGCTACTAAAAGTAGTTCCAGCAGAAACATGGCCTCTGGAGCAGGAGTGACTTCAGCATCCCTGCTGATGTAGGCTCACCCATGGGCAGGGACAGTACCCATAGACTCACACAGCCATGCCAGCTCATGAGAGCTAAGTGAAAGCTGTATTATCACTGCTGTGGCTTCATAGCACAACTTGTATAGCAGCACTTTGAGATCCAGATAGATGGCAACTAACAGCCTCCTGCAGCTCAGTACAGTCTAACAAACTTCTGTTCAGGAGTGTGACTAAGCTAATAGAGAAGCATTGTTCTCTATTCAAAATAGGATTTTATTTTATTTTTTTTATTCTGTAGTAAGCAACATACCTTTAGAGTGCTCCTTTCCAGGATAGCTCCCTGCTTTATGTGTTTCTGCGTCAAAAGGAAATCCTATGGAAATAATTCTCTTCCTTCTGTTATGACTGAATAGACCTCCAGCCTCCAAAGAGATGGCCTTGCTTTAAGAGGTTCTTCTTTAAGATGGCCTTCTTTTAAGAAGAGATAGAGCAGCCCAAGTGTGCTTCAGGGCCTCAGCAGGAAAACTACACCTCCCCTGGGCCCTGCTGTCAAGTCACTGGGACCTACTTGAAAGCATCATGCACCCTGCTCCAAAGTTCTCCCTGTGCACAAGAAGGTTCCTGGGAGTTCTGATAATCTCTCATGGAAAGGACTTCAGACAGGGAGGAACTGTGAAATCCTTGTATGTTGAAATAACATGACTGTGTCCAGGCATTCTGGGGAGGCTAAGACTGGCACACAAGGAGTCTTTTTCTTTTTTTCTTATATAACATTTAAAAAATCAAAGTATTGGGGTGCTCATGCATTATAGTCCTTCAAAGGAATACCATGTAGGGTAGGAAAACTGGAAGCAGGGGGACCTCAGTGCACACTCTACCCACATCATGCTTCACCCCAGCTTCAGAGCCCAGGTTTTCTCCAGGTGCATACTGGCAAAAACCTCTCAAGAACCTGAAGCTGGCTTGTAGGAAAAATCAACAGCAATTTTCCATTAAAAAAACAAAACCAAAACCAAAAACAAAAAACTATAACTAGGAGCCAAAGCATAATGCCCACATTTAAAAATTGATCAGTAGCTAAGAAAGAAATAATAGGATCCTTAGGAGGAGAGTGGTCCACAGATCCACTTTGAAACAGAAAAACATGACAAATAAGATACTACTGTTTGATTTCAACGACTGTGCTCAACATATTTCTTCCACAAGTACTACATGCAGTGCAAAAGCCAAGCCTAGCCTGTTAATTTCCTTAACCAATAAAGACATTCAATTTTATGTGGTATAAACAGGCCACCCAATGTGACAAAAAAAGTAAACTGATGGTAGGTAATGAAAATTAGAACAAGACAAAAGATGCTCCTAGAGTGAAAGCTCATCTACAATCAAGATAATGCTGGAGGAAAGCTCAGTGTGGGCCAGTCAAACCAGCTTGTGGAATCACAACCAGTTTCCGAAGTACCTGTTACAACCTGCCTGTAGCACATGTCCTGCTCCTGCACCCTGTTACCCAGAGCCACACAGCCTGTATTTCTCTAGACACATTGTTATTCCACCTGCCTCCCCAGCTTCTGGCCCAACAGGGACGCAAGTGGAAAACAATCCCTCTCCACTGCCCATCCTGGCTGTGTTCTCTCTTTTGCCTTGTATACTAGATGATATTGAAAAGATAGCATGCTTGTTCTTAGAATTCAAGAGGCTGTGCAACAAAGGTCATCCTGAAAGCAACAGGATGAACCTATGAAGAATAAGGAAAGTTTTTCACAGGTGATTGTCCAAGAAAGAAATATTAAACCGGGCAGACTGCCTGCATGTGCTCATGATGACTTCTAGGCAGTCTTTAGGAGAACTCAATTAGAAATGTCAGAGAGCTCTATTTAAGCTTTTATAGATGCCCATCATTACTGTAATCAGGTGTATGAATTTCACTAGTTCAGCAGAAAGGATCACACATCATAAATGCTATGGTGGTTTGGAAATAACTAGTGTCTGGTATTAAAATGTGGAGCCATGATCTGAGGTGATTAAGGACAGTCAGATCACTTCAGAAACTAGTACCTGAGGTCAAATGTTGAACCAAGCCTTTTGAAGGCTGAGATAATACTTTTTCACTCCTACAAGTCTCTTATCTATGATCTCAAACCACATTACAGTCACTACAGAGTTAATAGTCAACTTTCTTCTTGGGAGACAAAAATTGCAGTAATAGCCAGGGTAATGAAATTTAGGCGCAAGTCTCAGGGAAGAACCTGGAGTTCCTGGCTCTTCTGTGTTCTCAATAATGCTGCATTTTACAAGCATATCCTCTCACCTATGCCCTGCCCATCTGTTTTTCCCAAGAACACTACCCTGAAAGGCCATAGTGCCATACGCCTGGAGCTTACGTGGTTTCCCAAGCCCTGCATCAAATCTATCACCTGTTTTCAGACAAGCGGGTGCTCTCAAACACCCATTGCTTTTATAACTTGTGAAATGCCCTCACCTTTGCATGGGGCCTGGGTGAGTGATGTGATCCTCTTCATCGGGAAAGCAGTAAGAGACTTGAGGGAGTTACGTGAAAAGGACCAGGCCAATGTGGGGCTATCAGTCAGGCTTACCAAGCCGAATTTGGACTGTGTGTGATGAAGAGCTAAAGCTAAATCGGCTCCTAGAAAAGCAGAGAAAAATTACTTTTATTTCCCTTTCTCTAAGGCGGGCAGGTACGGAAAAGACGGTTTACAACACTTTTGGAGTTGCATCGGGGAAGAATTCCCGTCAAACGGACTCACTCGGGGACGCGGCACTGTGCATGCAGCTGCTGCCACGGCGGACCGGGACCTTCCGCTCCCCATCCAGCAGTGCCCTCAACTGGGAAAGACTGGGAATTTCAGCCTCAGGCTCTCCCTCTGTTCCCGGCTCTGTCTGTCTAAGGTCTGCAATCTTTTTCTCGGCTTGTCCCCTGCCTTTGGTGCTCAGCAGGGGCCGTAGCGGGAGCGATGCCGACTGCCCCCTCCCTGGGCTAACCGGGAGGGCAGAGGGGCACCCGGGGACCCTGCCCACACGTGTTGCTGTGGCCCTCTGGGAACGGACGACTATCACTGCATCCAGCAGAGAAAAACATAGAACTATAACCTCCTTTTTTAAAACAGAACTTGCCCAGAAAATATAAATTTAGTCAGAAACATGTAGGCAAGTTAGTATACATGTCAATATAATAAAGGAGAAAGGTGGACTTGGTGGACTCTTGGATACTATCTGATCTTTTTAATATGATGCAGAAAAATAACAGGGTTTTCTAAATTTTTTAAATTTTTTTGTCTTATATGTGACTTGTTAGATGCTTTATATGTATGTTTTAAATGCACTAGCTGAATGCTCTTTCTTCCAAACATTAGTCATTGTTAAATCATACCTATAATTTTCCAGAAAGCAGTGTTAGTCTCAATTACTTTTTCTACTCGTTTTCCTCAGAAAACAAACTTATTACAAGAATGTCCCATTTTAACATCTGAAATTAGAAAGAATAATTTTCATGCTATGAACTGACTTGGTTCAAAATCCATGTGTTGGATCGAACACCCTTATCTTTTCTCAGTAGTTGAAATATAAATGTTCTCTTTCCATATATATCAGTAAATGTAGCAATCTGGCTTATGAAACAAAATGCAAATTACTAGCTTTGCCTTTCTGTCCTAATGTAGGGTGGGAATAAAATGAAATCTGACTTACTTGAATGGAAGGGGAAATGCTTTCCAGCCAGCTACAAAACCTGCAGCTTTGGGGCGGGTTGTGTTCCGTACAGTGCTCTGTACGGTGCTGCCATCTGGAGTAGCAGCTTCCCAGCGCCGCAGAAGGGAGAGCAGCCACTCAGCAGGGAGCTGTGCTACTGTTTTTCCTCAAACCTGCTGGTCAGAAAGCACTTTTACCACTGTGATTTTTAAGATGAAATTTCCTTTTGTTTTGCAAAACTCTAGGGAAGCAATATTTTGCCTATAGCAACTTGGAAAATCACAGTTTTCTGGGATATGGAGCAGGGCATTGGGAATAGTCAGATCAGCAAACCAGAGACCCACAAGGAGCTTCATTGCTGCCAACCTCTAGCTCATTAGTGTACAAGAATTGTGTGTGTTGTTTTTAGCAGCTAAAGAGTTATTTATGGCTTCTGTGTTCTCAAGCCAAAGTGAGTGAGGGGTGCAACCAGGGCAAACGCATCAGAGCAATGCAAATCACTGACAAGGCATCATGAATGCAAGCTGAGCAGAATTTAAATACAATCCATGAATGAGAGGAAAGATTTGCATGAAGGAAAGAATCATTAGAATCTGATTTAACAAGCAGTATATAAAATGGGCCTTTGCAGCTTAAAATGAAGCAAAGCACATTCACATTATACATTCTTAATGAAAAAAAAAAAAAAAAAAAAGAAAAATCACAAAAACCCTAATTTATTAGTAGAGCTTGGAAGAGAAATGGTGTTCAGAGAATACCTTTAGATCCTGATTCAGAAACTTGTGCTTGATTGCTTTCTTGAATAGAAGTGGATCATAAGCATGTAGGGTGGTAAGGACTATTTAAATGCATGCCAAAGTCCTATTGATTTCAGTGAGATTTTATAAGATGCTTAAAGTAAGTGCATGCGTAAATGTTTTCCTGAACCAGACTGCTTTTCTGATATAGAGTTTAACTGATGGATTTGTACAGTGCTTTCAAACATAATTCCTTCTGGGAAAATAGGATAGATGAAAAATTAAAAAAAAAACCAGCATACTTTTGCATCCTTTAGAAGAAGGTAATGGAGCATTATTCTGGGTAAATTATTCAGGGCAGAATTTTGTATAAGGTCCAAAAGTCAACATTGAAAAAACTGTGGAAGTCAAAACTGAATAACGTTCCTAGAGGAACCTTTCTAGACTGTCTGCTGGTTCTCAACTAAATCATGGAAGACTTTTAATATAATTTATTATAAGATGTCAGTCTCTTGGAAGACAAGGGATATGTTATTCTACATCATGTGGGATTATATTTTGTCTTTGAGAAAAGTAAAATAATTTCTTTTAAGAAACTCCTGCTGTTACTAATTTCCAGTCAGTTGCCATAAACACTGGGCAGAAGAAACTTTTATTTAATGGCTTCTAAAAGCAATGTATCTGCCTCCAAATACTGTCTTTTGAAGCAATGGCTGATGTGGCAGGTTCTAATGTATTGTGTTTTCTGATAATAAGGTATCATATGTCTCTGTCAACACTGGACAAACTTTTTGTTTCTATGGAAGCATTGGTCTAGCTGTGCATTTACATCTCTTAGCATATTCCTGTGAAACTACAGGGATTCTTTTTATGCACTTCTTCAAGTCAGTCATTAGCAACAATGCACATGAGAATTGGAAGAGCTTAGTCTACATCTGTGTGGCCATATTGCTTGTAATTGTGAAAGTTAGACTTCAGTGTCAGTTTTTCTTTTAGCATTTTAGAAGATTTCAGAGTGTTGCAGTGGTGCACTGCAAGATGTCTTCTTGAAATTTGGAAAATCTTGAAAAAGGTGTGTCCAGTGTTGGTTTGTTTTTGCAGCTCTTTTCCTAAATAATTCCACTGCAAAAATGTTAGCCATCATGATATTCAAGGTCAATAGCAATACTCATATTCTGGCTTTGCTGTCTCTGTCTCCTGTTACAAAACAATATCACATTTGGTGAAAGTTTAACATCTTCTGCAGTAGTACTTCGCCAGCTGTGATTATTGTTTAAATGTTTCTTTATATTTTCATACTTCCATCTTTCTTTCTTTTTCTTTTGCCCTCTTGAAAGTGATGTGTTTAGGTGAAGACTGAGGTTCAGCTTAAGACTAAGACATTTATGGGCAGGTAGGTAGGTATCTAAATATGCTTTTGTGGGGTTTTGTTTGTTTGTTTTGTTAGTGTTTTTTGTTGGGTTTTTTGTTTGTTTGGTTTGGTTTTTTTAAAGATAAGCAATCATATAAACTCCTGTTGCACTCCTTAGTGTTAGTAATGTAGCAAGAGAGTCCTAGCAGGTGAATCAGTTCACTCTGAAGCAAAGTAAAGTAAAGTAAAGTAAAGTAAAGTAAAGTAAAATAAAGTATACATAGGGGCCTTAAGTCAGCTTCCCAAACATAGACTCCAGGTGGACCTGGAAACTCCTTTCCAGTTTCTTCCTTCCCCTCCAAATGATCGTGGGTGTGCTGTAATTTTCTGTCAAATCTAAAATATCCTACTTACCCTCCAGAAACTATAATAACAGAGAATTCCTTTTGTGTACTGGAGCAAATGATCTGAGCCCAGATCTAAATTTGGCCACATCTTCTTCGAAAGCAGGGGGAGTTTGGACACCTACCTCACAGCTATGCAACAAAATGTAGGTGACTTAATCTTGGCTGAACCCTACCAAAAGAGTCTGGTGAATCTTTTTGTCATCAGTCACATCTCTGTTGCAATATTTTAATATTTTCTTGGTGGATTAATTATTGCTTCCTCAATTTTTAGACATTTTGCTTGGCTCTATCACCTATCTGTACAACCTGGTATAAATTTCTAGTTTTGATTGCTAAATGGTCTGGCCTCTTTGACCCCCCTAAAAGCACTCTGCTCATTCTGCTAAGGATTTGGGAGAGGTGATTCTTAACAAGACATTTGATTGATGTAATAGTAATGATTTATTCACTATAATCATAATTTATTGAAAAGGTATTATTTTAGTAACACCTCTTTTGGCAACCCCCTTACCTGCAATAATTACTATGTGCTTTCTTCAGTTTATATTAACTTCTCTGTTCTTTATACTTTTACATTTATTTGGCTGTTGCTTCATCTCCTGGCAACATTTTAGGGAGACTATTGTTTTCTTCATTTATTCAAATTCTAGGATCACTTGAAGTACAGAGCTGTGTCCTTAAGACATGCAAGTTCCATCAGCTCCTCTAGAGAGCAGCAAATATATTAAAATAAAATCTAACATGATTCAACTTAACGTTCCCTAAAACAGTCATGATTTCTATTAACTGAGCTTGCTAACTACTGGTAAAGAGTAAAGAAGAATGAAAAATCTTTCCAGCTGTAGACCTTTTCAGACTGAAACCACCATGTTTTTGGACCTAAATAATACAAACATCTTCAAAGGAAGGGCAAAGCTTTCTCTGTTAAGATCAGTCTCCAAAGTAAGACTGACAGCTGCCAGCATAAGCACTGACACACCTTTCCGAGAAGTGAACTCCTTCTAATGGACAACTACAAAAAAAAAGGGGGTTCAAAAACATACTCATGGATGCAGGCCTGTCTCCAATAAGGTTTTCTGCCAGTAGAGCTTTTTGGCCTATGCTCAAGTTTTTATTTGTTGTCTAAAGCAGCTTTTGCAAAGGTTTTTTTTCTCATATATATAAGCCTGGCCAATTAAACCAATGTCAGATCTGTAGAAGACCCATGGCTGCAAGCTTAGCAGCTTTTTCTCACAGTTTTTGCTGACTCACACTAATTTCATGACCACTATCAACCCTCTTGGTGACATTCACTTCAAATTGCTAGGTTTAGAGGTAGAAATGAGAACCATCTACCTCAAAACAATGACCTGAGCTCTAGTAAATGCAAAGGGCACTAAGAGACAACTATGGACAGACAAAACATTGTCATCTTAAGAGTTAATGCCGAGGCCACACTGAGGCAAGGAGCTGAAATCCCTTCTGGAAAATGGACTTACCATGAGGTAGGGCATAGAGGGAGGAAGGCAAGGGTACAGATGAGCTGGAAAGGGCTGGAAGGTCTGGGAAGTAGATAGGGATATAGATGCATAGTGGAAGATGCATCTTCCACTGCCTGCATCAAGGATACTCAACCAGTCCTGGCATATTAGCACAGTATGGGGGTCAAGGCAGGCAAAGAGAGACATACAAGAGGGAATGCTCCACATGAAGCTAAGGACCCTGGTTATCACCACAGTTTCCCCACTCCTGGGTCATCTTTCATACCAGGATACTGCCTCTTCAGTAACTGCAGTGCCCTGGCTAGTTTCTGCTGGAAGGCTGGAAAGTAGAGGCAGACTCTTAAGAGCATGTAGTGATAGGATGAGGGATAGCAGTTTTAATAAATACAGTAGATTTAGATTAGATGTTAGGAAGAAATTCTTTACTCTGAGGGTGGTGAGACATTGGCCCAGGCTGCTCAATGAAGCTCTGGATGCCCCATCCCTGTAAGTGTTCAAGGCCAGGCTGGATGGGGTTTTAAGCAATCTGGTCTAGAGGAAAGTGTTACTGCCCATGGCAGGGATTAGAAGTAGGTGATTTTTAAGGTTCTTTCTAGCCCAAATAATTCTATGATTCTACAAAAGTAGAGGCAGATAAATTCAGATACAACCAGTACAGCAACACAGGTGGGGTGGCAAACAAGTTCTGCCTTATTTTTGGAAATACACTTAACTGAAAATCCTGAAAATGATGGAACTGGTAATCCAGGGTGGGTGGTAGAGACTGTACCTTGCTGCTTTTTGTGCTGAGGCAGTCCTATGTGGGACTGGAAAACCACAGCCTTCTGCACCACAACACCCCACCTAGTATTGAGGCAGACAAAATACTAAGGCAAAACTGGGAGAAGCTGGCACCTTCTTTTCACAAAACAATTCCTGCAAGACTTTCATGAACATACAATTATTTGACATATCTACTAATGGCTTGTTCTTGCAAGGTGGCGTTAGCTTTGCAACAATTTTTCAATGTAACCCCATAGCACAGTATTTTTTCAATTACTCTATTAATTTCTTGTCAATCAGCAGAAGTACTCCTTGTTTAAGGTGCTCATTCTGTTTTGGCAGGGATGCAGCGTGCAGCTCTGTCAGATGTATGAAATCACACGGATTTCTAGAGAAATAAGGAGAAATGGTGGGGCTCTGGTGGCGCAGCTGTCTAAGACCCAGTACTGCAATGCCGAGGCCCCAGGCTCGAGACTCCTCAGAGCCTCACCCTGTGGGCAATGAGCACTAGTGGCACAATGAAGGTAATACAGTGCTCCAAGAAGCGACTGACCTCTCTGCAAAACGTGCTCAGGACTGAGCTGAGCCTGTGCTTCAGGACTCACCTTTTATTGGCCCCCTGGTCCTGCTCATGTGCAGTGGGGGCCCACCCTAATTGGGCACAGGTGGGCTTGACACAAGCTCATGCTCAGTCCCTGGCAATTAGTGGCACCTGGTTGCCTCGTTACACTACAGACATTTTATAATTTTCCAAGAAAGATTTTATTTTCAGTGTGAAAACTCTTTTGTCACAGATTTCCTGATGAGCTCCAACTTTTATTTCCATTTCAGTTTCTTTCTGTTTAGTCTCATGCTGAGCACCACACAAGACTGGATGGGCAATATATGCAGCTTATGTACTGTTCCATAAAGCACCTCAGGGTGCAAGTGTCACCCGTGCTGCAGCCTCAAGGCAAGATTTGGAGCATTGTGTTTTCAATTTATCTTCAGAAATGCTTTTCTGAGGTAGATGCATTCAGAAAAGACTTAAAGACACACTTGCAAGTATAATGAGCAGATTTTTAACATTTTTCTGAATATAAATAAGTTCTGGAAGGAGTTATGAAACAAAAAATTTAGATTAAATCCTTGCTTAAACTGTAGAAAATCTTGTTGCTTCCTTGATCCACAAATGTTACTTCTTTTGCTCACTCTTTTTAGGACATCTGGGCATCTTCACAGGACCTTAACATTCAGTGATACTGAATAGAAGGAAAATTAGAGGTGGTCCCCTTTCTTCTTTCCCTTTTCCTTCTCCCCATTGTGGATCCTCCAATGATCTCTTTTCATTTTCTTGAGCTGTGGAAGCTCAGAATACATTCGTATTTCACAAGAAGCTCAAACACATTTGCACAGCTTCTCTTGGTCTTCCCTTGCTGGTAGATCCACCCAGTTTGTAAACTCACAGCTTTGTAATAAAAAATGTGACTTGGAAACAGTTGCTAGAAGGGACTTAGAGATGCTCTCTTAAGAGCAGGTTGTTGATGCCAGAAGCTTCTGTTCACTCTCCAGTGAAAAGCCCATACAAATCCTACTCTTTTAACACGTGCCTTTTATAAACATGTACTTTTTTACACTGACTCTGAATTATGAGTCAAAGGGTCTGAAAGTCCTCAAAGCAGCCAGGTCTGCAGCCGAGTGCTGCAAACCAAAGCCCACAATCTCACAGCAGGGAACTGCAGAGTAAGGAAGAAGTACACTAATTTCATTTTCTATTTCAGACATAAACAATCTTTCTGATTTTAAATGAGACTCCCTAGTCATTAAAAAAATGTCTAGCTAGAAACACCAAAAAGCAAACTGTGTCCCTCCACAATGCATTTATTATTTATCCTACCCTATTTATATCTCATGATGAGGGTTGTACATGATAGACTGAATCCACATTTGTTCCTTGCATTCCTTCTCGCAGCTGAGAAGATGCAATGAATCATAAAAGGTTTCATTGTTGCAGTGTTTTGTCATGGAATGTGTAATCAGCACAGACCCTGTTAAAGAGGTTTTGGAGGAGGAGAAGTTTAAATATTTAATGGTTTTCTGCCTATGATGACTTTAATTATTAATGTTGCTCCTACCCTGGAAATGACAAATCATACAACAAGCATGCATGATAAAAGAAACAAACACAGCTAATAGGGAGGAAAACTTTGCTTAGATTGTAGTAATTAAAATGTAGTAATTAAAAACCTCTGTAGCATACCTTAGGATCCCAAAATACCTTGCAGGAAGAAGTAAATTCTGCTTCCAACCCAAAGAACAGTTCTGTCCATCTATTAAGCTACCTAATTTTTGAGGGGATGCAGAAGATGAGGGGTAATTAACTGCTAGTTTACTTTGCATATGTGAGAAATGATACACAAACATTTTGAGTCAAACTGTATTAAAGGCTTCTGAACAATGTGAAAGCTTCTGTCCCTTGATGTTCTGCACAGAGGAGCCAGCCATTAAGTCACTACAGAAATTTCCTGCATGGCTGAGTAAAAGCAAGGCTGGATCTGAGCCTGTTTTTTCCTTTGTATGGGTCTAAATGGAGAGGGAGCTACTCTAGCTCCAAGAAGTGCCTACAAATACCAGCTCTTCACACCTGCTGAATAATCTGTTTTGTAAGACACCACCACCAGTACATTTCTCTGGGTACATGCTCCTCCACATCCACTCCCACTTGTGAACTGCAGGTATATGAAGCCTTTAACCCTCACTAACTTGTAGCTACAAGATAATTCAGCTCACACAGTGCTCTGCTTCAGTGCTGCACTATGCTTCTGTAAATGCAACAGAATGAACATTGGCAGAAAGCACAAAGTATGACAGTAATACAATATTCTGTGATTCACTCAATTTAGACACATTTTCAAATTAGCATTAGAAGTCTGTCAGAAAAAAAAGGAAAAAAAAAAAAAAAGTGAGTAATTTGATACAGACTTTAGCACTATACCCTTTTCTTGCTTTCCCTGAGCCCAGGTCTGAGATAATCACACTGTGAGGGAAATAGTTATATTTACAAAGTCACTCATCTTACCTTAGATGCCTAAAACAGCTCAGCTGATCCATTCCCTTTACTGAAATCAAGATCCTAGTGTCACTATTTCAGACTGAGACAAGTAACACTCTGTAGATGTGCCAGCAGTCCATCTGCACCAGGGCACACTCAGGAGTACTAGAGCATCAGGACTGGAGCTCATTCCCCTGTGCTGTCAAGCTGCTGAAGAACTCACTGACACACCCCTGACCCACACCTCCTGGTCTTCTCCTGAGCAATTTTCAAGCACAGGACCAGTCCCAAAAGCTAATCTGGATGCAGCCACACTTCTGTGGTTAATGGAGTTGAACAACTCGGAGATGGTCAGACTATGCTAGTTGACCTCAGGGTCAGGGAAAGGTATTGCCATGGTGTTGCTAGGATTAGTATAGTCTTCAATCAGTAAGACTTAAGGGTTTAGGGGTTTTATGCATAAATATTTTGCTGCAAACCATATTTTACTTCTATTCACTGCCTACTTTTCTTGCTTGAATATCCTTCCTTTGAGTGGGCTTGTAGAATCCAGTATAAGGAGATAAATAAATCTTCTGACAGTAGAAAATGTACAACTGGGTTTAAGAGTCACTTCTTTCCTAAGTTAATCTTTTGTAATAAAACTAGGTTAGGGCAAGCAAGTGTTCACACATACTCCTAGAATACCAGGTCAGTCACATCAGCAAAAGCCAACAGCTTTTTGAAGTCACATCCAGAAAGAAAGAAAAAAAAAAGAAAAGAAAAAAAAAAAAAAAAAGAGGATAAAGAAAAAAAAGGTTACATTTTCCAAAGAATGTGTAATATCTTTCAAACTCTTCTCCAAGGTTTTTTCTTACTCTTAAGTGGAGGAATACAGCACAGCAGTCTCTCTGCATCATAACGTTAGCCAGGGGATCCAGCTGAAACTACCCAAAACCTCCTCAGTGATGCAGTGATGTGTCTTGCCAGGGTCACAGGGAGGTGTTCACTCATGGTTCTATACCCATTCTGACTTTTTTGACCTCAGGCAACTACTACTGCTATAATTTGATTGTGCATCAGCATTTTTTAGGTCCTCTGACAGGTAATACCCTAAAAGCTTGCTCTGAACTACAGAGGAAGAAACTCCAAGGTGAGACTTGATTTGAGGTCTCAAAGTCAGGGTAGTATCTTTTATGAAGTCTTGCTGAAGCCTGGATCTGCATTTAGGTCCTTGATGGTCACCAGTGCACAAGGGTTCTTCAGTGCTATCTTGCTTAACAGCAACATCTCCTGATAAACTTGGCTTATTGCTGTTGCTGTTAATGTTAGTCCTGGCAGTTTGCTGAGAGACCACTTCAGCATGAAGAACGGCCTCTTCTTCTTGAGAGAGAAGTGAGCAGGAGCCATCACTGGTCTGGCTGCTATTTGATATTGGGCAGTTTTGATTTTGAGATGTAGAAGAGCCACCATGCTGTACTGGGGGAAGATTTAAAACACACTCATTCTCTACGGGGAGGTCTGCAAGCAGCTTCTTCTTTTGGTTACTTGCTGTCATTCTCTGGAGAGCACAGACCAGATCAGCCAGGCTAAGCAGAAAGGATAGACTGCTGACCCCCCAGATGAAAAGCATCATGATGGATTTCTCTGTAGGCCGGGAGATATAGCAGTCAACTGTGCTTGTGCAAGGTGAGTGGTAACAGGAAAAGCGGTCAGGAACAAAAAATCCAAAAAGAAAATATTGCACAGCTGCAAAGGCAGCCTCAAGTAGTGTCCTACAAAAAAGATGAACAGTGTATGCCCCAGAAAAATTAAGGACACTTAGGCTGCCACCATGACAATCTAATCTATCGACAACAGCACTTCCACAGAGTTTCTTCAGGTCTTTGGGGCCAGATAAATCTTTGTCCCCTTTGCATCCGTGCACCAAACAGTGCACTCTTACAAGGTACAGAGCTACCTTGTGCAAAACATAAATGTTGAATGCAGCGTAAGGTAACAGGATAGACACTGCTTGAATGAGCCAGAATCTAAACTGAGATACAGGAGAGAATAAGTCATAGCAAACATTGGAGCATCCTGGTTGCAGGGTGTTGCAGATGAAGCGCTCCTGCTCATCCTGGTAGAGTGGATATCCAGCTAACACCACCACTGCCATTCGCAGCAGAATTATTAACATTAGCCAGATCTTTCCTAAAAGAGAAGAAAACATAAGAAACAAAAAGAGGAGGAAGGGAAGGCAGGTAATGTTGTGCTGCTCTCTCTATACACGAAACATTTGAAGAAATAGCTTCTGTAATCAGTCTTCTCTCCTAGAAGCTCCTCTTTGGCTTGTTTTTGGCTGGGACTGAAGCTCATATGAAAATATGTTAGCTGGCTCATTCCATAACCTTCATCTAGACATCCTGACAGTGTAGGAGTTTGATGTACAGGAAGACATGCCAATTAAAATCTCAGCCTATCAAAAACATTCTGAACATGTACAAATTTGTTCCAAAGAGTTCACAACTAAGCAAACAATCCCATTTGACTCACAGTTCTTTCTTGCTGTGGGTTGCATACCTCTCTATCTGAATTTTGTCATAATTCAATAACATAGACCTACAAACACAGTATGAAACTCTTCTAGATACAAAAAAAATTGTTCCACAACATAAAATCTGTTCTTCATCTTGGCCATAAAATCATGTGTAAAGTAAATTACAGTCAACAAACCTTCTTTATGGTGTCTAGACTGGTATTTACTAGTGAGCTAGTAAACAGGTACTATTAGTAACCTTATGAAATGTAAAATAAAATGTACATTTCTAAGTGCACGTGTATTCTTCTCATTTCTTGCTACTGCTTCTTTGTTTGCTCCATCTTGATCATGTCTTCCAACCCTCATTCTCCTTGGTGTGAAGCTTCTGTCTCCATTCAAAACAAAAGTTCTCTGCTATCTTGATTACCAAAACCAAGTAAAACATTAGAAGTTTGGCATTTTCATATGCTGCTCACTTTTATTCGTCTTTTCTTTAATTCATTCATATGTTTGCTTCAGGTAAGGCTTGGTTGCACCTACTTGAGTGGGAAAAATCAGGTCTTATCATTACTCTGTTACAGAAATAGCAGTGAAAGATCAAGCATTGCTACCCTACCTATCATGTCCTTTGAATGACACTGTACAATTTATGACGACTTCTTTTAGCATTTTTGATGGGGTAGATTGTTATTAAAAGTCTTTTTGTAAAGGTGTCAGTATTCCTGACACAGCTGACAGGGGTTTTTTTTGTTTTGTTTTGTTGTTTTAAAGGAAACGAAAGAAGAAAAGGAAATGAAAAGGAGAGGAAAAGGAGAAGAAAGAAAAGGAGAAAAATAAATCTTTTTCCTAGGGAGGAGAGGAAAACCTAAGAATAAATTATGTTATACAAGAATTAAGAATATATTCTGTACAAACATGTGCTAAAATAACGAAGACCTGATGTTAAGTTTAGCCCTTGAATTTCTTTTCTTTAGAGCCCTGTCACTGGTTCCCTATGTGCTTTTGAAAAAATAACATAATCTAATAATTCCTTACTTTAATTTCACAGATTTTAAAAACAATCAAAGAGAAAAAATGCAAACCAGCCCACACTTAGGAATAGAAGCAAAACAAAACAGAAAAGAACAATAATATTTATTCTGTCTTTTAAGGAATTATCAAGAAAATAGTTGTACCCACAAACCAACAATAATACTCAGTGACTATAAAGAAACATGCTATGTGGAATTAATAGATGAGAAGTGCACTCCTTAAATCATTAACAGTGACTGCACATCTCACATGCACACAGTGTTTTAAAGTCAGTCTGTGAAGTAGCACTAGTATACTTTCTAAAAATTCAGACTACAAAACATTTTATTCCTATGAAATATATGATTAGGCACAGGCATTGTCCTGAACAATGTTCTTTTCTATTTCTTATAAGAGTATTTATCTGCATTTGGCATGAATCTTAAATAATACAAATATTTCTGAAATATTGTATGATTCCTGTTGCTGTACTAAACTTGCAATGTGGATACTCCATAGAAACCTTTTGTAGCTAATGCATTATAGGCTAGAACTGTAAAAAACACTCTAAGCAGGAAAACTTCAGCTGTAAAAAGTTACAGATTTCCAAACTTTATGAGAGATAAACAAAGAAACCTGCTACTGCTGGCAAAATAATATGTTATTTGACCATAAATGATTTGAGGCCTTTCTATTTATCTCTAATCATCTAAACCTTAGTGGGGCCTTTGCTGTGTTTTCATCTTCCTGCTTTTTGGTGACAGGCTGCACTCATTCTCTTTTTGACATAGATCAATAGGAACCACCAGCTGTACAGAATCAGTCATTTTAGCAACCAATATTTCATACTTAGGTAGCATTTTTTCCCTGTGAGGACCTCAGAGTGTTTGGAGCACATTAGTTAATTAAGCTCCAAATACTATGTGCTATTTCACCATCAATTTTTAATTAGAATATGTACAATGGGGAGTGCTGCTTAAGAAAAATTAATGGCTCCTTAGGAAGTAGCTTAGCATTACACACATTTTAGAGATAACCCCTCTGTGCATCACCTTCCTTAATGACTCAATCTTGATTAAGCATACTAGAACAACCCCCTTCACCAACCCCCCTGTGGCTTATTGGATGCTACCTGCAATCCACAGCACAAACTACAGCATCTATCTGCAACTGGAGGTGAAGGGTATTTGAAGGACCCTTAAAAGTTTTTTTTCCAGGTAACACTTTGAAAAAGAAGTGGTTTCTTATCTAAATAAGAAGGAATTAAAAGAAAAAATAATAATAAAACATAAAAGCAGCACTCCAGCAACTGTTAGTTGGGGAAAAACAATGGTATTTTGTTAATTTTTTTAAATGCATGTGAACTATATTGACTGAAGACTGAAGACTGAAAAGCAATGGTAATTAGCCACAATGGTAATAAGTCACAGACTTCTTCAATAAAGCTATTATATACATTCTACTGCTCACTTTATGTGGTATAAAGTGTTCTATGTGTTTTCACCATTATGCCAAGCAAATTTGGAAACCTTACTAGAATGTTTTACATTAAGTTCAGAAAATATCTGTTAGGAAGGGAATAGTATTCTGTTTAAGAACAAAAGAAATACGTTAACTACTCCTATCACAAATCTAAATAATAACTTCTTACTGTAAAGATCACAGAGGGATAGCTAGAAATTATAGCTGATTATCAATAGGACACTTAGGTGGCTTCAGAATATGGAGCAGTGAAAGAAATAAGAGGGCTTTTTAAGTACTTACCTAGAATAGTCACATTATAGTTGAGTGTGACAATCAAAAATCCCAGTGAGTCCCAGCGCTCCATGTTTGAACAGGTTCACAACACTTCCAGCTCCTGATATCCTAACAATTTTGACATTGCCAAAGGAGGTTAGACCTAGACAGAGAAAACAGAAAAAAAGGAAGAAAAAACAACAAAACAAAACAACACAAACAAAAAGCCCAAAAAAAAAACAAAAAAGGAATTTTTTGTAAGAGTCAAGGATGGAAATTATAAACCCAGCCACAGTGATATATTGATGATTAGTTTGATGATTTGAATAAGACTGCTTGCTTTGGATGTTATAACAAATCTTTTTAAGGCTATAACAGCTTGCCTTGCAAAAGCTCTAGCTTCTCAGGTCCCAATGCTCCTACCTCTTTTGTGGATCCTCTGTCCAGACAACTGCAAGGAGACAAACAACAACAGGAGTGATCTCTGCCATTGTAGGCTATTCTTACCCTCCTAGGGCATACCAGCCTCCTGGCATTGCTGAGATATTTCAGTGGTGAAAGGAAGGGAGAGGGGAGAAAGGGAAGAAAAGCATAGGCCAGAAAATAACAGACACCTCTCTGTCTCCCAACAAGAATTGCGGATGGGTGATGGAAGGGGACAGAAAAGGAGGAGCATCTCTATATTTGAAAGGCACCTTCAGTTTAGCTTACTGGAAGCTATCACATTGCAATTTCCCAAAGTAATTTTATTTCTAAAACAGCCCTCTTGACAGGACATCATGGCCCTGTCACTCACAGCTGCACCAAATTTTCTCCTATGTGCTGAGCCAGGCAACAGGCCAAGCCTCCCTACAGGAATGGTGAAAACCAGGGGAAGCTTTGAAAAAACAAAAACAACAAAAAAAACCCCCAACTAAACACAAAGCCCAACAACAAACCCCCTCCAAAAAACCCTCTCAAACAACAACAAAAACAATGACAAAAAACACATGCACACACAAAAAGGGGAAAAAAAAAAAGGGGGGAAAAAAATAAAAAAGCAGATACCTTTTGTCAGGAAATCTTATCAATACATAGACAAACAGCAGAGGGGGAGTCTGCATTTGATATAGCAAGGGATAAAACTGATGTGGTGACAACCTGACACCTCAGGGCTGCCAGCAGTCCAGGCACAGGCTTGTCACTGCAGCCCTGCTCCTGCCCAACGAGGCTTTCCTGGGGGACAAGGTGGTTCAGCTCAGACAGGCAGCTGTGTGCAGATACTGCAGGGTTTACTTATGGTCAGAGTGACTGGGCTAAACTTTATGAGTGAGCATGTCTTACAAAAAATGGTAAAACTAATAACTGAATAAAGAAACGTGCAACTTGTCCCCAGCCCTCTGCTCCCACTGCATGCAGGCCCTTGGCAGAACACCCTGAGCATCCTTTCTGTGGTGAGCCCTATCCCAAGGGAACCTATAAGCAGGGTTTGAAAGGATGGCACTTAAAAACTCTTTACCATTTAGGTGAATAATGAGGTTTTTTTAGCTGCAGTAGTAAATACAGGCATTTTCTTGGTTTCTTAACTGTTTCATATAAAATATTTGCCAAGCAACCATTACTTTTCTTACCGAGTTTTACTTATGGTGCATGATGACAGTTTTAGCTTCTTTCCCCACCATCAAATTTATTTTTTTTTCAGAGATGTGTGTGTATGAGGATAAGTATGGGAAGGATGGGAAGCTGGAGGAAGGGAACAAAGGAAAGATGTAAATGGCCAAGATATAAACTATTCTGAGATATGAAGGTATTCCTCATTAAACACCCTTTGCCCAAAATAGAGTCAGGAATGCCAAGATGGTGACAGGGTATTAATGCTCAGCAGCTGCATCCACACAATAGACTATAAATTGTCTCTGTCGGTATTGTCAGTTAAAATATCCTTGCTTGTTGTTACTGTGAGAGACCTCTAGCAAGTGTGAAACTGACTTGGTTTTCATCCTGAACTATTCAATGGGGAGTTTAAACAACTTGCTCCTACTCCCCTCTGCTCAGCCTGAAACCTCTTCAGTCCCCAGAGGTGCCACAGTTTAGGGAGGTGTTTTAGGAAACTTGCAAAGAACCTGTCCCTCTTGCTGTTCCCTTTCTGTCCATCTTCCACTCCCAGGAAGGAGATTGATACACACATGTTCAGATATGTATAAGTGCACATGCATGTATTTGTGGAACAGTCCAGAAGGACACCCAGAACAGTGGAGTTAAGCTCATTTTTAGCTGCTTGTATTGATTGGACTTCAACTTGATAACTTCCACACTAGCTTGGTTATATTGGATACTTAAGCCTGGTACTTATATTGTCTCCCATATGTCTTGTTGTCTCCCTCTTCCTCTGCTAATTTAGTAAATCTAAAAACAGACTGCGTTTTGCTGCATGATTGTAAGGATTTAGAATATTCTCACTCTGACTTTGTTTCAGATATTCTTACTATAAATATTTGAAGGTTCAGAAATACCAGCTTTCTAGAGGGAATCTGTTCCTAAGAGAACAACAAATGGAAAAAGCAGCTCTCCTTCAGACTTTGGTTCAGCAGCCTCAAAGCTATTCAACCAAGAACTTTAAACATTTCAAGAATGATTTGATGGGAAATTAAGTGATGGGAAGTACATTCTGATTCAGGAGCTCAGGGCCAACTTTTTCAGAGGTATTTAATTTTACTAAGTAGTAAAAGTACAAAATGAGTCCACGGGATTTTCAAACACACATTATTAATATCTACTCAGCTCCCACTGACCTACGTAGCTACACCAGCACATGACACTATTACTGAAATTGTCTCAGCTGTAATTCAAAAAAAACCTAGAATGAGAGAGGTTCTAGCAATTAAAAAAAAATTTTTCTTTTGACATATGACATGAAGTTCTATACTTACATTTTTGCAGTGTACACAAATCCAAATCTTTGGTAAGGTTGGGATCCTGTATTTTGTGATGAAGCTGGCAAACACATTTCGATAGTGCCCAACACCAGACTTGAATTAGAGGCTGAGTTCTTCACTCAAGTGGAGCCAAGCCAAGCAATGATCAAGCAGGCAAAAAAAGCTGGTGATATTGTGGAAATTGTTTAAACCAGAAAATGCTCTAAAGATTTGAGAAACAGATTTCACAATAAAGAGAGGATGGTAAGAATATCTTTGGCTGCCTATGCTTAAAATTTAGTCCTTACATATTATTGTTTCTCAGTATGAGCATTGCTGCAGTTGTGGAGAGCAAATAGATCCTTGTTTTCAACATGCACAACAAAAAGGGTTATTGTGTTGGTTCTGGGAATCAGTGAATAAATCTGTCATGTTAGATTTAACATACAGGCAGTTGCTGTGTAGTTAAAATAATCATTCTTTACACCTTCTCATATTTCATAGCTGATCACTTTAAGAAACAAAATCTACACTGTTGTTGAACACTGACATGGCTTTTTCTTTCACTATGAGGAGATGAATTGTGACTACATGGTCATTCAAACCAAGCATTGGGCAACATGGAGAAAAGGCTAAACTAACACAAAAACTAAAGAAGGGAGATGAAAAGAAAAATGTGGTGGGTTTACCTTTATTTCACATACAGTTTAAACCTCAGGAACCACTGCAGGAAGTACTGAGTGAGGATTTCTTCTTGCATTTGAAGAAACGGTTTCAAGTTAAATTTGTTCCTATGCAGAAGTTAAGAGGTAGTTCTTTTAAAGCTCATCTACAGTTTGAAATTCCAGCTTCAAATCCCCCAAAAGCTGTGTACAGTACAAAATAAAATCCTTATCCAATTACTTCTGTCTAAAAAGAATGTGCACATTTATCATATTGACTCACAACACAAGACTTTGATCTTCCGCTGCATGTTAAGAATAATGAAGAAAACACCCTAATATTTCTCACAGCTGCTTATCAAAACTTCTTAAGGAAAAAAAAAAAGAGATTACTTGTATCAGTATCAGAATGTACATGTTAGGTAAGTACATTTATCTAGCCATAGAATATAATTTAGAGGACAATAAATAAATGAGTTTTTAATCCTCATCTTGATTTTACAAGATTTGTCTTGACCTTAATCTGTGACCTGCTAATAGTCTGCTTATTAAAGTTTAAAGCAGCCTTATAAAAAGTACTTTAAAGAAAGTGTAGGTAGGCTGACTTCCACAACACTGGGGGAGAGGGAAGATTTTCAGAATCTGAATTTCCCCCCACACCTCCAAACCCTTACTTTACAACCCCCACCTGCTTTGCTAGTTGCCTACAGTTTCCATGGTTTCTCTTTTGTTTTCTCCCAAAGAACATTTTTTAATACTCATCATTAACAAACTCAGAACACACTGAGCAAGACACATGGAATTCCCCTGTTAAACTGCAATAGTTGTACTTATTCTATCAATCAGGATTCATTGTGTTAAAGAGACAGATGGCTCAGTCCTTAATAAAATTAATAGGAATTCAATATCCAGTTCTCATTAGTGTCTTTGAAATTTTTTATTACAACCCAAAAGGGTAATGTGGATCCTGAAGGTTGTCTTCTCATTTTTTAGAGAATGAAAGAAAACAGACAATCACCAAGATTTGATTTCCCCACAGGAAAAAGGGGAAAAGCCAATTTGCCCCCAGTCCCAAGGCAGCTGCAGCTGGGAGCCCACTGGCAGCACTTGCCCCAGTGGAGCCAGATGCTCCTGGAGCTTGGAGATTTCCCACAGCAGGTACGCCAGCTGATGTCATTTATTTGTGCCAAAGCAGAGAGCAACAAGGGTTTTTTTGCCAGGAAGGTGAACCAGGTCCTGCTTCAGGTCCTGTTTAGGCACAAGGAGATTAAACACAGCCCATCTCAGTCTTGTGTTCAGCTTGGTATGGAGCTGCTGAGCAGTCCTGCTGAAACACACCATTGTTGGCTTTATACTGACAGCAGCTATTTTAATAGGTAGCAGCTACTTAGCTTTTAGTTATCAAAGCTTTTACACTCAGGGCTCCTAGGAAACCACTACTGTAGACATCTCCCAGTGGCTGATTATTGGAGAGCTGATGGGAAAAGCAAGGGATTCCTTAAGTCCTACATGGTTCATGCTACTGGAGGAGGCCAAGAATTACAGTTTCTGGGTACACAGTCAAGGCTGTCACATGCAATAAAATATATAGCAAATGCTTTGAATCTGATTCCAGAGAATATGTTGGTAGTCTTACTCATAAAGGTATAAGAAGTGTATTAGTCTTTCACTACCATCTCAATTAACAGTGTGTTCTCTTTTAAAATGAGACAGTCTACTTTCCATGAAACAGTAGGGACTACAGATTACACTTCTTTTACCACAACTTGCAATACACTTCAGCTGTGCCCAGGACAAATGCAGACTAAATTATCTCACGTTCTTAGGCTTTGTTCCAAAGGCAGCTTCCCGCCAGACCTGAGAAATGCCTCTAGCCAACAAAGTTTGCCTCAGCAAAACCTTTCCTCTTGGTTGGGTAAAGTGATTTTGCCCACTCTGAGGCATCAAACAGCTTCCACTGAAAATTCATTTAGTAACAACAATAGAAATGAAATTTCATTACTGTTGCAAGGCAAGAGAACACATCGTGCCAAGACAAAGCAGGGCTATTAGCTCAATATTTCTGCCTCTTCTGCATTATGACAGATACTTGCCATTTCAATCTAATCTACAAAATTGCTAGCAATTACTGTGTTCCTGACACATTTAAATTGCATTAGTTCTTACAACTGGCCACAGATATTTATAGATTTACTCCCTTGTGAACTGCGTTGTACTTTCTGACTGCTGGTACTAGTTCAGTTTTGCCAGGTTCCCCCCCATTTTTTACATTTTGCTGTTTTCTCTTTCTGCTGCCTTCATTTCCTTTCATGGCAAAAAAATACTTAGGGCACTTAAAAAGTCTTAGAAAACATCTCAATGGACAGCTGTTTAAGTGCTTTACATGATTTCTGGGAAACCAATCCTATAAATTACCAAATACCTGAGTGTAATGTTTCTGCCTTATCTAGACAATCAAATATTTCTTTCAAGGATCAAGTTCCTTTATCTGCAAAAATACACAACTTTCAAAGACTATAGTCTCTATATTTGAAAATTAGCATGAGGAATTCAGGCCATGTTTAAAGTGCATTTCTCTCATTCCTCTACACTACTGCTGTTGTTTTTCCTCTCTCAAGACAGTCGGGAGGACTTACAGCTTTTTAATTACTGTTTAATGTTACAGGTTTCTTACCTATTGTCTTCTGCTCCATTTAGTGGCTTGTGGTAAAATCCTTTGACATTTATTCCTGGTGTGAAGGAATTCCTGTTTCAGATTGCAATGCTCAGAGGTAATTTTCTTTTCAAGTAATGTGACCATCTTACCCTTCTTACCTTCCACAACTGTGTGCTTCACCTCCCAGGTTTAGAGGTTTCACCTCTGGTATTTGACAGTGTTTGATGTGAGCCTAGTGGTTTAGTTCAGCTCTCTCCCCCTGCTCTTGGGGCAGGTGGTTGCCACCCAATTGTACTCAACAAGATTTCCTTCCACCTTCCCTGGGCTTACACTGATTTAATGACCAAACCCTGTTATATACACTTTGATTTATTCATCTGCATGTAAAGAAAAAAACCAAAACCTAGCTAATGATCCTGTTCTGCTCTGGAATGTAAAAAAAAAAAATAAATCCTATTTTCTGACATAACCTCCAAATTCGGTGTTACCAATGATCTGTGCAATCTAACCCTGAGAGCAGTAGTGCTGCTAACGCAGATCATCAGCTGCTGGAGCAGGGAGGAGACCAGATTAGGTCTGCTTAAAAACGCCAGGAGCTGAGGCCAGCACGCAGGGTGACAATATCCCAGCCCACCCTGCTGTGACAGGAAGGGCACAGGAGAGTCCAGAGGTGAGCAGGAGCCTTGCTGAGATCGACACAGAGAAACAGCTACAGACGCGTTAGGTTAGAGAAGCACTGGGGCTGCCTCATTATACAGACCCAATTTCACACAATTTCACCAGTGCAGGTCTGCAGAATTAGATGTTTTCAATGCTCAGGAGTTCAGCTGCAAGGAGGAGGGCGAAGAATTTGTGGGTGAAGAATTTGTCATGGGAAGCTGAATCTCCTCACCTGCTTCCCCAGCCTGGGTCCTGCAGCTCCGACCGGGTCCTGGAGCTCAGCCTGCAGCCGCTTTCCACAGGAGCTTCTTGTCCCCCATTTCCCTTTTTACACTGCCTGATCTCCCCTGGGATCTCCCTTCAAGTCTCAGCAGGGACTGATGGGGTTCGGGTTTGTTTCTTTTTGTCAAATCCTGAGCAATTCTGCATTCAGGAGAAACAAGACCCACTGGTCATGTCTCCCTGACACAGTGCATTCGACAGCAGAGGCTGAAACTGGTTATAAGGATATTTGATAAAGAAAAGCTGAGGGAAATGGACAGATACTAGAGTGTGCTAAAGCAAAGAAAGTTCCAGTTTTCTGTTCTTTCATGTCTTTCCCAATATTTTGAAGTTTTCAGTTTATACTATAATTTGTAAAAAGTTCATTGTTCGTATTACAATATGAAGGGGACAGTGCCCAACCTGCAATCTTGTATCATTGGATTTACCTATGCTTAGTAAGTCAAAGAATCCAGACAAATGCATTTCCCAGGGGGACAAAAAAGTTCAAATGACACTTTAAATAACTACTTTTTCTATTAGCAACTACCATAAAAATTACTTATCTAATGCTATTAATAACCAAAATAAGTGCTTATACACACACACTCACATACTACATTTGTTAAGGAAAATTCCCCTCAAGTCTGAAATTATATATAAAAAATAAAAACTGAGAAAATTATATACTGATTTGGAATCTATGTATTTCAGCGTAAATCAATTTCTTGCTCTGGTCTCTCGTTCTAATGGAAAATCCTTCTAGAAAAGTTCAAGAGAAAATGTTGCAGCTGGGGTCAGCTTTCCAAGCACAGAGCCCCAGCTCATGCATGCTTTAGCTGTCTGCATGCTTTAAGGGACAGAACAACTTTGCTCTATCACATGCGAGCAAAACAGAGCAGAACGGAAAAAAGCTTTTCTGATGTACTACAATAAAGGTCAGCGCAGAAAAGCCATGATTTCATGGTCTGGTTTTTATCACAGGTCAGAAACACTGAACATGTTGGCACTGAGATCCAGCAGTGGATTTATCAACAAAGAGGAAAAGAGAAGACTCAGGAAAG
Organism: Calypte anna; assembly: GCF_003957555.1. Classification (NCBI taxonomy): domain Eukaryota; kingdom Metazoa; phylum Chordata; class Aves; order Apodiformes; family Trochilidae; genus Calypte; species Calypte anna. Next base: position 13,877,931 of record NC_044245.1, read on the forward strand.
TCCTTTGTTCACTCATGCACCCAAACTCTATGTCAGGGAGACATGACTAGTGGGTCTTGTTTCTCTAGATGAAGCCAATACAGATGCTTTATACTTTGTAATAGTTATTTCTGTCCAGCAGAAGAAATCATTGATCCAAGGCCTTAAAACCAAGTAGATCTGAAGGATTACTTTACTTAGCAGTGAAGTACTTTGCTTTATTTAAAAATACTCATGATGTGCCCAACTATTTTCCTGGTATACAAGAATCAGCTCTGTAGTTTCTTAAGAATTCTTCAGAATTTTGACCTATAAAGCACCCTCAAAGTACACATCCAGATAGTGGACTCATTCCCATTGCAAAATGCAAGGTGCATACTCTAGCAGCATGAAGCAAAATATTTAACATTACAAATGCTGGTGGTAATTTTGAAATTTAAGATTTTTGTGTGTGTGTCCTGCTATTTTTCTCACCCTCTCACACTGTGACTTAGAAGTGTCATTTACACATACTGAGAGATGTCACAAGCAGGAGTCACTCCTTATCCCTCTCTATACCCAATGTTCTTCCTGATGAAGCCACACAGCACCACCAAGTTACCCTCAGGACCTTTTATTTTTAACAGGTGCTTTTCTATATTTTTTTGGTAAAGTCTACCTCCAAACATTATTGATTATATACTCAAGTATTTCATAAAGTGTGCTAAGCTTTTGAATATGCAGGACATTTTTCTTTAAGGCCACAAAAGGAACAGGATGTAGTTATGTAAATAAGATCATCACCAACACCTCCCAAACACTAAGACTGTGGATCAGCAACACTGAGATTGTCCAGCAATTCAAACACATGACATTCAAGATTATTTGGTGCATGTATTTTACATGTCATTTCTGTTTCATTCTTCTCAGTCTCTAGTCTTCCTCCTCCTATTTATGTTTATATTTATGGCAATATCCCACCCTTCTGAAGGGAGACAATTATCTCTCAAGCTCCATGCCCTGGTGATTTAACATCACACTACTTTAAGTATCATCAATGCCTTTTGGTATTAACACCACAGAAGATACAAATACATTTTCCCATCTTGATCCCTAATTTACTTTAAAATGATGCATACATAACTCTACCTTCTAGCACATCAATACCCACCTTTTTTGTTTTTTCCCCACAAAAGGATGCTTAACTCTGCTAAAATACAGAAAAGGGAAGTATGTGGCTGAAGGATGAGCTGTATTTCCTATATTTAAGGCAAGTTTATCACAGCTGCCAGTTCCCAAGATACTGTTTCCATGGAGAATATTTGTAGTGATGTCTAAAATAAAGGGGCATGAAAACCCAGAGGCAGCAAAGCATGAAAACATAGATAAGAGAAGAATTAGTTCTAAACTTGTGTGCTGCATATTCTCTGATGTGAAAGAAATGTCTTAATATAATGCCTAGTTTAGTAAAGCCCCTGTCACGTGAGTTAAGTCTTCATCTGTCTTTTGAGGATGGCTTCACTACCACTGAATTCAAAGGGGCACCAATTCTAGTTCGAATGACTCTTTAACTTCAAAGTTTTAATGCAGTAACTCCCATAGCATTCCAGTCTGTGTCAGAGATGCAAAGTAAGCAAAAAGGGTCTGAAACTAAATATGTTAAGAATGTTGAGTAAGCCAGAAACTGTACAGCTTCATGAATATGATTCCTGGCATTTTGTTTTTTTATTACTAGCAATCTGTAGAGACCACTGACATCTTCTCAAGAGATCACAGAATCATGGAATCATAGAATGTCAGGTTGGAAGGGATCTCAAGGATCATCTGGTCCAACTCTTCCAATATTATTGTTTATCTGAGATGTCTCAGCACCCCATATTGCTAAGACTTAAAATTTTCCAAAGTGGGGGAATCCACCACTTACCGTGGAAGACCATTCCAATGTCTGACTGTCCTCAGAGTGAAAAATTTTCCTCGTGTTCAATCAGAATCTCCTCAGGAGCAACTTGTGCCCATTGCCCCTTATCTTGTCCATGTGACTCCTTGTAAACAGGGAGTCACCATCCTCTTTGTTGCTGCCCTTTAAGTACCTGAACATTGTAATAAGCCTCTCCCATAAGCCTTCTCTTCTTAAGGTTGAACAGACCCAGTTTTCTCAGCCTCAAGATGCTGACCAGTGCCTTGACTGAACTTTATAAACTCTTTACAGAAATTCTGGACAACTCATATGGGAAATATGTATACTGTCACCTATTACCACATCAAGAGGCATGAAAAAACAACTCTTGACCTTTACCTAGTCATCAAATTGCAGCACACCAACCATTCTACAAGTGCTCATTTATCTTCAAGCTGTGGTTCTAGGATTAACCAGTCACATTTTGTAGATTCTCAAGAGGACTCAGAAAAGCAGGTTCATGCACACTATAAATATTTTTCAGCATTATAATCTATGTCTGTTATCACTTTTGGTTTTCTTATGACCAGAAACTTTTCTTCTAAGCCTTTCTTTTTTTAAAGCACCTTCTAACAGTGGTCACTACCAATCTTCTGTTACTACCTTTAGTTTACTCAACTGAAACTCTTATTGCTTCTCTGGTTTCCTCAAGATGTAGTTCTGTTGAAGAAAAAAGGCAGAAAGATTAACATTTCTGTATACATCCAGGTCACATTTACCTTATATTTGTGCTTATCTTGAGCTGTTTCCTCAGAACCTGTTACAGACAGTAAGAGGGCACTCCACTGCAGAGGTAGGCAGATGATTCAACAATTGTCAATTCAAGTAAAAAAATATTAAAATATTGTGATTACCAGACTGTGTTTGAAACAGAAGTGAGGAAAGTGCTAAAAGCCAGGTCAAGTGAATTCTTTGACTACACAGAAGCCAAGAGAAATACAAGTCCAGAGTGGATGTGCAGCACTTCAGTTAGTTGTTTACATTTGTCACTGGGAAATGCAATGATTGTTACTAACAAAGGATGACTGTAAATAATTTGTTGCTTCAGCTGTTAAGGCTTTGGATCTTTTCTGGTTTGCCCTTTCCAACCCTCTATACCCTCCCACATACTGGTATTTTTATATATAGTCAACACTACCAGATGACACATTGTCATCTGCCACCAATACACCATCACCCTTTTCTGAGGAGGTATTTGCCTACTACCAATCTTTAGGTTATTTCTAAGGCTTCTGGCGTTAGGGAATATAGGAAGTAGAGTAAGAGGTGTTAAAAAAACAAAGTCCGAACTCAGACTCTGTAAATGTAAACAGTTCTTCCATTAAGCTATCAGGGTATGTGATAAAATAAATAAGCTAAGGGAAACTAAGCCCTCTATACTGCGCTCTCCCTCTCTCAAAACACACAAAACCAAACAAAAGATAAATAAAGATAAATAAAAAATACAGTTATTGAAAAGGGTACCATTACCATGAGGTGGCCCAGGATTTAGTGTGTTTTTAGCAATAGAAAATATGCATAATTGGAAAGACTGATAGGATTTATAGGAGACAGACAAGATGATGTGGCTTTTTACTTCTTTCTGCACTTTATCACACAACTCCAGTGATGTCAGTCCAAAAGAACAATGTCTGTCAGATTGATTATATATTGCTAATAAAAATTGAATATAAACAATAAATATTAAATATAAACAAAATATAAACAAGTTTGTGGATGGAAAGGGTAATTTGGCAAACATTTCTGGGCTGCAGAACAAAATCCTTACAAGACACTTTTTTCAATTATTTATCTTACTACTGATAGATAAATGACTAAACATATGGCCCATTGGCTCAACATATACAAATAATTCATTAAGACAATGATGCTTAAAGGGACAGTTTTATTATATCTCCTACATCTTTTAGTTTCTGAGCCAAAGCAATAATTAAAACCTTAATCCAAACAACATTTACAGCAAATTTAGTTTCAGGTTCTGAAATGAAAAAAAAAAAAATGTATTTGTGCTGTTAAAAATACCATTTGATTCTCCTCCCTTCTCACACCCCAGGTGATTCGCTAACCTTGCAATGGCATTTTCCATACAGTAATGATTAAAAAACTAGACTAAACACAACATAATCCTAAAGAATAATTAATTTTTAATTACATGGCATAGAACACCTTGCAAACAAAAGACACTCATTAAGATTTACTGACAGGTATTTTTTGGCAACCCTGGAACAAACCAGAACAAAAAAGCAAAGATTTATTCTATTACCATTTGGGAAAGAAACATCCATCAAAATGTAGAGGATTCATATGGCAAACTTAAACTAAAGAAAAAAATCCACGCTTACAGTAGATTTTTTTTTTAATTCTTAGTGCAAGAAACATAACCAAGTTAATCACAGAATCAGTACTAATTAAGAATATGGAAAATTCTCCTATACAGAGGTAGAGTCCAGTGCACAAGGCTAAAACGATATTCAATAGTCTAAACAAGACTGAGCCAGGTTTTACGGAATCCACTTTTTAAAGTATCAGACTGTATGTACATACATACAATAAATAGACTATACAATCTTTAAAGTAGTTTAATAAACTTCACAAAAATTATAGTAGATGCATTGAGATCTTTACATAATCCAAAGTTTCTATCTCTATCACCCAGAAATGGATAAACCCAATATTCCTGATATCAAGTTAAATGGAAAATAGTTTAGCAAAGTGTTGATAAATCAAAATATTTTACATATTTTTAAAGCCTAAATTTATGCTTACAAAGGATGAATTTCAAATACTCTGAAAGCATTCCTTTTGATACTATCTGTAAAGAGGTTTCAAATGCTGTGATTTGCATTTGTATTGTTATAAAGACTTTCCTTACATTCCACATTCATGGGAAAAATGGACTTGGATACTCACAGTTCTGATGCAATGGCACAACAAGGAGAAGTGATGAGAATTAGATTATTTTAAAGGCCCAAAGGACATGTGGAGAATTTATGGACAAAACCTTCATGTCTCAAACTACACAAATCACATTAGCAAGGTTTGGTATTACTACTTCAATCGTGTCAGAGCCTCCCCACCCAGAGGCATCCAATTAGCATTGCACTGGAAGTCAAGTGTGCATCCTGGGGCCCCGTGGTTTGCTACAAGCCCATAGGGCTTAATAAAACAAATACAGAATCTTTATGGTTTACCACAGTAGTGCATAAATCAGGGACGTCTGTTGCCATTCATTTCAGTGATAGTTGCAGAGAAAGGATTTCAGGGAACTGAGAATTTTCAGCTAAATCTTTCTAAACTGTGCAAAAAACCCCAACCAGCCTACCAAACAAACAAAACCAACCAAAAATCCCACCCTGGAGCATTATAAAGCAAATATGCTTATGCTGACAAGTTATGATATATAAAAGATTCTTACAAATTCCAAGGGGCAACAGTCACAGTAAGAGGAAACTAGTAACAACAAAGAGCTTAATATTAATCGGTGTTCACAGTTCGGTTACTTTAAATTTCTATAAGCACCTACACTGGAAAACATGAGGGGCTGTATTTTAGCTTTAAAATCAAAACTATCTGTGACAAATACTTCATTAAGATTTCCTTTCTATTCTCTTACAGGCCTTCTCACTGGAACAATTTTTTATTTATTTTTTATTTTATACAAACAGATTCACTTTGATTTAAAGTAAACATATAAAAATTGAGAATATTGCTTGCAACAATGGACCTGGAGGTGAAGGAATGAACTAGTCAGGCCATACAAAAAAAAAAACCAACCAAAAAAACCTAAACTAAACCTTCTGCAAAATGAATTCTGCTAAACTTCTAGTGCTATGAAAATCTGCAAAAAGGATCACAAGATCTGTTGCAAATTTCAGAGATTTGGCCCAAGTCTTATCATAATCATCTGAATACTTTAATTAACTGTATCTTTATATTAAGGAAAAAATAAATGATTCCAAGAACTCAGGAAGGCACACACACCCAAGTATACTATAAATAAAACACATCATGAAATTACAAAGATCTTCTGATCCCTGTACACACTTTTGGTTCAGCACTATGGTCAAGTTCTCTCTCTTGAAATACAGTAAAAGGCATACAAGAAATATAACATATGCATAATAATTATGAAGAATAATGCTAATAAGACAGCATACAGAGAAAAGTGCAGTGAAAAAATCCAACACTATTTATTCAGGGGCTTGTGCTACTGTAAATACAGACTTTGTATTTGCTGCTGTGCAAGGGGAAGAATTCATCCTGGGAAGCATCAATGAGGAATGCAAAGAACAACAGAAAATAATAAAAGATACTAAGAGAAACTTTTAGGATGGAACTCTCCCAATTTCATTCCTCTCGTGCACAGTCATCTGACCACATGGTTTGTTTTCATGCTGCCATTTGTCTCCATGAGTACAGCATATTAGAAAATGGCACAGTTCTAAACTATTTCTCTGCCTCTACTTCATTTTTCTGTTTCTTCTTCCAAGCACCCAATTTGCTGATTCCTCATAAAAGGGTAAAGCTGTTAGCAAAGGTGAGAAAAAAAATGTTGTCCATCTTCTCTCCCAAAAACCGATTTCTCCATTTCTTCTTCTAGAAGGTATTTTACTTGTGTGCTACACGATGGGGAGGCACTGTAAAGGCAGCTTGACAGATTTAAAAATAAAAAAAAAGTCTTTTTTCTTTAGACTCCTGCCCCAAGAAAAATGGATGGATGAAACAGTACATCTGTAGGAATATTCCAGTCTCCTGTGTTAGGAGATAATAGCAGGGGACCACCTAACCACAGTCAGATTGTCAGCACTGACTGACCGCTTCTTTGCAGCTTTCCTGAAGTCCTTGTATTTATCTTCACACAAGCGGGAAATGGCCTGCAAGGCAAAAGAGTTAAAAACTCTCAGTTGCTTTCACCAGGCATGTAAAGGTAGAATGAAACTAAATGTAGATTTCTTTCCCCTAGATCCTTTCTTATTTCATTAATTTTAAAAGAATGTAACACACTGACATTGCATTTCCCAGCACAGCTGCTTTTGAAGGACCCGGTGAGCTTATTCCAAGCCTTTTCCTCCCAGGTTAACCATCTCAAATCTCATTGCAGCAACTGCCAAATCTTACCCACTGCTATACAGTAAGTCCCATACATTGCTGAACAGTGCTGGAAAATTTAATAACACAAGTAGAGAAACTGTAAGTATATTGGGAGAACTTATAAAGAAGGCAGCTTTTAATTTTTTTATTTCCTAGAAAGTCTTGCAGTAATTATATTTTTCTCTACTGACAACTGGTCTGGCAGAACACTTGCCCTGCTTTGCTTACATAGCAGATGTTTACTTGCCTCTCGAAAGGAGATGGTGATTTCTGTATGATCAGGCTATCTTACATGGTGCCAGTGGGAAACATAACTCATATATAGAATAATTCAATTTGCATTAAAAAGACATAGAAAAGTAAAAAAAACTTTAAAGAGAGAGACAAACATTATTCAAATGTCAACTCCTACAACACTAGACTAGAGTTAAAATTTTGTTTCCTCTACAGTTTTAGCCAAGTTTAAAATGAATATTTATTATGGAACTCATGCACAAATATACGGTGCCCTAAAATAGCATGTGTATCAGAATTCGTATGGCTGGCACAGGCTCTGGTTGACATCAGCAGAGATGTTAACTCTAATGATCAAACGTGCAGAACTGCAGAGAAAGTTTACTGCAAGGAGTATTGTAGGTCAAATTTAAAAATGCAATGAACTAAGCCAATACTTCTATGTACTAAGGAATGCTTTTAAGTGGTGTCTTAACATAGGATGTTTAATAAAATGTACTGCACAAGCAAAGCCAGTATCAAGTGTTTGATTATAAAACAAGGCAACACAAATAAACAGCCTGAGCCCACTAATCATAATCTTCTTTCTTAATCTTTACTTCTGTATCAGAGGAAGTTGAAGCAGTGAAGAGTCCTTTAATTTTAATAGTCCTGCAAAGACCAGAGGCAGAGTTATGACAGAAACAAACAGCTCATACATCTGAGAGTAAGTACACCTAATGCTCTGGTCAAGCCAGCCACAAAACATAGTTAAATTAAAAAAAAAACAAAACAAAAAAACAACCAAACAACAAAAGAACTACAACACAAAACCTACCACTACCACCAAGAGACAAGTTGCTGCTCTTTAATTGGAAACTGAATTTCCTTTTGTTAAGGCCACTCTCAAACAGAGCTTGCTTTCTTGGTACATGAAGAGAACAGAATAAAATCCAAAAATATTTCCATTGCTTTGTGGACAATAACTTAACTCACTTAAAACAGCTTGATAACATTTTATTTAATTTAAAAAGGAACTCAACAGACTAAGAACATTTATGTAATTCAATGACATTCAAAATCCAATAGATGAAAAGCATTTAATCATGAAATAATGTGCCAAGGCATGGATTAGCAAAAGGGTCTACAGAGATGGAGCTCAGCTTCTTTCAGCTGCCAAATCACCTTAGGCACCTTAGAATATAACCTTAGGCACCAAATAGAGAGGGAAGGTAAGCATTTCAAAAATGCTTGTTTCACAGGAAAATTTCTGTTCTGGCACTTGGTCAAACAAATGAATTTTTCCTTGGAAGTGTCACTTAGTATTTGGCATCTCTAATCTCTGGTGACTAATCATATATATATAAGAAACACACGGACAGTGCTTAAAGAACTGCTGTATCTAAAGAAATGCTATATCCAAAGAAATGCTATATCCAAAGATGCCTCTTCATTTGCAAGTAACTTAAAAATGACATTTGGGGCCTATATGGCATGTTAGTTAGTCAACTTTAGCATAACCTATAGGAAAACAAGACAAAACCAGAAATTTAAAAATACTTATTACATCCTTAAGTTTAAATTAAAAAATAGCTTCTGAACATCTTTCTGTCATCTGATTTTTTTGGCTTTGACAAACGCAAGGGGCCATTTCTCATATGAAATCAAAACATTCTTAAAAATAGCTGCACTAGTCAAGCTGGTGAAAAAAATGGACAAACCAAAGAGAACTTAGCAGTGACAGCACTAAACTGGAAGGATTATATATAGGGATAATGGAAAAATAATTTTAAAATACTTAAAAAAAAATTACTGGAACTACTAGAGTTGTGATGATGTGAGTTGTTCTTAATTTATGAAGAACGAAAAGAAGACCAATTGGGTTACTCCTGATTAAAAAGCAAGAGTTTTGCTCTCCCATCTCTTCTTTGCTCAGAGAGCCACACACACCAAACACAGAGGACTGCAATCCATCAATGCGACAGCAGGCAGCTGGAGGGATATGAAAACTCTCCTCTACTTGTATATCTTTTTCTCCTCTTGTTTTGTCTGTTTGATCTATGAGGCTACTCCTCTTTAGGGTCAAGAAAACAAAGCACACAGTTCAAAAGGTTTGAACTATGAGCTCAAGCACTATTCTATCAATAAAAAGCTCATCTGAAATACAGTCACTTAAACTGGGAGTGCACTGATGAAATCTTACAAAATCACAAGCAGATCACAAGCAGAAATACAGTAGGCACATCTTGTGGACCTAGCACAAAAAGCAAAATCTGATTCATATTTAGGTTAGTACACAGGAGAATAGCCAGGTGCAAGTGTAGGAAATTACAAATAGTGGATTGAGGTTGGATATCTAACAACCTTCTTGGCAGAAAAATCTCCCAAATTACAAAATAGTTCTCAAGAGAAGCAAAGGAAGCCTTGACATTTGACATAATTAAAATGAAGGGGAAAACACACTACAACATATGCTGGTTGAAACAAACAGCACTGGCAGGTGGACAGACAGATGATCTAATGAAAGGTTATTTGCCATTTTTAACTTGAATGATTCCATATCAAGGAAGAAAAGAAAAATAAAGAAGTGTCATGAAAATGGCTCCTGGATATGAGGTGGAATGGTATAACAAAACCAGTACATTTTAGGCCACAGGCTGATGAAAAGTAAGAAAAAATCATCTAAATGACAAAGTTGCCTAAGTGTCAGTTGTGGGAACATTAAAAAATAAAGAAAAACATCCACTGCAGATGCTCCAGAAAGCAACATAATTTTTAACAAACGCTTAACAAGATTATATCTCTTATAACACTCTAATGCTGATGGATCTTGTCCACCATTTCCATACGATGAGGATCAGTATCCCCAGGCCTTGTGCTTGGTCTCTGTTTTTTTTTAATCACAGATGTGTCAGCCTCATCTTCAGCCATCCAAGACCTAATACTCCTGCCTTAGATATATAAAATAGTTTGAAAACGTAGAAGTAGCAAAAAGGTGTTATTACAATTTCTCTATTTCCTCTACCTTTTGTGATGTCAAATGTCAATAAGTAAGTTGTTTTCATTCTTAGGACTGAGCAAGGTCTTTTCAGCTTCCCAGACAAGGCAAATACTTCACTGTATATGTACATTCACTATGAGTCTGCCGGCTTTCACCACAGACTGCAGTTTTTCTCAGTATCAAAGATACTACAACCTATATGTATTATATCTACTCCATTTGACAATCCAGGCAACTCTTAAAAACAGAGTTCTGGACTGAATAGCTCACAAGAGATCTAGAAAAGTGCTGCAACTGCATTTGGATAACCCTTGACAAGTAAAATGCTTAACTGTGCTCAAGGAACTAGGCTATAACTTATACTGTCAACTAGTTTCAAGGGCACACTAATGACAACCAAGTACTGCCAGGGAACACAGCAGTTCCCACCATGTTCCCTTCCTTCTGGCTGCAGAACAGAGGCTGGGAGCTGGTTGACCAAGTTGGTTTCACAGCAGATACTCTTCCATTTCGCTGAAGACACTGTCCTTGGCTAGCAGGATTACTTTGCAACCAACTTTTGCTAGCAAAAAAAAAGCATCTCCAACATGGGAAAATTTTTAATAATATGGGTTTGTTTAAAAAGTATTCCATTATTTCTTTTATTTCTTTAAATTTCTTTATTTCTTTAAATTATTCCATTATTTTCTTTTTAAATATGCTTTTGCCTTAGTTAGTACAGAAGAACCATCAGTGTTCTCTGGGTATTTACAGTCATTCCCTTTTTTCAAGTTTTAGGATCTATTGCTATTACTATCATTTGAAGCCTTCTGTTATACATTGTGTGCAATATAAGGTGACAATGTTGGGAGACTGTACTAACTTTTCTTTAAAAACTCATTCACCCAGTTTTAATATACATAGTGGCACTGATCAAGACCCACTATCTAATAACTTGGTAAACTACCCCATTTTTATTTAAGATTACAATCATAATGAATTTTCATTCTTTAAAATTATCTCAAATAAGAACAAAATCTGACACACTTTTACATTACACTCTTCACACAGATTGAAGCTACATTCTTATTAGAGCTATGTGCAAAATTTAGAAAGAACCATTACAAGGGATGAGAAATATGACTTCAGTGAAATCTGCTTTGATTATTTCTCCACCCATTCTGTTCCAATTACAATCACAAACAAGTCAATTAATCTTCCCACATATGATTTCCCTCCATAAAAACATGAGTGGTTTTGCCTGCCTGTTTTACAGGAGCATTAGACCATGCAAAGATCACTCTAACCCACGGGCAAACAACCTCTAGTGCAAAGCTATTATGTAATTAAAGATGTGCAATGTTAAAAGCAGTTACTACCTTATCAGACATTCCAGAATTAGTAACAGAATGTGTACATACTCATGCAATAATGTCCCTGTTTGGAAAACTTCATATCAGAAAGCTTAGGAAAAAAAAATCCTGTCTTGCAAAGTGCACACAATTTTCTGATCATTTTAAATTCCTCCTGTGTTTGTGGGAATTCATAGTGCCCTGCAATTCACAGGTCCAGACCATCCAACAAAGTGTTTTCTGTACCTGGTATAATTCAGGGTCTCATAAGCATTCCTGAATTATTCACAAAAGATGTGTGCTCATTTCTGTTTTTCCATTACCGAGAAAAACACCACAGGAGAGAAGACTTGGACCCAAGTGAAACAGCAGCAGGTAACTAGCACATGCAACAGTTATTTTCTGCAATACTTGTTAATATTCTGTCCTTTCAGGCAGATAATCAGTTCTAAGAAACCAAATGAACACACCAAACCAGACTCTGAGCAGAGTCATTGTAAAACTATGGCTACTTTCACAAGGCCAATTACAGACTGACTGGAACTGAAAGAGAAATGGAAAAGCAAGGCAAAGTGTCAAAGCAAATTGAGCCAAAAAGCTATCTCCATATTCATGAATAACTTAGGCACAAACAAAATGGTCATGGAAACTGAAGCACACGATATTCCAGCATCTGATGGGAATATTTGGGAAGAGATGGGAGAGGGGAGAAAAACCATAAAAATTCTAAATCCCCCATACAAAACCAGCTCAGAGCAATCTGAAAACAAAGTGTCTCACCTCAAGTTTATACGCCCTGTCCCTGCTGAGAGGCTCCAAGGGAAAACTCAGGTTATTTGCTTCTGCCAGGGAACGCAAATCAAAATAATACTTGGCATAAACACTGGAGGGAACATTAATATTGAACTGCAACAGCTCGAGAAACTGGCGTTCCAGCTCATTCCTGTAGAAACAAGATAGATATGAAAACATATTTCAGACTGTGCATTCTGTATGTAATTTACTTTGAATTGCAAATGGTAGTAACCAATTAACTTCTTTTTTTTTCCAGACACACTTATGCTAGCCTAAGGTCCATCAAGTTCTACCAGCATACATGTGACAATGAGGAATATGAAAGATGCTGCACCTTGCAGCTGCTACTGCAACAGCAATCAAACCCAGACATAAACTTTTCCTAGCAGAACACCAGCTTAGGTAATACAATATGTGAAAGAGCTAGCAAAAGAAAATCTGGAAAAAATTATTCGTTGTAGTTTACCCTGTACCTCCACTAGGTGGATCTGCACACACAGATATGCAAACACAGCATACAGACATGCCCTAGAATTGTCAGACATCTCTTATAAATGCTGCAAACTCTAACAGCTAAATTACTGGAGAACTTATTTACTATCTTCAGCCTTTCATAATGAAAAATTTAAAACCAGTCATGGGAAACCTGAATTTTTTAGCATCCTGACCTATCTCTCTATGAACACAATGAAGAAATCTTCCTCTAGATGTGCAATCAAAATCCAGTGATGATTATTTGTTTTTCAGTACCTAAACCAAATTTGTTTGTCATAATACTTTATAGGAACACAAGTCCTATTCGAGCTCCCATCCCATGAAAATGCTGGTATAGCAATACATTATTACCTACACCAGTACATTAAAAAACTATGTTAAGGAATAAGTTAATCAGCAAAATTAAGGTATGGAAATTTTCATAGATTGCAGAGTAATAAGATATCCTACGCAATACTTATGCAGAGACACATGATATATTCAAACTAGCGATCTTAAGACATGATTTTTTTAAAAAAATAGAGGTAAGAGTTATCCATGTTTGCTGAAGAGTATATGGACTGCACAGCTGTGTTACCAGCAGGTATTGCCCAACTAAGATGCTGCATTTAAGCTACATTTCGACTGCAGAGTGAATGTGCAAGGAATGTGCAGTCTGTTGGCAAGAGAAGAGGAAGGATCCAAGGACAAAAAGTACTGGTACAGTGGTTTTTCAATACTGAATGATTTTTATTTTCATTCTATTCTGGCATCATAATCACTGTCTGTCCTTATTTTCACACTCTCCCAGCCAAAATTCCATGTTTGCATAATGATAAATATTAACACTAAAAGACTATCTAAAAGCTGGATATGGACTCTTTGGCATGAATTCACAACACTGAAGATTCTAGCTTTAAAAAAAATAATCTAAATTAAAAATATTACATTTTAAGACATCTATCAATAAATAGAGAAGATAATCTTTAAGTGTCCTTCATAGTGCCAAGATTCTTTTTGTGCAAGCTAAGCAGAACAATACATAGCCTCAGATTCTTGCTGTCCTCTAGTTGGCAGATTTGAAGGTTAGATCAGCAGACAAAGAACAAAAAAATACAGGTATTTTTTATTTGAACTAATAACATAACTAACCACTATACTCTTCTTCCTGAGTGCATACACAAGACTGTTTTAGCATGTCCTGTAGTCCCTCCCCAGATTCCTACGAAAACTCCAGGTAATGCTACACACATGATTACAGACACAGGCTGCAGTTCAGTCCTCCCAAGTACTCTGTTAGCTTTTACACACAGTTCAGTGTGCTGCTGCTGAGTTATAAAGCTCAGAAAGTTCTGGATGATGTTTTGGAAGATACCCCTATGCTGACTGATTCACAGCAGTTGAAGATTTTCATCTGGAGTTTTTCTGCCTTAGTACTATAAACAATGAAAGCCCTGATCTCACACAGGACCTAGGAACTTCAAACTCCTAATACTGTTCTGTCCCATCTATCTGAAAAATAAGAAATAAAAAACTATCAACTACACCAGGGACAGGAGAAAAAAAAAATTGAAAAACTGGAGGTGGGAATGTTAACATCGGGTCAACAAGCACAAAAATCTGAAGGGATCACAAGAAGCCCCAAACACAAAGCCAATGACCAAGATCACCAAGTACATATAGAGTACACAGGCTTCCCAATGACCTCCGGTTTTGCAGTTTGTGAGAACCCTAAAATCATTAAGAAAATGTTAAGAAGCTAAAAGCTTTGAGGACAAGGACTCTTCAAAGCTTGGCTTAAGGAATGTGCCACACTGAAAAAGGGCTGATGTTAGCACAGGAGCACAGCCCTGTCACATGAGTAATGGTGTTAACATAGCTCAAGAACAATTTCCTACAGTAACACCATCACATCTGTTTGTCAAAAATAATAACCTCTTTTTTTTTTATTCTTCACACCATCACAGTATGCCTTCATCACCTGCCTTACAAAAAAACCCCTGAGAATCAGCAATTTCAAAACTTGTCTTTATAACCATTCCTTATAAATGCCATCAAATAGCAAAGTCAAACCTGCCAGTCTGCTTCAAGCTGTTCAGTACTCTACTTCAGCTCATGTTACACCTTCAGGAATACTTTAAAAAGCTCTCAGATTTGCCATGGGTGAGGAGTGAACAGAGGGAGGCCCTTACTGCCACTTGAATGCCCAAAAGCATGAGAAAAGGATCAAGAGAAAAGTAGCTTAGCAAAATCATTCAGGAAACACCCAAAACAGTCAAGGAAGCATTACCAAATTGTTCTGTGTGTAATAATATTGCACACAGAAGTGTGAAGGGACTGATTTTAGCTTCCTGTCCACTTTGCCCTCTTTTATTTTAAAAATCTCATTTTGTCTAGGTTATCTAGGAAAAGAAGTATCATCAGCCACCCCTAAAGTAGCTCACATATTAAAACAGAAACTGAGATGGCATTCTATGGTACTTCCCACCTCTTTTTTTGAGAAGAGAGTTTTCCCCAAAACTAATGGAAGTACCTTCAGCAATGCAAGCTCTGAATCTTTCACTTTGACTAGGGAAAACCCATCTTACTACAAATTGCTTGTTAAAACAAGATGTAGAGAGAACTTTTCTAATACTTGAGCAACAACTGCTAGTTACAATTTATAAGCCTTATCTAATAGTGTAAGAGCATGTTTAAAGCAATCAGCTGATTCCTAACATTCAGCCTTTCCCTTACAGATCATTTTTACACTAGTTATAAATCAGACAACCAATGAATGACTAAGAAATAAAATTAGGGCTGTTTTAGAAAAAACACTTGCTCTTTCACTGCAAACTGGTTGCAAATTGAGATTAAAAAACTATTCTGTCTGTATAAACACTTCTGCTCATCTACTTCCTTCCTTCCCTCTTCCCAGAGTACTTACAACAAACTATTCAGTGTCTTCAACCCTGGTTTAAGTTAGTTAAATCAGGGACAAGTTTATATACGTATTAGCTCTGCTCAAAAGAGCTCTGAAACATGATACTGTAATAAAACATCTTTTTAATAATGTTATTGTTGTTAGCTCTTATAAAAGAAGCAGTTCACCAGTAGACTGCAAAGGTCACTCTTTGAATGCAGGAGCTGCTGTGGACCCAGCCACCATTCCAGCCCCAATCCCACAGCCTCCCCTCCAGCTCCACTCTTGCCCACCCACCAGCTCAGGCTCAGGTAATGGCACCTCGGGATGTCTGCATGGTACTTGACTCAACACAGAGATGATACAAACCCCAGGCACTCCAGCCAATATATGTAATACCTGCTAACCAACAAACCAAAAAAAAAAAAACAAAAAACAAAAAACAGGACTTGGCTATGATAATTCATTTTAATATTTGTAAATATTGAGATCTTAATTTTGTTTATTCTTCCTACAGTTTCTTTTATTACTGTTGTAATATACTCTTGATATGCCTCTGGAGTATCCAGGTAGATACCACAACTCTCTCTGCAGTTCCAATATGCACTTCTTATGAAGACTGTCAGATTTAAAAATGGAACATTTTAAACCTCTCTTCACAAGTTAAACTACTAATTTTAAACATCTTGGAAATGACCTCAGCAGGGGTGTGTATGTGTGAGAATCCAAAGGCACTGGTTTTGAATAAAGGCAAAAAATAAGTGGGTGATCATCTAAGGGTCACTAGGATGACAAAAATTTTTTTTCCTGTCATACATATTTCTCCACTGTCTATACAGAGAAACAGCCCAACAGCAAAAGTTGCTGAATTGAATACACACAGGCTTATTGGATGTGGGGTTCTTTGTCAAGTTATACATTCAATTAATCCATAGGTCTCTTTTCATCACCGAGTATGAACATCCAGTGGTAAAACAGTTTCACCAAAACCCAAAAATAATTAATGTCTTCTATGAAAGGAATAGCCGAGTAGACTTCATGCCATCTATCAGCATCATCATGTTTAGATACAAAGCAGATACACAAACTTTATGGAATTTATGAGAAAACTTCCCATCCCCCTCATACACCCAGATCTTGACATTCATTGACAAAGATAAACATACTGCACTCACATGTCTTCAACCGTGATATCTTTCAGGATCTGGCAGTAATCCACGTTCCACACTGCCTGGTCGTCCCAAACTTTGGATGCCAGCAGAATTGCACCCAGTACAATTCGCTTCCAGTTTGCTGGACAGATATCTATTTCTGCATAAGTTAAAAGTCTTTCAAGATATACCTGTGGAAACACATTAAAATCAAGACAATCTATTCTGCTATTAAGTAGAAGTAAAAAAGAAAATTACTCTTATAAACTCATGTCAGCAATTTTAAAAGAGTAACCTGCTTTCAAGAGACTGTTTCATAAAAGCTGTAGGTTTAAATACATACATTCATGTCAAGCTCAAGACTGGATGTGGTCAATTCATATTTTAGTTGGCCTTTCCTTTCTGATCATATCACCAGAAAAAAACCCAAACTTTTCTATCTATAACTCTTGCTCATGTAATCATATGTGAGGATGAGTTAAGATGAGAACTTAATACATTATTAAAATAATAACATACATTGTAATTACTAATGAGGAAAGAATGGATATGCTACCAGTAATAGTTACTCTACCACACAAACAACTATATTTGTCATTCACAGGCAATCAGTTCTCAAATATGGCATCATGTCATGCAGGGGCCCCTCTGGTGAGCCTGTGAAGAGGTTCTATAGGCATTTTCTACAGGATGGAGAGAGGAACAGTTACCAACTCAGGTTATCAACCTGAACTAATATAACCCAGACCTCATCCTAGAGGGTGGTGCTACCATTTACAAACAAGAGGGCAGGGGAAGGTGTATGCAGGATGAACCTCTGTGTCCAACCACAGAGCTGGGTTGGCTCCCACCAGCTGATGCTCCAGCCAGAGAACTATGGGTGAATGCATTAGGGATCCACTGCAGCAAATAAGGCAACATTCTGTGTGAATATCCACCTGATATTGATAGCAGCTCAGTTACATTAATAGTAAAAGACTGATAAACAAAATGTGTTCTAAGAAATACTAGTTGTAGGTGATCTGTGTGGTCTCCTACTCTATCCCATTTAGGGATATTTAGATAAGTATATAGAGTCGTAGTTATAGATATGAATATATATAATGTGTATATATACATATGCATTTATGTATATTAACACTTATTCATATTCATATAAGCATGAATATTTGCATGTGAGGTGAAAAAAACTGAACACTTCTGCTATCCACGTTTAAGCAGTTTCTATACTATCTGTGCAGACATAATAAAACTCCTGCAGTTTGACAAAGTTAATACTTCTTGGCACCTAACCAAATAATACCCAATACATTTTTAAAAAAAATAGCAGAAGAATAGCTAATATATAAAAAACTCAATGTAGGATGCATGCTGGTAAGGATTTAAGAAGAGGAGAAACACAGGGGAAACTTTCTCACCCAGAACAGTTCACTTGTGATTTTCTATAAGGATTTGCACTCATACAAGCACACAGAGTCCCCTCAGTGATTTGAGCTTCTTGAAAGGTCTAGCATTAATACAAAACATTACTCCATTTTGAAACTAATTTGAGTTCACAGTATCATCAAGGCCAATTACATACCTCATACAGTTTTGTTCATTAATTTTCATAATTATGATACATACAAGTAATTGGAACTTGGCAACAAGACCAGTGAAAAGAGTAGACAGCTGCTGTATAATTCAGTGTTTTACAGAAAATTATATATGAAAAAAATTAAATATCTGAATACATGTACATAAAGATTCAGCCCACAAAATGAAATATCTTACTGCAGTACGAACTGCATGAGCAAGGAATATATACAAACCTCATAATACCAGACAGCTTTTGTTCAAAGTGATCATCACAAAGAAAAGTTCTTTCTTTTTACTGAAGGAAAATAAAACTCAAGTTACAATGTCTGTAAGTAAGCCACATTACAATGAACTCACACATAAAAAGTATACAATTTTCTCTTCTCAACACACCACCTCTCCCAGGCAACAGGTTTCTCAGTCCACTGTAAGGCTGTTCAAACAGGTTTCACTTCTGGCAGTGATTTAAGGAATATGAGATACAGGCATTCATTAAGTTAGCAAATCCTACTCTGATTTGGAAGGCAACTTTTTTTACTGCTGTGATTGGCGTGAAGGAAGTGAACCCCTTCCACAGTTCTGTTTCTCAGCTGTGGAACCACTTGCTGTACATGAAGGAGCAGAACTTGCAAGTGGAAGTGCTTCATCATGACAAGAGACACATTAACTAAAACCAACAATTAGCTGAGACATGCTAGTGTATAAAAATACAAGTTTGTATTTACTGAGGAATAACCTATTCTTTGTATCTTGTAATAGATCTTATAATACCCTCTTTAATGCACTGTGTTAAAGAATGAGGTGGTTATTTAGTTTGCTCATACTCTTACAAGGACTGACAGAAACTAGCAGGAGATTTTATGAGATACTCTGATGGAAGTATAATAAATGTGCAAAATGCCATACCTGCCTGGAAGGCTGCATATTTTATGAGAAAAGACACTGTTTGGGATTCCAAAAGACCAGCATCTTGGTTTAAATTTTAAATCACTACAAATCTTCTTTGACAGATGCTGAAGGAAATTTACTTCTGCTCTAACAGAAGAAATACATGGCTGCTAAGAAAAACTGAAAATAACACCTTTAAGATAATGTTTTTTGAAATAATGTTTAAGCATTTTACTTGGAATTTAAAACATTTTTAAAGAGGGATTATGATTGATTTATAGATAATTAATATAATCAACAAAAAATTTAGAAAATATTTACCCCAAACTCTAGGGATTTCTGTTGCTTCAAATTAATACTGGACTAATTTTAAACAAGCAGTAACAGATCCCTTACAATAGAAGCATACACACAACATCACCAATCCATAGAAATAATCTTACTTGGAAAAGCATAATTTTTTGAAATTAATAGAACACTCAGAAAAAGCTGAGAAGTGTCAATATGTTGGACGTGAAATTAAAAAGACTGGTCAAGTAAAAAATTAAAACCTTAATCTTAAAAAAAATTATCCATAAAAAATCCTTAATCTCATTTCAGACATTCTGTAAACCTCAGTCTATGTCATCAGGCACAAAAAGACAGGCATAATAATTACATTAAATGTCTGTGAAAACAAAGGTATCTGGAGCTACAAAGTCAGAATATTTACAGCATGAGATGCCACAGAAAAAACTGTTGATTTAGAAGCATTTTTTTTTTTAAATAGGAAACATATAGGTAGCAAATTAACATAAAACTAAAACTGTGTTTTTCAAGAAACCAGCTGCCAGACTCCTGAATAAACCATTTCTTTTTTAGCTGACTTGTCCCTGCCTGCCATACTAATGCTGAAAGAAACCAGTAACATTATTTTGTAGCACTATAAAATAAAAAAATACAAATTGTTCTAAAATTAATTTTATTTTCATTCATAGGTAGGGCAAAACTATTTAAGTAGAAAATTATAGATTCCAAATAATATGTCAAGCTCATTATTGAAAACAGAATTTTGACCTTTTAGTTAGTGCATCGCTCTGAAAAGATTTTGATTTATAAAACTTGGTACTGGGAGTTTTGCCCATGCAGACTTTCCAAGAAGCGTGTGGGTCCAAAATAACCAGCACAGTTTAAATGCTTTGAGAAATGAAACTTAGGTCTCTAAAAATAAGCAAGTGGTCACTCCACTATTTCAGTTTCTGCCTTGAAATAAAAGTGTGTAAGTGGGTGAGGTGGAAACAGTGGTGGAGATTCAAAAGCCTCATCTCTCCTGAAAGTGTTCCAAAACCACTTCTAAAACCACAGAAACACAAAGCTCAGTTAAAAGGTGGCACATGGATCTCACCAGAGCCACTTCTATAGATACACAAAGCAGACAGGGATGTATTTATGTGCAGCTCTAGTTTAGAAAGAGAGAAAAAAACAGAAAAAGTAAAGGCTCTGCTGTGGCATTCAGTATGAGGCATTCAGAGAAGTAAACTGGTAAGAACAGATAAAAATGAAATTCCAATGAAAGACATAAATGAGACTAATCCATGACAAAGGGACTTACACTGTGAGCAGATGACCTTACACCTAGGTAAAAAGGGAGCACAAAATTGCTCTCTTTGCACAAACTTGCAACTAGCTTTCCAACAGCACACACTTGAGAAATCAGTTTTAAAAATCAAACAGGAGCTTTATATGACACTAGACTTTTACCACCTCCATTGTTGTATTTGAGCATCTTCTAGTAGCATTGTGAAGGACATGAATGATTGCTCAAGTCCTCAGTGATAACCTGGGCTTAAATCCAGACATACTGTTTTCTGGAGTGAGACTGTATCATGTTGTGCTAAAACTCAAGATAACAAATACCTCACCAGGAGAAAGGCACTTAGGGCAGCCTCTGGTTCCCTTCCTGAAAATGCCTTAAAAGAGAGTGTTGTGGCCTCGCTGACTTGGTCTTGGCTTTAAATTGTATGTCTTCAAGTAAAACAAGACCAAAAAAAGCACACTTCTTGCAGCAAACATTTGTAAAAGTTTGTTGTCAAGGTCTTCAGCTAATGTGAGAATTCACGGTAATCTAGGACTTGTGTCCCAAAGACAACCATGTTGTCACAATATTGCCATTCTTCAACTTCTAATAAAACTCACTCGTTAACACACACAGGCTTTGTTTTAGCTCTGTCTAGCTCTAGTGTGGAGAGAACCAGGTGACTTAGCAGCTAGTGAAATTTTAGGCAGAGGAAAGCCTGGTACTGAGCTCTCGCCCTACTGATGCAGAGTATCCTCATAACAGCACTATATGCACAGCCAAATGAGCCATCTCTTATGCAAAAGTGAGAAAATTCATTATTCCTAAAAAAAGGATTTGTTGACCACTGATTTTATCTCAGAGCATTTCAATATATTAGACCCAGACCAGAGTAAAGCCTGAGTACCATGACTCTGACGGGACATCAGAGTACAAAGGCAAGGCAGAGCCTGCCATGTGCTTAGCAGCACATCTGACCGAAGGTGGATGCTTTTGGCTGCTACAAAGATGTGCTGAATCAGTGCAGACTTTTGGAGAAAGGCCAGGTGGC
This sequence comes from Calypte anna, assembly GCF_003957555.1. NCBI lineage: Eukaryota > Metazoa > Chordata > Aves > Apodiformes > Trochilidae > Calypte > Calypte anna. The sequence continues at coordinate 13,899,876 of NC_044245.1, forward strand.
TCTCAGCCTGTGTCAAGAAGAAGGCTGGTGGGTGGTTCATCACTACGCTACTCATCCCAAACAAACTCGTGGCTGGTGGGAGAATACCACCTGCTTCTGCTGGCAAAAGTAAGTGAGTCTTCCCACATGCAGGCAGGCTCTGCCTCCTTTAAAAAGAAAAACAACAACAAAAAAACAACACACAAAAAAACCCCAACACCAAAGAAAGAAAAAAATCACTGAAAACATTGACCCTGTAAACATGACATATGGAAATGCTGCTTTTATGTAATCATGTCTATACATTGAACAGTTTCTTAAACACAGGTGCCATTTACTTAAATATGAGTTTTAAATCAAACAGACCAGATTCTGTGTGTTACTATGCAGTTCAATATATTTGTGTCTTGCAATGTATTTCACTGGCTTTATTTTCAAACACAAAACATTTTTCATTTTACATTTTTCTTTAGGATTAGCTGCTGTAAAGCTATATAATAAATTTGACTTTTAAAATCTCACTATAAAACAGAATACTGTAACTTGCATGTCAGAATACTGGAAATTTACAAATATTTCAAAATGCTAAAAAATGCAGAAGAAACAATGTGAGAAACAACTTTAAAAAAACCCAGAAAACTTCATCTCATCTGGATTATTTCAGTAGATGTTCCTTTACAGAACCACAACTAATAAAAGTTCACATGAGCTTTTAGTATCTAGAAAACATAAGTTACAATAAATGCCATGATGTGCTTTCACTCAATTTGAACAGCTGTATCCCATGGTTAAGAATAGAACTAAAGTTTAAACAAATTGAACCTATTATACCAGTGTTATTTTTCTTCAGTTCATCCTTTGCAGTGCCTCTTCTGAAAGTAAGCTTTTGTGGTAAAACATCTGAGCACTTCTCTAGTAAACATTCAGAAGCTGAATTCCAGAAAGACAACAGATTCATTAAGCCTTAATTCAACACATAGTTCTCCTCAAACACTAATAGCTTCCAAGAACCATCTTCATCAAACCAACCATGACCCACCTAGTTTGATGACTGCATAATGATAAATTTTTACAGAATGATAACCAGACTATTTAAATAAAAGATTCAAGTTACTGATGTGACATTAGCAGAAGCTGTCAGTGGCTTTAGCCAAATAATGTATCATTCTAAATTTTTCCCAGCTTGCAAACAACTATAGAGTTAATACCAATAAAGCTACAAAATTACCTTAGGAACTCACTTGTACAATATTTCAACTCCTAGCTGAAATGAAAATGCAGCTCTGATCTGGAAACTATCCGTGGACATCAATCCATCTATATAATATATTTTTACTTAGAAACTCTGTACCTTGAGAGTTTGATACCTCCATTATTAGTCTACTGGTGCTGAGAATTAACCAAATGGGTTTTAGACAACTCTTAGTTTAGCAAGCCTTGATGGACAACATTTACCTCTCATTGGAGACTTTTTAATAACCTGGGAAGGTCAGAAGATGTGTCTTCTGATATACCTGATGCACAGAGACGACACTTCAAAAGAGCAATACTGGATTATTATTTTCCATCTCTTCCCAAAGACTCACGCAAAGATTTTGTAATTATTTACTTTCATACTTTAAATATGAGAAAATTATTATTTAATCATAAGTGAAACCAATTGAGTGAATCGCCTTTGTAAAGAATTAATTTATCTGAATTAAAGGAATTCTATTAATTAAATAAAATTACTACTCCATGAGTATAGATAATACCAAATTGACTTTGAGTTCAGTGAACTCTGAAGAGGTTCATTAGCTTTGCACCAGGTCTAGCAGAGATACAGAACTCATTTGTTTCAGCACATATCTTGAACTCATAAAGCTGCCAGATGCAAAATTACTTCATGCTGACCCAGTATGGATACCTCTGACATTAACTCCCAGGACTTGGACTTGCCAGAGAACAGTGGAGAAGCAGTTAGCATTCCAATATTGCCATTGGTCCTGGAGGACTTTGTTTTATCCAGACACAAAACTGTAACATGGCCCAAGGCTTATCAGATCAACAACAGCAACCAAGCTCCAGTTCTGCTGCTCCAGGGAGGCCACTCCTGAGGCAGATCTAATCCCCAGGGTGAATATCTGCAGCTGGGTTGATCCTGGACCTCCCAAGTGTCTGATTGTAATCACAGCATCCAACGCTGTCCCAGTTACCTAGGATGTCCTGCTCACCCATGAACTTGGATAGCAGAAAGTTGGTTATGCAACATCCCAATCAATGGAACCTAAATCCATTTTAAGTAATTGAAAACTAATGATAGCTGTTCAGTTTTAATTAGTGTGAAGCAGCATTTAATATTTTTCCACCTCAGAGGACATTACAACAGTCTTTGTATAAAGTATGTTCTACTTGTAAGCAGAATACTGGAAGAGCTTTATCACTTCTCTCTCTCTCTCTCAATCTCTCTTTCTTCTTTTTTTTTTTTTTTTCTTTTTCTTTTTTTTTCCCCTCAAAAGCATATCTCCCAAATAGCAAAGTGCCAAATAATTTCATTTCAGTATTTCAAAATCCAAAGGAACATTCAAATTTTTATTATTTTTTATTTTTACTACTTTATATAAGTTTTGTTTGTGTTTGTTACTTCATTTTGAAGCTGTTCAACATTAACCTCTCAATATCCCACTGATACCTCTTATCACACTGTGATTGTATTCAAAGCACCCAAGATAATATAATTCTTTTCTTAGCCACCCTTAAAACAGTGGACCAGGTCTTCTTTGGAGGTTCTGAAATTTCCATCCTCAGAGAAATTCAGTACCCAGCTGAGCAGGCTCTGATCAGCTTGATCCAGCTGGTTGTGCTCTGAGCAGAGACCAGACCAGATATGACCCCTGGAGTTCTGTTCCAACACAAATTATGCTATGATTGTATCTGCCTGCATTGCTGGAGTTTCCTGTGGTGCAACAGGGAGAGGTCAGAAGCTGTGCATCACCTTGTGGGAGTCTCAGCACACTGAAGGAACAAGCAGTCACTGAGCAATGTCACTGACATTACTAGAACAATTCTGAATTTTGAGGCAGCAGCAAGAGCAAAGCATTATTTTTTCTCACATTGTTTTTATATTACTTTATGTACAGTTGTATCTGTACCATTAAAACTCCAGTGCTTTTCTCGCTTCATTTACATGAAAGGAAACAATGCTTTGGTATTTTAATCACCATAACTGAGAATCTACAAATGAACGTGTATTTGCAAAAACTTCATTCCTTTCCTCTCCCATTTAAACTCTGTATGAACTCTCTTGGTAACCCGCTTGGCAAGGAGTGCAGGAGCACAGAATAACAGACACTTTCCACCCCAACACATCATGAAGAAATCCACAGCCCTCTCTTTAGTGAGAAAACTCAAGTGTAACATTGTCTTGCAACAAGAAAGATATTTGTACAGAAAAAATCATAACGGGTAGTGGGTCCCATATAGCCAAATTACGGCTCTAATCCAATCTCTAAATTGCCATATGCTCTGTTCTCAGCAATCAGCCAGTTCCCTACCACGACTCTCCAGAAATAACTGTGTTTGCAATTGCCCAGCTGGGCATTTGAAATGTTCTACAAAGGTCTGCTGTCATCCGTTTGGTGGAAAAGGACATCACATCATCATGGTCCTTGCAAATTAATATGATTTTTATTTTTGAGACAAAGTGTTGAAAAAAGTATAACAAAGTTACAAAACTGAAAATGTGAACAACTGCAAAGCACCGTTGTAGACATTTATAGGAAGCACTAAAGGAAATAAGAGAAAAGTCACATATCTCCAGGTTTGTCCCCTAACTTGCCCATTTTAAGACAAAGATATATAATACATACAAAATGCACTCAAACTATTACACAGCATTGACCTTCCAGTCTAAAACTGGGATCAGTATTCATTCCTTGTCCACACAGAAACCCTTAGAGATCCATCAGGAAAGAGACATACATTCTTTGACTGAATGCCCTCTCCCCTCAGTGATATAAAAAAAATATATAAAAAAAAAAATTCCCTCCCAACTCCCAGCTTGAGTGTTCACCTTTTATGAAGTGTATATCCCAGTGGCCTAACGCACTAAATATTAACTGATAATCATTCTTGTGCTGGAAGTTAGACTGTAAACAAAAGAAGAGCAGAAAAGGCCTAAAACCAGGAACCAGAACCTGACTCTTCTACTCCTGCCAACACATATGAAGCCCCTTGGCCTTCTCCAGAGCATACCATGACATATGGCCAGCTGCTAAGGGGTCCAGGATCCACAACACAGCTGCAGAGACCTTCTCACTGTACCTGGGAGAACTTCTTCAGATGTGGCAAAGTGGTGGGCTTCGGCCACCTCCACGGAATGCTTGAAGACCCAGACAAAGGTAGACAACAATTTTGGATACATACAACTCTTCTCATGGATTTCATATACAATGCAGAGACCAGCATCAGTGCTTTGCCTTGCTCACCCAGTGGCAGTAACGATCCCATCATGATAGGATGGAGAGGTACAGTGTCAAACCAAGCAATATACAGCACTGTGCACTCTACTATGAGGTCTTTGGAGGAACCTGCATCTTCCATTAACTGCATAAGGATCAGTAGTTACACTAGACTAGCTGAAAAGTACCTCAGCTGCCAATCAAGTGTCCCTATGTGCTCTGATCACTTGTTTTTGTGTTTTTGTTTTCTCCTGAAATAGTATCAGATTTTTCATACTTCAGTTGAAATATCAGAGGGCAAAGTGAGGGGAGAAAGGTATTTTTATCAAAACACTAAATTCTCAAGTACCATAATTTTCACAACACAGTTCAACCACGTTCTCTATCTTCCTAGTTGCTTAAAACGTAACTGAGGAGTACAATATGAATTCAGGAAATCCTGGCTGGATTAATTCAATACCTATTTTTCATAAGGAGAGTTTCTTATTATGAATTTCAAATCCCCTCAGTCACAGCATGAACTTTGCAACATATTTCAAAAGCAGGCTCCTCTGAACTTCACAGAAATAATTCAATTCTCATACTGCATGCATTTACATATCGTTGTATCTGATCAGTCTATAGCATACAGATCTAGCACATTTGCAAACCCTAAATGTATATCCCCTCTGAAACTACTACAGACAGAGAAGTATACTAGGAGCCTGAGATTTGGCCTGTTTGCAAAAAACTCAGAAAGTCATGCCAAGGCAAAGCAGAAAACTTGGACCATTTTCCTCTTCAGGTCTAGTTAGTAGGATTGTTTTTACAGAACAAAAGAACAAAGCATAAATATTTAATTATCATGACACGCAAACACTGTATTGTTTTCCTGTTGGTATGGATAACACTCCTGTTCTCATTTTTATTTGCTATCCAATTAGTAGATAAGCATAAGCACAACTTGCCACCTTTGTACTTGATGGAACAGTGAGGATGAGACAGGCATTCCTCAGTTTCAGTGAGGGTGGGAATACTCTGGGCCAAAGGAGAAGCAAACATGCATTATTTTTCTCACAGTCAGGTCACAGAGTATAGCTCAGCTGCTTGCTGGGACAAAAACATGATTTGCAAGACTTTAAATCACCGACACAATTCTTAAAACTAACTTTATTCTTATGTTATTACTTTATAAATAATGTAAATTAGTATTTAATTGTTTCAACTAGAGATTTTAATTTTTCACCTATCAGTATGGGAAACCTCTTGGCAGCTCTGGAGGCTGTGTGAAAATTAAAATTTTTGTTTAATTATAAATTAGTTTTGCTGTAATAGCGGAAGCTTTAATTGAAATATTTTAATTAACTGCTTGAAGCAACACAATTCTGGTTCTTCGCTGGAGACTGGATTATCTCACAGTCTGGAGTTTCACATGTACTCAGCTCCTCTGCTGAATGTACAAACTGCTATATCACCAATTGTAACTGCTGCTTTTACCTGGCTAATGGAACATAAAAAAACAAGGAGCAAGGGCATTCAACTACACACCCTAACCTACGTTAGTAACTTGGGCAGTAAAAAGGGGTGGTTAGAACTCTTTGGAAAGAGTTTGGGTGAAAGAAAAATAGTCACAGCATATTGTTCAAAATGTACTGTGATCTCCACAGATAAACTTCCTGCCTTCTGGCAACCGTCCCAGGAGGAACAAGTGGCAGACTGGGCTATCAGATTGCTCTCTGATGGATGGCCCAACTACGGCAAAATAGAAGCTCCAGCAGGGAATGCTGCTCTCTTTTTCTCCAGATAGGATACCAAAATGTAAAGCACTTGGAAGGTTCATCAATAGCAATATCAGCACTATTAAGATTTCAGGAGTGTGGGAAGGGGGGAAAGGTTGATTGCTTTTTATCAGATTGCTTTCTATATTTGAACATTTCAGAAACAACATGATATGTCTCTGGGGCCCTTCCAGATTTCATCAACAAATAAAGTAATGGCACCTAGAAGTACCAAGAAAACAGAACAGCAGCAGCAGAATTTCATACTTGTAAAACACCATTTATACAAAAACTCTGAAGCTTTGCAGACAGAGGTAAGGCAGGTCATGTTACTCTAAAAACATAGGCAAGAATAATAGAGCAGTAATGTTCATCACCTGCACCAAATCTATCTGCAAACATCTGCATGGCTGCTTTGAGAACTAGGCTATAAAACAGCTCATCTGTTATCATTATTTTGAGTAAAAAACCCAAGCCACCTTAAGATTTCAAGCACTAACAACTATGGAAACTACCTCTGCAGTATAACAAATGAGTTAAAACCATTTATACTTCATTGCAGATCACAACAAAAGACATGAGAACCATAAGAGGCAAAGAAGTAGTTACCCATGAAAGATACTGAAATATGTGCTTGAGCTAGCAAGATTTGTGGAGAACTTTCCATGCATTGCAATAACAGGAAGATATTGTTATTAAAAACTCCCTCCTCCTCTCTACTAAACAGTGCCCTCATTGATCAAATAACTTAAGAGCAAAAACATAACTACAAGATTCCACTGCATTTGACAGTAGATTAATTAAATTACACAAGAACATACTGATTCACACCACATAGCTTGCCTCCAGCAAAGACCATTTAGGAAGTAAAGGGAGAAGGACAAGTACTTAGTGCAATTATGCACAAGAGACAGACAAAATGTCATTTCAGCAACCAAGTAATGGCTGGGTCAAGTAACTTGGCAGAGTAATATTTCAAAATGCAAGGGTGGAGGCACTGCAGAGTGTTTCCTGCCCCATTTTTCTCATATTCCTGTACTATATGGGCTAGTAAAACTTATTCTGTCTGAAGGAGAAAGAGCTGGACAACTAATCTTAAAAGGCAAGGGGCAGAGATTAATACAGGAAATTAGTAGGTCTGGGCTTCAAAACCCACTTCCTCCAATTTCCCTTTCTTCCATCTCAAGTGCATAATAAAGCAGTTATGAAAGCACAAGTTGTAGTGTTAAAAAAAATCATCATTCTTTTTAAATTGCAGTCAAGAACATGGCCAAATTTGTGCCTGAAGGCTGAAAAAGCTTGTCAGAGCTAGGCAGATAAAAAATTCAAGAAAATTAAGAAATTCTCAGGTGATGGAGATAACTTTAGCTCCTTTAATTCACATTGCTATGCTGATCTACATCAGATGAATATCTGAACCTTTCTTTGTGATGTGCTATTTTTAAGTAGCTAAACTTCAGCCTTGAGTACAATTGTTCAATCTTATGAGGTGGTTTAAAAGACAAGTACCCTGCAAGTAAAAAAGAGCCATCACCAACACATCCCAGTCACTCACTGAATCCTTCACGTGCCCATCATTCTTATTAGTGCTATTAAATTACCTACAGTTGTTCCTGTGTCTCTTAGGGGAGCCACAATGATACACAGCAAACCCCCAAAAGCGAACTCCTTTCTGCTTTTAACATTCCCTCCTGTTTAGACCACTTACACCACCTGTGTCTTCTATTAGTCACCCTGGTGGCCTGTAACATTATCACTCTGGGAGGGCAAGACATAACCCTGTTTTTTGTGTCACATGCTACTCAATCTCCTCTTCCATCACTTACTCTGCCCAAGAAAATTAACTGAAGCATCTCTTCACATCAAGAAATCTTGGTCTTCACATCAATCTCACTTTGGTCTCCATGGGGAGAAAAATTTCCCTGGCAGCACCAGATCTGTTAAATCATCCTAACCCAAGCTTTGGGAACAAAACTGGGTCTGTCAGATGGCTGATGTCATCTCTCAGACACTCACCAGGGTGACAATGGCACATTCAGCAGTCAGTTGAGCAGCACTGAACAACGTCCGAACAAAGCGGTAAATCTGTTTCTGCTCCGGGTCATGTTTGTCATAGTCTGGTGGCACTTCGGATTTCTAAGGAACAAAAACTTCAAAATAGGTGACTGAAACAAAACAAAGCAGACAGGAAGAAAGACAATTCACACGAAAGGGAAGAAGAGGTAGATGAGCTTACCGAAAGGGGATGAAGGTTTTCATCAAAAATATCTAAGAGCATTCTTCTGTCTGTGTCCCTAAAAAGCATTAAAACCAAAGTTTTAGTTGTCTGAACACGACAGCACACAGTTTTCATAGACACCAGTGTATCAGTATAACTCCAGTACTCCTCATGCTGTAGGGTATTTAGAAACATTACAGAATTGTGATTTCCACATAGAAGTTGAATCTCTTCTGCCATAAGGTTTCCGTGCAATATGAAAACTGTATTACAAAGTGTGCTAAAATTTTCAGGCTTCAATGCCCAAGACAGGCTGCTTTTATGGTCTCTACTGTGAAGCTTTTTTGCAGCCTAAAAGGTACTACTATAAACTTACAATAAAACTAGTCCAGTTTACTCTCCTCATCTAAACTTCATCATGTTAATCCTTGCAATCTCTTAATTCCTTTTCCCTTATTGTCAACATTATGAACATTTACAAATACAACAGTATTTTTACACTTATCTTTTAGTTAATAAATGCACACTTCTTATTTACTTGGAAAATCCTATCTGTTAATGATTCCTAAAAGCAAAAAGGAGAGAATACAAAAAAAATCAGACAAAATCCTATTCTTTGGTTTTATTTGCTATTTCTCCTTCAGATCCCTATTGCTCAAAATCAGTTGATTTAACTTCACAAACCTAATATCCAGTGTTCAGTGTAAGGTTTTTGCCACGTGTAATCTTGGCAGGAACACTTATGAACAGAACAAGTGATGTAACAGTACCAGTTAGAACTGGACACTTTCTGGCAAAGGGGTCCATGTGACCTACTTATAACATTCCCATCTTTCTTTATAGCATCCCTAGTACTCTGGTCATAGAGTTCTTAAGAGAGAAACCACTGAATGTGTTTTCTATCTTTGTTCAACAGCACGTGTCTCTCTGAGCATGCAAACATGAGTTTTACAGTGCATTTATGTCTACACAATGTACTTATTGACAGCTAACATGTAAACTTTGACATCTGAAGATTACATTTTTTCATCAAGTCTCCTAACACTGGACATAAACACTGTTTTTTAAGGAGTACCAAAACTAAAACAAAAAAGCAGATGGAGATAATTGCTAGAAAATTCCTAGCAAACAATGACTTTAGGCCAGACTCATCTCTACATAAAAAGGCTACCATCTGAATGCAGCAGTCTCACTGGAGTCATTTATGTGCTACAGTAAAACATGGCCCTTCACAATAAGGGGAGAAAGGAAGAACTACATATTTTATTTCTTCATGCTGTGGCTGCTGCATGCTCTGAAGGTACATTTGATTGCCATCAAAAATTTTATTACACACACACAAAAAAAAGTTGATAGATTTTTGTGTTCATTAGACCAAATCCACCATGTTAGTTTTAAAAATTGAACCATTCATTAAACAATCTAAGCATTTCTCATGTATAGTTTGTTGGGGTTTATTTTATATTATTTTAGTTTTTGATTTAGCAAATTTACCAATAGTTATGCATTCCCCCAAAAACAAGATAGCTTTCAGAGTCTTTTACCACTTGTTGAATAGCTAAGCATAACAACAGCCACAGAAAGCAAACCAATACAACAATGACAGGAGACACTGGGAAACGAAGGAATGATAACTAGAATGTTACAATTTCTCAAAAAATGGGATAGGTGAGAATTTGGAATATTAGGAAGTAATTTAAGTCTACTGTGCAGGAGACAAGGAACAAATAAATCTTTTCTGAAAGTAATTCTCTGGCAAAGAAGGTGCTTGACTTGTTTTTAGTGTAAATGAACCTTGAGTCTATGTTGGTATTACAGTGATATCTTACTACCCACGCCCCATAGTGAATGAAAATCTACCACATACATCAAGAACTTCCTTTCACCTATAATGGTAGGGAACTGAACATTCGCTTTGCTGTTGCCATTTCAGCAGTTAAGTAACTGAAGGCTGTAACCCTGTTGTTCCTCTGTTTCTCAATCAGAGACAACTGAAGGCAGAACAGTCACTTCACATCCTTTGTTTCAGTAGAAACATCCTTTGTTTAACTGAAAAACATGAGTCTGCCCCAGCATCACTGTCAAGATCATCTGTCCCAAGCATGGCAGAGGGCATGTTGACAACACACCTCTCCAGCCCAGACAGCTTCAGGAGGGAGAAGCAGCAACCACTCAGCACTTCTCCATCCCAAAAATGAAAGGACAGATAACAATGTTCCCAAGAAGATAACAGTCAGAATGTAACTGTTTCTGAGACAGTGACACAGGCCTCTCTATTTTATAAAGGCTTAGCCCCTCAGTCTGCAAGTCATAGAACAAATTTGCATCAGGTTCTGTGAGACCACAAATGGGCATATTTCCTGCAGACAGAAATGGGCTCCATGGCAACCCACACAGATTTAGTCTGGATCCCTTTGGCTCTGGATTCCTCCTACACAACTGTGATTGCTTACTTAAATTTCTTATCCCTATGTAGTCCCTTCTGTGCCCCATGACCTCAGCCTTTTACTCAGCTGGCATGATACTAAAGAATAACTTCTCTCCAGGAAACTTTAGAGTCTGACTGTCTTTGAGATCTCTATCTCATTTACTCAAGCACAGTCAAAATTGACTAGTTAGCCAAACTAATCCAGGAACAATGGGGGAAAGGAGAAAAAGGGAACCATAGATGGATTAACAAGTAATCCAAGTACTGATACTAATGCCTCTGCATTTTCTGCAAAAGACTTCACTCCAATTTTTCCTTTACATATTGCCATGTTTCAGTCCAAGGACCAAGACGTCTTGGAAAGGCTTCTAAGAGCTTTCAGCAGGAATCAAGCCCTAAGCCTTTCTGCCCTTGTGCACTTCTAAAGATTTCTTCTTAATGTCAGCCTTGTTTCAAGAAGCATGATGGGTTCCAGTGACCTGAAACATGGTCCCCAATGACGTACCAGTTTAACCTTAAATTATCAGTAATTGCTTTTGTTCTAGTTGGACTCTTGCAGTCCAGAAGAAAAAACATCTTAGTGGCTTGCTACATCAAGATCTAAACCAAGTTCTCTTAAAAGACACATTGAAATACCAGAGACACAAAAATGAAGTATTTATACAATTTCTCCTTAGAAATGTCAGGAAATATTATTTTATGATACTGTAACATATCATGAGGATAGGCAATTAAAGATACAAAAGCTCAATTCAACATTATAAAAGCTTATTTATGTACCAAGTTATGTATTTGAAAACTTATTTTCTATTCAATTCCAATGAAATTCACTGAGCAAGATCTAAAACACTACAACAAAAGAGCTAAGCCAGGACCTGGTCTGTTTCTGAAACATCTTTCATTACATGTATTCACAATGTTACTCCTACCGTATAATTAATAGCTTTTATTTCAAAACCCATTAGCATGACCAGATTTTTATGGTTCGTAATCCTCTAATTCTTATTTTTCTAAGGAAAATAATAGATATAACAACAAAAATTAATGTATTTCTCATTTCTAGCATAAGAAATAAAAAAACAACTACCCAAAAATATTTTTTTAAAAATGGAGCATCGATTTTCAGGGTTTGAACAGTTAATTTGTTTTGATTAAAGATATATTCAGTATAAGATTCCATTATTCACATACCTGTTTTTGATGTGGTAATATATTGCAAGAGCTACACTGTAAAGAAAAATAAAGAATTAATATATCAGCACTTTAAAATTATAATAATTGTCATATTAATGTGTAAATTTCAAATCTAGCACAATGCATGACAAAAGTATGCTCAATGGCCTATTTTCTTCTGCTGCTTGTTACACAACAGGAAAACTGCTGTAAACAGACAATTTTATGATTCTTGTTCAGCACATGCAAAGTGCCTCCTTTTCACAAGAAATGAAGTGCCTTACACAATACCTGTATTCCACATACCAAGTTGCACAAACCTTCCACTTAATGCCCTACTCCACTAAAGTCAATAATAAAACTCCTACTGGCTTCCAAGGTTGAAGATAAAATATCACAGGCATTGGACATTCTCTTTTGTTGTTCACTAATGCTGTCAATCTAACATGAAATGCTTTAATCACTGTTGGCTTACAATTTTATATTTAAATCCTCTAACTTTTAGCTGTCTTTCTGTGTAGTTACTCACATTGCAGACTCAAATACCAGGCTCCTACAGTTTTATGGCATTGAGTTACTTATTTTAACTCAGGAAAGATGACTCCCTGAATAATTTATTGCATTATGCATTTCCCATGTTCTCAACCACACACCAAAGTACCTCTGTTTATATCCTGCACAAAAACAAAGTGTCCTTATATTTGCAGAAAGCTGAGATTTTAATTATGTATTACAACTAACTGGTCTCATTCACATTTAAGACTGAAGAAAATACATAGCTTGTCATGGTTATTACCCAGTTTCCAACTGATGACTCCAGCTTTATCAAAGGACACATGCTTTATTCATGATAGAGCTTTACTGAAGGATAAAGCAGAGCCAGCACCCTCTTGTTCCAGCAGCATAAAACCAACTCAAAGCAAAATGAGGAGGGAGCTCAATGATTCTATTTGTTGACAATTTGTCCTCTGTGGTTCACTGTAAATGTTTATATCTCATACTGATGCAAAATTCCCACCCCTCCCCCCCTTTTTGATAAAAGGCCTTTTATAAGTCAATTGTTTGCTCTGTAAGAATTTTTACATGAAAAATGACATAGTGTGTCTTGGGAAATCAATATATTAAGAGCTCTCCCTTGAGGGTTTTTCGTTTTTTTTTTTTTTTTTAAGCCATGTAGCGGAAAACTGTTTTTCTTAGTTGAAAATAAATATATTGTACTAATTTTATATGAGCACTATAGCTTTTACCTAGCTGCATTAGATGTCTTTAGTTCATAAGTGCTTTTTAAATTTGATTTATTTTTATAGATACATATTTAAAGGAATTAAGAGGTACTGTGCACCATAGACATTTAAAGGACTGAGCCCTTGCTGAACACAGAAAACACATTTATGAATGACTCTTTCTTGACTGAAAGCTATTTGCAAAATGAGTTATCTCTAAAATATAATTTTAAATTATGTCCCTGGGAACTCACTTGCAGCTCCAGTTCACTTTATGAAAGAATTTACATGCAAAGCTCTACTTGGTCCCCTGATGGCTCCTTTTGAAACAAAATGTCAAAACACGGTTAGAAAATGTTTACTATTTAGAAATCCATATCAGAATCTCAAAGTCTTTCAGAGCTGTAATAGATCCAATAGACTCAGATCCAAGTTTCATTCCCAATGAATTGGCCAAAATACACCCCTCATAGATCTGCCTATGTGTAGCAGTTCTTTATCTAGAGACTGCCAGGATGAGGGCAAACAAATTAAATTGTATACAAAAGCAATAAATCTTGTAATCACCCAGCCCTTCAGTCTACTAAATGTGCAGCCAGACAGGAGAGCAAGAAAACACTCCTCACACCCAGAGGCCTCATGTGCCAGAGTCCAATTTCTTGCCTCACATCACCCTTTTCAAACTCTCTGACTCCTCGCAGCTCTCAGCCCTTCCCAGCCTGGCACAGCCCTGCACCCTTATCCTCCCTCAGCTCTGATCCCTGCCAGCCACGCAGACTCTCTCCCGAACATCACCACCTCCATCACCCCCAGCTTGCCTTTCTTTCTATTCTAGTGACTACCAATTTTACAAACTTCCTTGGATGTGTTAGTCTCAATATATCTCTCTGATGTAGGTAACTCTCTGCAGCACTGATTTTGTCTTGATAAATTTTTGCATTTGAGTACACCAAGGTAACCATCCTACAACCAACTCAAGAGAGTTTATCAGCAATTCTAATAAACAAACTTCATAAAACAATTTTCCCCCTACTGTACAAAATGTAAAGAACAAAAATACCAATTTCATTTCTCTCCAAATGTTAAAAGGCACCAGCAAAACCTAAGTAATCATCTGAGATCTCAACCAAGGGTTAGTTAGCCCATTAGTGTGCACCAAATACAAAGGTGCCCACTGCTGGGTAATAAACTTACTTGTATTCAGTAAGAAAATTAATCTGGAGGCAACTAATTTCTATCTGAAAACTGGAAAGAAAGCTTAGCACATGAGCATTGCCTCATGAACAGAAAAGAGTTATTGAATTTCAGATAATTCTAAAATTCTGAACAAGTGTCCAAGTAAGTTTTGAGGATTCACCCTAAGCAAGTACCCAGTTGAATGCTGAAGCACAAGGATATCAGCAACTTGAATTTGAGATCCTTAATTGCTGCTTTCTGTTGAGACATATAGTATTGGGAGACTGATCTAAAATAAGAGTAACACACTTTCCACATTCTGTTCCCTTCCTCTGGAGCATGACTGGATTAAATACATTCACTAATTCAAAAACTAAAACCTTTGAACCTTGCTTAGTATGAACCTTGCTTATGTTCAGAAATACATATACATAAACATATATATAAAATGTAGGTTCTAAAAGAAGAAAAAAAAAGTTAAATAATAAAACCCACCATTTGATGGTATACTTGAGGTTTGGTTGACTGACTGTGCTGTCATCCAGGAAAATAGTGGAACAGGAACTGTACTTCCTTCTCAATTGCCCAGGAGGATGCTATGAAAAACATGCAAAAGAACAATGGCAATTATGTAATACCAAAGCATTTTTCTGAAGAGATGTAAGAAATTAGAAAAAAAAATATTTCTCTTTCTCTCACAATGATGCACACAGTAATGTGATCATGTTTTGAAGCAGTTCCGAAAGTTCAGAAACGATTACCAGTGTAGAAGTCACAACAATGCCTAAGCCTTGACTAATGCTTTCAAGTCCCCACCTCCCCTCCACTCCTCCCTCCCCAGCAACATGCATATTTTTGTACAGAACTACTCAAATACATACATACATTTGGAAAACAAAGATGAACAAGGTCTATGTTTCTGTCATTCCAAAAGAATAAGTGGAAGAGTGAAAAAGAAATCATGTTAGCAATGAAGCTTGATTTAGAAACAGACATAAACCTGTGCTTGGAAGAAAGAAAATTTTAAAACCAACCAACGAAATAAACAAAAAAGAGCCAAACAAACAACAATAAACAAACCCTGACAGAATGAAGTAGGAGAAAAGGGTCTTTACAGTAAAACTACTAAAATCTCTAAAATTTAATAGAGGAAAATTCAGAAAAAGTAATTCATCAAGAATTAATTGTTATTAGACTGGAAGGAAATTGATTAAAGGATGCAAGAGAAAGTGTATATGCAGAAAGAAAATAAAATTATCTCTTTAAAGAAGTTTTCAACAGATTTCAATCCTATTTCTGCACCATGATAGGAAACATTGGAAAACTCAG
Organism: Calypte anna; assembly: GCF_003957555.1. Classification (NCBI taxonomy): domain Eukaryota; kingdom Metazoa; phylum Chordata; class Aves; order Apodiformes; family Trochilidae; genus Calypte; species Calypte anna. The sequence continues at coordinate 13,915,598 of NC_044245.1, forward strand.
CCACAAAATGACATTTGACAACACTACTTATGTCTGAAGATTTGTTGGTAAGGCTTCCACAGCTGTTTAGAGCAGGCAGCACTCCACTGGTATAAGAGAATAGTTTCAACACATCAGCTAATTGCAGTCAGTCATTAATACACTTTGGCATTATCCTCGCTCATTCTACCCACATGAGTGGGTAACCTGACCAAGAACATGTGTCAGGAAAGTTAAGACCAGCCAAATTACATATTTAACTCACAAGAGAATAGGCTTAGATTCAGCTGGCATAATGTAGAAAATTTATTTTGCCTTACAAGGAATGTCATTTCCAGGGTTTCAGTGAAGAGACTAATATCAATACCATTGGTGGAATCCACAGTCATTTACCAACTTGGATCAATTGAGTTCAATTGATCAATTGATCAATAGGGGTTGGTCTCTTTTGCCAGACAACTTTCAACAAGACAAGAGGGCATGGTCTTAAGTTGTGCCAGGGGAAGTTTAGGTTAGATATTAGAAAGAATTTCTTTATGGAGAGAGTGATCAAGCATTGGAACGGGCCGCGCAGGGAAGAAGTGAATTCTCCGTCCCTGGAGCTATTTAAAAAGAGACTGGATGTGGCACTCAGTGCCATAGTCTAGCAACCGCAATGGTGGTTCAAGGGTTGGACTCGATGATCTCTGAGGTCCCTTCCAACCCAGCCAATTCTATGATTCTATGAGTATCTAGGCTGAAGTCCAACCTCAGCACACTCTGCCTAATTTCCCAAATAGATACTAACACAAGTGCCAGCACTCCATCACCTCACTAATGTTTCATTTTCCATAGGCAGCAGACTTCTCTGCAGCATTCATTAGATACAGAACAGACTCCTGGTAAAATCTACATACATTGTGTATCATCTCTATTTTACCCACCTATAGGCGAAAGAGTATTCAAAGTCTTCTGTTAATTGAAAAAAATAATTTTCTGAAGCTGTTACAACTGAAACATTATGTTCAAATTATTTGAAAGCTCACTAATAAATTCTCTCAGGGCCCCTCACTTGACCAATAAAATCACAGGCTGAACTGCTTTTCTCGGAACTGAAGAAACATTACCAAGAAAATGAAAATTATTCCCTCAAAAATTCAGCAGGTGTTCGGATTCTTCATGATACTTTATGAGCCCACAATCCATCTACCTTCCAAGCTATATACGTTTAGCAAGGCCATAAAGAAACACCTTAGAACAACTGAATGCAGTAATGCTGTAAAGTGTATGCTCTGGTATTAATGCATGCAGAAAGAATTATTAGGGTACTGGTGCTTTATAGCTTTTATTCTACCACAGTTTAAAATTTCTGGATTAGTTTGTTGAGTACCTTCCATGGGCATGATAAAAACAAAGCCAAGTAAAACCAGCTGAAAATGAGACTGTTTAGTTGTTGAAAAAAGAGGGAGAGGTACAGACATTTCAGAATCAATTAAAAAAAAAAAAAAAAAAGGCCATGGAAAGTTGGTTTTTTTCCCCACAGTTTTGAGCCCACATCACACTTTGTTAGGCTTAGAACTTTTCACACTTCAGAAAAATATGTAGTGTCTCATGCTTTGCTTTCTCTTCATAACAAGCTGGCAGGTACCTCTCTGAGTCTGGAGTCTGAAGAATGGTGCCAAGTGTAAACCTACTGCCTTGGGTATTTATACACATTTGTGCCATATGAATAACTAACCTATCAGTAGATCTCAGCTTCTACTCTACTGTCCTACTCCAGGCATATGGTAAGTGAGGTAACAGATTTTTTGCCTTTTCCAAATTACTGGAAAACACCCTCAATTTCATATTCTAGCTTGACTAAACCAGAAGACATCTCAAGTTTCATGGTTCAAACAGGCAATTCTGAACCTCCATAAAATGGTGCACAGGAACCTTCTTCACCCTTGCAAAGGGCAAAATACTGAGTATCACCTCAGTACTCAGCACCATCCTACAGATAAAGACTTTCATGTCCATTTCAATGGGGTAAGTCCACACCCAAAATTGTACAGGAGCATAATGCCTTCACATTTCAAATCCATCATGGCATGCCACAAAAATCTTCCATTTAGACAAGCCACAGAGGCTCTAAGTAAGAAAAATCAGGAAAGATGAGAAAGACTCTAAGAGCCTCTGAAGAAACCAGCCAAACCCTCTAACATTAACAGGATCATTCTCAGGTACTGTCCCACTATTAATGCTGAAATGGGGAAAGAAAGGTCTGGTATAGCTTCTTTTGTAAATCTTCATATGGAAAGATGACTGTGAGTACACGTCATATGTGGAGTCCTGACAATCCCTGCTATTACAAATATTCACATAGCAATAATATTTCATTCACATGAAGTGGAATTCACTTTAAATGTACTTTAATTGGCAATAAGAATACCATTTTAGTACCCAAGCTGAGACCCAGTAGATGTCAGGCTTCTCAACTTCAGCAAGACTCTGACTTCACCTTGTATAAAATTCCCAAAGGGCAGAACAAGCAAAACTAGGCAGGTAAAAACTACTTGGAAGACTATATCCAGGTTACCCAGCAATCACTTCCAAATTGAGAGACTGAAGTAAGGGACATTCCACACATGCAGTCTACTCAGTGTAAAATATTGAGCTATGAGTTAGATAACAGAATGAAGGTATTTTTATTGACTTTGCAACTGGCATTAACTTTCAAATGAGTCTCTTACAAAAAGAAAAAAAAAAAAAAAAAAAGGAAAACATCATGTAGAATTTATAGATTCATAGTTACCATGTATACAATGGGGTAGAGCACCCTTCCACTCTGCTAAGTTGGAATTTTATGCCCAGTTTTGACCATCATATTTAAAGAAATATTAACTGATTTCAGAGAGTCAAGAGAAGAGGGTAGCAAGATTAATCAGAGGTTTGAAATACTTGATATAGAAGGAATAATGGAGGGGTTTTCTGCAGGAATAAAGAAACAATATTTGCCTTAATTCATGTTGAAAAGAGTTTCAAAGAAGGGCATGTTGTTCCTCATGATCCTGTAGATGGTATAAGAAAGAGCAGGTTTACATGGAACTCGGAAAAAGAGTGGATGTGTAAGTATGAGAAGAGGTGATGGCAAAAAACGCCTACCCCAATCTATCACCTTTTTCTAATGGCAGGGATAGCTTGAGTGAATTCAGCAGTGACAGAATCTCCATCACTGGAAGCTGTAAAGAAGAGGTATCTTAAATGTTCTGAGGCAAGAAACCAGCCTGAACAACCTATTGTGATGAATTCTGGAAAAATTTTCTATTGTTTCATGCTTTCTTTTGGTGGAGAGGATTCATAGCTCTCCACTACGGAAGCAGTGATATTTTTCTCATTTCAGCCAAAAACGTTCATTAAGAAGTGCTGGCAACAGAAGTTACAATATACAACACATTATAGATGGTTTGTGGAATTTCTTTACAGAAGAAGAAGTATAATGGAAAAACTGCTTTGTAACTTGCTAAGCTTTTACATGTGTTACAGGACAGACCCTAAGAGATGATGATTTAATTTAACACCAGGTGTTTCTAGCTCTGAAAAGCAGCAGTTTTTCCTTCTTGCACAGCTAGAACTAAGGAAATATCCCTGCTTTGTTTTTCTCCCACCTTCATTCTGAAACTTTGCAAAATTATAAATCATCTTTGTTTTATTATGTTTGAACAATATGATTTACTTGAAGCTTACATAAAATATATCTGATCAGAAACAGAATGGCTTAGTTTGCCATCAAAATCATAAAAACTCTGCAGAACTGATTCTAGTTACTGAATAGAGAAGAATCACAAGAAATTCCTACCTGATTTACAAGAATACACAAAGGGA